>NC_089838.1:312679704-313298704 GCF_035609145.1 Eleutherodactylus coqui | reverse complement strand
CACTGGGCACTGCCATGAAGCCAAATTACATTATCCAGGCAGGTTCTCCAAAGGGAAATCAATGGGATGGAACAGCTAAAAATTCACTCACAATTAAAAAACATTGGGGTAGGTCCAGGAACCCCCATAGACCCACCAGTGGAAATCTAATGTCTGTGCCCCGGTTGAGTTTATGCCCCCTGGTCATGTAGTAGATGACACTTCCCATACACAGCAGACAAAGCCCCTGGTGCCCAGTAATATGGTATTACACCCATATCCTTGGCACACGTACACCCATATCCTTTAATCTGAAGCAAAAGGCCAGCTGAGGATGTTGACACCTACAGAGCTGGAAGCTACAGATGAAACCCTACTTGACGAAGTGAGTAAATGCAATGTTTTTAAGACCAGGTAGGTTTCGGGTTTGGTCAGGCAGTCGGTTGACCACGTCATTGTGCCCGAGAACGTACACAAAAACAACCATGCAAATTCCGTGAGATCTCTTACGTCTAATGCTGGAGTGGAGAGAAGCACGTGGGTGGACTGTGTGACGTCGGCGGCGTGCAAGCTGTTGTGGTACGCCACGTCCGCATGGTAGTGATCTTCTAAGGTCATCATGTAGGTGATTAGTGTGTCTACAGGGATCTTAAAGGTCTTACACAACTCTCGCTCCTGTTGGAAAAAAAAAAAACATTTGGATTTAAGAAGATCAAACGGAAGACAAGACATAACCATTGATAGGTAATCTTACTCAGTTGTGCATGGGATGATGGGAGTTGTAGTTTCTCAGTAGCTGGAGAGGTAGAAATAAACCTAACTTGCACTCTTATCCCTTACAGTCATGGCAGCTGCATCCATTAATGTCATCATCCACTCCTTCTCTAGATCAGTACTGCCCAACTCCAGTTCTCACGACCCCCAAAAAGTCATATTTTCAAGATAACCTATAGAAGGAAGACCTATGGCAATGTCTGAGGCTCTGCGAATCATTATATCACCTGTGCAATACTATGGAAGTCCTGAAAACATGTCCTGTTGGGGTACCTTGAGGACTGGAGTTGGTAAACACTGCCCTAGACCAATATGTAACATAGAGCTCACCTGAAATATGGTGTACATAATACAGCTCAGCGGACGATTATTGGAATATTCTGCTACTCGGAAGATATTAAGGCCCCACTTGTTTAAGTTATCCAATTCCTGCAAAGTTAGAAGAAAAATCAATATTAAGTTACTGCAAGTTTTTACTTGAATAACAAAGTATAACATAGCATAAAAGTTTACATTTCCTGGCCCCATACTAGTTATAACTCATCTATGAACCTAAATGACCATTTTGTCCAATCTCTTTTTCATTAGAAGGGTGTGTGAACAAGACGTTGATCGCCTGATTGCAGGGTGTTTTACTGCTGGGATCCCTATTGATCAGTTTTAATCTGTGAGGAGTTCCAGCAGTAAATGTCCAGTTCCTTTGCAATAATAGCGGCACGTGCTTCAGCTCTTATACAGATTATATTTGAATAAAATTGCACAACTGTTATTTATACTAACAACATAAAAATGAAAGGTTCTTAGCTCATATTTTGATCAAAACATGTGGGCCCATCCAACAAGTCCAGGCAAACCTTATTGGATGGGTTCCTAAAAGACACCTCTCTTTGGGCTAAAAAAGCCTTCACATGAATTGGAATGCAGGATACCGGCTATATACTCTCACTGAACCACCTGGGCCAAGACAAATGGGTGAATGGAGTGAAAGATAAGAGCGTAGGCAGCCACTTTCACACCAATGCAAAACATGCAAAATGTCAGCACTTCCAACAAATAGGTTAACTGTGAAGGTAGAGGTAAGCCATGGCTGCGACAAACACAGTAACAGAAATCTGTGCCTCAGCACTTATACATATTTAATATCCGAACAAAACAGACTGTTTATACTGACCGTATAACATGGGAGCCAGACGAACCTTACTGTATGTCGGATTAGCCCACATGTTTTGATCAAATAATATGATTTGTCCAGCCATGGCTTACATGCACGCTCACATTTAATTTATTTGTTGGGAGTGCTGACTTGTTTTTTTTGTATGTAACTCCTCCACCACTGGAGAAATTATGTTTCCATTGAAAATAGGCTGTCCATGCAATGCAAGGTCCTCCAGATAGAGAGACTCTGTGTAGCTGCCCTACTCTGGCTAATAGATAAGGGTCCTGAATCACGGACTCCTGAGTTTTACCTTAGAACTCCCTAATATGAAATATTGAAATGTGTTTTCTGACCTACACAACCCCTTTAAGGCTTTCTCGGCAATCATCTATGGCAAAAATGCTTTAAACATGTAGACACAACAGGAGCTCCTGTACTGTTAGATGGCAGTCCAGTCACTCCCGATGCTGTAGTGGATGGATAGATAAGGCTTGGTAGTACGTACAGTCGTCACACAAACTAAGTCTGACAAGAAATGAAGTGTAAAGAGCTGCGCTCTATTGGATGGGTAGAACTCATGATTAATGAAGTTGTACAAATGCTGGAAGGAATCTCGGTAACCCAAACGATGACAGCCCTTGCTGTGGATAGAGAGGGGGTCTTTTGCACTTCCGATGGTTCCGAGCTTATGCACCCCCATGTTCTGACATGTACGCAACACATCGGGAGATGCAATTTCCCTTTACAAATAGTAATATGTTCTGAAGAACTGTGCTATAGTCGTGTAAGTAGTGGTGGTGGTGTATGGAAGAGAATTGTGTTACCAGCTCCTAAATGCATGCATCACACGGCACTACTGGTAAGCCTCCACCATTAACGTCCTGGGTCATACCTTTTCAAGAGGTTCCTCCTGGTCAGTCTTCACTCCAAAACGAGGTATTGTAGAGTTGGTCAGGCTGGAGCTGTGAGTGAGCTTCTTGACGCCACTGATTTGGCACATGGTCTGCTGTTTCTTCTTCTTCTCGCGCTCCTTCTGTGTTGGGGAAGGGATCTCCACTTCGTTCTGTTTGTCTGTAAGACACAAGTCCATGAAATTTACCTTCTCACCTCGGGATAAGTTGTATGCAAGCCAGAATGACTCAGTATCTACCCATTCTGTGCCCTCCTGCCACTTCCTTCTCTTGGAAGATTTTGCAGCCATTGTCTAATGCAGATACGCCGATCTTCAAGAGGTAGGTTGGTAAGGACAGGAGGAGGTGAACCAGAGGTATCTCCATTGAATCCTGCTGGATAGATGGATGGGTCTGTGCTCGGGAAGGTGCACAAGATGCTCTAAACATACAAGGGCACTCTGCATATAAAGGGGGCACCAGGGACAGCTGTTCTAGGTTTCTTCATAGCCATCTTACAGGAAGGATGGTAAAAATGTGCAGTTTACTAGCTGCAGAACGCGTTACTATGATCGTATCGGGTGTCTTATGGGAAGAAGTTGCACTATTTTCGGGGCAGAATTGACACATCCATCTGTGCTGCTATCAATACACCAGTAGTTACCGGTTTAACTTTGTGCAACTTTGCCAATCCCCCTCCGCTTGCAGGGGAATACACAGCAGTAAGGGAGTATAGAATTTCACAGCACTACCTATAGCAACAGCTTGCAGGACACAACACCAAACCCGCTAACCCGGCTGATCCTTTTCCAGATGGCAGTTCGTGCTATGAAATCCTGCTATAGTTATGTAGTAAGGGGTTGTAGCCATGCATTACCAGGCAGATTCACCATTCAGGAGTCTGGGAGAGTTGAGTGACCATCATCGGGAAATAATAGGACTATCACAATGATAGTCACCCAACTTTCTCTAAATAGAGATTCCGGTGTCATACTAAGTATTGTAGTTTTAAACCACAGGTTAACAACTCATCATGAAGCCCCGGTCTGAGCTGCACTACACAGATGTCTCCTATCCCAACTAATCCGCCCTATGGGACAGGACACGCCGCTCCCTCTTTTCCCACAGCCAAAGGCAAACTAAATATACATTTAGGACCAGCAGACATAAATAATAGTCGGCTCACTTCGCATCATTCCCACGTCAGAGCTTTATTAATACATGATGGGATTACTGCCTCTGTCTGCATGAATCACAAACGTTTCTGGCCACGTCAATGTCTTACATTGTCATTATATCCTGTGTAAGGGAAGCCCCCGAGTGCCGGGGCATAACAAATGAAGAACCCTGAGATGAGGGAAAATGTGGTGACTGAGACAACTTCAGAAAAGGGGGAGGAAGACTTGGATTAAGTTAACCAAGGCTTGTACACAATATCATGTGAGGATGCAGCGGGCCCCTTGCAATTATATTCAAATTTCGCAACCTGTCAATCAAAATGTGGCCTAGCAGAGAGGTAGGTGGCTGCAGTATGTGTGAGGGAAGGCAAGGTTGTGTTTTTAGGAAGCTGATTGACTGCAGGTAAAGTAAGTAGCTGCTTATTGTTGCTGGGATTTCCTGCTCCGAGAGAGGCAAAGGGAGCCGCTTTCTTCAGAATTTGGACACAGATCTGTTTACTTGGCTGCAGCAGAGAATAAAGTGGTTATAATACCTACAACACTAAAAAATTACCCTCTTTTATTGAAATCATAGGTTTTTACACAATTACCCAACCCAAACAATGCAATTAATCATAGTTCTATTTAAACAGATTCAAATCTCCCCAAACTCCAACAAAAAAACAACTAAAGCATTATTTACACACACAGATGATCGCTCAAAATTCATCAGAAACTGACAGTTTTGAGCGATCATTTTGCATAGGTACTAATGGGCTAATCAGCTGCATTTGCATGTATTTAGAGAACAGCGGGTGGTCTGTTCTCTAAATACATCAATATTGTTCTCTAGTGGGACAGCAGCTGAAAGAACTTTATAAGCGCTGCCTGCTTAGAACACAGCATGCCGTCCCTCTTATCAGGAACAACTGATTTTAAGCTGAGCTGAACTCAGCAGACGAAAAGTGTGCGGTAAGTACACGATGGGCACACATTTTTAAGCAACAATTATCGCTCAAAAGATGGCTTTTGAGCGAATTTTGAGCGATAATTGTTGTTTGTAAAAGGGCCTTAACTCTTTTCCACCTTCTCACCTCTCTCTAAATCAGGTTTTTGACAGTCCCTCAATGCAACCAGCACTCTATGTTATATATCAGACCATCTTCCCCAAATTTCCTGAAGCGTGGTCAGCCTGTTTTTTTTTTATAGATCCCCCTTCTTTAAGGGTATAACTAGAGATGAGCGAGCGTACTCGGTTCGGGTGTTTTTGCACTCGAGCACCGCTTTTTCCGAGTAACTGACTACTCGGACGAAAAGATTCGGAGGGCGCTGGGGGGCGGCATGGTGGAGCGGGGGGTAGCAGTGGGGAACAGGGGGGAGCTCTCTCCCCCCCCCCCCCACTCCCCTCTGCAACGAGTACGTTCGCTCATCTCTAGATATAACCTCTCTAATCTTTATGACAAAAATTTACAACGTGCCATAATCAGCTTCCACACCTGATACACTGCTCTCTGAACTCCCAAAAGAGTATGACCATCAGCAATACCAAATATACAAGTTCTGTGATTAAAACCAATATCGACAAGACATATATTTTTAAAATGATCTCTAGTACCACATTCCAAAATTCAGGCAATTTTACACAATCCCAGACCACATGCAATACATCTGCACCATCCATATAACATTTCGGACACCTTGAGTTTAAACTAATACCCATGTTAAACAACTTTAATGGAAAACGATAACCATCAGCTAAATACAACTGCGACACTTTCAATAGAGATATCACTGGAACCATACACAACACGGCGGCTCATTTTTCTTCGCTAATACGGCCTCAGTATTTTTCCTTTTTTTTTTATAACATTTTTTGGGGAATTACTGTAAATAGTAAGAAGGCATCTGTTTATATAAATCAGATATTCCACCCTTTGTAGCTCCAGAACACCCAAGAAAATTCACCCAAGGGTGTTGGTCTGAAAGCGCAGATACCGACTGACCAGTGTTGAGTGTAAAAAACAGCCCTGCTTCCGCAAACTTGATGATCCGCCTGAAGACTCGGATAGGACCTCCTTACATTAATAGCAGTTGATTTATTTGGCATAAAGCTGGACTGATCCTCGTGTATTAAATGACTCATTACTAAAAGTAATCTATTCGCAAGTACCTTTGCCAAGATTTTAACATCCAACCCAACCATCTTGTCATTAGGAAGTGTTGCTACCGCATCCCTTAACTCCTTCAGTGTCAAAGGAGCGCCTAATATCTCTGATCATCAGACAAAGTTGGCAACTGCATCCGAACCAAATACGTATAAAGAGCTTCACAATCCACACTCAGCTTAGAAAAACGGGTCTCCAAAATATAATCCTCCCTTTTAACCAGAGAATTATCAGGCCTTCTCAACGCTGCCACATAATACCATAATTCCTGTGTCTTAATTACAGAAGCCAAAAAACAACCCCCCTGCTTCCCTTTCTTCAAAGTTCTGTCGCTTCATAAGAAGATGCATATTTTTTGCAACATGTCTCAGACGATCCGCAAGTTGAGTCTTCACCTCTTTCCAATTAATTTCTGCCTGATTAGTCGGAGACTAATTATATATACACACATATATATATATATATATACACATACATACATACATACACACACACACATATTATATACACATATATACACATATACATGCATACATACATACACACATTATATACACATATATACACATATACATGCATACATACATACACACACACACTTGCTCTGCATCTAAGGCTAGTTACTGAAGAACCCCAATGACCTCCTGAGATTTAGACTTATGTAAGCTAATCTTCTGTATATAATGACGCTGTATAAATGCCATCATAGCGTCCCACACTACAGACACTGAGAAAGAGCCAATATTAATCTGAAAAAACTCCAGTATAGCCTTCACCGTTCTAGTATTACCATCAAGCAGGTTCTACAAAGAGGATGTACCCTCCAAACTCCATTCAAACCAAATCCTCACCATTCAGTCAATGACAAATAGAGTAGAGAGGGATCAGACATAATTCACGGTAAATATTCTACTCTGCGAACATAAGGAAGCATAGATGGAGTACCTATCGGAGGATCTACTCTAGAAAGTGTATTATGTGAACTGGAATAACAAGAGTATTGTCGAACTTCTGGATTTCTCAACCTCCACAGATAACATAATAATAATAATCTTTATTTGTATAGCACCAACTTATTCCGCAGCGCTTAACATAAACCTAATTCCATTAAAAATTGTGAGAAAGCAGTTGTGGAAGGAAAAGCCACTACTTTCCTTTATTAAATCTACCCAATTATTAAAATTGCCTACAATTTACAAAAAAAAAGTAGGGAATATGGCCACAAATTCCATACATTCACTGAAATACAGAGTGGGAATATATATTGCCACCAAAAATTATTTCTTTTGAGCAATAATACATTCGAGACAAACAAATCTCCCCATAGAATCTATAACAGACGACTCACAATTAAAAAATATATATTTATAAATCAGTACACTTACTCCACGCGAATAACTGGAGTACACAGAATGAAAAGAATGTGCGCCCATGCAGAATGGTGAAGCAAGTGTACAGTATATCTTGATAAATGTGTTTGTAATAGACAAACAATAGCTGGCTGAAACTGTTGATGAAAAAACAGCACATCTTGTAGTTTTATCCCCTATACCCAGCGCATTCAGTGCAATTATATTAACCTCTTGAACCATGGTATATAATATGCATTATTTACATTTTACACCTACAATTTAACATTGGTTGCATTGCATAGTAAAAGGAAAGGAGTGAGAAGGGAAAGAAAACAAAACAAAAAACACTCCACCACACCCAACCCCGTACATATATACCCCATATCCCCATGGGTTCTAATAACCTAGGCGTAGTGATATTAGTAAAAAAAAATATATCCCACTAAAGATAACTAATGCAGCCTTGCTCTGTTGTATTCTACAGCTTCGTGGCTGAGCTGACATTTCCACAATAACATCACTTACCTGTAATTGGGGCGGATCAAGCAGATTACAAATTTCACATACTGACTTGTGGCAAAGGTGACTGTGCCACGTGTAAAGTCACTGGACTTTTCAGCATGTACCCATACCACCACCACTGTTGGTCTGTGGAGATAACATGACTGCGACCTTGAATATACACGCCTTTTTGTAATAAATATGGCTTAAACGCCTGAATTTGAAAATATGGGGATGTGCACATACTTCTGGTAATATAGTGCAATATCAACGAGAGTAAGGGGAGGATCCCACGGAGTGTCCGCTTTGTGGCTGAGTGGCCTCTAAAATGTGGCCAAAACCTCCCGGCCACTGTGGCTCATGGGATTTAAGTGCTAATGGCTGCATGTTTTGCCTAAAACTGAAGGCTGTTAACAATGGATAGAAAGTTATTGCTTAGAATCATTTGTGAGCCGCAGTGAGCAAAAGGTTTTGGCCGTAATATTGCAGTGTTCTCAGACGACAATCGGCCATGAAATGTGGGACCCTACCCCCAAAATAAGTTTTCCAGTCCTACTACACCCTTGTGAGACTGTGTTTCTGGAATCAAAGCCGGTCATTGATGGGACTTCCATTAATAGAGAGTGGGATACTACGGCTGCACCCCCGGCAGACATCAGGGGTACATTCACTTTTTGAATAAGGAAACAGTCAAGGGGGCACCTTCTCTTTTTGGAGAGGGCTTGAGATCACATTCTAGTGTACTTTTTTGTGATGCATGTCAACCACTAATTTGTTGACTGATCAATATTTTGGGTAAATGATGATAACCATGGTTAAATCTGAGCATACAAGGGCATATCCAGGAGAATTAATTATTTATTACATGAGTCACTTCCTAGAAGTAATGCGGACCTGCTATTTATTTCCTCCGCTGTTTGCAGCTTTTCATTAGCTCCATTAGTTTTGATCCGTCACTCCAGACTATCCACAATGTCTACTAGAGTCTGGAGGTAGTTGCTTAGAAACTCAGGTTGCTACATTGTCCATGCCTCATGCGTTCACTGCAGCTCTTCTTCTTCAGATTGGCTCCTTCAGGGCAGCATAAGCTCACCATAAAGTCAGTATATGGAGAACACATTTCCATTACAGCAAGGATAGAAGGATCATAAACTACGATCCTGAATACTCTTGTATAAAGAAAGACAAAAGTATTATGGAGGTTGGTATCTTTATTAGTGAACTAGAAAAACTAGATACATACACAAGCTTTGGAGGTGGCTTAATCAAGGTTGCAGTGGATTGCAAGCGGACTTAGGCCCAATGTCCACGGGTGGATTTGATTTGCAGGGTACCCGCGTGGGAGATCCGCAAATCAAGCCTTCCATAGAGACGCAGTAGCGTCCGCAGGACAGTAAAAAGCATGTGGATTTGATTTTTTTCCCGGGTGTGTGGATCACACACGCGGGTAGAAATCGCAGCGTGCTCTATTTTCCTGTGGAACCCGCACGGACAGCTTCCATTGAAGTCAATAGAAGCCGTCTGATCCGTGGACTGCCCACAGCGGTCACTGTGGACGTGCCGCGGATATGCGGGAAAGCAGGGGATTTGAAGAAAAAAAAAGAGCACTGCACATGCACCGGGCGCATCAGCTGGCGTGCCCGAACACAGCCGTTGTGCTGAAGAAAGAAGATCCTGCCGTGACGGAGGAGACCTGCGCTGGATACGGAGAGGTAAGAAAATGTCTTTTCCTCTCCCTGTCCGTGGGCACGCACGTATTCAACTGTGGGATACAGCAGTGGAATCCGTGCGTGCAAGTGGACATTGGGCCTTAACCCTTTCCAATCTTCACTGTCTGACGTCTGAAGACATTATGATTGAAGGCTGCACAGCTCCGATGTCGAAAGACGTCCGGCAGGGTATTCTTACTGCAGATTACTGGCTGCTCTGTTGTCGGGGGGCTTCTCCAGAATGTCACATACTGCAGTACTGGCTCTAGCCAGCAGATGGTGCCATTGTATAATGGCAGAAAGAGAAAGCCCCCTAGGAAACGCTGAATCCAAATTAGGATTGCAAAGGGTTAAAGCTCACCAAGGGGGCCAGGGAGCATGGGACTGTCTGCTACCGCCATGTCTGGCCTACTCCTAGCTGCAGCAGACAACGCAGGCTTCATGAAACCATCCCGATTATGTATTGTGTGTTGCAGGACGAGATGGGGCGGTGGAGAGAAGAGATCGTGCCATATGGTGAGCCTCAAACAATTCTTTAGTGAGGAATCTTTCAGAGGAACAGTATAAGAGGTGGTCTGTTACTGGCGGCAGCATGTATGGCAATGGCGCTCTGTTACTGGTGGCAGTATGTATGGCAATGGCGCTCTGTGTGCTTGGCTTTCACAGTCTATAGTAATCTCACTCCCCAGGCATTACACATCGGGCAGAACTCGGCTCTTTCTCACTGGCAATTACTCGGCACGTGACATGGATAACACCGCGATGCCGACTAGGCAACAACCCATCTTACGCTGACAAACCGCGTAACCATGCTGGGATCACGTCTCATCGTCACTCTCTTCGCTTTGCGCAATAACCACTATTTGAAGGGTTATACCCAAAATCGACGTATCACCTATCCATGGCGAAGCTGATGAAAGTCTGATTGCTGGGGTTATCACCACTAAGACCCCCACCAATCCCGAGAGAGGGTCCCGTGTCCCCCTTTCCTTCTCACTGCGAGCTAAATGCACCCCCTGGAGTAAGATGGGGAGACTGAATGGAATAGCAGTCAAGCATGCGGTGGTGCTCCATTCATTTTTAATGGGACTGCCAGAGATAGCCGAGCGCTTGTACTTGTCCATTTCCATCAGCCCCATTGAGGATGAATGGAGCGGTACTGCACATGCTCGACCGCCAATCCATACAATCTTTACATCACTGTGGGTGGACGCAGTGAGCCTGCAGTGAGGAAGAGAGGGACATGGGACCCCGTTCTTAGGATCAGTGAGGGTCTCAGTGAAACAACCCCCACCAATCAAACTTTCATCACCTATCTCATGGTTAGGTAATAAAAGATGATTTTGGGGACACCCCCTTAAGTCACTCCCATAAGGAAACACAAGCCACGCCCCATTAATATACACAGATGCCCATGTCATATCCGCTGTGTTCCATTACAACTTGTTTATTCATCTCTCTTAAAGTGACAGTGTTAACAACTAGAATACCTTCTAAATGTCAATAATCCATGCACAGACCCAAAACCTGGATAGACTTCTGCTACATTCTCTGACCGATGCATAACATCTCCTTTACCTCTATATCACTGGTTAAATTAACTACAACAGCATATAAACCCCCGACTAGAATTCTAGCTAGGCTTTCCTACACCTAGGGCAAAGGTTCGATTCACTGTCCTAGCCCTGGATCTAATTACCATGGGCAAGGTATGGCGGCTTGTTGGCACCCCAAGCAGAAGCCCCCCACCCAGTTACACCTCTGCCCCTTACAAGAAGGCAAGTGTAAATACATCACAAGCCAAGCTATAGGCACGCTGGAAGCGTTACTTACCGAGAAAGGTGTTGGAAATGTATTCTGAGACCTGGTTTCCGGAGCGGCTCATCTCAGACAAGTGGGAGAGCTCACGGTTCAGCATTCTCTTGAACTGCAAGTCAAAGGATAAAGCATTAAGAGTAAAGAACAGAGAAGCAAAAATGAGCCAAAGCAGAATCTCCTCAAAGACAGATGTAAAAGAGGTGAGCTAGTCAAGTAGTTTTACCAAGTTCTCCAAAGTTACACAGTGGGCTTTGTCATTTTTCGTAGGGTTGATAGTACAATCTGTGATGAAGCCATCATCAGGTATATTTGGCCTAAATATTGGGTCATTCTGCTCATTACATTGTAGGACGAGGGACGGACATTAACGTCTATGGTTATACAGTTGCACAGCAGGTGTGATTGCAGTCGATCGCAAATTCTAAAGATATGTTGCAGTCGCCCTCCGTAGACTTCAAGGAAAATCATCCAAATCCCATTGCCCTCCAGGGGAAGAATAGTAACTTCCTATCCCGAAGGACATAAATGTGGCTTCATTTTATTTGCACTAATAACAGATCATTTACAAAGTGATCATTTGCACATCATTAATCCTGCCGGCTTGTCACACATCCACACACAGTACATATAAGATCCAGCGACTCCCACCTTGATGTATCCCCAGGACACGGAGCGCAGGTAGTTGGTATCTGGCATGGTGACCGTTGTGTGAGATCTCTATGTCCTCCGTCGCCTACTCTGTTACTCTTCTTACTACATTCCCATATTCTCAGCGATTCATCGTCTCCTCTTATTCCCCCACATCTGGAATCCTAGTGGCAGCGGCGGCGGTGTGCAGGTACAGACTACAGCCCCCTCACTGCCATCTCATCACCATTCATAACCCAGCACTTCGACCCATCTCTTCAGTCTCGGACATCAGACTGTAATTTTCACTGACACTCTCTTTTCCTAGCCCAATCTCTCTTCTCTTGCAGATCACTGTCTCTCTGATGTCTCATACTCTCTCAAACATGTCTCTTTCCTCAGTCTCTAAGCATCTCTTTCCTCAGTCCCTCTCCTTCTGGAGCCCCCTGCCTCTTTTCTCATTCGCTCTTCTCTCTTCTCTCACACCCCCACGTCTGAGTCTTCTGCTTCCTTGTAGAGACCTCTGTCTCCTTGCTCACACTAGTCCCCCCTTTCCCGTCTTCCTATCTCTTTCTTCCCTCACACCCGTATTTCCCAGTATAGCCCCTTTCCTCTTCTTTTCTTGGATAACAGTTTTTCCCTTTTTCCAGGTTTCTTCCAAAGTTGTGGCTCTCGTCTTCTAGAGCAGAGAAGCTGCAGTCTCTCCTTATCCTGAAGTCTCTGGCGTCTTGGACGGCAATGCTATATACCCAGCACAGTAGACGTCTTAGATCCCCGCTGACTTCTATTAGGTCCATTCATCCGGGGAAGATTCTCAGAGTCCTTCCTATATTCTCTCATCCTCATTTCCTACTGTGACTACTCCCTCTATCTGACACAAGTGTCCTTGTTTTCCCGATCCCTCCTTACTCCCCTCCTCCTGCTTCCTCCTCCTCCTTTATACTATCCCGTCTGCTGCATTTGTCACCAGGAACATACAGAAGGAAGGTGACACGACGAAGGTCCCAGTGCTGATCTATACAATCTACGACTTATACATGTGTAGCTACAATATAAAGTATACCACACAAACAATATATATAATAGAGAGTATCCATATGCTGCTAATATTCACACCGCACCGTATAATGATATATCTATATACTGCTAATAATCACACCGCACTGTATAATGATATATCTATACACTGCTAATAATCACACCACACTGTATAATGATATATCTATACACTGCTAATAATCACACCGCACTGTATAATGATATATCTATACACTGCTAATAATCACACTGCACTGTATAATGATATATCTATACACTGCTAATAATCACACCACACTGTATAATGATATATCTATACACTGCTAATAATCACACCGCACTGTATAATGATATATCTATACACTGCTAATAATCACACCGCACTGTATAATGATATATCTATACACTGCTAATAATCACACCGCACTGTATAATGATATAGCTATACACTGCTAATAATCACACCGCACTGTATAATGATATATCTATACACTGCTAATAATCACACCACACTGTATAATGATATATCTATACACTGCTAATAATCACACCGCACTGTATAATGATATATCTATACACTGCTAATAATCACACCGCACTGTATAATGATATATCTATACACTGCTAATAATCACACCGCACTGTATAATGATATATCTATATACTGCTAATAATCACACCGCACTGTATAATGATATATCTATACACTGCTAATAATCACACCGCACTGTATAATGATATATCTATACACTGCTAATAATCACACCACACTGTATAATGATATATATATATATATATATATATATATATATATATATATATACATACACATACACACACTGCTAATAATCACACCGCACTGTATAATGATATATCTATACACTGCTAATAATCACACCGCACTATATAATGATATATCAATATACTGGTAATAATCACACCGCACTGTCTAATGATATATCTATACACTGCTAATAATCACATCGCACCATATAATGATATATCTATACACTGCTAATAATCACACCGCACTGTATAATGATATATCTATACACTGCTAATAATCACACCGCACTGTATAATGATATATCTATACAGTGCTAATAATCACACCCCACTGTATAATGATATATCTATATACTGCTAATAATCACACCGCACTGTATAATGATATATCTATACACTGCTAATAATCACACCGCACCATATAATGATATATCTATACAGTGCTAATAATCACACCACACTGTATAATGATATATCTATATACTGCTAATAATCCCACCGCACTGTATAATGATATATCTATATACTGCTAATAATCACACCGCACTGTATAATGATATATCTATACACTGCTAATAACCACACCGCACTGTATAATGATATATCTATACATTGCTAATAATCACACCGCACGGTAGAATGATATATCTATACACTGCTAATAATCACACCGCACCGTATAATGATATATCTATATACTGCTAATAATCACACCGCACTGTATAATGATATATCTATACACTGCTAATAATCACACCGCACTGTATAATGATATATCTATATACTGCTAATAATCACACCGCACTGTATAATGATATATCTATACACTGCTAATAATCACACTGCACTGTATAATGATATACCTATACACTGCTAATAATCACACCGCACTGTATAATGATATATCTATCCACAGCTAATAATCACACTGCACTGTATAATGATATATCTATACACTGCTAATAATCACACCGCACTGTATAATGATATATCTATACACTGCTAATAATAAAACTGCACTGTATAATGATATATCTATATACTGCTAATAATCACAACGCACCGTATAATGATATATCTGTACACTGATAATAATCACACCGCACTGTATAATAATACATCTATATACTGCTAATAATCACACCGCACTGTACAATGATATATCTATACACTGCTAATAATCACACCGCACTGTATAATGATATATCTATACACTGCTAATAATCACACCGCACCGTATAATGATATATCTATACACTGCTAATAATCACACCGCACCGTATAATGATATATCTATACACTGCTAATAATCACACCGCACCGTATAATGATATATCTATACACTGCTAATAATCACACCGCACCGTATAATGATATATCTATACACTGCTAATAATCACACCACACTGTATAATGATATATCTATACACTGCTAATAATCACACCGCTCTGTATAATGATATATCCATACACTGCTAATAATCACACCGCACCGTATAATGATAAATCTATATACTGCTAATAATCACACCGCACCGTATAATGATAAATCTATATACTGCTAATAATCACACCGCACTGTATAATGATATATCTATACACTGCTAATAATCACACCGCACTGTATAATGATATATCTATACACTGCTAATAATCACACCGCTCTGTATAATGATATATCCATACACTGCTAATAATCACACCGCACCGTATAATGATAAATCTATATACTGCTAATAATCACACCGCACTGTATAATGATAAATCTATATACTGCTAATAATCACACCACACTGTATAATGATATATCTATACACTGCTAATAATCACACCACACTGTATAATGATAAATCTATATACTGCTAATAATCACACCACACTGTATAATGATATATCTATACACTGCTAATAATCACACCACACTGTATAATGATATATCTATACACTGCTAATAATCACACCGCACCGTATAATGATATATCTATACACTGCTAATAATCACAGCACACTGTATAATGATATATCTATATACTGCTAATAATCACACCGCACGGTATAATGATATATCTATACACTGCTAATAATCACACCACACTGTATAATGATATATATATATATATATATATATATATATATATATACACTGCTAATAATCACACCGCACTGTATAATGATATATCTATACACTGCTAATAATCACACCGCACTGTATAATGATATATGTATATACTGCTAATAATCACACCGCTCTGTATAATGATATATCTATACACTGCTAATAATCACACCGCACTGTATAATGATATATCTGTACACTGCTAATAATCACATCGCAATGTATAATGATATATCTATACACTGCTAATAATCACACTGCACTGTATAATGATATATCTATACACTGCTAATAATCACACCGCACTGTATAATGATATATCTATACACTGCTAATAATCACACCGCACTGTATAATGATATATCTATACACTGCTAATAATCACACCGCTCTGTATAATGATATATCTATACACTGCTAATAATCACACAGCACTGTATAATGATATATCTATATACTGCTAATAATCACACCGCACTGTATAATGATATATCTATACTGCTAATAATCACACCACACCGTATAATGATATATCTATACACTGCTAATAATCACACCGCACTGTATAATGATATATCTATACACTGCTAATAATCACACAGCACTGTATAATGATATATCTATATACTGCTAATAATCACACCGCACCGTATAATGATATATCTATACACTGCACTGTATAACGATATATCTATATACTGCTAATAATCACACCGCACTGTATAATGATATATCTATATACTGCTAATAATCACACTGCACTGTATAATGATATATATATACACTGCTAATAATCACACTGCACTGTATAATGATATATCTATATACTGCTAATAATCACACCACACTGTATAATGATATATCTATACACTGCTAATAATCACACCGCACTGTATAATGATATATCTATACACTGCTAATAATCACACCGCACTGTATAATGATATATCTATACACTGCTAATAATCACACCGCACTGCATAATGATATATCTATATACTGCTAATAATCACACCGCACCGTATAATGATATATCTATACACTGCTAATAATCACACTGTACTGTATGATATATCTATACACTGCTAATCATCACACCACACTGTATAATGATATATCTATATACTGCTAATAATCACACCGCACCGTATAATGATATATCTATACACTACTAATAATCACACCGCACTGTATAATGATATATCTGTACACTGCTACTAATCACACCGCACTGTATAATGATATATCTATACACTGCTAATAATCACACTGCACAGTATAATGATATATCTATACACTGCTAATAATCACACCGCACTGTATAATGATATATCCATGCACTGCTAATAATCACACCGCACTGTATAATGATATATCTATACACTGCTAATAATCACACCGCACAGTATAATGATATATCTATACACTGCTAATAATCACACCGCACTGTATAATGATATATCTATACACTGCTAATAATCACACCGCACTGTATAATGATATATCTATATACTGCTAATAATCACACCACACCGTATAATGATATATCTATACACTGCTAATAATCACATCACACAGTATAATGATATATCTATACACTACTAATAATCACACCGCACTGTATAATGATATATCTATACACTGCTAATAATCACACCGCACTGTATAATGATATATCTATATACTGCTAATAATCACACCGCACTGTATAATGATATATCTATACACTGCTAATAATCACACTGTACTGTATAATGATATATCTATACACTGCTAATAATCACACCGCACCATATAATGATATATCTATACACTGCTAATAATCACACTGCACTGTATAATGATATATCTATACACTGCTAATAATCACACCGCACCATATAATGATATATCTATACACTGCTAATAATCACACCGCACTGTATAATGATATATCTGTACACTGCTAATAATCACACCACACTGTATAATGATATATCTATATACTGCTAATAATCACACCACACTGTATAATGATATATCTATATACTGCTAATAATCACACTGCACTGTATAATGATATATCTATACACTGCTAATAATCACACCGCACTCTATAATGATATATCTATACACTGCTAATAATCACACCGCACTGTATAATGATATATCTATATACTGCTAATAATCACATCGCACTGTATAATGATATATCTATACACTGCTAATAATCACACCGCACTGTATAATGATATATCTATGCACTGCTAATAATCACACCGCACTGTATAATGATATATCTATGCACTGCTAATAATCACACCGCACTGTATAATGATATATCTATACACTGCTAATAATCACACCGCACTGTATAATGATATATCTATACACTGCTAATAATCACACCGCACTGTATAATGATATATCTATACACTGCTAATCATCACACCACACTGTATAATGATATATCTATATACTGCTAATAATCACACCGCACTGTATAATGATATATCTATACACTGCTAATAATCACACCACACTGTATAATGATATATCTATACACTGCTAATAATCACACCACACTGTATAATGATATATCTATACACTGCTAATAATCACACCACACTGTATAATGATATATGTATACACTGCTAATAATCACACCGCACTGTATAATGATATATCTGTACACTGCTACTAATCACACCGCACTGTATAATGATATATCTATACACTGCTAATAATCACACTGCACAGTATAATGATATATCTATACACTGCTAATAATCACACCGCACTGTATAATGATATATCCATGCACTGCTAATAATCACACCGCACTGTATAATGATATATCTATACACTGCTAATAATCACACCGCACAGTATAATGATATATCTATACACTGCTAATAATCACACCGCACTGTATAATGATATATCTATACACTGCTAATAATCACACCGCACTGTATAATGATATATCTATATACTGCTAATAATCACACCACACCGTATAATGATATATCTATACACTGCTAATAATCACATCACACAGTATAATGATATATCTATACACTACTAATAATCACACCGCACTGTATAATGATATATCTATACACTGCTAATAATCACACCGCACTGTATAATGATATATCTATATACTGCTAATAATCACACCGCACTGTATAATGATATATCTATACACTGCTAATAATCACACTGTACTGTATAATGATATATCTATACACTGCTAATAATCACACCGCACCATATAATGATATATCTATACACTGCTAATAATCACACTGCACTGTATAATGATATATCTATACACTGCTAATAATCACACCGCACCATATAATGATATATCTATACACTGCTAATAATCACACCGCACTGTATAATGATATATCTGTACACTGCTAATAATCACACCACACTGTATAATGATATATCTATATACTGCTAATAATCACACCACACTGTATAATGATATATCTATATACTGCTAATAATCACACTGCACTGTATAATGATATATCTATACACTGCTAATAATCACACCGCACTCTATAATGATATATCTATACACTGCTAATAATCACACCGCACTGTATAATGATATATCTATATACTGCTAATAATCACATCGCACTGTATAATGATATATCTATACACTGCTAATAATCACACCGCACTGTATAATGATATATCTATGCACTGCTAATAATCACACCGCACTGTATAATGATATATCTATGCACTGCTAATAATCACACCGCACTGTATAATGATATATCTATACACTGCTAATAATCACACCGCACTGTATAATGATATATCTATACACTGCTAATAATCACACCGCACTGTATAATGATATATCTATACACTGCTAATCATCACACCACACTGTATAATGATATATCTATATACTGCTAATAATCACACCGCACTGTATAATGATATATCTATACACTGCTAATAATCACACCACACTGTATAATGATATATCTATACACTGCTAATAATCACACCACACTGTATAATGATATATCTATACACTGCTAATAATCACACCACACTGTATAATGATATATCTATAGCCTTATATCACACCGCACTGTATAATGATATATCTATATACTGCTAATAATCACCCCGCACTGTATAATGATATATCTATACACTGCTAATAATCACACCGCACTGTATAATGATATATCTATATACTGCTAATAATCACCCCGCACTGTATAATGATATATCTATACACTGCTAATAATCACACCGCACTGTATAATGATATATCTATATACTGCTAATAATCACACCGCACTGCATAATGATATATCTATATACTGCTAATAATCACACCGCACCGTATAATGATATATCTATACACTGCTAATAATCACACTGTACTGTATGATATATCTATACACTGCTAATCATCACACCACACTGTATAATGATATATCTATATACTGCTAATAATCACACCGCACCGTATAATGATATATCTATACACTACTAATAATCACACCGCACTGTATAATGATATATCTGTACACTGCTACTAATCACACCGCACTGTATAATGATATATCTACACACTGCTAATAATCACACTGCACAGTATAATGATATATCTATACACTGCTAATAATCACACCGCACTGTATAATGATATATCTATACACTGCTAATAATCACACCGCACAGTATAATGATATATCTATACACTGCTAATAATCACACCGCACTGTATAATGATATATCTATACACTGCTAATAATCACACCGCACTGTATAATGATATATCTATATACTGCTAATAATCACACCACACCGTATAATGATATATCTATACACTGCTAATAATCACATCACACAGTATAATGATATATCTATACACTACTAATAATCACACCGCACTGTATAATGATATATCTATACACTGCTAATAATCACACCGCACTGTATAATGATATATCTATATACTGCTAATAATCACACCGCACTGTATAATGATATATCTATACACTGCTAATAATCACACTGTACTGTATAATGATATATCTATACACTGCTAATAATCACACTGTACTGTATAATGATATATCTATACACTGCTAATAATCACACCGCACCATATAATGATATATCTATACACTGCTAATAATCACACTGCACTGTATAATGATATATCTATACACTGCTAATAATCACACCGCACCATATAATGATATATCTATACACTGCTAATAATCACACCGCACTGTATAATGATATATCTGTACACTGCTAATAATCACACCACACTGTATAATGATATATCTATATACTGCTAATAATCACACCACACTGTATAATGATATATCTATATACTGCTAATAATCACACTGCACTGTATAATGATATATCTATACACTGCTAATAATCACACCGCACTCTATAATGATATATCTATACACTGCTAATAATCACACCGCACTGTATAATGATATATCTATATACTGCTAATAATCACATCGCACTGTATAATGATATATCTATACACTGCTAATAATCACACCGCACTGTATAATGATATATCTATGCACTGCTAATAATCACACCGCACTGTATAATGATATATCTATGCACTGCTAATAATCACACCGCACTGTATAATGATATATCTATACACTGCTAATAATCACACCGCACTGTATAATGATATATCTATACACTGCTAATAATCACACCGCACTGTATAATGATATATCTATACACTGCTAATCATCACACCACACTGTATAAGGATATATCTATATACTGCTAATAATCACACCGCACTGTATAATGATATATCTATACACTGCTAATAATCACACCACACTGTATAATGATATATCTATACACTGCTAATAATCACACCACACTGTATAATGATATATCTATAGCCTTATATCACACCGCACTGATAATGATATATCTATATACTGCTAATAATCACCCCGCACTGTATAATGATATATCTATACACTGCTAATAATCACACCGCACTGTATAATGATATATCTATATACTGCTAATAATCACACCACACTGTATAATGATATATATATATACACTGCTAATAATCACACCGCACTGTATAATGATATATCTATACACTGCTAATAATCACATCGCACTGTATAATGATATATCTATATACTGCTAATAATCACACTGCACTGTATAGTGATATATCTATACACTGCTAATAATCACACCACACTGTATAATGATATATCTATATACTGCTAATAATCACACCGCACTGTATAATGATATATCTATACACTGCTAAGAATCACACCGCACCGTATAGTGATATATCTATACACTGCTAATAATCACACCGCACTGTATAATGATATATCTATATACTGCTAATAATCACATCGCACTGTATAATGATATATCTATACACTGCTAATAATCACACCGCACTGTATAATGATATATCTATACACTGCTAATAATCACACCGCACTGTATAATGATATATCTATACACTGCTAATAATCACACCGCACTGTATAATGATATATCTATACACTGCTAATCATCACACCACACTGTATAAGGATATATCTATATACTGCTAATAATCACACCGCACTGTATAATGATATATCTATACACTGCTAATAATCACACCACACTGTATAATGATATATCTATACACTGCTAATAATCACACCACACTGTATAATGATATATCTATAGCCTTATATCACACCGCACTGTATAATGATATATCTATATACTGCTAATAATCACCCCGCACTGTATAATGATATATCTATACACTGCTAATAATCACACCGCACTGTATAATGATATATCTATATACTGCTAATAATCACACCACACTGTATAATGATATATATATACACTGCTAATAATCACACCGCACTGTATAATGATATATCTATACACTGCTAATAATCACATCGCACTGTATAATGATATATCTATATACTGCTAATAATCACACTGCACTGTATAGTGATATATCTATACACTGCTAATAATCACACCACACTGTATAATGATATATCTATATACTGCTAATAATCACACCGCACTGTATAATGATATATCTATACACTGCTAAGAATCACACCGCACCGTATAGTGATATATCTATACACTGCTAATAATCACACCGCACTGTATAATGATATATCTATACACTGCTAATAATCACACCGTACTGTATAATGATATATCTATACACTGCTAATAATCACACCGCACCGTATAATGATATACCTATACACTGCTAATAATCACACCGCACTGTATAATGATATATCTATACACTGCTAATAATCACACGGCACTGTATAATGATATATCTATACACTGCTAATAATCACACCGCACTGTATAATGATATATCTATACACTGCTAATAATCACACGGCACTGTATAATGATATATCTATACACTGCTAATAATCACACCGCACTGTATAATGATATATCTATACACTGCTAATAATCACACCGCACTGTATAATGATATATCTATATACTGCTAATAATCACACTGCACTGTATAATGATATATCTATATACTGCTAATAATCACACCGCACTGTATAATGATATATCTATACACTGCTAATAATCACACTGCACCGTATAATGATATATCTATACACTGCTAATAATCACACCGCACTGTATAATGATATATCTATATACTGCTAATAATCACACTGCACTGTATAATGATATATCTATATACTGCTAATAATCACACTGCACTGTATAATGATATATCTATATACTGCTAATAATCACACCGCACTGTATAATGATATATCTATACACTACCGTTCAAAAGTTTGGGGTCACCCAAACAATTTTGTGTTTTCCATGAAAAGTCACACTTATTCACCACCATGCGTTGTGAAATGAATAGAAAATAGAGTCAAGACATTGACAAGGTTAGAAATAATGATTTGTATTTGAAATAACATTGTTTTTACATCAAACTTTGCTTTCGTCAAAGAATCCTCCTTTTGCAGCAATTACAGCATTGCACACCTTTGACATTCTAGCTGTTAATTTGTTGAGGTAAGTTTGTGAAATTGCACCCCACGCTTCTAGAAGCATCTCCCACAAGTTGGATTGGTTGGATGGGCACTTCTGGCGTACCATACGGTCAAGCTGCTCCCACAACAGCTCAATGGGGTTCAGATCTGGTGACTGCGCTGGCCACTCCATTACCGATAGAATACCAGCTGCCTGCTTCTGCTGTAAATAGTTCTTGCACAATTTGGAGGTGTGTTTAGGGTCATTGTCCTGTTGTAGGATGAAATTGGTTCCAATCAAGCGCTGTCCACTGGGTATGGCATGGCGTTGCAAAATGGAGTGATAGCCTTCCTTATTCAGAATCCCTTTTACCCTGTACAAATCTCCCACCTTACCAGCACCAAAGCAACCCCAGACCATCACATTACCTCCACCATGCTTAACAGATGGCGTCAGGCATTCTTCCAGCATCTTTTCATTTGTTCTGCGTCTCACAAACGTTCTTCTTTGTGATCCAAACACCTCAAACTTGGATTCATCCGTCCACAACACTTTTTTCCAGTCTTCCTCTGTCCAATGTCTGTGTTCTTTTGCCCATCTTAATCTTTTTCTTTTATTGGCCAGTCTCAGATATGGCTTTTTCTTTGCCACTCTGCCCTGAAGCCCAAAATCCCGCAGCCGCCTCTTCACTGTAGATGTTGACACAGGTGTTTTGCGGGTACTATTTAATGAAGATGCCAGTTGGGTACCTGTGAGGCGTCTGTTTCTCAAACTAGAGACTCTAATGTGCTTATCCTCTTGCTTAGTTGTGCAACGCGGCCTCCCACTTCTTTTTCTACTCTGGTTAGAGCCTTCTGTCCTCTGAAGGAAGTAGTACACACCGTTGTAGGAAATCTTCAATTTCTTAGCAATTTCTCGCATGGAATAGCCTTCATTTCTAAGAACAAGAATAGACTGTCGAGTTTCAGATGAAAGTTCTCTTTTTCTGGCCATTTTGAGCGTTTAATTGACCCCACAAATGTGATGCTCCAGAAACTCAATCTGCTCACAGGAAGGTCAGTTTTGTAGCTTCTGTAACGAGCTAGACTGTTTTCAGATGTGTGAACATGATTGCACAAGGGTTTTCTAATCATCAATTAGCCTTCTGAGCCAATGAGCATAGTTGCTCATAGTTGGAGTGATAGTTGCTGGAAATGGGCCTCTATACACCTTTGTAGATATTGCACAAAAAAACAGACATTTGCAGCTAGAATAGTCATTTACCACATTAGCAATGTATAGAGTGCATTTGTTTAAAGTTAGGACTAGTTTAAAGTTATCTTCATTGAAAAGTACAGTGCTTTTCCTTCAAAAATAAGGACATTTCAATGTGACCCCAAACTTTTGAACGGTAGTGTATCTATACACTGCTAATAATCACACCGCACTGTATAATGATATATCTATACACTGCTACTAATCACACCGCACTGTATAATGATATATCTGTATACTGCTAATAATCACACCGCACTGTATAATGATATATCTATATACTGCTAATAATCACACTGCACAGTATAATGCTATATCTATACACTGCTAATAATCACACCGCACTGTATAATGATATATCTATATACTGCTAATAATCACACCACACTGTATAATGATATATCTATACACTGCTAATAATCACACTGCACAGTATAATGATATATCTATATACTGCTAATAATCACACCGCACTGTATAATGATATATCTATACACTGCTAATAATCACACCGCACTGTATAATGATATATCTATACACTGCTAATAATCACACCGCACCGTATAATGATATATCTATATACTGCTAATAATCACACCGCACTGTATAATGATACATCTATATACTGCTAATAATCACACCGCACTGTATAATGATATATCTACATACTGCTAATAATCACACCGCACCGTATAATGATATATCTATACACTGCTAATAATCACACCACACTGTATAATGATATATCTATATACTGCTAATAATCACACCGCACTGTATAATGATACATCTATATACTGCTAATAATCACACCGCACTGTATAATGATATATCTACATACTGCTAATAATCACACCGCGCTGTATAATGATATATCTATACACTGCTAATAATCACACCGCACCGTATAATGATCTATAAACACTGCTAATAGTCACCTAACTTTTTCAGACTATTTCCTGTTAATAAGTGTTTTTTTCCTGACTACTTCAATACAAAATTCTGTCCTCACAACTCTGTGCGAAGGTTATTTAAAAGTAGCAGTCGGGGAACGGAGAATAAAAAACTTCCAAGTCACTTAATATTGTTCACGCACTGTTTATTCAATTACTTATTTATAGACTCCAGCAGCGCTGTAAAGCTGTAACACAACTGCAGTTCTATCTTCAGTGGTCGAGACCCCCACAAGTACTGCGCACCAGTCACAGCTTAGAAGGGTGGTCTCATTTGCACAACCCTTTCCTCACGCTCTATCAGGCTTTTGCGGACGTCACAGATGGGATTCTCCAGCAAATGTCAATTTGCTCTGTAAAATCATCTGTTTGTTATCGGTGAGAGAAGCCCTTTATTTGGTGTGAAGCAAAGAACAGGCAGTTGTTGGAAACATATTATGACATTTTGATTAGAGACTGCCAGAAGGCAAGAGATTTGAATCTCAATTGGAAACAGGTCTTATGGTCTGTCAATAGCAAGGCTTCGAAATGCTACTAGCCTACACCTGCAAGAACACCCCAATCATGCTTCATCCTGTGGGATGGCATCTTCCCGTAGGCTTCGATAGCCTTGTGAAAGTACTTCAAAGGGATGAAGCAAAATACAGGGAAATGCTGGAGGAGAACTTGGGAGTAAGCTTATTTTACAGACCTCCAATCTAAGAGACAGAAGAATGCAGGGGCAGACATACCCCTTGTGCAGGTGATTCGTCTCCACAGAGGCCCACAAGGAGAGAAGGCCCCAAAGTCAAGTTGACCGCCCCCCCCCTTCATGTCCCACCGCTGACTCGCTGGATCACCAGTTTCTAACCTCCAGCTTCTGAAGCTCGGGTCCAGTAGAAGTATAGGAAGACCTATCGCTTCATCTCACACAGTCCTTGCTCACCGCTGAGTGGCCACGGGTGGGATGGAATATCGAGAGCGAGATTGCGCCGTGGCGGAGCACTAATGTCACTGCGATTTTCCACGATGAACCTATCTTACGCCCAATGCCCAATTTTGATAGCGGAAAATCCGCGTAGTAACAAAATCGCGGCATGTCCTATCTCTGTGCGAGCCTCACACAGGCTCGCACCGAAACGTGTAGAGAGAGAAGACGCCGGACAGATAAGCGAGAGGTCACAGTAGGGGCACGGGTCGGATCCCGCTGTGAGAATCTCGCAGTTGGAATCCAACCCGACCGTATACATGAGGCCTTAGTGATAGGTTCATTGCGGCATTTTTTTTCTGCTCGTGTACTTTGGGCTGCGCTTTCCATAGTTATCCTATGGAAAGCGTGTCGTGCGTGCTCCGCATGCGATTTATCGCCGTGGATCACGCTATGACAGATCACCCATGGACACTCGGCCTTACACTCCCCACAATGTGCCAATCATACTTCCTCCCCTGACCTCCAATACAGTGTATGCAGGAGACAGGGGAGGAGTTATGAGCACACCAGCTATAGAAGGGTCTGCATGAGAAGAGGCGACACCCAAGTCTTCCAATACTGCTGCCA
Source organism: Eleutherodactylus coqui (assembly GCF_035609145.1). Lineage (NCBI taxonomy): Eukaryota > Metazoa > Chordata > Amphibia > Anura > Eleutherodactylidae > Eleutherodactylus > Eleutherodactylus coqui. Next base: position 313,270,825 of record NC_089838.1, on the reverse strand, counting down.
GATGTTACTGGACAGGGCCTGTAGGCTGCAGGGGTCACTAATACTGTGCAGGGCCACAGAGGGGGGCTTTTTATTGGTGCGGGGACACCAATAATAGGAGATGTTAACTTTATGTAAAAACAGAGAAGAGGAGGTAGCGGCAGGATGGAGATAGTCGGATAAGAAAAGTCATGGCTGATAGAAGTCTTCATGGCGATCTGGGCCCAGATAACAAAAAAATTAAAATGGATGTCATCGCAGGAGATGTCACCTGTGATTACTGGAGGTAACAGCACTGTCATCACTGTGTAGAATTAGCATCTGCATATTCTATAGCGACTGTGTTATTCAGAGGTACACTAGAGCTGAACCGCTGTATCTAAGCTCACTGGGTTGTCTTAAAGTGTGTATATCATTTTTCAGGGGTAGTGGGGGGTGGCAGGCACATTGATTCTACTGGGGCCCTCTGCACTCTGTAAGCCATTCATCCAGGGGCAGGCACAATGTTGGACTGGAAAGATCAAAGTCTAGTCCTCAATCGAACTGAGAATTTGTGGCTGGACGTATAAAGACATTTCGCAGCCGTCTTTTTTGTTGTTGGTCAATATGAAAAAGACATTTTGACACCAGCACTGCAGCGTCTCTCCAATCAAAATGCAGTATTACACTAGTAGTCGATTAAAGTCACTAGATGTCCATGAAATATTACATGGTGATTTCAAGATCTCCAGAACAAGAACTAAGCTGCTCTTCACTCCGACTAATAGAGGAAGGTTGAGTTGGAGACCTTCCCCTAGTACAGCCATAAACTCGAATAGGACTTGGGTTATTCTAATGGGATATTCTATTTAATGGGATAACTCTGCCAGAACTGAAAATTTAGTTTTGCTTGGATGATATACGTTCTAGGTTCTCTATTGGTTGTATATGTAGCTCAGAGAGTATATTCTGTATCTCTTGGAGGTACTTGCAGCGTATTCATGCTTTATACTTGGGTAGTTGCAGCACATTGGATGCTCATAGGCTTAGATGTCTTTGAAGGGGTTGTCCCACCAAAACAAGTTATTTCATGTTCACAGAATAAGGGATTTGTTGATCAGTGTGTGTCCGACAGCAAGGATCCCTACTGATCCCCAAAACGGGGTCTGGAGTGCCCTGCAATGCCGGTAGTGGTGGTTGCATGCACCATTGCTTCATTTTAATTGGACCGCAAGAGTTCAAGCGCTCTGCTATCTCAGTCCTATTGAAATGAATGGCACAGTGTGCACATGTTCGACTGCCACTGCCTTCATTGAGGTCAGCTGCAAACCTCCTTCACAGGACCTAAAGGGGCCACAGCACTTAGACCCCCACTGATCAACAAAGTATCCCTGAATCTGTAGAGAGCAAAGAAGTTAACTTCATAGAACAATCCTTTTAAGGTATTTTTCATGCTTCCCTCATAAGTATATGGAATCCAATGCACAAACTACTAGCAGCTAAAGCGCAATTACGGATGTGTGTGCCTAGAGTTGCTCTATGGTATTGGAAAGCACAGATACAGCATTACCAAGAGTATCCAAATGGATTGGCGAGTTGTGGGGGTATATAGGAATGGACATGCATTCAGCCTATGGTATTAACACCATTAAAACATTATTGTACCCAGATAAACCCATGGGGAAACACATCAGCTCGACAAAGCATGCATTTAGTAGTGGGGGCACTTTTTTGGCAGGATGGTCGAACTTGAGGGATACACTAGGGAATACTGTATATAAGCAGACTTCTCTTACTATTGGTGGCTACCTGTGAAAGAGAAAATTAATGAGCCTGCGATTGGACAACTGTGACTGAAAACACCACCACCCATGGAACAGGTTGCCACAGGAGGTGGTGAGTTCTCCTTCAATGGAAGTCTTCAAAACAGAGGCTGGACAGACATCTGTCTGGGATGATTTAGTGACTCCTGCATTGAGTAGGGGGTCAGACCCGATGACCCTGGAGGTCCCTTCCAACTCTACCATTTGATGATTCTCCTATAGTACCATAGGGTTGGCCTCTCGAGGTCTGAATTCTTACTCTTTGTTTATCTCTATGGATCTTATTTTGTATGCTAGGCTATGATGATACAGAATAAAAAGGTATTCTTTATCTAGGGGTGTAATTAGAGTCACAGTGAAGACTCTATTCCAAGATGCATACCTATAATGGAAGTCTCCAAGGTTGCCATGGACTCCCCTAGTAAACAAACGTGCTGTATATACTGTGCGGTATAGTTTTTGTTTTTTGTATTGTTCTGCTGCATAGAAAACCGTGATAGATTACACTTTTCTATACTGTGAAATGACAGATAGGCTAACACATACCAGCCCAGCCTATACCTAAAGCAAACTCACCTCACTCACACCCTATGGACACGTTTGGCATGCGTATAGAGAGTTTTTCCAGTTCCCATGCTGAATGTGTGACAAAAGACGTGTGAACAGAGCTTTATTTGGAGTAGAGAGCTCTTGGCCAAGAAACACTGAATTAGACACCTCACTATATGCTAGCTCATACTTTGAAAAGGACCTAGACGTTCTCTCTAAACCAGGAGAACACTCTTTACAGGCCGTATTAACTCAGCTACAAGAGATTCTTCCAAAAACAGCACCACACCTGTCTTCAGGTTGTGTTAGGTATTGCAGCTCAGCTCCATTAAAGTGAAGAGGGCTGAGGTGCAATACCACACACAACCAGAAGTAGCTATGTTTTTTCTAATCTTGGACATCCCCTTTGTGTTGTGTGTGGTTTCAGTTCCAAAAATGACCAACGTTTCAGGGTGTAGCAGATAGTTAGACCCGTTTTTAAAGGGATTGGATATGAAGGAACTAATAAATATCAGACTTTGGGGAAATCACAGTGCAGGTGGATTAAGAGACGGAGCACATATTGTGGTAACAGTCTTCACAACTGAATCAGTAGTATAGTCCCTTTAACTTTGCACACAGTTTCAGAACATTGTAACAGTTTTGATACTTTGGCAATACTGGTTTTTACTACTTATCAACACTGTTACTACTTGTTAGCCCTCGTGGAATCAAGTTTCAGGCTTCAGGCCTGGCATGACTGCATAGACATTCTCAACAGTTTACAATGGCATGCACTCACAGTCTTTTAATGGCGGACCTCCATGCTCTCTACAATACAGTAAGTCCATGACTGAGTTCCCACAGCTATGGCGGTCCGACTAACTGGGTGCTTTCAGCTTCTTACAGGAGGCTCCAGGGCTCTCCACAGCTCATGCTCTCAAACTGCACCCAACCACGTCCGCAGTAAGTTCCATGTCTTTTCTCATGGCTCATGACTCAGACCAAATCCAACCTTGCACAAACCTCTTGTACTTGCTGCTCACACCATCAGCGCACTCAACACAACATCACATTGTGTGCCATATAATATCTTTTGTACCAAACATAGCACACCATATGAAGCGAGATATGCCCTACCACTCAGCTATCAGACAAGACCTTTTGCATAATGTCCACAGGGGCCAGAACAGAGACTATCACAATAACCTAACTACATGGTTTCACACAATCATCATCAGTTCTATAATTACACCAGTTGTTACCACATTTCCAATAAACCTCAGCATCTACATAACTCCAATCACTATAGCATTTCCCTCAATAGACAGCATTGATATCTCTTTCCTCAATAAGCGGTATTCTACATCACCTCTCTAAATAAACCCCATCATATATAATATTTACTTAATTAAACAAGGTTAACTTTTTCAACACCTTTACATGACTGCTGAAAAATCTCCTGGAGGTGAAGATTATTTTTGACTGAAGTTTCCATTTTGAAGGAGTACAAGAAATTTACAATCATTACTGAAATTAATAATTCTAACATTTATCCAGCTGCACTATAAAAGATTTCTGCCACTTTTTATGAAATATATATATAATTTCCAAATATCACAGAAGTTGAAGATTCTTTGCAGTTCAGAAATTTCGAACATTGTTGATGGGAAGTAGAGCCTTTATAGAATCCAGCAGAACCTTCTATATGAAAGAGAACCTGACCAGACTGATTCTCTCTCATTCTGGAGATATCATGCGTAACTCTTAATTGGAAAAGGAAATGGTTCTTGAAAGAACAGAGTAAATACTTTAAATACTGTAGATGGTCAACAAGGTGGATGGATACGTCACAAAGGACAAAAATAGAACTATTTCTTATACAGTCACCATATCTATCTGGAAGAAAAGGTGAAGAAATGATGTAAAAGGGAACAACATAGATTAGAAGATGAAGGCAACAAAAAAATGAAGACAGAGGGCATGAAGGAAGCAGAAAGGAACAAAAATGATGATCAGGAAGATGAACTGGAATGAAATAAAGAAAGTATTCTGAAGAGGAAAATTAAATAGGACAGCAAAGAAGAAGAACAGTAAGACGACACGAAGGAAGAAATGAAGAAGGAAAAGAACAAAAATGAAGAGATGAAGAAAAACATGAAGAAATGTTGAGGAGGTAAAGGAAGAATAGGAAAAAGAAAAAAAAGATGAATAAGGAGGAGGAGGAGGAGGAGGAGGAAAGAGCAGAAGGAGGAGGAGTAGGAAGAAGTAGACTGAAGAAGGAAAAAGCTGCAGAAGTTGGAGGAGGAAGGAAGCAGAAAGACTGAAAAAGAAAGGAAGAAGGGAGAAGAGTAATAAGAAAAATAAGAGAAAAAAGAGGAAGTAAAAGAAGAAGAAAGAAGGCGGAAAAAGAGGTAAAGGAAGAAGGAAAAAGAAAGAAGAAAGAAAAAGTAGTAGAAGTAGGAGGGAGAATAAGGATTAAAATATAAAATGAAGCAAGAGGAGGAAAAATCAGAAGAAGCAAGATGAGGAAAAAGCAGAAGGAGGAGTAGAAAGCAGAAACAGAAGGAGTAAAAATGAGAAGACAAAGGAGGAGGAGGAGTAGAAAAGCGGAAGAAAAGAAAGGAAGAGGAGTAGAAATAATAATAAGGAGGAGGAGGAAGAAGATATGAGAAGGGGAAAAAGCTAAAGTTGGAGGAGAAGGAAGAAGAAGGAAGAAGAAAGAAGGAAGAAACAGAAGACGACAGGAAGGAACAATGGAGAAGAGTCATAGGAAAAATAAGAGGGAAAAAAGAAGAGGAAAAGGAGTATGAAAAGGTATTAGAAGGAAAGGGGAGAATGAGGAGAAAAATATGAAGAAAGAGGACAAAAAAAGAAGAAACAAAAAGCAGCAGAAGAAGGAGGAGTTGGACCAGAAGAAGCAGAAGAAGGAGGAGTTGGACCAGAAGAAGCAGAAGGAGGAGTTGGACCAGAAGAAGCAGAAGGAGGAAGAGGGGCAGAAGCAGAAGGAGGAGCAGAAGAAGAAGGAGGAGGAGCAGAAGAAGAAGAAGGAGGAGGAGCAGAAGAAGAAGAAGGAGGAGGAGCAGAAGAAGCAGAAGAAGAAGGAGGAGGACCAAAAGAAGGAGGAGCAGAAAGCAGAATAAGGAGTACAAGAAGGAGAAGAGAGTAGAAGGAGGAGGAGGAGGAGGAGGAGAGGAGAGCAGAAGGCGGAGGAGGAGGAAGGCGGCAGAGGAAAGGAGGAGGAAGAAGAAAAAAGGAGAAAGAAGAAGAAAAAAGGAAAAAGAAAGGATGAGGAAACAGCAGAAGAAGTTGGAGCAGGAGGAGGAAACAGCAGAAGAAGTTGGAGCAGGAGGAGGAAACAGCAGAAGAAGTTGGAGCAGGAGGAGGAAACAGCAGAAGAAGTTGGAGCAGGAGGAGGAAACAGCAGAAGAAGTTGGAGCAGGAGGAGGAAACAGCAGAAGAAGTTGGAGCAGGAGGAGGAAACAGCAGAAGAAGTTGGAGCAGGAGGAGGAAACAGCAGAAGAAGTTGGAACAGGAGGAGGAAACAGCAGAAGAAGTTGGAGCAGGAGGAGGAAACAGCAGAAGAAGTTGGAGCAGGAGGAGGAAACAGCAGAAGAAGTTGGAGCAGGAGGAGGAAACAGCAGAAGAAGTTGGAGCAGGAGGAGGAAACAGCAGAAGAAGTTGGAGCAGGAGGAGGAAACAGCAGAAGAAGTTGGAGCAGGAGGAGGAAACAGCAGAAGAAGTTGGAGCAGGAGGAGGAAACAGCAGAAGAAGTTGGAGCAGGAGGAGGAAACAGCAGAAGAAGTTGGAACAGGAGGAGGAAACAGCAGAAGAAGTTGGAGCAGGAGGAGGAAACAGCAGAAGAAGTTGGAGCAGGAGGAGGAAACAGCAGAAGAAGTTGGAGCAGGAGGAGAAAAAAGCAGAAGAAGTTGGAGCAGGAGGAGGAAACAGCAGAAGAAGTTGGAGCAGGAGGAGAAAAAAGCAGAAGAAGTTGGAGCAGGAGGAGAAAAAAGCAGAAGAAGTTGGAGCAGGAGGAGAAAAAAGCAGAAGAAGTTGGAGCAGGAGGAGAAAAAAAGCAGAAGAAGTTGGAGCAGGAGGAGAAAAAAAGCAGAAGAAGTTGGAGCAGGAGGAGAAAAAAAAGCAGAAGAAGGAGGAGGAGGAGAGGAGAGCAGAAGGCGGAGGAGGAGGAGGAAGAAGGCAGAGGAAAGGAGGAGGAAGAAGAAGAAAAAAGGAAAAAGAAAGGATGAGGAAACAGCAGAAGAAGTTGGAGCAGGAGGAGGAAACAGCAGAAGAAGTTGGAGCAGGAGGAGGAAACAGCAGAAGAAGTTGGAGCAGGAGGAGGAAACAGCAGAAGAAGTTGGAGCAGGAGGAGGAAACAGCAGAAGAAGTTGGAGCAGGAGGAGGAAACAGCAGAAGAAGTTGGAGCAGGAGGAGGAAACAGCAGAAGAAGTTGGAGCAGGAGGAGGAAACAGCAGAAGAAGTTGGAGCAGGAGGAGGAAACAGCAGAAGAAGTTGGAGCAGGAGGAGGAAAAAGCAGAAGAAGTTGGAGCAGGAGGAGGAAAAAGCAGAAGAAGTTGGAGCAGGAGGATGAAAAAGCAGAAGAAGTTGGAGCAGGAGGAAGAAAAAGCAGAAGAAGTTGGAGCAGAAGGAGGAAACAGCAGAAGAAGTTGGAGCAGGAGGAGAAAAAAAGCAAAAGAAGTTGGAGCAGGAGGAGAAAAAAAGCAGAAGAAGTTGGAGCAGGAGGAGAAAAAAAGCAGAAGAAGGAGGAGGAGGACAGGAGAGCAGAAGGCGGAGGAGGAGGAGGAAGAAGGCAGAGGAAAGGAGGAGGAAGAAGAAAAAAGGAAAAAGAAAGGATGAGGAAACAGCAGAAGAAGTTGGAGCAGGAGTAGGAAACAGCAGAAGAAGTTGGAGCAGGAGGAGGAAACAGCAGAAGAAGTTGGAGCAGGAGGAGAAAAAAGCAGAAGTTGGAGCAGGAGGAGGAAAAAGCAGAAGTTGGAGCAGAAGGAGGAAAAAACAGAAGAAGTTGGAGCAGAAGGAGGAAACAGCAGAAGAAGTTGGAGCAGGAGGAGAAAAAAAAGGAGAAGAAGTTGGAGCAGGAGGAGAAAAAAAAGCAGAAGAAGTTGGAGCAGGAGGAGAAAAAAAAGCAGAAGAAGTTGGAGCAGGAGGAGAAAAAAAGCAGAAGAAGTTGGAGCAGGAGGAGAAAAAAAGCAGAAGAAGTTGGAGCAGGAGGAGAAAAAAAAGCAGAAGAAGTTGGAGCAGGAGGAGAAAAAAAGCAGAAGTTGGAGCAGGAGGAGAAAAAAAAGCAGAAGAAGTTGGAGCAGGAGGAGAAAAAAAAGCAGAAGAAGTTGGAGCAGGAGGAGAAAAAAAGCAGAAGAAGGAGGAGGAGGAGAGGAGAGCAGAAGGCGGAAGAGGAGGAGGAAGAAGGCAGAGGAAAGGAGGAGGAAGAAGAAAAAAGGAGGAAGAAGGAGGTCTATTTAAGGAGGTTCCTCAAATAAGATTGCGGTTAGTTGATATCACAGATAAGATAATGAGAAACTAGAGTGTGAGAATAAATTAGCTACTCCATTCATTCCAATACATAGTGTTTAGAAGGTAACCCAATTGTTAAATTAAAAAAAACACAAATTTCAAAAATATTGCATCTACAGCCACTACACTGAGAAAAATATTACAAACTAGACCAAAAGGAGCCATGTCCCATTAGATGATACAGTTGACTCAAGACCTCCATACACATTAGGGTTTAGCTGTCTGAACATGTCGATAATGAGGGGGTTGGATCACTCTCTAAGGTCTATGGGGCAACTCAACTTTTCCCTGACCCCTGACAAATGTTGGAGGAAAGAACGATTGAAGATGTGTAATTTCAGGGTCCATTCCTTTTATTTCCAGAGATAAGCTGCTGCCAATGGTATTTTGCTGTGGCTTACCTCCCTAAACACATAAACGAGCAGCCAAGTCAAAAGTTCATATGAATGCGATAGCTGATGTAAACAATTTTCGGACAAACGATCATTGGCCCGACAGTTGTTGGAGGAATATTAGCACCTTAAGTTTGGGGCATCACTGCTCCTGTCCATTCCATAAATTAACCCTCACAGGTTAATATACGACGTACTGCAATTCGGGCTGTAAGCCCTGATCTTTAGGACTGTGTGTATTCTCACGAGTACTATGGGTAAACAAAATTTGCATCTGTAGCCATGGTTCGGCAGGTGAAGGCTCAGGGACCGAATTGCAACACATATAATTCTACAAAATTGAATACATGGAATAAAGTATAATGGGTATATACCTAACTAATAAACATTACAGCCAATTAGGTGCATTGCTGAGAAGAGTACAGCGTGACACAGTTTTTTTTTCTAGTACAAGGCAATAGCGTGCCAGTCTTTTATCTCCCAGGCATTGTTTACATCCAGTGACTTGTCCAAGGTCACAAGCAGCCGACACTGGGATTTGAACCAGGGTCTGCAGGAAGAGGAAGGTCTACACAGTATACCTAGTACATGTTGTATGAAAGGAATTTCTCATATTGACAAAGCCCAAAATCAAGGATGGGTACCTGGTCTTGGACCCCCTTGACCATTCCTTCGGGGTCTAGAAAATGATAACCTAATGTAAAGAGGTCTATGCTGGTAATAGTAAGAAATATTCAGGAACTATCTAGATAATTTTAAACTATAATTACGCACAAGTGTTTCTATATGGACCCTATAAAAGGTATCACTTCTATCCTGATCAGTCATATGAAAGTTGTGTGAATAAATAAACAGATCTGGTCTACAAGGTCAATACGCTTGGGAACTCCTAGAATGCCCAATGGCAGCAATGTGCTGGGTTGGCCCACTATGTAGCCCATGACATCATCACCCCATACTTCAGTGAGGTCACTAGCTCAAAAACAGTAACTTTAGCTCCTGACCACAGCTGTCATAACCGTGTGCAGAAGATCTGACTGATCAAGCGAAAAACAATCAACAGCATAATAATGTAACACAATGTATAGCTTTATTACCTGGTCCCACCATCCAACCAGCCAAGGTCTGGAGCATGTCTCACAAAAGAAATCTACTAAGGGCATTTTTCAATCCTGGATGGATATTTCCGAAGGAATCCAGTCTGTAGGACCAAGCTGGAACAGACGAGGCCGACGGCGAAAACGTCCGCAATCCACAAACAGGCGAAAGGTTTTCAAAAAATTTTTTAGATCCTTATTTATTTTGTAGCTTAAAATATTGGTTTGCAGAGATATTATGCGCAATCCCAAAATCATCAGAGTAGGAACTAAAAGCTTAATTAGAAATTAAAAAATTTTAAAAAATAATCCACATTTCATAAATCCTCCCAAAAAAAAGCAGAGAAAAAAAAATTAAAAATATAAAAGCAAAAACACTGATATCCTTCACTGTTTTGCTGTGAGATGTTTATACTTTACTTGAACCCTTCCTGGTCGGTGTAGTGAAAAATTTTTTTGAAATTCTTTTGGTTTCCCGAAAAAAAAAAAAAAAATTTAAAAATTAAATTCCAATTAAAAATTTCATTTGCCAAAATCAGAGCCACAGAGAGAGAAGATGACGGACGTAGCTTGAGGACACCTGTCTCCTTGCCCTAGAGTTGACTGCTGTTGCTTGGTTTCTCAGCAAGCTCAGGGATGTAGGATGGTACAGAAATTAGGGGGGGTCAAATCCCCGAAATCCTTAGAGGTGACATAGGACCTATCACTTGACTCACGAGAGAACGTAGCCATGTGGGAGGTAGACGAGAGACTGTTGGTATTTTCCGGCTCCCCCCCTCCATAGAATTCGACACAATCCTTAAAAATAACAAAATGCTACTACAGACCCTCCCGGGCCCTTAATATATGCAGAAGGGGGCCCCACATGACACCCCACAATCAGTCAATGAAATAAAAATAGGATCCACATCCAAAATGCAGCTAGGCCGGAGATTTTTAACCCATCACTACCAGGATGTGTGGAGGGAAAAAAAAATCCTGCAGCCTCTCTCATTTTATTTGTGGGTTACATCTTTAAAGCCTTTAGCGATGGCCCTGCGCCCCCTCCCGCCCCCCCACCCCTTGTCGTCGTCTTCTTCTTCCTCCGTGTCTTGATGTAGGGGGGGGGGAAGGAAAACAAGTCAGTGTTTCGGAGGGCCTAAGAAACTGCAAGATAAGGCCTCTTCCTGCATCCTTAAGGGGAAAAGAGGAGGTAGCATTTTATCGCAGCATCCTTCCTGGGTACCAAATCCGAGCTTGCAGCCAGGGTGGATGGAGGTGACAGAAGACTTTGCACATGGATGGTGGAAACCAGGAGGAGCAGGAAGGTGGCCGTCTTCCTTTTCTAGGCTGTAGATGCCTCCTGTAGGGCCGTTTGTCTGCCAATATCTTCCGTTATTCGTACATCTAGCATACTGCAGTAGGCAGGGATGTGATGTAAAATGCAGAAGGGAGGGGAGGAGAGGGAAGGGGGAGGGAGAGGAGAGCAGCCGCCGTGCTTCTAGGCATGACACTCTCACAATCAGCCAGTGCAGGGAATCTGATTTCCTTAAAGAAAAGGGTCATTATGACTCGAGACGATGTTTACCATTGAGCACGGTAAACGTGATGAAACGTGCAAGGCATTGCAGTCACTAGGCCAATATTTGGCTAGATAGGGTTTATTTACCTGGCACCTCACTTATCATCATAGTCACCTCTAATGTCAATCACCTGGATCACGTTCTATTATGTGCAAAGTTCACCTCTGCAAGATGAGCGACTCTTCAGGTAGATCCCCTAATTCTCCTTTTTGTCCTTTCCATCATTTTAGGATCATTTGCAATATCTCCTTTCCATAATAGACAAGTAGAATATACAAACCCAAACTGAAGTGTACAGGAGTGGCTCAGTGGTTAAGGGTGTTGGCTTTGACCATGACTCAATATTCAATGTCAGCTACCTATGACCTTGGAGCGTCACACCTTCTGCTGTTCATTATTGAAGGTGTCGCATTTAGATGTCAAGTTCTTCTGCACTGAATCTATATTACAGCCAATATCTACTCATTGTATCATTTATGGCAGGGGTGTACAACCTGCGGCCTGTGATGCTGTTCCGCATGGGCCTCCTCCATCTTTGGGACCTCCATATTTGCAGACTGCAATCTTGAGAAGACCCCTGTTAGCACCAATATCTCAAACAAGTCCTTCTCCATGAGTCAAGAGGACCCGGTTTCTATGCCCATGCTCGGACCTCAGCCAGACAGAATGGCATAGTGAACTACATCATTCTGTACAGCTAAGGCTCTGTTCACACCGGCATCAAAGTCTCCGCTTTAGCATTAACAACCTATCGTTCCATCTCGATGCTGCTTTTAGTAAGACATGATGTTACTACATAAGGGGACTGGTTCACCTTGTGGAGAGCGCTGAGTAGGCGTGAGGATACATCTAAACCATGCAAAGCTCCTCTGGGAAATTTGGTATGCTAATGGGAGGTGGTAGAATGCATCTGCAGAGCCACCTATTGGAAGGCAGCTACGCTATAAGACAAAGCCTCTGCATAGGGGAGCTGCCTTCCAATAATAGGTGGCGCTGTAGAGGTATTATACCATCTACATTTGCATACCAAATTTTCCAGAGTAGCATTGGATGGCTTAAAAGCCTCTTCCCACCTTGGAGGTGCTTTCTACAAGAAAAACTATACTCATAGGCCTCCGACCCAACCAACCAGAGACCTATAGTACATGATGAGGGGCAAAAACCTTACAACAGTCAGTCTGTACATGGTTATGTTGTCTGGAGAAGACTCTGCTTTGGTTTATATTCCCAGTCATGTTACAAGACCTGACCAAAGGCTGAACCTTGACTTTTAGCGAAGCTGCCATCCAATAGATGGCGCTGCAGAGGCATTGTACCATCTCGTATTTATATGATTTCAATACCACAATAGTTTTACTCTACTACACAAGCAGCACTTTCCTGGCCTTCCAAAAACAGTAACTGCTAGGCCGGATGATCATGGGTATGGCCGTAAAGGAAAACCTCCCGTAATGCAATCCTATACAGCTACGTAATCCAATGCTGTACCATCTCAATATGTTCTGCCATAAAACATCAACGCCACCACAATATCACAAGCAAGCACTGCTCAAAAGGGTCACTGGGTACATTTATTGTAGCCTACATCTCAGGAATACTCACAAACAACTGAAAAATACATCTGACCCATACAGAACATAGTAATGTTCTAGACACACATTCCACTAGGAATTAATGAGCAGACGGTGCAGTAAATAGGATTCCTCACACAGATTACGGATTACTCAGCACTAGAGGCGCTCATACATGTAAGCACCATAATTCAAGGGGTTATCCATGTTTTACAATCCCTTTATTACTAGAAGAGTCCCCTAAAATCAAGCTTACTGTAGGGTGTCCCACTCCTTAGGCCCCCAGAAATCATCTGTAATCGGTGAAGGAACCAGGCTGCAAGTGTTCAATATTCCTGCAGTGCCTCCACAGGCAAAATGAAGCATTACATGGTGCCCACTAAAATCAATTAATTGTAATTCACAGACATGCTGTTTTTTTGCAGAGCGAGAGACTCTTTCTATCACTTCTCTTTAAATGATGGAAGACCTGAAAGAGGGACTCCCCTCTAATAACTCAAAACGCCCTAATAGCGAATATTAATAAAATGGGTTTTCTAAAGTCAATCCAGACCTTGTAATAAACATCCATTTGTAAAACAATTATTAATTGTGGGTATGTATTGTGATATGCCGTATCAGAAGTCATCACTGCATGAAAAAGCACCTGGGGATATTAATATATAGTGAAAGTATTGGTAGCAATCAGAGCCAGGCAGCTGCTGCTAAAGCAGATAAGAATAATAGTTTTACCTTTATATAAGACCATAGTCAGTCTTTACATTATATATTGTGCACAGAGTCAGCAGACAGTATATAAGAAAGACATAGCAGAGCTGAAGAACTTTTAGAGGTTGTCAACCGATGGAATGAAAGAGCTATCCAAGGAGAAAAATTACCGACCAGGGTATTTGTAAAATAGCACACTTACCAATTAGCATACATCAGCAAACACGCCCCGTTAAAGGGGTTGTCTGCTGTGGAAATCATTATGATAATAAGCAGATTATAGGATGTCCTGCTGTGGGGACTCCCAGTGTTTAGTGGAATCTTTGAAGGAACCTTGCAGCAAGTGCTTAAATTACCCTGCAGCGCCTCCAGAGGGCAAACTAGGCATTACACAGTTATCACTTACATTAACAGGCTCTTTGTACAATACGGACAGGCTAGGTCCTCCAGAGGGGGAGATCTTTATATCCATTCAGTGCCGTGGCTTAAAAAGGATTTAGAGAACCCCTTCAAACCAGATTAAAAGGGTTGTACCCCAATTGCAAGTTATCTACTATCCACAGGATAGATGATAATAGTTGATTGGTGGCGCCTCACTGGTGAGACCCCCTACAATCTGCAGGACAGGACTCCCTTGCTTCTCCCTCTGCAGTGACTTCAGCATAAGGGAAGAGCTGGTTAATAGAGATGAGCGAGCATACTCGGTAAGGCGATATACTCGAGAGAGCATCGCCTTTTTTGAGTACCTGCTGGCTCGTCCCTGAAGATTCGGGGGGGGGGGGGGGCGCGGGGTTGAGCAGGGGGTTGTGGAGGGGATCGGGAGGGAGAGAGAGAGAGGGATCTCTCTCACTCTCCTCCCCGCTCCCCGTCGCTGCCCGGCACCGCCCCTGACCCCCCCAAATCTTCAGGGTCGAGCCAGCAGGTACTCGAAAAAGGCAATGCTCTCTCTCTCGTATATCACCTTACCGAGTATGCTCGCTCATCTCTACTGCCTAAGCATGCGCAGTCAGCGCTCCAGTCATTTCAATGGGGCTAACAGTAATAGCCGAATGGCTGCCGCTTGGCTATCTCCGCAGTCCCATTGAAAGTGAATGGAGCGCTAGTACACTTGCATAACCAGCGCTCCATTCAGTCTCCTCATCATTGTGGGGATGCAGTAACCCCACAGTGAGGACGACGGGTAGTCACGGGATCCATTCTCCAGATTAGTGGAGGTGTCCGCGGTGAGACCCCCAACGATCAGCCATTTATAGGGGATAACCTGTAATTGCGCTACAACCTCTTTAATATCACTTCTGTGTGTATGTATCAGTAGTGAATATACAGGCATTAGATGATACATATGAGAGCTCCATTCAGATGGAGGTGCGCACCGGGCTCTTACCTTGTTGGATGCCATCTCACTGACAGAGCGATAGGTCTGTACGGTCTCCAGCTGATCCAGACACCAGTCTAGTTCTTCTAACGTCTCTTTGGCTAGCTGCTGATACGTCTCCTCTGTGGAAGAAGACATGATGGAGTCAGGCATGAGAAGTCTATATTGTATTACAGCAGAGCTCTCAGTCTTGTGGCCCGGCTATCGCCTTTCAACACGATTCCGTACATTGAAAGAAACTGCATATAAAGTGGAGTCCCTTTGTACATGGTCCATAATACTACTCTAGCGCTGATCTGAGTTTACATGCTGTATTATACTGCGGAGCTGCACTCACTATTCTGCAGGCTGAAATCTCCCAGCATTCCCTGTTCAGTGAGCGAAGCTGGCGCTGGTGATTTGCATACTGTACAGTCACTGTAATACAGAAGCTAACCTGCTAGGAGTGTCTGACAACGAGTTTATCCGCGCTTTCCAATGATGAAGGAAGCTTTGGTACATAATACATGTCTAACTCAGTATCAGTGTTAAATAAGTAATGGATCTGTAGTTAATAGGTAGATAAATACTCGTACGTGTAACATATATTATATAGAATTCATTTATCTTATATTTAAAGTGACCCTTCAGTTCCAGGATAGAATTCTATCCAGGGAATAAAGGGGGCTGAAGATATATTATCCACCATTGTTCTTCCCATCCATCAGTTCCAGGCCCTGTTTTAGACTGTCCAAGATGGCAGCTGCGATTTTCTAACTACCTAATGTGCACTGCTCTCTGATTGGGCAGTACCGATCACGTGTGGTCCCCCATGCCAATCAGAGAGCAGGTATAGTGCATTGGTAGTCTAACTCTATCAATGTTCTGTGGGAAAGAGATAGTTTGAAGATCTTGTTGGCCATCGTGGATGACACAAAACACGATCCAGAATCGGGGGATCAGAGGGACATGGGAAAAGAAGACTAAGGCAAGCTTCACACGGGCAAGCACAATATGGGGCCGTGAATCCCACCCCCATATCTCGCTCCCCTGCATGTGAATTCTGAGGATGCGAGCCGCTTTCAATGTTTCAGCGTGTATTTCACGCATTAAATCGTCCATTGAAATGAACGGGCTGTGGAAAAAACCGCAGTAAATACGTAATTACACACGTAAAAGTGCGGATTTAGCCACGTCAATAAGCAAAATCCTCATGCAGAATCCTGATGCTCATTGACAGGGCTAATTCGTAACATGGAAGCCTATAGTAACGGATGGCCTTCATCAGAGACCATCCACCCTACAACTATGTAGGGACCATGAGGTGGCCATGGAGTGTTTATGGATGCTTTTTGCACATTGCTGTACACATGAATCCTTAGTAGAAGTGCATCTTCTGGGCCCCAATAAGTTCTAACTGAACCCCAACTTTATGCCGTATGCACTGGAGCAGATTTATTAAAACTAGAGCAAAGTTTTACTTTGTCTGATGCTGATACACTGGACGGGTCCTTCCAAGCAAAGGGGCCCGGATGCCATTGTATAGCATTGGTGGCATAGTGTATTTCTATAATCCCCCTCATTCCTGGTCTCATTAGTCTCACCATGTATCTACAGACCCGCACGTACTTACCTGAGAGAGTGGCTTTACAGACCGTTTGCTGAGGCATTACTGGGGAGCGTCTGGCAAAGAGAACAACACAGTCTATTATGCATCACATTGAGGGGGTTATTCCCAAAACTTTGCATTCATATATAATTCTTCCCTTTCATCGGGCTCTGGGATAACACGCATTAGCTAATGATATGGAATAACTAACATGAAGCAAGAAGGATAGACAAATTCCTTTAATCTGGAATTCAGTGATCTGGAAAACATGATCCGGCCGTGCCAAATAATCTGAAGCTTTCTGGCAGCAGAAGCTTGAGTACAGACTGCGGTTCTAGAGATAGCAGTACTGCAAGTAATACATGCCGGATTCTCAAATCACGTATATACCTTGTGGAAATGTATGACAAAGACCCATGAAGAGCGGTTTCCTTAATCTTCTTGATCAACTAGAAGAGGTTTGTAGACTCTGTGCTGAATTATCTCATTTTCTGGATTATTAGATGCCTGATTAAAAGGAATGTCACTAGATATTCCATGTTGGATATTTATTTTGCAAAGTCTTCCTGGAGGTCCCTTAGGCTGGTCCCCACGGGGGCAGATTTGCAGCAGAATGTCCGCAGCGGGCATTGGGCTTCAGGTCTACTGCGGAAAGCCTGCCTCTCACCATGCGTGCGGGTTTTATCGCGAATTCCTGTGCCAAATTCACCCCCTCATCGCGAGGAGGTGAATTCCGCAGCGGAGGCGGCCATACAATTGAAATGCTGTGGAATTGAATTTTGCAGCGCAAGTCTATTTACGCACGGGTTTTGTGCGGGTTATTTCCGCAGCGCGTGGACGAGATTTTCAAAATCTCATCAACTTTGCTGCTACTGTAATTTCCATGCCGAGGGTCCACACAGAAACTCTGCTGCAAGTCCGCCCAGTGTGAACCCCACCTTATAAGTGCCTTTCAAAGGGGTTTTCTCATCATATGGCTATTGAATGGGTATGCAATCAAAGTCTGAGCAGTGGGGATCCGAACCCTGGGGCCCCCACCAGTGCATACAATGAAGGGCGCGGTGGCATAATGGTTGTTTTCTGAAACGCTGATACTCCTGACCCAGTGCGGTTTTAGGAATTGCAAAAAAGCTCATTTCTTCCTAGCCATTGGTTAGGGTCCTAAAAGACCCCCAATAATCACACATTGCCACCACTGATGCGTATAGAGGGAGAACCGCTTTAAGAACGCGGACACATAGTACAGAGTATTACTATTCGCTCCGCAGGAGGTACTCACTTGTTGGTAGGAGATGTAACGTTGGCAAGGATGGTGAAGTTGTTCCGGACACTACGCAGGCTGGCCAGCACCTAGAGACACACAGAGCTACATTAATGTACAGCAGGCAAAAACATGTAGATGCCTGACGTTAAAGAGAAGGTCCGCTTATACGGCTGCGTTAACACTTGGCGCTTTGTGACGCACTTTTTAAACCGCAGCAAAAAAAAAAAACACGCAAAAAAAACCCAGCATGCATTTTTTTTAAAACTGCATTTTTTGACGCGGTTCAAACGTATAGCTAACAATGCCAAGTGTGACTGCAGCCTACATATATATATATATATAATGTATGTACAATACTTATCCTGTATTATACTGCAGAGCTGCACTCACCATTCTGCTGTGAAAGCTACAATAGTGTTCACTGACACGGGCGTATGTGTCACGTATATATCACTCGTATTTTTCACGTGCATAAAATACGCACAGCAAATACACATATACATGCATATCTGCTGCCTATGTTAAATCCCCTTAGTCAATATTATTGTGTAATAGGCACCAAAATAGAGCATGCTGCAAGTGAGTGGCCTGATAGAAAATCAAGGGGCTTTTAGTGTTGTGTATTACACGCGCATAATGCGTGGGACACATACTCGCATGTGAGTGAGCACTTTTACTCCAGAGCTGCACTCACTATTCTGCTGGTGGAGTCACTGTGTACACACATTACTTATCCTGTACTGATCCTGAGTTACATCCTGTATTATACTCCGGAGCTGTACTCACTATTCTGCTGGTGGAGTCACTGTGTACATACATTACTTATCCTGTACTGATCCTGTGTCACATCCTGTATTATACTCCAGAGCTGCACTCACTATTCTGCTGGTGAAGTCACTGTGTACATACATTACTTATGCTGTACTGATCTTGAGTTACATCCTGTATTATACCCCAGAGCTGTACTCACTATTCTGCTCATGGAGTCACTGTGTACATACATCACTTATCCTGTACTGATCCTGAGTTACATCCTGTATTATACTCCAGAGCTGCACTCACTATTCTACTGGTGGAGTCACTGTGTACATACGTTACTGATCCTGAGTTACATCCTGTATTATACATCAGAGCTGCACTCACTATTCTGCTGATGGAGTCACTGTGTACATACATTACTTATCCTATACTGATCCTGAGTTACATCCTGTATTATACTCCAGAGCTGCCCTCACTATTCTGCTGGTGAAGTCACTGTGTACATACATTACTTATCTTGTACTGATCCTGAGTTACATCCTGTATTATACTCCAGAGCTGCACTCACTATTCTGCTGGTGGAGTCACTGTGTACATACATTACTTATCCTGTACTGATCCTGAGTTACATCCTGTATTATACTCCAGAGCTGTCCTCACTATTCTGCTGGTGGAGTCACTGTGTACATACATTACTTATCCTATACTGATCCTGAGTTACATCCTGTATTATACTCCAGAGCTGCACTCACTATTCTGCTGGTGGAGTCACTGTATTACATACATTACTTATCCTGTACTGATCCTGAGTTACATCCTGTATTATACTCCAGAGCTGCACTCACTATTCTGCTGGTGGAGTCACTGTGTACATACATTACTTATCCTGTACTGATCCTGAGTTACATCCTGTATTATACTCCAGAGCTGCACTCACTATTCTGCTGGTGAAGTCACTGTGTACATGACTAATCCTGGGTTAGATGCTGTTCACTCTTGTATGTAAGCTTTTGATTACTGATGAGAAGATGATTTGGGTTATATAATCACTGTATGCTAATGAAAGATGGACCACCTATTGGAGGGTAGCTTCGCTGTAAGTCAATGTGTAAAGTTACTGTCCAATAGGTGGTGCTGTAGAGCCTTTGTTCCGTCTCTCATTTCCATACCCTATTTCTCAGAGGAGCTGGCACCACCCACAAGTCACCTCCACAGGGAGTACTCCCCCATAATCACTGCAGTTACAGGAGGCAGAATAATCCCATATACCAACCTGAGCAAATGGGGTAACGATGAGGTCCTCAGCGTGCCTGTAAGAAGAGAGCACCAGACTTATTAGTCCAAGGACAGAGTATAGAAGCTAGAAGCAGAGTATAAACCTTACATATTGCCTTCCTGCGTGTAGTTGGAGAGCTTGAAGAAGACTCCTTACAGTCTAGGTGCTTGCTCTGACCAAGGGGATCTGTCTAAAGAGCAACTTTTGATGTCAAAGGTTTTGGTCAGTGGGGGTCCGGGTACTGAGAACCCCACTGATCGGTGAATTGAAGGGGCAGAAGCACTCACTTGAGCGCTGCACACCTTCATCTGTGATTACTATGGATGCTTAGAAGCCTACAGAAGTCTATGCGTCCGTCTTCATCGGCTGACAAGAGCCATCGAGTAACGATCACAGGCGGAGGTGCACAGCACTCTGCCCCTTCTTTCTATGCCTCGTTGCTTGTTCGCTAATCGTTTGGTTTAAATATCGATCGTCCAGTCGTTCTCATTCACAATCAGCGAATGAGAACGATTTATCGCTATGTGTAAAATTACCTTAAGGAGAAGTGAAAGAAAGTTGTTTTTGGTACAATCCCTTTAACCCCTTAGTGGCAAAGCCTGTTTGTGCCTTAATGATCATCTAATAGTTCGGGTTTTTTCAGCGTTGCATCCCAGGAGCCAGAACTTTTTAATTTTCCCACTGACACAGCCGTATGAGGGCTTGTGGTTTGCGGGACAACTTGTATTTTTAAAGGGGTTCTGACATCAAAAAAAAAAATTTTACTCACCTTTCCTCGCCAGTACCGATCGCCAGGCATGTCCCCTCCAGCTGGCATCTTCTTCTGTTCCTTGTAAAAGCAGAGCAGGAGCGGTCAAAAAGACCGCTTCCTGCTCTGCTCCGTCCGTCAGGCATTTCCGAGGTGAACGGACGGGCCGCCCACAGCAAGTACATCACAAGCCGTGCTTGCTGTGGGCGGCCCGTCCGTCCTGCTGAACTCCGAGATTCTGCGCATGCGCAGTGGAGACGCGGCCTGTCCTGACTCCTGTCAGAGGGCACCTCTCCACTGCGCATGCGCGCGATCTCGGAGCGGCACGGCTCGTGCAGGAAGAAGAGGATGACCCCGCTGCTGACAACAACAACAGAAGAAAAGGTAAGTATAAGATTTTTATGCTTTAGCAGCCATTAAACCATGGGTTCCCTGGGTCCATTAGGCAGACCAGGGAACAATGGCTGCTAAAGCATAAAAAAATATTTGTGTCAGAACCCCTTTAATGGCATAATTTTTGGATACATATAATGTATTGTATAACACTTACTTTTTTTATTTTAGGGGGATTGGGGAACGTTCTTCCATTTGTTTTTTGGATTTCATTTTTACGGCGTTCAGTGTACAGAACAAATCATGAGATACCATTACTCTGTGGATTCCAGCGGCGCCAGGTTTACACAGGCTTTTTAAATTCTGCTATTTTTGCACACAAAAAACACTTCTTTTTTTTTTGTTAAAAATTTGCTTTTGCGTCACCGCATTCCAAGAGCCCTAGCATTTCCAGTTTTCCATCGACAGAGCTCCATGAGGGCTGGTTGTTGTTTTTGCGGGATGAACCCTAGTCTTCATTTATCTCATTTTTGGGGACATAACACATTTTGATTGCATTTTATTCCGTTTTTTTTCTAAAGGCAAGACTATGTTAAATTAATTCTGCAGGCCAGCGTGAACGTGTCAATACCAAATTAATACAGGTTTTTTTCCACTCTTTTAAAAACTATTTTTTGTTTATCGCTGCATTCAAAGCCCCCTAACTAACATTTTTGTCAGTGGTGAGGTGTAAGGATTTTGATAGTACCATTTGTTCATCCATGCGATGTTTTGATCACTTTCTATTCCGTTTTTTGTAAGCCGAGATTACGAGATTTTTATTTTCATCATGTGCACCGTGCAGGTTAAATAACGAACTAACATTTTTTTCTGGGTCATTACGAACGCAGAAAAACCACATATGTGATTTTTTTTTTCTTTTTACATAGTAAAGGGGGAAAGGTCGGATTTTGATGTTTTTATTTAAATTTTTTTTTTTTTACTACTTTTTAAACTTTTTTTCCCAGTAGGGGATTTGATTATCAGCATCTTTTATCACTCTCCTAATACATTGCTATACTTTAGTATAGTAGTGCAATAGAAACCCTATGAGGTCAGCCAGTGGCTGAGCCTCCTAGGGCACCATAGCTGGCAGAATCTAAGGCCATATTCAAGTCTCCGGGTGTCATAGCAACCCATCGGGACCCCACGATCACATCGTGGGGGTCCGATGGGTGACAGAGGGATCCCCCTCGCACTGACTGCAGCGTGTAAAAAGGTACACACCGCGGGATCCAAGGTTTCTTCGGGCCCCTGTGCTAGAGCAAGTGCCCATCTGTCATCCAACAACCAAGTACCCGCTCTTCCCGGTACAGAAAAGCAGCGATAGGATTCAAATGCGGTGCTGTCAAAAGACAAACGGGTGGTCATTAAGGGATTAAAGTGACCCTTCGGTTTTGGGACAAAATCTTGCCCTGGGACTGAAGAGGGCAGTTTATATTACTCGTTGATACCCCTTTGATCTGCCTGTTCTATGACTCGTCATCAGCTGTCCAAGATGGCTGACACAATCTTCAGACTACCTAATCCTCACAGTGTGTTGGTAGTATTAAACTACAATACACTATACTTGGTCTCTGATTGGCCAGAGCTGCTCACATAATCATCACTGGCCAATCAGAGAGCAGTGCAGTGTGCATTAGGTAGCTAGAAAACTGCAGTGGCCATCCTGGTTGGCTGAAAACAGGATCTTGAACCGGTGGAGAAGAAGGACGATAGCAGATAATATATACACCCCCTCCTCTTCAGTCCAGGGATAGAATTTTATCCTGAAACTGAAGGTCACTTTAATTCTTGGTCTGAGCAGAGGATGAGGGGTACGTCCTTAGACCGGCTATAGGATAACTGCTGTCGGGGGCTTAATTTACATAATAGCGTATGAGACCAACATGGTGACGTTGCCCAGAAGAACAACACTTACGCCTCGCTGGTGACCGAGGAGTTCCGGGACATGGTTTTGGGGGACATGTCATAGTCACTGTCCGACCGGTACAGGAACGACTCCCTCCTCTGGCTTTGTGGGAAGCTGGGGTGCAGCACCAGCCCTGGACTCGCCTGCGAATCAATCGGGCTGCGACCTGGAGAAGGCCCATTTTCCACATCGAAGCTACGGAGAGAACAGAGAAGTAAACAGATTACTGCCTGCGACAAAAACCAAGTAATACAGAATATTTACCCCATATCCTACCAAAAAATATGTCCGCTACTACACCTCCCACCCGGCTTTCCCAGAATCTGTAATGGTAAATCTGTACTTATCTAGTGATGCATCTCTGTACACGGCGGACTTACCATTCTGGCTCCTAGGAAAGCCGGGTGTTAGTGCTGTGGGGGCTGTAAGCTACATTGGTGGGCACCCTGCTTTTCCAAGACACTGAATGGTGGAATCGAACGTTTTTCTGTCCGTCGCTGCCGTCACGATGATCGGAGGCTAATCCTGACAACAGATTGATGGAAATAAACGCCCGCGGTCTCGGCGGTTTTTCCACGCAATGGCTATTTGGGAAATGAGATCAGTCACCCCCTAACGCCAGCGCTGTGGGGAGGAGCGCAGGAGCTTTATTAATGGCTGCACATCTGGAGCCGGCGCTCACGTCAATGGGGCAGCTGTGCCGGGAGGGGGGGATTAAGGCAAGAGAAAGGGGACAAAGGTCAAGAGAGGGAACAGTCGAGGAATAACAGAGGATTCATTCATTCATTAGATTGATGAGTTTGGACACCAGTAGTGCGTCTGCTCCGTGAGCAAGTGACAGCTGGGGAGGAACTGCAGCTACCAGCATAGCGTCAGTTATTGAGGTCGAACTACAAGTCCCAGCATCAGATCAGCCACTTTCTGGAAGATGAGGAATGGCAAGTCCCAGTAGTATGTCAGCCATCACTGTACAGTGGGCGAAGAACTACATGTCCCAGTAGTATGTCAGCTATCACTGTACAGCAGGCGAAGAACTACATGTCCCAGTAGTATGTCAGCCATGACTGTACAGCGGGCAAAGAACTACATGTCCCAGTAATATGTCAGCCATCACTGTACAGTGGGCGAAGAACTACATGTCCCAGTTGTAGGTCAGCCATCACTGTATAGTGGGCGAAGAACTACATGTCCCAGTAGTATGTCAGCTGATGTGGAAAAACGAGTCCCAGCATCATTATGTCAGTGAAGGCTTGGCAACTCAGCTGGAACTATATGTCCCAGCATTATTACAGGGCTGGCTGCAGAGAAGTAGGCCAGCAACACTGTCTGTTGCCCCTAGCAACCAATCACAGCGCAGGTTTCATTTCTTATACTCCTGAGGTAAAATGAAAGCTGCGCTGTGATTGGTTGCTAGGGGCAACAGACTGCTGTGGAGCCGGCCTAATTCTCCATGGCCGACTCTGTAGATCAGCTGTTGTCTGACAGCTGGGGTGGAACTACAGATCCCATTACTTACATGTTAGGGCCCATTCACAATGGCGTATTTCCAGTCCTCATGCGGTCCGTGTTTTTAATTGACCGAACATGGACAACACACCAATAAAGTGAATTAGGCTATGTAAATACGCTTTTTTTTTTTTAAGGGAACCAATAATCTGTAATATATTATATATATATATATTTTTTTTTTTTTTTTTTTTTTTTTTTAAATCGCAGAATGTACTATTTTGGCCCATATTAACGGACCAGAATCGCCCATAAAATTCTGTGAGAGTACTAAAAAATTTTTTTTAAAAAGCAGTAAACACGGGTGTTACATTAATGAGCGCCGCGGTTTTTTTTGTTTTTTTTTAAACACGTGTTGCTAGGAGACAGTGAAAAAAAGAAAGAAAAAAAAGTTGTGATATCAGTTGGGCCTTCTGCCTTTTTTTTGCACGTGAACGGCGAATAAGGGTTCGCTTGCACCGGCGTTGGAGTGCGTTAAACAGTTCCGTTTTGTTCCCCACTGATTTCAATTGGTTTCCAGTAACAAGAATATTTCCCTTTATTTCTGTTTAATTCCGTTCCATTTCATTTCCCGTTTTTCAAAACAGAACAAATGGCGCAGTCAACTGCGGGAAAACAAACAGGAACTGTTTCATTACGTTTTATTTCCGTCTCTCTTCTCCTCTAACGGAACACAGAAACGGAACTACTTAACGGACTAATTAATCGCCAGTGTAAACGAGGCCGTACACACGGATGCAACGCGTGCATACGCCTGTGGGCATGAGCCCTGGCAGCTAAGGTAGAACTACAAGTCCCAGCATGATGTCAGAAGAGACTATAAATCCCAGCAACTGTCTGACAGCGGCTGTGTAACCATTTTCCTCAGCTGCCAGACACTTGCTGGGATTTATAGTTCCCTATGACATGATCCTGGGACTTGTAGTTCTACCTCAGCTGCCACGTAGCGACCAACATGCTAGTACTGGGATCTGTAGTGCCACCTCAGCTGCCAGGCAATGCTTGGCACAATAATGCTGGGACATATTAGAGGCCGAGCTTCCATAATATAACACTGGGACTTGTAGTTCCCCCTAAGCTGCCATCACTGAAAAAGTAGCGCTGGGATCTGAACTTCCAAGTTGCCTGATGCAATACTGGGATATGTAGTTCTTCCTCATCAGCTAATTTGGACATAAGGGTCTCAGCGTCCCCTTCTCTGCAATTGTTTGGCAGCTTAGGTGGAACTACAAGTCCCAGGAGTCCATTTGTGAATTTGTCCACCATGGAATTCTTCAAGATTGCTGTGAGTATCCCATTGTGGAATGCCAGCAGCGCTTCACCATTGTGAGATGGGGGCCACACATTATCAGCCATTGGCATCTAGTTGGCACTGCCCGTCCTGCGTGGACACCTGGACACGTCACACAGCGGCCGCGCATGTCTCGTGGTCGAGCACTTGCCCTACGTGTGTAATCTCCACCCTGTCAGAGGGCCAGATTCCAGCTGATTAGAAGTGACAGATTACCGTCACCCGGGTGGGAGGGCTCGGGCGCTGCGGTGACATCGCATATGACACAGGACACAAAGCTAAAACCTGAATGAATCCCCAGATGTTTCATCTCTGCATGGATATAAACTAGAGGCCACCAAATCAGGAATGTGCATCAATGGAACCGGAAAGATGCCGGATTATCAGATGTCCTTGATTATTGAAAAGTCATACAAAAATACATGTGATCCCCAAATGATAACTTCCGCAGAATAGGAGCTTTATGTAATTCACCAGAGATCCCAGCTGCAAAGGGTTAAAAACCAAATCTTAAAGGGGCCCTAGATTTATACATAAGCAATTTACAAATATACATCGCTGCTATCTGCGGATATCAAATGGTTGAAAACAGATAATAGATTATATTTAAGTGTAATTTAAAACATACGATATTAAAAGGGATGCCCCACGCAGGATCCCCCCTATTAGCCTGAAACCTGCTACATCTCATGATCTGGAGGACTCTGTTAGACTATACATTACATCAGTGCTTCCCATCTCCAGTATATAGAGCCCCCAGCAGGTCATGTTTT
Source organism: Eleutherodactylus coqui (assembly GCF_035609145.1). Taxonomy (NCBI): domain Eukaryota; kingdom Metazoa; phylum Chordata; class Amphibia; order Anura; family Eleutherodactylidae; genus Eleutherodactylus; species Eleutherodactylus coqui. Next base: position 313,244,793 of record NC_089838.1, on the reverse strand, counting down.
TAGGATTTCCTCAGTATTACACAGGTGATGTAATTATTGTCAGCGCCTCAGGTGTTCTTACTGTAGGATATCCTGATAACATAACCTGTTGGGGGGCTCTGAGGACTGCATTGCATGGTCATCCATTTATCTTAATGCTGCCATGTAATACCACATTTCACCTACAGTGGCCACTGTAAAAAATATTTGAGGCCACCTACAGCTTCCTCGATCAGCAACAATCAATTGATTTCCAGCAAGCCTTCCTTTAGGAAAAGGATTTTTGCAGATGGTACCAACTGCTTTAAGGGCTACTGCCCACGGACGGATTATCCCCACAAATTCCGCAGCAATAACAGTCCACAGACATGCTATGTTAAAACAATTCTACCCTGCCCACAAGCGAAAAATCAACTGTGATTTTCTGCTCGCGGGGGTGAATAGCAGCATGCTCTATCTTGTGTGGAAAAAAAACAAAAACGCATGGGCGGCTTTCATTGCAGCCAATGGAAGGCGTCCGTCCTGCGATACTTCCGCTGTGAGCACAGCGGAAGTCTGAGTCTCTCTCTCTGCCTGCCTAAAAATTTGCCAAAGACGGGCGCTGCGTCGCGGCAGGGAGGGGCCAAAACAGGCATGTTACAGTGGGGAGGGGCCAAAAACTGGAGCGGGGTCGAACACAGCTTGATGCTCGTTTGAGTAACGAGCACCATCGGGTATGCTAATACTCGAACGAGCATCAAGCTCAACAGAGTATGTTCGCTCAACTCTACCTGTCATCTAGGAGCTTAGCTAAACTAGAGCTGATACCTGGGGTGGCTGATAATAGAGAACTACCCTGTTTTTCCCGAAAATAAGCCCCACCCGGATTTATTTTGGATTTTCGGGGAGGCTTGAAATATAAGCCCTACCCTGAAAATAAGCCCTAGTAGCATATACTTAACGTAGTAGGCACGGTCCGGGTCCTCCTGCTGCTGTTCTGAACTAGACCGTGCATCCTGCAGTTCTCGTTCACCCACAGAAGATCACTTTCTGGTTATGGGATTTATAAATCCCACCTCCAGGAAGCGATGGCTCTGATTGGCTGAGCAGCGGTCGAAGAACCAATCAACGCAGCGCTCGATGAACCAATATGATGGCTGTTATTGGTTCATTGAGCGCTGTATCGATAGGCTGAGCAGCAGTCGAAGAACCAATCACAGCCATCGTGTTGTGAAGGCAGGATTTATGAATTGGCCAATCAATGCCGCGGCTTAGCGCGTCACCTACTTAGTAGGTTGGAAAGCTCGCTATAACATCATGTATTTTTGTTAGTCGTTACAAAGGTATCATATCTACAAGATTACTTGGTCTCTCTTGCTGGGAACAATCACATTTTGCTCTACTGGCTAACACCGTACCTAACATTTTTCAGATAATACAATGACACAATCACCTTGTTGTGACGGTCACTATGTAAGTCCAGACTGGAAACAATGTACACAAACGTTTCGCTACAGATACAGTGTGATTTCAGCTCAGAAGTACAAGTAAAGGTACACACGGGTCTAAGGGGAGGTGCCTATCCGATGGTTATAATATGGGCGCCACCATAATGGACATCCCCAGACCCAGACCCCATCCTACATCACCAACGGACCAAGCAGTGTTCCTTGGAGAAAAGGGTTGAGAGCAGCACAATATGCCCCGAGCTAAAGACATTTCCAATTACAAGTCTATACAAATAAGCAGCACGGATGTACATACACAGAACAACGTCTGGCCCCATCGATGACAGGGCCCAAAACATTGCCTCGTGTATGTACGACCTGAAACAAATCCTGCACCTTGGACTGCCAATGTCAAGAAACACTAATAAGAGTAATAGTGAAGATGACAATGATGTAATAATACTCGCACTAAGGATTATAACGCGGTAATACTATAGAGCAGGCGGCTGACATACCATGGCCGGGCTCACACCAACATACTTGTATTACTCATGAGTTTTTCGCTCATGGGATACAAAGTAATTTGCGGGTGATAAAATACATCGCCTTACGTTGTTTCGCTCACACTTATGTCTAAGCATTGCACATGTTCTATTTTGCAGTGTATCACGCACGAGAAAGCCCATTGTCCTCCATTGTTCTCTATGGGCACATGACCAATGCTGTCCATATGCAATTACATTCCGAAACAACAGAGAGGGAAATTCAAACAAAAAAAGGAACAAGTGCGACTGCGCATGACAGCGTGTGTGAGAAACGCGGCCACGCTCAGTATAAAAGTACTGTCATATGCAGCGATAGGCCGGCTCAACACCCGCTCCACAGCGGACAAAAGCTGCAAGAGTCACGCTGAGTTTTATGCATACGGTCAAGTGAGCCCGGCCTAAAGAGGAGGATATTATAATACTAAGGCAGGAGGAGGAAACGCTAAGGAGGAGGAGGAAACGCTAAGGAGGAGGAGGAAACGCTAAGGAGGAGGATGAAACACTAAGGAGGAGGAGGAGGAGGAGGAGGATGAAACACTAAGGAGGAGGAGGAGGGGGATGAAACACTAAGGAGGAGGAGGATGAAACACTAAGGAGGAGGAGAAGGATGAAGTAACACTAAGGAGGAGGGTGAAGTAACACTAAGGAGGAGGATGAAGTAACACTAAGGAGGAGGGTGAAGTAACACTAAGGAGGAGGGTGAAGTAACACTAAGGAGGAGGGTGAAGTAACACTAAGGAGGAGGGTGAAGTAACACTAAGGAGGAGGGTGAAGTAACACTAAGGAGGAGGGTGAAGTAACACTAAGGAGGAGGGTGAAGTAACACTAAGGAGGAGGGTGAAGTAACACTAAGGAGGAGGGTGAAGTAACACTAAGGAGGAGGGTGAAGTAACACTAAGGAGGAGGGTGAAGTAACACTAAGGAGGAGGATTAAGTAACACTAAGGAGGAGGATAAAGTAACACTGAGGAGGAGGATGAAGTAACACTAAGGAGGAGGATGAAGTAACACTAAGGAGGAGGATGAAGTAACACTAAGGAGGAGGATGAAGTAACACTAAGGAGGAGGATGAAGTAACACTAAGGAGGAGGATGATGTAACACTAAGGAGGAGGATGATGTAACACTAAGGAGGAGGATGATGTAACACTAAGGAGGAGGATGAAGTAACATTAACGATGAGGGTGATGTAACACTAAGGAGGAGGATGATGTTATACTAAGGAGGAGGATGATGTTATACTAAGGAGGAGGATGAAGTAACACTAAGGAGGAGGATGAAGTAACACTAAGGAGGAGGATGAAGTAACATTAACGATGAGGGTGATGTAACACTAAGGAGGAGGATGATGTTATACCAAGGCGGAGGATGAAGTAACACTAAGGAGGAGGATGACTTAATACTAAGTAGGATAAAGATGTACTACTAAGGATGAGGATGAAAGACTACAAAAGGAAAATAATATAGTGATGTAAAAATAATAGTGATGATGATGATGATTATGACATAGGGTAGTGTTATAATGAAATACTATAAAAGCATAATACAATGATGTTATGTCATCATTACATTATTTCATCATCATTTAGTAATAATCAGATTAATATTAATAAATAATGTCAGTGACATGAAGAATGCCAGAATCCTCTTGTCGACCCTACAGCACAGTTGCCTTAAAGCATCCCCTCCACCTTCCCGCCTTTAATTAGTTTACCCCTTCCATACCACATGTTCTGTTCAAATGAGAAAATCTGGTCCTACAACAGGCTCCTAAGAATTTCTGCTGCCTTTTCTGGACTGTAAGACCTTCATATTAAGCACTCCACTGTACCTAAAACCACCTGGATGATAGATGCATAGTCATAGTCTGAAGCTTCAGGACCCCAATGTAACAGAGCTCCCACCTATCACTGGTCTCCTCGTATGGGCCAGCGACTGATTTGACCCCCTTCTGGCTCCATGGCCTGGGTGCACCAGCCTAGATAGAACATAAGACCTACAAGTACAACCTATTATCCTACAGTGATCATCCAGAGGAAGGCAAAACAACCTGCATCATTGCCAATTGCCTTATATGGGGCAGCAAATTGTGTCCCAGCAACAAGGACACTTATGACAATCATAATAAACCCCTGGCCCGATTTCCAGCCTCCTATGCAGAAAGGATTACAAACTTTGAAATCCAGACCCCTTTTAAAGTCATCCAGCCATCCCATGGTAGAAAGTCCAAAAGTCTCAATGCTGTTACAGTAAAGAATCCTTCTTATACATAAATGCTCACACACAAATATCAGTGGCCTTACCCATCGTTGTCCATCAGATGTCTGCATATATTTCTAAAGTCAACTTCTACTTTCAAGATGACAGCTGCCATCGGACTTGCCGGCCAAGTGTGACGCTACCTTCTGGAAGAGAGTCTTTTCTTGTACCACAGCATAATCCTGAGCATTATTACCTGAGGACTCGGTTGTAGAATGAGGCATATTGCCGCTTTCCATCTGCTGAACTGCAAATCCCAGACAGCACGGAATCCACAGTGACCAACACGGAGCCCAGCGTGGCCATGCCGCCGCAAGGTTAAGAAGAAGCTGACACGGCAGTCACCCAACCAGATAACGAGACAGATAATTGACTCAATAGCTAAACACTCAGGTCTGCGTCAGAGAGAAGGGATTTCGGAGGGAGGGAAGAGATCCCGCTTACGTCTCAGTGACACAAGAAAATTACGAAGTTAATAGGATTTGCAGGTTGTCCTGTATAAATCTTATAGGATTCCCCTAATCTGCCAGTCTCCACCCATAGAGATTGGCACTGTGGGATCCAGCTAGGTATGAGTGGCAACTCATCCCTCTACACCTGAAGATTAACAAAGTACGCACATGGATTCCCCGTATCATAAATACATCCAGAATCCACAAAGTATTTAAAGGATATGGCGTAAAAATCTATAATTGTACTCTGTGATGACGATGATTATGCAATGCACCCTGAAGACGTTGGGCGAGCATCCCGGCTAAGTATTTGGTCCTACGTGCAAATGCACTAAGATTATGCCACACGACGGCATGACCACGGGTATGTTATCTAAGAGGGCTACTTACAGCATCTCGTGGCAGAAGAATGCAAGACGCTCCTCAAATTCCTAGTCACCTAAAAACTTGATGACGGGTTCCCCTTAATGTGCACCACCCCAGGGATAAGTAGTGCTGCACTGCCTTGAGTAGGTTACAATGAGCTGCTAGAAGGGCACTGAGACTATAGGAGACTTGGGGACTGCCCTGAAGATTGTGAGTGGTGAAGAACCAAGTCCCGAGAGAGAAGGATAGTGTGCATGGGACTTGCCCAGAAGAACCTGCAAATGCTTGTGGACCACTGACCATAGAGTCCTTGGGTAATCTACAAGACGTCCTGTAAGAGTGACCCAAGCTGTGCAGACCAGCCAGATGGTCACCATGGCTTGTGGAACTGAGCCACAGAGTGTGTATTGTGAGCTGTGCATGGAGGTCTGCTATGAGCACTGAAGACCGGAAGCAAAAGAGTGTCCTGCTAAGTGGAAAATGACGTGACACATCTGTGATAGAGACTGCACTGAGGTAAAGCCTACAACGGTGTTGTAGAGACCGCTAGCTGTGACCACCACTTGTAGTAAGGTGTGCGCTGTAAACTGCCGTACTACAGTATTGCCTCTATACAGAAGTGTAACTGCCAAGCTATTTGTCTCTGTAAAGATGTGTAACCACTAAGCCTGTGGTCCTCATTGAGAGACTAACTGCCACACTTGTTGCCTCATTGTGCGTAAACACCTGTTCTAGTTGACCATGCTATGTTCATGTCATTGTCTGCACCATCTTCCAGTAGGGGCCGGTTCACACTCATAAGGAGAGACCCCCCCCTTCCACGCTGAACATGGGTGGCATCCAAAAAAATGCACAGAATACTGACAAAAGTACATGTCTTATGGGAACAGAAAACTAAAAATGTTCCGTCAACTATTTTAGTAGTCATTCATTCCATCAACAATAATGTCTATTGCGTAGAGAATGGATTCAACGGATGACAAAGTTGTAGTGTGGCGCATCCATTTTTTCATATGTATGGAGATTTTTGGGCAAGAGAGTCATAGTAGACCTTCAACTTGAGAAGTACACAGTATATTCACCCAAATTATCATGAGCCCCCAGTGAACTCTGGCATCTGTCTAAGTCGCCAAGAAGAAGCCAGGGATCTTATCATTGCCACTCCTAAACAAGTTGTGTTGATAATTGGAACCAAGTTCATGGTCGCGGAAAAAAGGTGGAGAGGCTACTGCACTTGACCAAGCACTAGATCCTCTTTATTTTAGGCTTCTTGGGGGGGCCTTTAGCCATCAAATCGAACAAATATACCAGAAAGGTGGTAAATGCCCATTAAGGTTGGAGAATTCCCATCTGCCATTTGCATTTGGACTACCTGCCAGGCACATCCCCATCCTCTCAGGTAACTTATAAGGCCGAGAGTTTCCTTTCCTCTGACTTTGGGAGGAGCGTTCTCTTCTGCTCTTTTCCCAAGGTCAGCAGGAAGGAGGCTCTTAGCAGAACAGTGCGCAGCAGCGCTGCAAAGAGGGGTGGCGCTCCAAGAAGAGGCATCTGTGACTGGAGTTTCGAACAACAGTTCTTTGACTGGCTCCACTCTCCTCCAGCTCCATGATGGACCATAGGGTGGTCTCTTTGTAGAATCACCCAAGGCTCAGGGTAGCTGACAACACCGCCCATATAATAATCCACCATTGGTTTGGAGAATTTTGCATTAAATCCTACTGAAATCAAATGGATCTTTTTCACATTAATTTCTGAACAGCTTTTGATCACAACAGATCCAGATGTGTACATGGTCCCACATATTCCTGCCCTACACCGTAATGGGCATCCAACCTGCATGTTTTCTCCATTGCTGGGTGTGCACACCATAGAGATAGCCGCCATGGGACTCTGGTTGAGCTCAACTTCTTAATTTTTCATCCCCCAAAACTCCAGTTGCCCCATTTACCCCATTTCTCTTTCGCCTGATGTGCAGATTTCCCATTGGATGCCCCTAGAAGTTCTGCAGACTGGCGACCACAAGGGCACAGTGCTTTGGCATTGTCAGCAGCCTCCTGATAAGACTGAAGGACTCTCTAATGAGTAAATACGAGGAAGCAACTTATTTTAATATGAAGTGACATAAACATTTGCATGTCCGGATATAGTCAATCAATGTACACACCCCGGGGGAGCCCTGACGTACCGGAGTCATCCAGAGAGCAGCTGCACGCAGAAGTGAAAACATTATTCTTAATAGGAACAAGAGCTTGTGGTTAGGAAGTTTACATTAAATTTGGGAGACTTACACTGTAAAGAGGAATCGGAACAAAACCTCTGACCTTTCACACATTACAGAATATTCAGATCCAGAATCTGCACTGCTAACGTGGGAATTTTGGTGCAGAACTGAAAATAGCAGAACCCTGCCGACAATTCCGCACCACAATCTGCAGTTGGCAGCGTGGATTTTGGTGCAGAACTCAGGAACGGCATATTACAAACACGGTTGCAGAATATTCTGTCCCATACTATGCTACTATGTCTGCAAGGTCCATATTGGGTGGCTCCAGGATAGAAGGCGATGCGGGGCCACATACAGACACCATCCTGAGGTTGATCTGATTTGCAATAACCGTTATGCAAAATTATACGTAGTGTTCGTTCCTGCGTCCCATGCTGTGAAGTGGGCGGGGATAGAATGATCCTTAGCCAATCAAATGATGGAAATGACGACAGCAGCGAAGAAAGAGGGAGCTGATTTTGGAGGAGGCAGTGACCAACTCATGAAATTAGGTTAGCGAAAGCACGGAAGTATGTGATAAAGATGCAAGAAAGCGAATGGAGAGGAGGTAAGTCATAGTAGGTGGAGAATGGTCTCACAGCAGCACAGAGGATTTAAAGAGAGGAATATGATAGGGAATATGATGATGTTTTTGGAGGCAGTGACACATGCAAGGTTGCATGCAAAGGGGGCAGCGTCAGGACCAGAGGCTGGGAACCAAAGCAGCAGGACAGTGGAAACGGGCAAGCCCTATCATGAGGTCCACCATTGATCAGTGGTGACTGAGGCCGAGGGGAGTCTGCACTCATAGGCTGAGAGTCAGGCCACTTTCACGCGGCCAAAAATCACACGAGAATTGTGCGTTTTGCGGGATCACGAATAAAAATTGCAGCATGTCCTATGTTCGGGTGTTCCTATACTTGTTAGGACGGGGCTGTCTCCCACCGTGAAGTCTCCCCAGCATTTCAGGAGCCGATTCTATGATTTGTAGCATGCCATCACACGCCGGATTACTAATTCTCTCTACAGGCCAAAATAGGGGGTCAGTGGTTGTTTGCGGAGCGAGACGTATTGATTATAGCCCATCTCTATATATTATACAGAATACTATGACGTTCTCACTTCTATGTCCAGATGATCATTTCTTATCGTTTCCGCTCAAGTTCTGCTTTTCTGCTTGAGAAAAACTTTTTAGGTGGTTTCACAGATGACAAACACCTTTACATCGCTGCGCACACTCGGCACACAGCCAGGATGACGTCTGTCTGTCCCCGACGGGGTGGCCTGTCACACACAGAGATGCAAATACTATTTACATAAGGTGGGACAGACTTCTCATGGTATAGTCAAGGACGGAGACTAACAGGACAACGGAAATTGTCCCATCAGGATGTCCACACACGGCTCCACCGGTAGAGAGGAGAGTGTTGGTACACCTGACTATTCAAAGTTCCTAAAAGGAAGGGCAACTTTAAAGCAACACTCTGGTTTCGGGAGAGATTTCTGTTCCATGTGTGGACGGGGTGGGAATACATTACCTGCACTTGTTCTTCTCTGCTGTCCCTCCAATCCGCTAGTTTCAGGTTTTGTTTTAGGCTGTCCATGATGGCCGATGCAATCTTCAGACTACCTAATCTCTCTCCAATTGGCCAGAGCTGCTCATGTGATCGAAACTGGCCAATCAGAGAGCGCTGCAGTGTGCAGTCAGTGCTGCTTTTTCTTGCAAAAACATTGCTGCCGCCCGTGATTTTTTTTCCACGCAATTTTTTTAGCACAAAAGTTGATATGACGTTTTAATGTTAAAACGCATCACATGAAAATCGCTAACTCGGACCCCCACTGGTCAGATATTGATGACTTCTTCTGAGAGAAGTCCCGGAAAACGCCTGTAAATTATACACCCCATCCTAAAAAAGTGAGTCAGGACAAGGCTGCTCCCACATGGGTGCTCTCCATTATTGTGGTGCCCTTTAATTCCTCCATAACTGCAGCTGAGTACACAACTGACATACTGTAAAATCTTCCAGGACACCGAACAACCTGAGAAAGCAGCTGGAATAAGACACCCATCCTCTCGACAAGACGAAAACAATTTCCTAAGAACACAGACTTGAGTGAAGGCCACCAGCGGCGCCGAGCCACAACAAGAGGCCATCCTACATTCCTGCCGTGTCTCATGAGCGAGGCTAAAGTTCCTGCATCATACGTTCTCCACTTGTGAGCGCCCCCGTGTAGGTCACCTCTACAGCGTGTCATCTGCGGGGAAAGGCTTCCTGCTCGCTGGAGTCCACAGCAAAGGCTATACACAGCGCTCCCCGAGCACTGGGCCCACAAAGTCATGGCAGCCATTCTTAAGAACTATGAAACTATCATTAAGGGTTGTCTTATACGGGCCGATAAACCCTTCAGAGGCCGGCGTCCCGAGGGAATCTGAACGTTATTGGTCAGTGTAAATGCCCCGACTGAAAGACGAACTAACATTTGTTCGCTTCTCGTTCCACACTCGGCTGTGTGAACAGGCAAGTATCACTTAGGAGCGACTGCCTGTTTACTGGGAATGGAGACGGGCAGCTGGATTGATCCCCGATGCGTTCCACCTCTAGTCACTGAGCATTGCTTGTTCCTATGTAAAAGCCCAGGCGGGATTATCACTGGGACGACCTGTCGGGCATCTGTGACCAACGGGCTGGCCCCACTTCACATGGGCATATGTGCGTGTGTACTTGTACTTGCAAAATTAGCGTGTGCAATATGCAGTGAACTGAACACATAGATTTCAATGGTTTCGTTTACATGATCATGTTTTTCCTGTACATTCTGTTCACGCCAAAAAACCCCAAACAAACAAAAAAAAAAACACAGAATGCTCTATTTTCGGCACCAAAAGTCCCCACAGAAGGTAATGGGGATGCACAAATGTGTGAAAAATACGCTGGGAGATATGTGAAACACTGTGCAATTACGCAGGACAAGAACGCGTCTGGACTGATTAGCCATCTCAGTGACTGGGAGTATCGATGCGTTTCCTCTTTTAGTGCGCGGTAATGCCTGCGCCTTGCACACGGAAAAAGCTGCAAAATATACACCAATGCGTGCGCAAAAAAAACCTGTTAATTCTGCAAACATGTGGCGCTCATGCATGTGCAAAAACGCTTGCGTACGTGTGAAGCCGGCCTTCGTTCTGGACTACTCCTGGCTTCCTAGAAATGCATGACCCTGCTATCTCCTCCCATCATCCTCTCCGATTGCCTTCTCGTAGAAAACGAAGGGGCCGGACCCTTTCCAACAGGTAGTCGCGCACAACAGTCACCGTGTGGGAGTTGCGCATATGTTCCAGGTATGCCGCTGGTTCTCCCTCCACCAAACATTTCTTGCCCGAAAGCTGTAAGGCGGCTTCATCACTATATACTAAAGATTTCACGAAACCGTCGCTTTCCATTAGAGTTCGCAGAACGTCGCCGCGCTTTGTTGTCCGGTTTCAGGTTTGTAACAATTACAAATTGGTAAGGATAACATCGCAAACATTTGCGCAGAATCTTACACACAGTGGTCGGTGGGACGTCCAAATCTTCGCTCGCTCCGACGGTGGATTTCTGAGGACTCTGTGTGAAACTTGCAGGGACGCGCTCCGCTGTTTTCACGCTTACTGGTGGACGGCCGGATGATTTTCGCTTACAGAGGCAACCTTTTTCCTTTAGTTTGGAGCACCAGTTATGAAGCGCTGCGTGAGCCCTGCCTGAAAACAAAAACCCAAATGCCTAAAGGGAATCGGCTCCTACTTTAGCCCTATGAACTAAGTTTATGGGCTGAAGTAGGCGCCGCGAGGAGTCCAGGGATGTAAGTGTTAGGCCAGCCTCACACGAACGTTTGTCGAAGTGCCGCGAGAGAATCTCTCGCACGTGAGCGCAGAACAAGTACATGCTGACATGCATACCGCCAATCCCCATACACCATCTTGGTGTACATGCACAAGTAATGCGCGCCAACATAATGCGCCAGTTTCAGCACTGGAATCTGCCGCTGAATGCATTAAGCGGTGCTCTAAGCAGTTCGCCTGTTCTAATGAACGGACTGCTTAGTGTAACACCGGCCTAAAGCAGCCCCTCTACCTGACTCACTACAAGCTCTTCAGGCATCAGGCGCTTCCTTAGGAGACATGCACTTTATATAAGAGCCTTCTCTTGCTTCCAATCCTACTACTATACGGAGTATTCGCTCCTGTGTACGGTTTGGCGGTGACATACCCTGACATCTCCAGCACTGGCTGTGAACCCTTTTTGTAATGCGCCCTACTTCTAGCTTGTGATGTGGTTGGATCAATGGTGACAAAGGACATTTGACAAGATGAATTGATTAGGACTGGGAGGGGGCGCAGCGGCCGGGGATCCTGTAGCCAGCGGAAGCCATTGTCATACATTAGAGTCTACACCACAGGAATGGGGCCATAGACTTCGGATATCCAGCGAGCGATGTGGGGTCTGCTGATCGTGGCGGATCGTACATATCACACCTGGAGAATACAGAACTATCTGCTGGTTGGGGGGATAGGAGGGGTTCCTTGGGATAAGCGGTGTCGGACTGCCATTTATCTTTCCGCCTGCATAAAAGGCCTCATGTCCACTTGTAAATTATTATTTAAAATCCGCAGCGTTTTTTCTGCATGCGGATCCGCACCCCATAGGGATGCACTGACTACCCGCAGGTAGATAAATACCCGCGGTTGGTCAATAACAGTGAATTTAAAAAAAAAAAAAGGAGCATGAAAAAAAAGTGACATGCTCCATTTTCGGGCGGGTCTCCCGCGGGGACGGCTCCCGCAGGCTTCTATTGAAGCCTATGGAAGCAGTCCAGATCCGCGGGAGACCTAAAATAAGAATAACTTACCCGCAGCGGACCGGGCAGGTCTTCTCTTCTTCATGGTCGGATCTTCTTTCTTCGGCCCGGCGGATGTGCCTGGCGCATGACCGCGGCACACTGCCGGCGTGCCGAGTACATCCGCCGGCCGAAGAAAGAAGATCTGGCCGTGAAGAAGAGAAGACCTGCCCGGTCCGCTGCGGATAAGTTTATTCTTATTTTCAGCGCTCATGTCCGCGGGGCAGGAGGGACCCGCTACGGATTCTCCATGGAGAATCCGTAGCGGGCCCGATTTTCCCCAGTGGACATGAGGCCTTAGACACCCGCAGGTAGTTAAATACCTGCGGATGTCATTTTTCCCTGCAGACGCGGATCCGCATGCAGGAAAAAATCCGGACATGCTCCATTTTAGTGCGGGTCTCCCGCGGGGACGGCTCCTGCAGGCTTCTATGGAAGCCTATGGAAGCCGACCGGATCCGCGGAAGACCTAAAATCAGAATATACTCACCTGCTGCGGGCCGTGCGTCTCTTTCTTCTTCCCGGCCGGATCTTCTTGCTTCGGCCCGGCGGATGTGCCGAGTACATCCGCAGGGCCGAAGAAAGAAGATCTGTCCGCGAAGGAGGGAAGACACGCACGGACCGCTGCAGGTGAGTATATTCTATTTTCAGCGCTCATGTCCGCGGGGCAGGAGGGACCCGCTGCGGATTCTCCATGGAGAATCCGTAGCGGGCCTGATTTTCCCCGTGGACATGAGGCCTAATATTTTTGGTTCGTATTATTTAAACAGCAGATATTTTAAATACATTTCCCGACCTGTAATTCATCTCATGTTCATTCCGTAATCATACGAGTAGAACATTTTCTGGATTATCGCTGCGAGTAACGCAATGCAAGATCGCCCATGGACAGGAGTCCTCAAGAGACTCCATCTCCTACCTTCAGTCCTATAAGCTAAGCTTATGGGCTGATAGCAGGTGACCTGCTGAGTCCGAGGATGTAAATATTATACCTGCCCCCCACCACCCACCCCATGTGAGTACTGACAGTCACAACACTTCCCGTGCCGGAGGATTACTACTTCACAGGAGTTATTGGAGGAGTTTTTGCCAGAAACCGCCTAACGGTGTGAAAATATACATTGGCGAGCGTGATATCCGGCCGGGTTATTCGGACGGATATCGCGCTCGCTTGTGTATAGCCTTACAATATGTGCGCACGCAATGCAAGAGGTGCGGATTTTCTGCACCAAAATCCACGGGGAAAAAATGCAATTCTGGTTTGTGAAAAACTCGTGAGATCACAATAAAGTGCTACATGTTGTTATCAGCCGTTTACGCTGTCTGCAGTATACAGAATGGTTTACAACATCCTTGGGAGCGCCAGACGAGGAGGAAGGATCAACAATGTCCAAGGCTGCTGGGAACATAAGACCCGTATCTCACACTTCTCCATCCTACGGCCGGGCTCACACCGGCGTAAGATTACCACGTACTACGTGTGCGACGGACGCGCAGGAGAGACGCCGTAACACGCAGGCAAGGAAATACGTTTGAATGTAGGAATTATGTAATACAGAAGCGCAAAAAAGAATGCATGTTCTATTTTGACACGCAGTATGCGAGAAAGAGACCATTCTTCTCTATGGGCCCGTACGCTATAAGCATGTATACACGACATTGCAAGGCTCACATCTGCTCATCCACCTAATACACAGACAGGACACACAGACCCCTCCTCATCCTCCTAATAGATAGACATCAGGACACACAGACCCCTCCTCATCCTCCTAATACACAGACCTCAGGACACACAGACCCCTCCTCATCTTAATTTATGGGAGTGAGGGAACAGTGAACAGAGCCACTTTCCTAATACTGGTAGACAGGAGAGGAGGAGCTTCGTTAGCGTTTATTGAATGACGGGCTACACGTTGCGGAGCTGTACCGGCTCTTCCTCAGGCCACTTACATCAGTGTGCAGAGCTGAAATATACAGGCGACGGACCTCACTGCGATCTCCACCAATCACTGTTCACCACCACATACAGCACAAGTATGTACTAAAGTTATTTTATCATGGATACAATTGACATTATACCCACAATGAAGATATTCACTTTGATTTACTGTCCTACCAATGAAAAAAAACCCTGATTAAGAAAAGGGGCCTCTAAAATACATGAATGTCGTGTTAAAACAAATACATATTATGGTACAATCCAGACATCAAAGAGATGAAACTGTGTATGAGGGGAGCGCACAACAGAAAAACAGGGATAAGGAGTCACGCGGCCCCCATCATGTCATTTGACGCGTTAGGTAATAACATCTAAGTTACAGATCCAGAATGAGTCCCTTTGTCTAAGTGTCTGATATCCGTGCACAGGAGGAGATCCGTTCTGTAAGGGGGGGGGGGGGGGGGGGGTTGGATCACAACTCTGAGCTACAGAAAGGCGTCTGGAGACAATCTGTAATGCCAAGTCATTAGCAATGTTCGGCCGACGTTTACTAATTCTAAGTCCAGGTTGGATGGTACGACCCGCATGCTGTAAGTAACACGACATGGAATTACATGCATTACCTAATCTGAACCACAATTTAAAAAGGAGTTGACAGAGTATTCATCCGGGGCTGTCATGGAAGAGAAACTCCTCGTCCGGAGGCAGATCACATTACAACATAAACACCGTGGTCTACCGCACTTATGGGAGCCAACGAAGGGTGCCTAACCATTTATCATGCACAGAGGCGTATGCGTGATGTCACAGAGAAGTATGAGTGATGTCAGAGCGCAGTATGAGTGATGTCGGAGCGAAGTACGCGTGATGTCGGAGCGAAGTACGAGTGATGTCGGAGCGAAGTACGAGTGATGTCGGAGAGAAGTATGCGTGATGTCGGAGAGAAGTATGCGTGATGTCAGAGCGCAGTACGAGTGATGTCGGAGCGAAGTACGAGTGATGTCGGAGCGAAGTACGAGTGATGTCGGAGCGAAGTACGAGTGATGTCGGAGCGAAGTACGAGTGATGTCGGAGCGAAGTACGAGTGATGTCGGAGCGAAGTACGAGTGATGTCGGAGCGAAGTACGCGTGATGTCGGAGAGAAGTACGAGTCATGTCGGAGCGAAGTACGAGTGATGTCAGAGCAAAGTACGCGTGATGTCAGAGCAAAGTACGCGTGATGTCAGAGCAAAGTACGCGTGATGTCAGAGCAAAGTATGCGTGATGTCAGAGCAAAGTATACGTGATGTCAGAGCAAAGTATACGTGATGTCAGAGCAAAGTATACGTGATGTCAGAGCGAAGTACGAGTGATGTCAGAGCGAAGTACGAGTGATGTCACAGCGAAGTACGAGTGATGTCACAGCGAAGTACGAGTGATGTCACAGCGAAGTACGAGTGATGTCACAGCGAAGTACGCGTGATGTCACAGCGAAGTACGCGTGATGTCGGAGCGAAGTACGCGTGATGTCGGAGCAAAGTACGCGTGATGTCGGAGCAAAGTACGCGTGATGTCGGAGCAAAGTACGCGTGATGTCGGAGCAAAGTACGCGTGATGTCGGAGCAAAGTACGCGTGATGTCGGAGCAAAGTACGCGTGATGTCGGAGCAAAGTACGCGTGATGTCGGAGCAAAGTACGCGTGATGTCGGAGCAAAGTACGCGTGATGTCGGAGCAAAGTACGCGTGATGTCGGAGCAAAGTACGCGTGATGTCGGAGCAAAGTACGCGTGATGTCGGAGCGAAGTACGCGTGATGTCGGAGCGAAGTACGCGTGATGTCGGAGCGAAGTACGCGTGATGTCGGAGCGAAGTACGCGTGATGTCGGAGCGAAGTACGCGTGATGTCGGAGCGAAGTACGCGTGATGTCGGAGCGAAGTACGCGTGATGTCGGAGCGAAGTACGCGTGATGTCGGAGCGAAGTACGCGTGATGTCGGAGCGAAGTACGCGTGATGTCGGAGCGAAGTACGCGTGATGTCGGAGCGAAGTACGCGTGATGTCGGAGCGAAGTACGCGTGATGTCGGAGCGAAGTACGCGTGATGTCAGAGCGAAGTACGCGTGATGTCAGAGCGAAGTACGCGTGATGTCAGAGCGAAGTACGCGTGATGTCAGAGCGAAGTATGCGTGATGTCGGAGCGAAGTATGCGTGATGTCACAGCGAAGTATGAGTGATGTCGGAGCGAACTATGCGTGATGTCAGAGTTCGCTCGTTCACTCATGCCGCCTGCTTATACTTGCAGCTAACAGACTGCGCATCTTCTATAGGTCGTCCTCAGGACAATGGGATTCTGGTCCTTTAGTAGGAGGTCCCCCTGGAGAATATGCCAATATTTCACAATATTAAGTTTAAGGTTCCTTTTACACTGGCAGATAACTTCCTTAGATTCCTGCATCCAGCGGGAATCTGAATGATATTATTCAGTGTAAATGTCACAACTGAATGACAAATGATCATTTCTTATTCGTTTCTGCAAACAATAATGAACGACGGCTCGGCCATGTGAACAGGCAGTCGTTTACTCATGAACGACTGCCTGTTTACTGTGAATGGAGGCGGGCAGACCAGTACGATCTCCTGGCGCTCCGCCTCCATTCACTAGCAATGATCACTCCTGTATAAAAGCACAGGAACAATTATGGCAGTGACTTGTTGTGTATCTGTGCCCCATAGGTCATACTGTGTAAAAGGACCCAAGTTTATATACCGGGTTATAAATTGTAACAAAATTGTGATTAACATGTTGGTTGGAGCTACTCAAAGACTTCTTGGATAATCAATCGTCTTGGGTCTAACCGCAGCCATTGCACCGCCAACAAGTCTTTTAGACTAACCCTTGTGCTTGAACCGCTTCCGAAGTAATGAAGCTTGTTTGTGAAATGTCGTATTGTCAGAACACTTTCGGAATGCGGACAGACATATTCAGCCGCAGCTGGTCGTGCGCTACTATAGTCTAAACAACGGCGGACATCCACGTCTTTGAAGTGTGTCTTAGCTCAGATTAGTCTGTTACAATCCAAATAAATACAAAGATGCAGAAATACAATCAGGACCCGCGATGTGTGAATGTGCGACCGGAGGGGAGAAGTCAGCCAGCCAATAAAACTCGCCATTTCAGATGTACCCCCAGTCATTGATAAAGCGGCGGTAGAAAACATTTTCCAAAAAGGGGTGAATAGAATTTAGCATCTTTTTCCAGAAATCCCCAAAACAGGTTGATGAGGTTAGGGGTGAAGCACGTCCCCATTGCACATGCTTTAATTTGTTTGAACAAGGCCCCCTGAAACTCAAAGACATCGCAGTCCAGAATGAGTGTTATACAGTCATGGGGACATGGTTCTGAGGGGCTGAGATTAGTGTGTCTAAGGACAAAACATAGCCCATAGGGGCCTACCCCAAATCATCGGGGACGTTATAGTAGAGGGCGGTCACATCATCAGGGACGTTATAGTAGAGGGCGGTCACATCATCGGGGACGTTATAGTAGAGGGCGGTCACATCATCGGGGACGTTATAGTAGAGGGCGGTCACATCATCGGGGGACGTTATAGTAGAGGGCGGTCACATCATCGGGGACGTTATAGTAGAGGGCGGTCACATCATCGGGGGACGTTATAGTAGAGGGCGGTCACATCATCGGGGGACGTTATAGTAGAGGGCGGTCACATCATTGGGGACGTTATAGTAGAGGGCGGTCACATCATCGGGGACGTTATAGTAGAGGGCGGTCACATCATCGGGGACGTTATAGTAGAGGGCGGTCACATCATCGGGGACGTTATAGTAGAGGGCGGTCACATCGGCCGTGACAAGTGTGTCCGAATAATACATATCGAGCCGAATAAACTCACAGATTAACGGAGTCGAGTCTTTCAAGTAGGACGGAAGTTGGACAACCAGTTTGTGCAAGAAAGTGAGAAATTACTAGAAAGGGCATTAATGCCAGATAGGGTGGAAGACCAGGTGGTTCTGTGTGCCTTTGTGAACCTTCGGAAGGGGGTAAAATTCATCCACCGTAAGGAACTGATTCTACTTTATATCCTACTACATAGCCCTCTCCTCATCCTTATACACAGACCCCTCCTCATCCTTATACACAGACCCCTCCTCATCCTTATACACAGACATCAGGACACACAGCCCCCTCCTCATGCTTATACACAGACCCCTCCTCATCCTTATACACAGACCCCTCCTCATCCTTATACACAGACCCCTCCTCATCCTTCTACAAAGATATCAGGACACACAGCCCCCTCCTCATCCTTATACACAGACATCAGGACACACAGCCCCCTCCTCATCCTTATACACAGACATCAGGACACACAGCCCCCTCCTCATCCTCCTAATACACAGACATCAGGACACACAGACTCCTCCTCATCCTCCTAATACACAGACATCAGGACACACAGACTCCTCCTCATCCTCCTAATACACAGACATCAGGACACACAGACTCCTCCTCATCCTCCTAATACACAGACATCAGGACACACAGACTCCTCCTCATCCTCCTAATACACAGACATCAGGACACACAGACTCCTCCTCATCCTCCTAATACACAGACAGCAGGACACACAGACCCCTCCCCATCCTCCTAATACACAGACAGCAGGACACACAGACCTCTCCTCATCCTTATACACAGACATCAGGACACACAGACCCCTCCTCATCCTCCTAATACACAGACAGCAGGACACACAGACCCCTCCCCATCCTCCTAATACACAGACAGCAGGACACACAGACCTCTCCTCATCCTTATACACAGGACATCAGAACACACAGACCCCTTCTCATCCTCCTAATACACAGACAGCAGGACACACAGACCTCTCCTCATCCTTATACACAGGACATCAGAACACACAGACCCCTTCTCATCCTCCTAATACACAGACATCAGGACACACAGCCCCCTCCTCATCCTTATACACAGACATCAGGACACACAGCCCCCTCCTCATCCTCCTAATACACAGACATCAGGACACACAGACTCCTCCTCATCCTCCTAATACACAGACATCAGGACACACAGACTCCTCCTCATCCTCCTAATACACAGACATCAGGACACACAGACTCCTCCTCATCCTCCTAATACACAGACATCAGGACACACAGACTCCTCCTCATCCTCCTAATACACAGACATCAGGACACACAGACCCCTCCTCATCCTCCTAATACACAGACAGCAGGACACACAGACCCCTCCCCATCCTCCTAATACACAGACAGCAGGACACACAGACTCCTCCTCATCCTCCTAATACACAGACCCCTCATCATCCTCCTAATACACAGACAGCAGGACACACAGACCCCTCCTCATCCTTATACACAGACATCAGGACACATAGACCCTCCTCATCCTCCTAATACACAGACATCAGGACACACAGACCCCTCCCCATCCTCCTAATACACAGACAGCAGGACACACAGACCTCTCCTCATCCTTATACACAGGACATCAGAACACACAGACCCCTTCTCATCCTCCTAATACACAGACAGCAGGACACACAGACCTCTCCTCATCCTTATACACAGGACATCAGAACACACAGACCCCTTCTCATCCTCCTAATACACAGACATCAGGACACACAGCCCCCTCCTCATCCTTATACACAGACATCAGGACACACAGCCCCCTCCTCATCCTCCTAATACACAGACATCAGGACACACAGACTCCTCCTCATCCTCCTAATACACAGACATCAGGACACACAGACTCCTCCTCATCCTCCTAATACACAGACATCAGGACACACAGACTCCTCCTCATCCTCCTAATACACAGACATCAGGACACACAGACTCCTCCTCATCCTCCTAATACACAGACATCAGGACACACAGACCCCTCCTCATCCTCCTAATACACAGACAGCAGGACACACAGACCCCTCCCCATCCTCCTAATACACAGACAGCAGGACACACAGACTCCTCCTCATCCTCCTAATACACAGACCCCTCATCATCCTCCTAATACACAGACAGCAGGACACACAGACCCCTCCTCATCCTTATACACAGACATCAGGACACATAGACCCTCCTCATCCTCCTAATACACAGACATCAGGACACACAGACCCCTCCCCATCCTCCTAATACACAGACAGCAGGACACACAGACCTCTCCTCATCCTTATACACAGGACATCAGAACACACAGACCCCTTCTCATCCTCCTAATACACAGACAGCAGGACACACAGACCCCTCCTCATCCTAATACACAGACCCCTCCTCATCCTCCTAATACACAGACCCCTCCTCATCCTCCTAATACACAGACCCCTCCTCATCCTCCTAATACACAGACCCCTCCTCATCCTAATACACAGACCCCTCCTCATCCTCCTAATACACAGACCCCTCCTCATCCTCCTAATACACAGACCCCTCCTCATCCTCCTAATACACAGACCCCTCCTCATCCTCCTAATACACAGACCCCTCATCATCCTCCTAATACACAGACCCCTCATCATCCTCCTAATACACAGACCCCTCCGTTTTTCTATAGTTACTCAAGAGCTAATATAATGAAGCAGTAAAGTAACGATTGGCACAAGGTGAAGGTGCCATAAAATGCACAAAGACAAACATTATGTATCAGACAGGTGTGGAGAATGTCCCAGCAGCATTACTCTAATAGGCCTCCGTCACACCAGCGTTTTCTTTGGCTGCGAGTCAACATGAAAAATAAATGGGTGACACTTGAACCCATAATGTTCTATGAGGCAGCACAGACTACCAAGTATTGTCACGCATACACAGGCCGTGATTAGGAAAAGGTCACGGACAAGTACTGGGACATGCAAGTGCAGGTCACTGTGCATGCCATCCATGTATGGGACAGCACTGGACGGGTGGCCATATGGTGTCCCATGCAATGTAATAATAGTCATTATAGCGCCAACCTATTCCGCAGCACTTACAAGCACAGGATTACACAGACAGTATAACAATTACATGCGATATACAATCAGTTTGAAATGATGGGGTGGGGGTGATATAGGAGGTACAGGGGGGGGGGGATGAGGCATGGGGAAACACAGGTGGTACGGGAATTACATGTGGAAATCAGTTGTAAGGAGGTGCAGGGGTAGAGGTCGTGTGCAATAGGCAGGGTGGAAGGTATTGGGAGCCGTGGGGGGTCAGGAGATGTGGAATGTCTCCCTGAAGAGGTGCGCGTCTGAAATTTGGGAATTGTCCGGATGCCTTGGGGTAGAGCGTTCCAGAGGATCATTGCCGCTCTGGTGAAGTCCTGGAGGTGAGCATGTGAGGTTCGTGTTAGAGGAGTGTTTAGCCTGAGAGTGTTAGCAGATCACAGTGTGCGGGCTGGGTGATGCATGGACAGGAGGGAGGCGATGTACGGTGGCGCGGCGCCATGGAGAGCTTTGTGGGTTAGGAGTTTAAATTTCATTCTGCAGTGGATGGGCAGCCAATGCAGTGACTGGCGCTTCCCGGGCACAAGTCAGGCACAAAGTATTTTGCATCCGGCCTTAGAGCGTTGGGTCTACATGGCAATATTTTCTCTATTATCACATATGTAGATAGGAACTGACTATGCATCTACTCCTCCTCTTCTATAGATTGAAGGTTAGAAAGAAGCAGCCACCCATGAATGTAAGTAAGAGGTGACTGCAGAGTTAAATTATACAGGGTTTCTGTAGTCTGTAACCATGGAAACATATAGGTCTGTATAGGAGCTGTATATATACACAAGAGGGTATGGTCTTCTTTTATTGCTCTATTATTGATGTGATATTTATTGTAGAATGACAACTGTGGCTTTAAGACGGGGTGGGAGCGAGGAGCAGCTCTCTGAGCGGGGAATCCGTCGGAAATGGAGAAAGTGGGCAGCTACTCTGTTAGAGAGGAGCAGGGGATACTCTTTTGGTTGATCCTACAGGGAACCAGAAATCACCCCCATGGTCACAGCCTCGTCAATAAAGGAGGAAGGATTAAGTTGGAGCCAAGCTTCAGAGACTGCCGTTTCTTCCCTCCCACCTCCCCAACAACACTGACGTGTTACAGAGCGGTTAGAGGCTTATATTACCGCTTTGCAGGATTGTTGAACTCTGAGAAATGGCTACAAATTGGGCCTATTTCCTCACCCCACCTTCTCAGGTGCATGAGTCTCAAATAGTGCCCTTGTCTGCATGATGACAAGGGCACTAAGGTGGTCCTCCACGACGTGCACTTTGCTCTGCCGATTGTGGATCCTGACCTGCTAGGTTCCTATCATGCCGACTCTGTCCCCATCCCAGATCACCGGGAAGATCCCAAAACAGAGTGAAAGACTTTTATAGAACAAAAGGATTAAAAATGTAAACTTATCCATATAGGACCACCTTAAAAATTGGTTGGTAAGGGGTTAAAAGGGATTATATGAATCATACAGTCAACTTCCATGGTGTATAGTGATAAATAATCACTGTATGCAAATGTCGGAGTGTCAGCATTTTTTAATGAATTCATCAAATACTTTTTGTGCAGCTCTGGGGGGTTTCTTCAGAGACCATTGTGTAAACTCCTCCGTTTACACAATGGTCGCACAACTGCTTGTAATCAACACTATGATCACATCTTCTGATGGTCTGCATTCCCAGCAATGGTCCAAAACCTTATCAGTGTCGGTGCAATAAGACATAAACCATACCTCCTAATCAGACCAGTGGACATGGCATCACTAGACACCTACACTCATCGGGGAGTCACACGGCCCGGGGCCAAGGATCAGCCTCTTCACAAAGCGTTATTTTGGGCCTTAGGCATGCAGTGAATTTTTTTTACCCTTCTCCATCCTGAAAGCCATGACTTATTTTTCCTGCTGACGTACAGTGGATATAAAGAGTCTTCACACCTCTGTTTAAATGCCATGTTTTTGTCAGGTTAACAAAGTCGAATCATTTCGGATGTATTCCCACCTGTGAGGTGACCCGTTATCCGTACAATTCCATTGAAAAACAAGTTGAAATAATTTAGGGTGGAAAATGAATAAATATAATATGGTTGCATAAATATGCAGACCCTAAAACTAACACTTTGCTGATGTGCCCTCTGACTTTATGACAGCTTCAGTCTTTTTGGGCCAGTGTCTACCAGCATGGCACATCTTGACTTGACAATCTTTGCCTATTCTTCCTTGGGATCTTCAATGGGATCAGGTCTGGGCTCTGGCTGGGCCATTCCAAAGCTTTGACCTTCTAGTGAAGCCATTCTCTTGGTGATTTGGAGGTCTGCTTTGGGTTGTTGTCGTGCTGAAAGGTGAAATTCCTCTTCATCTTTTTAGCAGAGGCCTGAAAAGTTTGTTCTAAAATGGACTAATTTTTGGGACAGTTCATAATTCACTCCAGCTTGACTAAATCCGCAGGTCTAGCAGTGCAGAAACAGCCCCCCACATAATGCCGCCTCCACCATCCTCACTGGGGGTCTTCTGGTGAAGCGTGCTGTTGGATTTGCCCCAGATATACCTTTTGGAATTATGGCCAAAAAGTTTCCCCTCGGTCTTATCAGACATAACACGTTCTCCACAGACTTCTGGCAGACTTGGCAAACATGGCCGGGCTTGGAGGTTTTTCTTTGTTAGAAAAGACTTCCGTTACCCCCCCCCCCCCCCCTTCCCCACAGTCAAGACATATGAAGAATACAGGAGATGGTTGTTACATGACTACACAACCCGTACTTGTCTGAAGCTGCTGCAGCTCCTTTAAATGTTGCTGTCAGCCTGATGGAACAATGTTCTCCTGGTCTTTTCATCAAGTTTTGAGGGCTGTCCAGTTCTTGGTAATGTCACTGTTGTGCCAAATGTAATCCCCTTCTTGATGACCGTCTGCCCAGAGTTCCCTGGTATATGTAATGTCTTGGAGATGTTTTGGCCCCCTTCTCCTGACTGATCCCTTCCAACAATCAGATCCCCTTGATGTTCTGTAAGATCTTTATGGACCAACTAAGAAAATGTCACAAAATCCTCCTAGAAGAGCCGAACTTTATATGGGGTATACCAGAATCCTGTACATAATGGCAGCGGAGTGCAGACTACTGCTTATCAGGGGATTAAATGTGATTGGCTGATTCTAAACACAACCACGACCCCAAATATAAGAGGGTGTGAACACTTATGCAACCACATTATTGTAGGGGTTTTTTTTTTCAATGGAATTGTACAGATCGGGTCACATTGAAGGTGGAAGTAAATCTGAAAGGATTCATCTGTGTCGTCTTTTTTTTTTAACATGATAAAAACCTGAGAGTATAAGTAACGTTCTATTATACCGCAGGCGGTTACAATCACAGTGGTACCAAGTTTATATATTTTTATTACTTTGTTAGTATCAGTAGAATGGATCGTGTCTTATTAGCAGGTCAGATTTTCTAAAGCTGGAGGCTCCGTTATGGTCTGGAGAGGTTCTCGGTCCATTGGTTGCAGTGGAGGTGTATCTTGACATTATGTACAATAATGTGCTGTCAGCAATGTGGTAATACTATGGGAATGGTCGGCCATACTTCCAACAAGACACCGAGCCTTGTCACAGAGCCATCGCTGTTTATGATGGTTAGAGGATATGGATGTTCCACGATTGGACCGGCTGCACAGAGTCCGGACCTGAACCTGAAATATGAAGCCAAAGCGGTCCCACCAAGTATTAACATATGGAAATAAATACTACTTTTGATACTTGCTCAGGCGTCCAATTACTTTTGATAGGCTAGTGTACTTTGGCAAAAATTTTGTTTGTGTCTCCTTGTGCCAAGACCCAGGATACTTATTCTTCAATTAACATATAGAAGCTGCAGGATGGCCTATTTTTGGCGGGACGAGTTCGCACCCACTTTGGGGTGTGCAGGACTTGATTACTTTTTACCCCAGCTGTTGCCATTATTTTGTAGTGCTTTTTTTTCCTTTTAACTATATTCACTGTGAGGGATGAATAACATTATGGTAGAGGTTATGGATGCAGTGATACCAAATCATGTTTAAGTTAGTTTATTATTGAACTAGGATTGTATTGATTATGGCCCTAAGGACAGGTCATAAATAGTAAAAACCTGGACAATTCCCTTTAAGACTCCAAGCGTCAGTGCCTTAGGATCTGGACCGTCAGTGTGCCATGGTCCTAGGAGCCCAAGCATCCGATTGTCCTTATTCTTGGTCCTAAAGTATCTAGGAGCTACTGTAGGTCCTATTGATCAAGAAAGGTGCCCTAATTCCAGTCAAATACCTCCAAACTGGTCACGTTATCAGAATTTCCTTAGTATTGCACAGTGTATCAGATACTGTTACAATTTCTATCGCTAATCATGACCTATTTGGGTACCTGAGGACTGGAGTTGGAAAACCCTTCTATAGAACCCCCTAGCACCCGTGCGCTTCTGTCTTGTCGCCCAAAGTGCTAGCTTGCCATTTTCCTGTCTCCCCAGGTGCTGGCATATCCTTGTTCTGTCCCTCCAAGTCCTGGCTTTTCATTGTCCTGTCCCCCAAGTGTTGGTATGTCATGGTTTAAGCACCTTAGGTATTGGGGTGTCTAAGTTTGGTGACTGTTTTGGACTCTCCTTCTGAACTCCAAGTGTCATTATTTTGGGCTCCCCATAATGAATTGTAATAAGTGACTCAGAGATCCCACAACAGGTTGTTCTGTGGGCTCCATGCTGCCGTTTGTTCGCCTCTGGGGCCCTCTACAACAGTATCACAGGTAGCTGACCATTGTGAACCTGCGAGAGCTGAAGGTTGCAGAACAGGCAGATCCACGTACTAGGAGATAAGGACACCTGAGCTTTACCATGTCATATAGCTATCCCATCACATAGGGATGTTAAACCTACTGCCCTCAATCTGTTGTATGGCAGAATACAAACTACTGTTCTCTGTAATCAGCCATATTAGACACACTGTGTGTCCATACCAGGGGTGTCCGACTCATTTTCACGGAGGGCCACATCAGCATTCTGGTTGCCTTTGAAGGGCTGTTTATAAGGGCTTCGTCACACATTTTATATACAGCCCCCTCTGCCAAGCGCTGGCGGCGACCCTCGGCGAAGGTAGAGAGCCGGCCCTTCTGCATCTTGTTCCGGGCCATATAAAATGACATGTATAGGCAGATTCGGCCCGTGGGCCTTGAGTTTGAGATTTGTGGTCTATAGTGACCAAGTTCAGATCGACACTTAAGGAGTCGCCACAAGGTGAGAGGAGCAGATATATATCCGTAGCTGAGCTAACCTACACAAGTCACCTGTATAGACAGAAGTGTGCGTAGCCATAACTGTAATCCCTATGTATATATAGTCACGCTACTGCATACACATCACAGGGATTTTCCTTGTCGTCAGTAACTATGATACAGAATTAACCCTGTGTTTACAACCCCACAGCCTTCTCTAGTACTGCAACCTCCGCACCTTTAGAGTGCAAGCTCATGGGACAATTCTGCTCTTCTCCTTTTACTCTATTGGTGTCTATTGTTTATTAGTGTGTAAGCTCTGCAGGCCAGAACTGGATTTGGTCAATGAACTAGGACTGCATCCCTATGAATTGTTCTGTTGGACAGGAGGATTCCCTAGTGAGCGTCTTTGGCCCTTTTCCTCCTGGACAGCCCCATCAAGTCACGACTAAAGGGTCCTCTTACACGGAGCAATTAATTGTTGGAATGAGGAATGATGACGACAATCATTTGCTTTCAGATTATGTCCGTTTACATTTTTTTTCGGCATTTTTTTCATTCAGCTTGTTCGGTCCATCGTTGGTCTGAGAATTGGAAATTATGAAGGATGTGTAATATGAAGGACGAACACTAAGCAAGCGAATTATCATCCATCAGTCAATCATTGGCCGTGTTTACACTAAACATTGGGCGTTTATTTTCACATGGCTGAACAATTATTTGAATAATAGGTATAAAAAGGGCCCCAAGTCTTGTCAACGATGGGAATCACTGGCCCCCGTTTTGCAAAACGATCAAACTGTCGCCCATAGCAGCCAATCAGAACTTAATTTCTTCCTCTGTAGCGTGATTGATCACAATTAGAGATGAGCGAGCATACTCGTTAAGGACAATTACTCGAGCGAGCAGTGTCCTTAGCGAGTACCTGCCCGCTCAGAAGAAAAGATTCGGGTGTCGGCGGGGGGCGGGGAGCGGCTGGGGAGAGCAGGGAGGAATGGAGGGGAGATTTCTCTCTCCCTCTCTTCCCCCCGCTCCCCCCTTCTTACCCCCGCAACTCACCACTCACCCGCGCCGGCAGCCGAATCTTTTCTTCCGAGCGGGCAGGTACTCGCTAAGGACAATGCTCGATCAAGTAATTGCCCTTAGCGAGTATGCTTGCTCATCTCTAATCACAATGGGCAACAAGGCCCGTTAAAGGTCCTTTTACATGAGCCGAATTCTCACCTGATGTAACGATCGACAATCAAGACACATGTTGATCGGCACTTGTTTCACTTTCTTTCACATTGGACAAACGGTTGCTACTACAATCGTTCGTCCCGATAGGTCAGCTGTACATGTTCCTGTTCACACGGTGAGACGTACAGCCAATCAGCAAGTACTTGAATGGTTGCTGAAACTGAACGATCAGCCGACGAACGAACATTTTCCCGTTCTTCGGGCTAATCCTTGGTCCTCTTACATGGCTTGAGTGTTTGGAGGAACGTTCAGGTCCAATTGTTGGCCCTTGTAAAAGGACCTTAAATCAGCATAAAGGCCTCAAAGCACATTAAAGCTTATTCATCTGAACCTGCCAAAAATAGTGGGGTTGAATGACTCTGTAAGGGCTCTTTTACGCGGGACAACCTGTCAGACGCAGATCTCCACTAGATCGGTCCGGTCATTTTATATAGGATCATCATCGCTAGTGAATGGAGGCAAAGTGGGATCATTCCTGGCCGCCTCCATTCACGGTAAACAGGCAGTCGTTCATAGAGGAATAACTGCCTGTTTATATGAACCAAGCTGGATGCTGAAACATTAAATCGGGCCGCAACTTGTATGGGGGCAGCTCAACTTTCACTGGATGCAACTCAACTTTCGCCTGACAGATGAAGTGCAAGAAAGAAGGATGGAAGATGTTGAATTTCAATACCAGATTCTATTGTTCCATGAGATAAGCTGCCGCCTGAACAGACTGCGGCTTACCTCTCTACATACACGAAAGTTCGGCCGAACTAACTGTTCATGTGTACAGGGGAGTCGGGGAAACCAGCTGTCCCAACAGTTGTTGTATGTGTATGCACACCTTTAGATATTTCGGCCGACTACTATTACCCCTTGATTAACCCATTAACTTGCAATGCAGTTCAATCAAGGAGATTTCAATAGGAGAGAAGTGGTTGCTACACATACATGGAGCCACTTATCTTTAGGAACAACAGGGGATGGGACAGAACAATTCAGATCCTCGCTTCTTGAGGTCGGCCTCGTCGTCATTAGATGCCACTTGTAATGGTGCTTTAGATGAAACAATTATCGTTTAACCGAGCGAAAGAGAACAATATAATTGTTCGGTCTAAATGCGAACCACCACCCGAACGCCGTTTTTTGCTTGTCGTCCATTTTATGCAGGCGTAAAAACCATTGCTGACTCGTTCATTAATTGTACAATTTAAATAGCGCTCATTCAGCGAATGTGAAAGTCTGGACGATACTGGACGATGCTCTTACGAACGAGCCAACGGTGTATCTGCCTGCCTATATGGACTGCACGAGAGCCAATGCGCTAGCGGCGAGGTCACTCGCGCGTTCAAATGAGATTCGTCTCGTCTAAAAGGCCCCTTACTGTCCTCCAATCAGCAGTCTACATATGGCCAGTATGTCAGGATCTGGGTTTGCCAGGCACCTTCTCAGGGGTGCAATGTATTGGTTATAGGATGCCGCACAGGCAATCAAAGATCCACTATCCTCGCTGCCCATACCAGAGGCTCTGGAAAGTAAGTCCTCATTATAACAGTTCGCTCCAGCGGATGGGACGTAAGCGGCCCCGAGTGTACTCGTCGCCAGAGAAGAAACATATCATTATGCTGGAGACACCAGATCCACCCAGTCTGTTCCAATCCCACCTGCTGGGACAAAAGCACAGACCCCGTATCCCGTCCCAACGTCATCGTTACGCTATACATTCCTCGCCCCATCGCTTCGTTACTGCTGAGAGTCATTAAAACCCAGTGAGACGCTATGTGCCAGCACTCGGACGTCACTACTAACCTGACAGATTTCATCAGTCGGTGCTTCTTGATGTCCTCCTCGCTGAAGGAAAAATGCATTCTGGGTGTCCTTGGAACCCGCAGGGTACCCCGGCTTCTGGAGGGCATAGGGTGTATGAAAGTCCACCGTGGTTAGACCTCCGGGGACAAAAAGTTTAGAGAGAGAAGAAAAGTCCTTTCTTCTGCACTTCCAGAGTCTGAATTGGCAGAGTCCTCGCAGTGCGAGGCGTGCTCAGCGCACACACGGATTGTGCACACCCCCTCTGGGCAGCAGGGGCTAGAAGTCCTGGAAATGGATTACATGGGAGGGCGTCGGTCCTATTACATAAGAGGGTTACTCCGCTACAGTTAACCCTTTGGCTAGGATGACGTGAAGCAATGCCTGGGGTCAAGGAAAAAGGAATGTAATGTGCTACAGTTACAGACACCTGCAGAGTGGCTGATATATACTGACAGACCACTTTATTACAGACCCCAACCCTCTCAGGATTGGAGCTTCCCTGTATGTAAATTAGAACCGCAGTGTAACATAAAATCATGGGACACGTTTTTCAAGGACCAGTGCGAATCCACATTAGAAGGGAAAATCCAGCGATCTGAGTGACTTCAAACGAGGCCGGGTCATCGGTGCTAGACTAGCAGGGGATGGAATTTCACTGCCGACCGCGTGCAGTTTTCTCATACAGCGGTGCGGACAGTATACAGAGGATGGTGTGGAGAGTATACAGAGGATGGTGCGATCAGAAAAAACATCCTGCAAATGGGAATCCTGTGGACGGAAGCAATCTGTCAAGGAAAGGGGTCGGAGGAGGATGTCAGGAATCGTTCTGATGAACAGGCGCTGCACAGTCAAGAGCAAATTGCAAGTGAATACTACACTGGTGCTCCAACTAACATGTGCGAACACACAACTGATCTTTCCTTAGCATGAATGGGGTATAACAGTAGATAGACACAATGGAGCTGGAA
This sequence comes from Eleutherodactylus coqui, assembly GCF_035609145.1. Taxonomy (NCBI): domain Eukaryota; kingdom Metazoa; phylum Chordata; class Amphibia; order Anura; family Eleutherodactylidae; genus Eleutherodactylus; species Eleutherodactylus coqui. The sequence continues at coordinate 313,214,453 of NC_089838.1, read as the reverse complement.
CTGGTTAAGAGAAACAGAAAGGCGATTCCAGCTGGGAAAAAAAAAATAAGATCAAAAATTGTATCACTGAGCAGCGGAAAAACATCTCCCTGTCAGATGGATCCAGTTTCTGCTGCACCGTGCACCAAGCAGCATGAATTGATGAGCCCTTCCTGGGAAGTGATCAGGACATGTCAGCACCTCCTTCTAATCTGCAGCTACTATAAGTAGCTTCCTGTCCACAGGGGCCGATATTCCTGCAGAATGATTTCATCACCCAGTGGAATCTACACCATGATGAACTGCTTCGATTCTGAAGATCAATGGAGGTCCAACGTGCTGCTAGATGGGGGTCTCTAATACAGAAGACGTTCAGTATATGATTCTTTAAAGTCCATTATGTATAAGGCACTATAATATTCCAGAAAGGGGGTCGTAGAGCCTCCACTGCAGGTCCGGACCGGCACGTTTAGGCCTCTGCTATCACTGTATGTTCCTCCCATGACAAGAGGCGGCCTGTCTGGGAATGAGCATTTGCTCCGGGGGTTCAATCCTGCAGCCTTTTTTAGTCTTAGCGCACATAATCCTGACACTTCCACCTTAATAGCATTTTTCTGTATATTTGGCACCATTATATTCTCCGTCACGCAAACACTTTCTGCACCACAGACCGTTCTGTGTTCAATAGAAAACATCTGGGTATAATAATGGAGGGGAGGAACAATGGGAAGATTTGTGTCTTTGGCCATTTCTGAAGCCCCTCTGAAACAGATCAATCATCGCCAACATCCCCATCAGTGTCTACTGTACCTCCTGCATGACTTATAGGTGTGATCACTGATGTAGAGGAGGACTGTATCCCTATAAAGCCCCAACGGCAGCACTGCACCCCACAAAACCTGCTGCCTTCTGATCTCCATTGGATTCTCCCAGTAGTGCAGCCTCAGGCTTCGGGCCTGTAACTTCCGGTGAACACATCTCAGCATAGAAGTAAGTTACTAAAAAGCAGTTTTCACATTTTTTATGTACAGTAAATGGCTTTTTATATACATTTATATTGGTAGGTCTCCATTTACAGACCTTTATCATATTCTATCAGCTGTCTCCACCGTTAGGACCGCATGGTGTCCATACTAATCCCCACTGGAACTACTTTTTGTTTGATGATGGAGGAGTTTCAGACCATCACATGCAGACATTTTTGTGCATACTTAAAGGGGTTGTATCCGAATCACAAGTTATCCCCACCCGCTTCTCCTGTCCTCCTCATAGTGGGCTTACTGCATCCCCCCTCACAATAAGGAGGAGACTGAATGGAGCACCAAGGAGGAGACTGAATGGAGCACCTAGCGCGTATTTCCATCAGCCCCATTGTAATGAATGGAGTGCTAACCGCGAATGCTTGGCCAACACTCCAGTCATTCTGACGTCGGAAAAGAAGCGACCTTGCAATGACAGGCAAAGTGGGACTCCATTTTTGATAATTGGCAGAGGTCTCAGCGGTGAGACCCCCACCGGTTAGCAAGTTATCCCCTTTGTCATAGATAACTTGTGATTCTGGTCCAACCCCTTTAATAGTAGCCCTGTCAGGTACAGAACAAGTACACAAAACATTAATTGCTTGACATTTACCGAAACTGGCTCGGAACTGGTAGATCCAGACCCATCAGGCTTTGGAGAGTTCATGGGGCATCAGATATTGGGCAACATCTTCCTTCATTTACACAAGCCATTAACTTCCTTATGCTGCAGGGGTCAGCAAATACCGAAAACAGGCAGCACATAACTACACATAAAACCAAACCCTTTCCTTAACACCTCATTAAAAACTATTAAGTCTGAGATTATACCAAAGAGCTCACAATCTAAAACATGGACATGCACTTAGGTGATTTAATGGGCAAAGAAATATATTAAAACTACGGACCCAACATGACCACATTGGACAATCCCTTTTTGCTAGAAGGCTCCTCCAATGATAAGCCGATCACAGGGTGACCTGGAGCAGAGACCCCTAACGATCAGCTGTATTCTGTGAGGAACCTGCAGCAGGTGTTCAATTCCCCTTGTAGCACCCCCACAGGAGAAATGAAGTATTACACTGTGTCCATTGAAATCAGTGGATTATCCACATATGCACGGACATGCTGGGTCCTCCAGAAAGAGATTTTCTTTGTAACCCAACTCTATATAACAATCCCCTCTAATTAATACTCAAGAGCTACCCAATAGGGTATTTTAGAATGTTTTTTTAGCCAGACTACCTATGTGGAGCAGAAGCATATAAGCTTTTATAGTAAGAGGGTAAATATTTAACGGAGATAAGAGGTCCAGTCACTGTATGTGATGTAAAGTTAACAGGATGAGGTAATAGTGAGTAAGAGAATGGCACCAGGACTGGGGGGTGATCACCGCTGATAACTACAAGGGCCACATCACTGACCAGGGGTTGGTGACGAATGTGTGTGCAGGGAGTAGAATACTCAGACGACTTCTCAAGGAGAGATGAGGCCGTTTCCTGCGGTTTTACTTCACTTCCATGGACATTAATATTGTAGCAGGAAAATACTTACAGCTACTTTATTGATTTTCCACCATTCACTGTACATAATGTATTGTGATTGCGGCAGAAATGAGTGATAATCTCTAATATAGCACGATGTAGCAGAGCTATTCTAGTGCAGTAAGGACCTGTTCACGTCAGCATCTGAGGTTATGTTTGGAGCCTCAGTTGCCGATTTCCATTAAAGCAACCTTCCGGTTTCAGGACAAAAAGTTGTTCCATATTCCCCCATATCACCTGCAACTGTTCTCTGCTCCCCTCTGATCCATTGGTTTTGAGTCCTGTTTTAGGACGTGCAAGATGGCTGACGCGATCTTCAGACTTCCTAATCCCCATTGCTAGTGTTAGACTACTAATCACAACACCTGCTCTCTGATTGGCCAGAGTTGCTCATGTGATCAGTGCTGGCCAATCAGAGCAGTGCACAGGGTGCACTAGCTACATAGAAAATATAGCGCTGCATACAGCACCATTACATACTGTGAAATACCAGACAGACGGAAAGTGAATGGACCCCATTATAGTCAACGGGTCCATTTGGTTCCATCATATGACGGTTCTGTTCGGCCACTGTGTGTAACAGAACCTAAAGCACAAGTGTGAGCGAGCCCCATGTTACCTGCTGATGGAGAAGACGCTGGCTTATATCCTTAGTCATGTTGCAATGTCAGTTAGAAGGTCGGACATTGACTCATAGGGAAGCTACCTTCCAATAGGGGGTGCTGCAAAGGCATTATACCATCTCTAATTTGCATATCTTATTTCCCAAGGAGCAATGCATGGCCTATAAATGTTTCTACGCCTACTTGGTGCTCTCCACAAGGAGGAGCAGTATTCCTCCCGACCAACATCACAGGCCTCTAACCCAACCAACCAGAACCCTACTGATGGGGGTAAAAACCTGAAACAGCTATCTGTAGATGGAGGTCTTATCCTTATGGAGAAGATTTTGCCATTAGGCTTCTATCCTTAGGCCTGTTAGAAGGCTGGGACCTGACTTACAAGGAAGCTACCTTCCAATAGGCGGCACTGCAGAGATACTATACCATCTCTTATTTGCATACCAGATTTCCCAGAGAAGCATTGCATGGCCTGTAAGTCTCTTTGTGCCCGTTTGGCGCTGTTCACAAGGAAAAACTGTATTCCTGCTTCGTTAAAGGGGTTATATTACAACTGCAGGTTATCCCCTATTCACAGCGAATAACTTGCTGATCAGTGGGGAAGCTCTACTGAGGCCCCCACCGATCTCAAGAATGGGAGTGCCATGTCCCCCGTGAGGAGACAATGGAGCCCTGGTCACGCAACCGCACTAGTGCTTCACTCCCTGCCAATGGGACTGCAGTAATACCCAAGCGGGTGTCGGTTGGCCATTTCCATCAGCCCCATTGAAACGAATAGAGTGCTGACGGCACATGCTCAGCCAGCGCTCCATTTACAGTGAGGTCATTGCGGAGGGAGAAGCGACCCCCTCAGTGACGGGCGAGTGGATAGGGAATAACCTGCAATTGTGGTGCAACCCCTTTAAGTTAACTTGGAAAACCATGGATAAACAGCCAATAGCAAAGTCAGCTCTGCTATTCCTGTGTACGTGTAACAGGAGGGTGAATGCACAGCAAACAGCTGCGCCTATAATGTACAATGTATGCCTGGGAACCCGGTGCAGAGGAATCTGTGTGCGAGTGTGTCACAAGAAAGGCAACAATGTATCAAGTGAGTGAGCGCGACATTAGGAGCCAGTCTGAGCGCGACGTTAGGAGCCAGTCTGAGCGCGACGTTAGGAGCCAGTCTGAGCGCGACGTTGGGATCCAGTCCGAGCGCGACCTTGGGAGCCAGTCCGAGCGCGACCTTGGGAGCCAGTCCGAGCGCGACCTTGGGAGCCAGTCCGAGCGCGACGTTGGGAGCCAGTCCGAGCGCGACGTTGGGAGCCAGTCCGAGCGCGACGTTGGGAGCCAGTCCGAGCGCGACGTTGGGAGCCAGTCCGAGCGCGACGTTGGGAGCCAGTCCGAGCGCGACGTTGGGAGCCAGTCCGAGCGCGACGTTGGGAGCCAGTCCGAGCGCGACGTTGGGAGCCAGTCCGAGCGCGACGTTGGGAGCCAGTCCGAGCGCGACGTTGGGAGCCAGTCCGAGCGCGACGTTGGGGGCCAGTCCGAGCGCGACGTTGGGGGCCAGTCCGAGCGCGACGTTGGGGGCCAGTCCGAGCGCGACGTTGGGGGCCAGTCCGAGCGCGACGTAGGGGGCCAGTCCGAGCGCGACGTTAGGGGGCCAGTCCGAGCGCGACGTTAGGGGGCCAGTCCGAGCGCGACGTTAGGGGGCCAGTCCGAGCGCGACGTTAGGGGGCCAGTCCGAGCGCGACGTTAGGGGGCCAGTCCGAGCGCGACGTTAGGGGGCCAGTCCGAGCGCGACGTTAGGGGGCCAGTCCGAGCGCGACGTTAGGGGGCCAGTCCGAGCGCGACGTTAGGGGGCCAGTCCGAGCGCGACGTTAGGGGGCCAGTCCGAGCGCGACGTTAGGGGGCCAGTCCGAGCGCGACGTTAGGGGCCAGTCCGAGCGCGACGTTAGGGGCCAGTCCGAGCGCGACGTTAGGGGCCAGTCCGAGCGCGACGTTAGGGGCCAGTCCGAGCGCGACGTTAGGGGCCAGTCCGAGCGCGACGTTAGGGGCCAGTCCGAGCGCGACGTTAGGGGCCAGTCCGAGCGCGACGTTAGGGGCCAGTCCGAGCGCGACGTTAGGGGCCAGTCCGAGCGCGACGTTAGGGGCCAGCCCGAGCGCGACGTTAGGGGCCAGCCCGAGCGCGACGTTAGGGGCCAGCCCGAGCGCGACGTTAGGAGCCAGCCCGAGCGCGACGTTAGGAGCCAGCCCGAGCGCGACGTTAGGAGCCAGCCCGAGCGCGACGTTAGGAGCCAGCCCGAGCGCGACGTTAGGAGCCAGCCCGAGCGCGACGTTAGGAGCCAGCCCGAGCGCGACGTTAGGAGCCAGCCCGAGCGCGACGTTAGGAGCCAGCCCGAGCGCGACGTTAGGAGCCAGTCCGAGCGCGACGTTAGGAGCCAGTCCGAGCGCGACGTTAGGGGCCAGTCCGAGCGCGACGTTAGGGGCCAGTCCGAGCGCGACGTTAGGGGCCAGTCCGAGCGCGACGTTAGGGGCCAGTCCGAGCGCGACGTTAGGGGCCAGTCCGAGCGCGACGTTAGGGGCCAGTCCGAGCGCGACGTTAGGGGGCCAGTCCGAGCGCGACGTTAGGGGGCCAGTCCGAGCGCGACGTTAGGGGGCCAGTCCGAGCGCGACGTTAGGGGGCCAGTCCGAGCGCGGCGTTAGGAGCCAGTCTGAGCGCGGCGTTAGGAGCCAGTCTGAGCGCGGCGTTAGGAGCCAGTCTGAGCGCGACATTAGGAGCCAGTCTGAGTGCGACATTAGGAGCCAGTCTGAGCGCGACATTAGGAGCCAGTCTGAGCGCGACATTAGGAGCCAGTCTGAGCGCGACATTAGTAGCCAGTCTGAGCGCGACATTAGTAGCCAGTCTGAGCGCGACATTAGGAGCCAGTCTGAGCGCGACATTAGGAGCCAGTCTGAGCGCGACATTAGGAGCCAGTCTGAGCGCGACATTAGGAGCCAGTCAGAGCGCGACATTAGTATCCAGTCTGAGTGCGACATTAGTATCCAGTCTGAGTGCGAGCACGCGGCCGCCAGCCTATTACGTATAGGTGCAGGGAGGATGACGCGCAGCTCCTGGCTCGCTGCAATCTGCTGCTGTCCAAGTTTTACTCACAGCCAAAGGGTGGGCGGGGTTTATGGACAGACTCCGCCCATCCAGACAAGAGCTTGAGGTCACACATGCACTGGAAGTGTGGAGTGCAGCTGTCAGTGTCAGAGGAGGTGAGAGAAGAGGAAACTCACATTACAGAGCCGTAATAAAGTCCCATTATGTCATGCGGTCATACGTACCGCTATAGTGCAGAGGTAGCAGTCTAACCCCGGCCCTATAGGCTACAGCAGCATCATACGTAGGTGCTATGGAGGTACAAGGACTTTTACAGAGCTGCATTATTACACAAATGAATGCCATGTCTTTATAATGTACAAAGAGCCAACCAAGAGATCATCGCAGACCGTGAACATGGCGCTTGCAATGAGGCCCAAGAGCTTCAAGTCCATGGCAGTGAAGAAGTTAATAACACAAGGCACCACTGAAGAGACCACCATGTGCTACTGGGAAGGACTGAAAACTTCTTCTACCTGACTTTATGGAATGTAAAAAGAAATCAACACCACCATCTAGTGGTCAAATGTGAGATTACACCAGCTGTATGTGTTCAGAACTTTAATTTCAGGGGCCTGGCAAATGTTTATTTACACTAAGTAAGGCCAATATCCGCATGAATTAACATGTTTAGGGCTCACTCACACGGGCGTATGCACATTTGCGCGCTCCTCAGAACTGCATTCTTGCAGAACGGTACGCACACGGAAATGTATTTTACTGTACTCTCTGCCCACAGGGTATGTTCTTCTGCACGCGGCACACAGCACGCACCACTTGAAATGGCTAATTAGTTCAAGATGTGCTCTTTTTCCAACAGAATTACACAACGAGCATCTCCTTGCATATTACGTTGGAGGTACACGGCCAGACCTATATGTTGGGTCTGAGCTGATAACCTGGAATCCCAAGTGCTAAACTCTACTAATCTATTGATGACTTAGGCTCGCTCACACGAGCGTACGTACAAGTTTGCTGCACATGTTAACCCTTTGCAATCCAATTTTGGATTCAGGGTTTCCTAGGGGGTTTTCTCTTTCTGCCATCATACAATGGCGCCACCTGTTAGCTAGAGCCAGTACTGCGGTATTGGACATGCTGGAGAGGCCCCCCGACAACAGAGCGGCCAGTAATATACAGTAAGAATACCCTGTGGGACGTCTTCCGACATCGTAAACTGTGCAGCCTTCAATCAGAATGTCTTTAGACGTCAGACAGTGGATTGGAAAGGGTTAATTCCCCATAGCGTACATTAGCGTGTAAAAATGCAGGTGTGAGTGGTCCAGTGGACATCGATGGGCTTTTAGCATTGCGTAATACACGGGGCACATACGTGCGTGTGAGTGAGCCCTATGTCATCAATAGAGGATTGCTAGGGGCTCACCATTTGGGTTCCCAGGTCATGGGCTCAGGCACAACTTGCAGTTGCCGCTTTCACACAGCCATGAAACTCGCCTGAGATTTGTGCTTTGCGAGACGTGCAAATATGAACCCCATTCTTTTGTGGTGCGTGAAAAAAATAATGCTCTATCTTTGCGTGTTCCTCGGAACGCATCGCCCACTAATGCATCACATGGCTCTCGCATGCCGTGCGATGTGCCTGTGAGGTTTCCCATTGAAATCAATGGGAAACACTTCCAATCCTCCATCGCGCGTGAAACAAGAGGATCAGCATTTCACATATGCGATGCGTTTTTGCCTGAAAAATGCGTCACATCTGCGTGCAGATCACACGGTCATGAGCGCGCTCACCCGTATGCAGGAGATTCCATGCCTCTCCCCCATTCATAAGGCTTCCCCATCACAGCAAGTCATCCCGTATCCACAGAAGAAGGGATGGCTTGCTGATCACTGGGGATGAGAGGGGTGTCAACTGTTGGGACCCTCACTGACGCCAAAATTTCAGCCCCTATATGTCTGAAAGTGTGGGCTGTGGAGGACGCTCAGGTGCAGCTCCGCTCCCTTCAGTGGGACTGCCGGAGATAACAGAGCCCTTGAACTCCACTATGTCTGGCAGTTCCACTGAAGTATAGATTGGAGGTGCTCGCATGTTCTCTGCCGTCCAGAATTTAAAATTAGTGGGGGTCTCAACAGTCGGGCTCCCACTGATCTGCAAGTCGTTCCCTTGGATAGGGATTAACTTGCTGTGAAGGGAATACCCCTTTAAAGAGTAAACACACCTTTCACAAACTTTTTACATGTCAGAGAGAAATCTCAAAAGTTTTGATCAGTGGGGGTCCCGCTGCTGAGACCTCTGCTGGTCCTTGCAACAAGGGGTCTACAGCGCTCACCTGAATGCTGAGCCCCTTCAGCCGTCTTCGCTGCTTTTTAGCTATTCCCAGCTGGCCTCATAGAGGTATATAGACACCCAGTACCAGGCCTTCAGCTACATGCTATTCCCCCATGCAAAACACTGCTGTTGCGCCTCTCACATGTTATATATGCCCTTCAGACATGGAAGGGTCTAATAATAAAACTATGGACTGCACTTCTGCAGAGCATTGATCAATGACATGAAGGTGGTTGGAGGAACAAAACTGAAAGCCATGTTTTAAAGTGAATCTACAGTTAGAAGACACTTGAGGAATTGCACTACAGGCAATTGTCTACTATAAGATTATTACAAGAATCACTTTCTTTACCAGCAGGAACCATGCAGATTAGAATACCACGCTCGGTGGGGGATGTGCCGCGGCTTCCCTGCAGACTATTTGTATCGGCGCCACTTATGGCAGGCTGTAGAAGTTATAGCTCTGCATTATTACAGAAGTGACGGGCGGCTGTCCAGACTATTATGACCACACCACATAAAACACTCTGGATCCGGGCACTGAGCGCAGGTGCCAACATCCCTTCACAAAGGCTACAATGGAGTAACACACCCTGAACTGCAAATACACAGGACCAAGGTTTAGCGTCCATATAATGCTCATTGATAGACCACACCAGTATACACCACAGTTCTGGCATGCCGGGTATACAGCACCGGACTGGTTTATGGGTAGGTGCAATCTGATGTGGCATCTGCGGGTTTACAGCGCAAAGTAATAATATTCAAAGTCATTACAAAGTGCAAAAGTCAATTGGGATTGTCTAGAGCACAAATACATGGCATTGTACTGTGCATGTGCCCTGCGCCTTCATAGTGATGCAGGTTGGCTGAGGTCAGAGTTGGCATGTGCAGGTTGGGCGGGTGCTGAAGTATTGTGCCACCTGGGTTGCATGCTAGAAGTGGGGCCCAGAGCGCCTCGGGGTCAGTTAGAGAGTGCAAAGGCAAAGTGCCGCTGCGAGTAACTTCGTGGCGAGGAGGATCCGTGGTTGGAGCTGAGCCTGCTAGAGAAGTAGCGACCTTGTAATCTGATAAGGCGGTTGTGGATCGCCGCCTACTCCATGGACCTGCTCTGGACTGCTGACTGGGCTGGTTGGAGCGAGCACTCACTCTGGAGGTAGAGTCGGTTCTGGATATTGAAGTGTTTCTGGACCATTTCCAGCCTAGAGACTCTAACGTACAATGACTGAAGCCAAATACCCTGGATTCATTTGGTGATTGTGACCCAGTCAGCCTCCTGAGCCCTGCAATCTCTTGCCGTGAGTGTGTGCCTAGGAAAGACTGTCCTGTTACTAGTGGCAACTGTCTGTAGAGTTATAAAGACTGTCTCTTTACTCCTGGCAGCCGCTGGCTACAAACTGTGTATAGGGACTGGTCTGTTGCTATTGGTAACTGCCAAGCTCCATGCTATAAGTCTGTGTGTAACCATCAAGCCTGCGTCCTCTATAAGAGACTGTAACTGTATGCCGACAACTGGATCAGCACTCAGGAACTTATCTAAATAGGTAAGAAATCTTTATTCCTCAGCAATAGACAAGCTGCAACGCTTCAACCTCTATGAGGTCTTTTTCAAGCATGCAGCAAATGGCACATTATAATATAGATACATGGGATAGATACATGGGATAGATACATGGGATAGATGGATCTATATCTATCTATCCATATCTATATATATCTATCATACACCAATAGAAAATACACAATACAAACACACCTCCACCTACAGTACTGCAATTGGTCCGGATCTGCCAACCAATGAATCCTAATGGCTGGCATCTGTGCTGTATTGATCCGGACCAATTGCAGTACGGTAGGTGGAGGTGTGTTTGTATTGTGTATATCCATCCATCCCCTATCCATCCATCCCCTATCCATCCATCCCCTATCCATCCATCCCCTATCCATCCATCCGCTATCCATCCATCCGCTATCCATCCATCCGCTATCCATCCATCCCCTATCCATCCATCCCCTATCCATCCATCCCCTATCCATCCATCCCCTATCCATCCATCCCCTATCCATCCATCCCCTATCCATCCATCCCCTATCCATCCATCCCCTATCCATCCATCTCCTATCCATCCATCTCCTATCCATCCATCCCCCATCCATCCATCCCCTATCCATCCATCCCCTATCCATCCATCCCCTATCCATCCATCCCCTATCCATCCATCATCCATCCAACTGTATTAGTGCCATTTTCTGCAGCTTGTCTATTGCTGAGGAATAAAGATTTTTTTACCTTTGGAGAAAAGTTCCTGAGTGCTGATCCAGTTGGCTATTTCAGAAGTGTTGTCCATGGGTCTCTAAGTCCGGACCTGACCTTAAGGATCAGCACCATTTTTTGCCATTCCCACCTTGTGGTATTTGAATTGGTTGTGCTGCTGTCTATCTATTTACCATCCAAACTGTAACCTTATGCCAGTCATCTCAACCCAAGTTAAACCTTGCTGAGTCCATGTGATACACTGCGCCATCCTTGACCAAGTACCGTGTAATGGTTCTAGGCCAGAACAAGAAATTTCTGACCCTTTATATAGGCTTGTGAACATAGAGGAACCTACCTGGGCTGTTGGGGTCACAACATAACCTACAAGAGGTACGGATTCTAGATACAGCAGTGTGAAAAGAGCCAAATATCTGCATCGTGTAGTGACAAGGAGAGCGCACTTACCTGCAAGACAAAAGCAGAAAAACACACTTACTACAAGTCAGTCAGCAAGAACCACCACAAGAGACAAACAGAAGAAACAGCAGATATGACGCTATCAGCTATGCAGCTGGAGCTTTTCATGGGAGTGGAGGTTCTCTTCAACTTAATCCCAATATGATAAAAAGTTTAGCAACTTTCTAATATACTTTCAGTTTCAATTTTACACCATTTTCAATATATCTGTTTACCATCAGTGATTGGGAACAATACAGTTCTTTACAGGCAGGGGCTAGGAACAGGTACATGTGTATAGCAGCGTGAAAGCAACCGTTATTCCGTGTAAACGCGGCTACCGATCAGGTGACGAGTGAGAATTCGTTCATTGGTCGCTGTGTTTGGCACCACTAAAAATAGTTGCTGGTTGATTAAATATCGCCCGGTTTAAACAGGTAATCATTGTCTTTTATCGACCAGCCAACAACTTTGCAGGGAGGCGTGTGCCCGTTGAGCGTGCCCCTTCGACTGAATGCTGATTGGCTTCTGCTTTTTTTTGGGAACATTTTGCCCTCCTACTTTACAGTCACTGTTGCCAGAAAACACACAAGTACGAGGGATTGATCCCGAGTGAACAGTCCCTGCTGGTCTTCAGAAGAGCACGGTTTTGGTCCACAGAGAGACTTCAGCAGTGAGCGCTTACGCAAAGACCACTCGCAAGGATTTGTGTGCCATGGACCCGCCAACCAATGAGCGTGTGATGTGGAGGGGGTCGAAAAGTCAAGAACATGCTTGTTAAAGACTCTCACGTCCTCAACTAGCCGATGACTGATATTTCGGCCTATGGAAATGCTCTCAACAAGTCATTCAGCCATTGCGAAGTTGAACCACAAGTGACCAACAAATCGCTCCGTGTGAAGGCACACTGACAAGTCATTCAGATGATAGCTGTCCCATGTAAAGCCAACCTAATACTTCTCATAGTTGATGGTTTGCTACAATGACGGCTGCCCTACTGCTGGTGTAGTCACATGAAACACATCATAACTGCCCCGCTTAAGGGGGCGCCAAAGATGTCCTTGTGCTCAAGGCTTGTGACAAGCACTAATCTTAATATTAATTGCACAACAGTCTCGGGGTCCTTGTAGACGAGCCAATTCTCCTTTGAATGAGCGACTGACATTACCGCTGGCTCGTTCGCTCTTGTGCAGCCCGTTTAGACAGGTCGTTACATCGCTGGCTCGTTCAGTCTTTCACATTTTACTGTATAAGTGACTAAGAGGGATGGAACGAGCGCTATTTAACCCTTTCCAATCCACTGTCTGACCTCTGAAGACATTATGATTTAAGGCTGTACAGCTCCGATGTTGGAAGACGTCCGTCGGGGTTCTCTTACTGTATATTGCCGGCCTCTCTGCTGTCAGAGCCTATCCAACGTGTCACCTCATGCAGTACTGGCTCTAGCCAGCATATAGCGCTGTTGCTTAAGGGCAGAAAAAGAGTAAGCCCCCTAGGAAAACCAGGATAGAAATGGGATTGGAAAGGGTTAACAGAAAGATAAGCAAACGAGCCAACAGTGGTTTTTATGCCTGCGTAAACTTCAGTCGTTGGTTCGTGTTTAGATTAAACGCTATGGGCTGCCGGATGTCGCTCAAGGTATATCCTGGATTCTCATCTACATGGGAGCATACTCCGAGGAACAAGGAGAAAGGTTCCACCAAGATATGCAGCAGTTTGAGCATTGCTATCGAGGACAATACAAAGAGAATATGATGGGCGACTACATCTGGGGGCCCGTCCGTGAAAGTGACCAAGTACACAATCGTCAATCAAAGAGAACCAGACAGACATTTCCATTCATTTTGAACTGTATGGACATACTCTGCACTGTATAATGACGTTGGCTCATGATTGTCAGTGATTTCTTTTCTCACTGTGTATTTTTTATTATAAATGTCCTGACCACAAAAGCAAACTTTTCTCGAAATGAAAGTTATTTTCCAATAAGCTAACAGGAACAAAAACTTTTCTTAGACACAAAAATCATGTTACCTAGTGTAATAATTCTGCCTAAAAGCCCCTTTTGGACAGTCTGATAGGAGCATATTACAAGTATATTTTTGCACCAGTGTTACGGACAAATGTCCCGGCCAACCACGGGTCCACTGTCCTGAGCCAACAGCATTATAGGGAGCTGGGTACTGTATGGTATGGATATTGTACCCCTGGCATTGGAAGGTACTACACAGAGCAGCATCCTATGTACATGGTAGTCCTGGTTACAACTGTATCCAGTCTAGATAGCAGCACAATCCTCTAGCAGATCTTTGTTACAATGTATCAGTGCAGGATATTTAGCTTCGATGGTTATACTAGGCTGGATACAATTGTGGCAAACTCTCCACTGTGAGAAGTACTACTGGTAGGTCTGTTCAGGGTTTCAGCCTCTGTATGTAAACATGAATGCATTCATTCACTGATATCAAGCAGAAATATTGGAATTTGTGAGGAGTTGAAGCACAAAGTCCATCAGGAATCTGCGGACTGTTTATTATACAGCAATTATGCTTTATGTAAATAAAACCTGACAACGCCTTTACTAATAAATCATTCATCTGAGGAAGAACTGTAAGACGCCTTGACTAATCATAATAACCTTTATATAGCGCCAACATATTCCGCAGCGCTTTACAGAATGGGGAAAACATACACAAGATAGGTCTTAACATCCAGTAATAAACCAATGGGCACCTTGTACAATAGGGGTGAGGGTCCGGATCACAGGAGCTTATAGACTGTAAGGAGGTATACATTTAGGACAATGTACATATATACATAAAGCTGTGTAAGGAGATCACCAGGTAGGAGGTGAGATGGGGAGTGTGGGGGGATGCAGTGGGAAGAAGGGGCTCCAAGGGAGGGTATAGAGGCAGGGTACACGGAGAAGAGTTAGGTTAGGGAATGTGGTAGGTCTCCCTAAAATCTGTATATTTAGGGCACTCTTAAAGCGCTGGGTATTCAGAATTAACCTGATTGTCTGGGGTAGCGCATTCCAGAGAACTGGTGCAGCTCAGGAAAAATCTCAAAGTGAGGAGTAGGAGATCCGGATTACAGAGTTATCTAATCTAAGATCATTAGCAGGTGGAGAGCACGGGTAGAGTGGTAGACAGAGATGAAAAAGCAAATATAGGGTGGCACAGCATTGTAGAGAGCCTTATGGATGGCAGCGATTACTTTAAATTGTATTTTATATTTGATGGGCAACCAGTGCAGTGACTGGCACAGGGAGGAGGCAGCAGTGCAGTGACTGGCACAGGGAGGAGGCACCAGTGCAGTGACTGGCACAGGGAGGAGGCACCAGTGCAGTGACTGGCACAGGGAGGAGGCACCAGTGCAGTGACTGGCACAGGGAGGAGGCACCAGTGCAGTGACAGGCACAGGGAGGAGGCACCAGTGCAGTGACAGGCACAGGGAGGAGGCACCAGTGCAGTGACAGGCACAGGGAGGAGGCACCAGTGCAGTGACAGGCACAGGGAGGAGGCACCAGTGCAGTGACAGGCACAGGGAGGAGGCACCAGTGCAGTGACAGGCACAGGGAGGAGGCACCAGTGCAGTGACAGGCACAGGGAGGAGGCACCAGTGCAGTGACAGGCACAGTGAGGAGGCACCAGTGCAGTGACAGAGAATGAATAAGGGTAACAATAAAAGTTTTCACTGTTTCCACAGTGAGGAAAGGGTAGATTCAGGAGATGTTTTTGAGGTGCAGATGACACGAATGAGCAAATGACTAAATATGGGGTGTGAAGGAAGTATATATTTGGGTATCATCAGGGTGAAGATGGTACTGACACCCAAATCTACTGACAGTTTGCCCAATAGGGACCTGTAGATGGAAAAGAGAAGAGGACCAAGAACAGAAGTCCGAGTAGAGCCAGTGAATGATACACTAAGCAAATAAGGGACATGGAATGATACCTCCACAGTGCCACCTATTGAAAGGCAGCATTCCTTCAAACCAAAGTTAGACTCTTTCTACAAGTCTTGTAACAATGACTAGGAATTAAAAGCAAAGCCAGACTACATGTACAGACAGCTCTTTCAGGGTATTTGCCCTTCATCAGTTTAAAGTAGGAGTCTGGCTTTGCTTTGAATTTCCAGTCATTGTTACAAGGCTTGTATCAAGAGTCTAACTTTGGCTTGAAGGAATGCTGCCTTCCAATAGGTGGCACTGTGGAGGTATTATTCCATCTCCCTTATTTGCATATTACCCAGAGGAGCATGAATGGCCTTTTGAGTCGCCTCACTCACAGTCTAGGTGCTCTCCCTAAGGAGAAAATATAGCATTTCTGATACACTAAGCGAACGGTCAGAAAGGTTGGAGAAAAATCATGAAAGCTCAATGTTTTTTAAGACCGATGGAGTGGTGCATACTGAGGAGAATTTGTGATCTATGGTATAGAACACCACAGAGAGATCCAGGAGGATCGGAAGAGAGCAGCTACCATTCAATTTGGCTGTCAGATGATTGCTTCATACTTTAGTAAGAGCGGTTTCTGTAGAATTTAGAGAGCGAAATCCAGACTGTAAGAGGTCAAGAAGAGAGTTATCAGGGTGCTAGTTTGTTAGAAGACTGTAGACCAGACCTTCCAGGAGTTTGGAGATGAAGGGGAGATTAGAGACAGGTCGGTAGTTGCCAGCACAAGACAAGTCAAGAGACGGTTTCTTTAGTAATGGGGATACGACATGTTTACCCCTTAACGCTACAGGATGTACACTTATGTGCTGCAGGTTTGGGGTATGTATGGAGGGGGATCGCAGGTTGATCCCACTCCATACAATACATGTACCAGCTGTTTCTCACAGCCGCCACCCGCATCAGCTCTGATAAGCTGCACCACTGATTGGAGCTGTTAACCCTTTAAATGCCCCTGTCAAATCTGACAGCAGGATTTAAATGCCCTGACCGATGTTCATTGGTCCCACACTGCCCTCCATGATAAGATCGCCCCAGGTCTGCCATTGCAGATTGCCTATCCTGTGGCATGGCTTTGATAGATTGCCTGTCAGATCACGGCGTAATGTAACGCTATGGCATTACATCATGCGGCACAAGCGATGATCAAAGCATTGCAAGTTCTTGTCCCCTACGGTGACTAAAATAAAAAATGTAAAAGTTAGGTTTAAAAAAGTTTTCTTAAATATTAAAAAAATAATAATAAAAGTTTAGAAAAAAAACTTTTGCCATATGTATAATAAAAGAATCTAAATAATAAAATAAAAACACATATTTGGTATCAATGCATCAGTAAAAGTCCGATCTATCAAGGTAACGCATTATTTACCCCACACGGTGAGCACCGTCAGAAAAAAAAAAAAAACTGCCAGAATTGTGCTTTTTTTGGTCACCATGTCTCCAAGTAAGGGTGCATTCACATGACCGTATATCGGCTCGGTTTTCATGCCCAGCCGATATACAGCGTCTCTCTCTGCAGGGGGACGAGGCAGGAAGAGCCGGGAGCAGTGTACTGAGCTCCCGCCCCCTCTCTGCCTCCTCTCCACCCCCTCCCCACCACTCTGCACTATTTGCAATGAGAGGAGCTGGAACGGGGCGGGGCTACATTTTGGGAATTAGTTCCGCCCCCGTCCCGCCTCTCCTCATTGAAAATAGTGCAGGGGGGTGGAGAGGAGGCAGAGAGGGGGGCGGTAGCTCAGAGCACTGCTCCCGGCTCTTCCAGCCTCCCCCCCTGCAGAGAGACGGCGTATATCGGCTGGGCGTGAAAACCGAGCTGATATACGGTTGGCTGAATGCACCCTAAAAATGTAATAAAAGAGATCAAAAAGTGGTACGTACTCCAAAATGGTACCAATAGAAACTACAGGACGTCTCAAAAGACGAGCCCTTACACAACTATGTCGACGGGAAAATAAAATGTTACGCCTGTCAGAAGACATATAATCAATCTATCAATCAATACTATATAGATTTGGTATCGTAGTAATCGTACTGACCCCTAGAATAAAGTTATCAGGTCATTTGTGCTACAGTGTATACACCGTAGAAACAAGATGCACCCAAAGATGGCGGAACTTGGTTCCATTTCACTCCACTTAGAATTTTTTTTTTAAGTTTACCAGTACATTTTATAATACATCATATGGTATCATTGAAAAAAAAAGAACGGATCCCACAGAAAACAAGCCCTCCGACATCTACGTTGATGGGTAAATAAAAGTTATGCTTTTTTTTTAAAGAGGGGAGAGAAAAAAAAGAAAATGGGGAAAAAAGGTCCGAGTCCTTAAAGGGCTAAAGGACAAGAAAGACAGGCTGACTATTGTTGTAAGGTGATCAGAAGCAGAGACTCAGGATGGATGCCCGTTGTGCCCTGCGGCGTGGCACCCCTGTATTAGGCCTGTCTTATACATTGCATTACTCAGTACAGACTCTGATTAGGACATCATGTGTGGTTAGTTACTGCAGATAACGTGTTACTACGTGTCAGAAGAGTTATCAGCTGTCCTCAGGATGTACGATTATTTCAGTACTCTGCATACTGAGACGACTGTGCGGCCCGGGACGACGATCTACAAGATGCCAGATCTCATTCATATTACCACATGCTGACGCACTTTGTGTGCTCAACCACATCAGATAAAACTTCAAGCACTTCTCTCTCTCCCTCTGTGTTTGGTTACTTGGAACGTGGTGTAACTTTATGGGGTGCAGAGGGTGTAGGCACACCCAACCCCGGAGCCTGAGGGGCCCATAACACACCAGGACTAGCAAGGACCGGTGATAGTTGGGGACCTTATTACAGATTTTGCACTAGAAGCTACACATTATCTTTCTGGGGTTGTTGCTTAGACCCTAAATGTAAACCTTCCTCCTAAAAAGAAGTAGAAAAAAAAAGTTTTGGCCCATAGGACCACAAGCATATATTAGTGGACAGCTGGGGGACTGAAAAACTGTCAGCCCCACTGGTTGCAATGCGGGGGATGGTACAGAAGGACTTCTACCTTTGCTTCCACTCCTTAGATGCTGAAATGTATTAATCACGGCATCCAAGGAGTTAAACAGCCAGGATGAGAGTATTCTCTGATCCGAGGTGCTGTCATTATCAAATCACATACATGGTGCCTCCTCATGGCAATGCAAGATGCGTGTGCCAAGGGGCTCTTCCCTTGGGCTGCATTCACACTGGCATGTTTTTTGGCGTATCCTGTTTTACAAAAACGGAAATCTACAAAGCAGAAGTAAAACTAATGAATGGAAAGCATTCTAATTTTTTTCAGCAGATCCATCAAACAGATCCTAAAAAAAAAAAATCACTTCCATTTTCCAACATTTTAACCCTTTCCAATCCAATTTGTATCCTGGTTTTCCTAGGGGGCCTACTCTTTTTCTGCCATTATAAAATGGCGCTATATGCTGGCTAAAGCCAGTACTGCATGAGGTGACACGTTTGATAGGCTCTGACAGCAGAGCGGCTGGCAATATACAGTAAGAGAACCCCGACGGACGTCTTCCAACATCGGAGCTGTACAGCCTTAAATCATAATGTCTTCAGAGGTCAGACAGTGGAGTGGAAAGGGTTAAATGTTTTGGTCTTCACCGTCTCCTGCCCTCTGAGCTCAGAGATAAAGCGGATACAAAAACGGAAGGGAAGAATTAGAAGAAAATGATTGTTTTTTAATATTTTCTGTTTCCCATTGACTACAATGTAAAAAAAAATCTGTTTTTGCTCCGTTTTTCAAACTGGAAACAATAGTGCAGCAGTCTGATCTTTTGCTTCAGTGTGGAAAAACGGAATGGAGACGGAAAATTGAGACCCGGACTAAAACCGGAAGCCTTCAGTACCAACGCATTTCTATGGGCAGGTAAACAAACGTTCTCTTTGCGTTTCGCTGCTCCCAACAGCCAGAGGGAAAACAAACCGCTAGTGTGAACTGGCCCTCATATGGAAGTGAAGCAGTCTACGCCTGGTGAAAGGTTCTGCAACTCACAAGAACATTTTGTATCGGTGAAGGGAAACATTCTAGAAACCCAAAAGCAATTCGGACCTAATATTCTGACAATGACGTTTGGGTTCGCTCGGGCAGCCTGTTTATACAGCAGATACATCGTTGCGTTCAGTCGCTCACATTCGCTGTATACGTGACTGAGAACGACTGAACAATCATATTTAACCTGAGCGACACGACGCACCAGAAGCCACGATCAATCGTGCACCGAAATTCACAGAATACCCTCGGCTTTTGATGTGGAACTGAAAATGGCTTAAAACCCGCAATTCTGCATCAGTTATTAGACCTGCGGATTCGGCTGCGTCCGGCGGCATAACTTCTTCCCGTGTGAAAGTTCTCTTAGGGTTTGAAAAACTGGGATATTGGCCACAATGATTTGTTTCCTATATGACCCCATGGATGGTGACGGGAACCCCAGAAGCCAAACCCCACTATCCAGTATTGATTATTGAACTATGGCGGTATCATTTTGGAATTGTGATAGTATGTTGGCTAGAGGTATTCCTAATCTCAGATTCTTATGGCATATTCAAAGGATGCATCTCAGAGGTGGAACATCTCCTGTTCTGACCCCACTTGCACAAAGTGGCTGGGATTAGGAAGACAGACAAGCATGTTTCATGAGCGTAGTACAGCGAGCCGCACTGTTTCTGCACCTCCTGAGTTACGGAAGCTCAGCTACGACCCGCTGTTTCCATAACTTTGAACACCCCATATAGAGAGCAGTGATCCCATCTCAAAGGAGAGGGGGGTATACAATACACACTACTTGAATGACAGCTGAGAGCTGCCCCTGATTGGTCCCTGCGCTCAGCCAATCAGAGGCAGCACTCACTCACCGATTCATGAATTCATGAATGGGTGAGTGAGAGCTGCCTCTGATTGGTGAGGGCTGTGACCAATCAGAGGCAGCCCATTCAGTAGGCGGGGATTTTAAATCCCCGCCTGCTGAATACTACACAGAGCAGTTCAGGAGAACTGCCGGCCGCCTGCGTCTGAACTCCGGCTGCAGGGACAAGGTGAGTATATATTTTTTTATTTTTACACATTTTTGGATGGTTTTCAGGGAAGGGCTTATATGTTGAATCCTTTCCTGAAAATTCATCCCGCGCTCGCCGGCAGCCCATTGCTTTCAATAGAGTCGGCAGTATTGCTGGCTCCATTGAATTTCAATGGGCGGACAGAGCTCCTTTGATCGGGCCCGTTTCGCCGAAAACGCTGCTAGCTGCAGATTTTTCGGCGAATCGTCGGCCCTGGTCACGCGATTTACGGATGCGCATCCGTCATGCGATCCGCAAATCGCGGCAAAAAACGGTCGTCTGACCGAGGCCTTAGGGTGCATTCAGACGACCGTATATCGGCCGGGTATTCACGCCGGCCGATATACGGCGTCTCTACCTGCAGAGGGAGGAGGCTGGAAGAGCCAGGAGCAGTGCTCTGAGCTCCCGCCCCCTCTCCACCATTTGCAATGAGAGGAGGCGGGATGGGGCAGGGCTAAATTTCGGGGATTAGCTCCGCCCCTGTCCTGCCTCTCCTCATTGAAAATAGTGCAGAGGAGTGGAGAGGAGGCAGACAGGGGGCGGGAGCTCAGAGCACTGCTCCTGGCTCTTCCAGCCTCCTCCCTCTGCAGATAGAGACACCGTATATCGGCCGTTATATAGAGTAATAGGAGAATATATCTGAAAGGTTATATGAAGTAATAGGAGGAGATATAGGGGGAGGTTATATGGAGTAATAGGAGGAGATATAGGGTAGGTTATATGGAGTAATAGAAGGAGATATAGGGGGAGGTTATATGGAGTAATAGGAGGAGATATAGGGGAAGGATATATGGAGTAATAGGAGGAGATATAGGGGAAGGATATATGGAGTAATAGGAGATATAGGGGAGGTTATATGGAGTAATAGGAGGAGATATAGGAGAGGTTATATGGAGTAATAGGAGGAGATATAGGGGAGGTTATATGGAGTAATAGGAGGAGATATAGGAAGGTTATATGGAGTAATAGGAGGAGATATAGGAAGGTTATATGGAGTAATAGGAGGTGAAAGAAGGGAGGTTATATGGAGTAATAGGAGAAGATATAGGAGAGGTTATATGGAGTAATAGGAGGAGATATAGGGGAGGTTATATGGAGTAATAGGAGGTGAAAGAAGGGAGGTTATATGGAGTAATAGGAGAAGATATAGGAGAGGTTATATGGAGTAATAGGAGGAGATATAGGGGAGGTTATATGGAGTAATAGGAGGAGATATAGGAGAGGTTATATGGAGTAATAGGAGGAGATATAGGAGAGGTTATATGGAGTAATAGGAGGTGAAAGAAGGGAGGTTATAGGGAGTAATAGGAGGAGGTATAGGAGAGGTTATAGAGTAATAGGAGGAGATACAGGAGTAATAGGAGGTATGAATGAGGCTTTAGAGAAAATATTGGATAATGAAAATGGTCTTTCTCACCAAAAATGAAGGCTCCGGTGTTTTCGGAATTCACGAATGCTCCTATTTATTCGTAATCTCTTCAGATACGTTGGGGAAGAACAAGGGAAAAAGACAAGCGGTTTTTCTGCGGACTTTTGGCGTGGGGTCGGGGGCTCAATACCTTCAGGAAGAAAAGCGTCATCCTCTTGAGCATTCATCGTAGATGATCTCTCGGGGATAGTGGGTAAGATACCCTTATTCTGGCCAGAGACCACCTGCAGTTGAGACTCCTCCATAACTAGAGCATCAAGTCTACACACCGAAGCATGTACCCTGCCTGAGACACTTGAGTAGATCCTGCCGCTCTGCTAAGCAGTCAACTGTTGACAAGGGTTCTGCAGCAGCCGCAGCCAATGGTCGTTAGCTCCTTTTGCCTCTACAGGTTTAATCCAAGGAGTTGAGGAATTAAAGAATCAACTGCCACTTCTTCAAAACATACAGTGCATGAATGATATAGCTGAAGGAAATGGAGATAAAGGGTTTGTGATCAGAGGCGTTATTCACACCGCTTGCAGGATAAATATCCTCTTTCTGTCCCGTTCCTCCTGCACCCCCCTTACTCCAGACTTCTGTCCCTCCGGCTATCTGTAGAAGGTGCTGGGGTAGATCAGGAAGAATGTGCTCTGCTCCTGCAAGACTCAACAGGTGAGCTCCGGCTCCAGATCCTTGCGGGATAGACAGAGCGCCGGGACCTGGGAGAAATGTTTGAGTTCTGTTTAATAAGGCCACTCGGCGTTGTCAGCGCGGTTATAATCCTGCAAGGGTGCAAAGTACTGCAGAAAGTGACTGCTGCCTACAAAGTTCCCGTCTGTCTGACCCAAGAGTGTCTTCCGTCTGTGAGAAAGCAGAAGAAGGGGAGAGACAGATAAGGAGAGAGGGAGGGGGAAGGAGTGAGAGAAAGACAGAAAGAGGAAGGGAAAGAGAAAAGTATTAGACCCGGGGAGGAGAGCATGAGATATAAGGAGGAGAGCAATGGGTATAAAGAGAAGAGCATTAGTGATAGGGAGGGCGAGCATTAGTGATAGGGAGGGCGAGCATTAGTGATAGGGAGGGCGAGCATTAGTGATAGGGAGGGCGAGCATTAGTGATAGGGAGGGCGAGCATTAGTGATAGGGAGGGCGAGCATTAGTGATAGGGAGGGCGAGCATTAGTGATAGGGAGGGCGAGCATTAGTGATAGGGAGGGCGAGCATTAGTGATAGGGAGGGCGAGCATTAGTGATAGGGAGGGAGAGCATTAGTGATAGGGAGGGAGAGCATTAGTGATAGGGAGGGAGAGCATTAGTGATAGGGAGGGAGAGCATTAGTGATAGGGAGGGAGAGCATTAGTGATAGAGACGGAGAGCATTAGTGATAGGGAGGGCGAGCATTAGTGATAGGGAGGGCGGGCATTAGTGATAGGGAGCAAGAGTATTAGTGATAGGGACGGAGAGCATTAGTGATAGGGAGGGAGAGCATTAGTGATAGGGAGGGAGAGCATTAGTGATAGGGAGGGAGAGCATTAGTGATAGGGACGGCGAGCATTAGTGATAGGGACGGAGAGCATTAGTGATAGGGACGGCGAGCATTAGTGATAGGGAGGGAGAGCATTAGTGATAGGGAGGGCGAGCATTAGTGATAGGGACGGCGAGCATTAGTGATAGGGACGGCGAGCATTAGTGATAGGGACGGAGAGCATTAGTGATAGGGACGGAGAGCATTAGTGATAGGGAGGGAGAGCATTAGTGATAGGGAGGGCGGGCATTAGTGATAGGGAGGGCGAGCATTAGTGATAGGGACGGAGAGCATTAGTGATAGGGACGGCGAGCATTAGTGATAGGGACGGCGAGCATTAGTGATAGGGAGGGCGAGCATTAGTGATAGGGAGGGCGAGCATTAGTGATAGGGAGGGCGGGCATTAGTGATAGGGAGGGCGGGCATTAGTGATAGGGACGGAGAGCATTAGTGATAGGGAGGGCGGGCATTAGTGATAGGGAGGGCGGGCATTAGTGATAGGGACGGAGAGCATTAGTGATAGGGAGGGCGAGCATTAGTGATAGGGAGGGCGAGCATTAGTGATAGGGAGGGCGAGCATTAGTGATAGGGAGGGCGAGCATTAGTGATAGGGAGGGCGAGCATTAGTGATAGGGAGGGCGAGCATTAGTGATAGGGAGGGCGAGCATTAGTGATAGGGACGGAGAGCATTAGTGATAGGGACGGAGAGCATTAGTGATAGGGACGGAGAGCATTAGTGATAGGGAGGGCGAGCATTAGTGATAGGGAGGGCGAGCATTAGTGATAGGGACGGAGAGCATTAGTGATAGGGACGGCGAGCATTAGTGATAGGGAGGGAGAGCATTAGTGATAGGGACGGAGAGCATTAGTGATAGGGAGGGAGAGCATTAGTGATAGGGACGGAGAGCATTAGTGATAGGGACGGAGAGCATTAGTGATAGGGACGGAGAGCATTAGTGATAGGGAGGGCGAGCATTAGTGATAGGGAGGGCGAGCATTAGTGATAGGGAGGGCGAGCATTAGTGATAGGGACGGCGAGCATTAGTGATAGGGACGGCGAGCATTAGTGATAGGGACGGAGAGCATTAGTGATAGGGACGGAGAGCATTAGTGATAGGGACGGCGAGTATTAGTGATAGGGACGGAGAGCATTAGTGATAGGAAGGGAGAGCATTAGCGATAGGGACGGAGAGCATTAGCGATAGGGAGGGCGAGCATTAGCGATAGGGAGGGAGAGCATTAGCGATAGGGAGGGCGAGCATTAGCGATAGGGAGGGCGAGCATTAGCGATAGGGAGGGCGAGCATTAGCGATAGGGAGGGCGAGCATTAGCGATAGGGAGGGCGAGCATTAGCGATAGGGAGGGCGAGCATTAGCGATAGGGAGGGCGAGCATTAGCGATAGGGAGGGCGAGCATTAGCGATAGGGAGGGCGAGCATTAGTGATAGGGAGGGCGAGCATTAGTGATAGGGACGGCGAGCATTAGTGATAGGGACGGAGAGCATTAGTGATAGGGACGGCGAGCATTAGTGATAGGGAGGGCGAGCATTAGTGATAGGGAGGGCGAGCATTAGTGATAGGGACGGCGAGCATTAGCGATAGGGAGGGCGAGCATTAGCGATAGGGAGGGCGAGCATTAGTGATAGGGACGGCGAGCATTAGTGATAGGGAGGGCGAGCATTAGTGATAGGGAGGGCGAGCATTATTGATAGGGACGGAGAGCATTAGTTTTAGGGACGGAGAGCATTAGTTTTAGGGACGGAGAGTATTAGTTATGGGGAGTATTAGTAATAGGGACGGAGGGTATTAGTTTTAGGGACGAAGGGTATTAGTTTTAGGGACGGAGGGTATTAGTTTTAGGGACGGAGGGTATTAGTTTTAGGGACGGAGGGTATTAGTTTTAGGGACGGAGGGTATTAGTTTTAGGGACGGAGGGTATTAGTTTTAGGGACGGAGAGTATTAGTTTTAGGGACGGAGAGTATTAGTTTTAGGGACGGAGAGTATTAGTTATGGGGAGTATTAGTTATAGAGAGTATTAGTAATAGGGAGGGGAGTATTAGAAATAAGAAGAATATTAGATATAAGGAGGAAAGTGATAGTTGTAAGGAGGGGAGCAAGGTTATGAAGAGTAGAGTATTACCGTAGTAATAAGGAGAGTATTGTAAGAACTCATCCGTAATATTTTCCTGCTAATTTCTAGGTGTGTATTTTGCGTGCCCATTTCAGTCACACAAAGGCTGGACAGACATCTGTCTGGGATGATTTAGTGATCCTGCCCTGAGCAGGGGGACCCGATGACCCTGGAGGTCCCTTCCAACTGTACCATTCTAGGATTCTATGAAAAAAAACATAGACCATGCTCTATCTTTCTGCGTATTTGCGCACCATGTGCACGTAATACGCAAGGAGATACTCGAAACACTGCGTAATTGTGCTGGAAGAAGAACCCCACCGGAGCTCATTACCTGTTTCTATCAGTACGTTTGTTTTATAATACAGTGATACGTA
The DNA here is from genome assembly GCF_035609145.1 of Eleutherodactylus coqui. Classification (NCBI taxonomy): domain Eukaryota; kingdom Metazoa; phylum Chordata; class Amphibia; order Anura; family Eleutherodactylidae; genus Eleutherodactylus; species Eleutherodactylus coqui. The sequence continues at coordinate 313,188,682 of NC_089838.1, read as the reverse complement.
CAAGCCTCGTTCATAGTGCTAAAGCGCACGCCATTGTGCTGGTGTGAAGCCGGCCGCAGACAGCAGGAGGAAAGTATTACTGATGAGGGGAGGCTTAGTAATAAGAAAGAGCAGTAGTTATAAGGAGGAAAGTATTAGACGCAAGGCGGAGGGCATTAGACACAAGGCGGAGGGCATTAGACACAAGGCGGAGGGTATTAGACACAAGGCGGAGGGTATTAGACACAAGGCGGAGGGCATTAGACACAAGGCGGAGGGTATTAGACACAAGGCGGAGGGTATTAGACACAAGGCGGAGGGTATTAGACACAAGGCGGAGGGTATTAGACACAAGGCGGAGGGCATTAGACACAAGGCGGAGGGCATTAGACACAAGGCGGAGGGCATTAGACACAAGGCGGAGGGCATTAGACACAAGGCGGAGGGCATTAGACACAAGGCGGAGGGCATTAGACACAAGGCGGAGGGCATTAGACACAAGGCGGAGGGCATTAGACACAAGGCGGAGGGCATTAGACACAAGGCGGAGGGCATTAGACACAAGGCGGAGGGTATTAGACACAAGGCGGAGGGTATTAGACACAAGGCGGAGGGTATTAGACACAAGGCGGAGGGTATTAGACACAAGGCGGAGGGCATTAGACACAAGGCGGAGGGCATTAGACACAAGGCGGAGGGCATTAGACACAAGGCGGAGGGCATTAGACACAAGGCGGAGGGCATTAGACACAAGGCAGAGGGCATTAGACACAAGGCGGAGGGCATTAGACACAAGGCGGAGGGCATTAGACACAAGGCGGAGGGCATTAGACACAAGGCGGAGGGCATTAGACACAAGGCGGAGGGTATTAGACACAAGGCGGAGGGTATTAGACACAAGGCGGAGGGTATTAGAGACAAGGCGGAGGGTATTAGAGACAAGGCGGAGGGTATTAGACACAAGGCGGAGGGTATTAGACACAAGGCGGAGGGTATTAGACACAAGGCGGAGGGTATTAGACACAAGGCGGAGGGTATTAGACACAAGGCGGAGGGTATTAGACACAAGGCGGAGGGCATTAGACACAAGGCGGAGGGCATTAGACACAAGGCGGAGGGCATTAGACACAAGGCGGAGGGCATTAGACACAAGGCGGAGGGCATTAGACACAAGGCGGAGGGCATTAGACACAAGGCGGAGGGCATTAGACACAAGGCGGAGGGCATTAGACACAAGGCGGAGGGTATTAGACACAAGGCGGAGGGTATTAGACACAAGGCGGAGGGTATTAGACACAAGGCGGAGGGCATTAGACACAAGGCGGAGGGCATTAGACACAAGGCGGAGGGCATTAGACACAAGGCGGAGGGCATTAGACACAAGGCGGAGGGCATTAGACACAAGGCGGAGGGCATTAGACACAAGGCGGAGGGCATTAGACACAAGGCGGAGGGCATTAGACACAAGGCGGAGGGCATTAGACACAAGGCGGAGGGTATTAGACACAAGGCGGAGGGCATTAGACACAAGGCGGAGGGTATTAGACACAAGGCGGAGGGTATTAGACACAAGGCGGAGGGTATTAGACACAAGGCGGAGGGTATTAGACACAAGGCGGAGGGCATTAGACACAAGGCGGAGGGCATTAGACACAAGGCGGAGGGCATTAGACACAAGGCGGAGGGCATTAGACACAAGGCGGAGGGCATTAGACACAAGGCGGAGGGCATTAGACACAAGGCGGAGGGCATTAGACACAAGGCGGAGGGTATTAGACACAAGGCGGAGGGTATTAGACACAAGGCGGAGGGCATTAGACACAAGGCGGAGGGTATTAGACACAAGGTGTAGAGTATTACGCCTCTTCACACATGGTGGAAACGCTGCGGACTTTCCACTGCTCTAATCGTAATGGAAATTCTGCAGTATTTGCAGTAGAAGAAATGTGGAGGAAATGCCTATACTCTGTACAACTAATCAGTGGTTTTGAAAACCCCGTGGATTCTATCTGCAGCACAGCTACTAACGCTGTGGATTTCTACCCCTTAAAGCACAAGAATTAAAACCTGCAGCATTTCCACAATTAAAAGCACGGCCAGATGCACATCACTCCGGGGTAGGTTTGGCCATGACGGATTTGCTGTGGATTACCCTCCGACATCAGCAGAGTATTAGTAATAAGGAGGAGTGCATTAGACACGGGTAGGACAGTATTAGTAATAGGAGGGTATAAGAACTAGTTCGGATCAGTACTATGGGCACTCCTGGCTGAACGGATCAGTCTTATGATGGAACCGAATGGTCTGAGCGCACCCCATCGATTAGAACAGGGTCAGTTCCTTTTCCATCCGTCTAGCAGCTGTAGTTCATCCTGGTTTTTAGCGGAAATCAGCAATGAAGGTTCCAAACTGAAGGCCCTAAGTAATAAGAACGACTAGTAGTGATAAGGAGGAGAGTATTAGTAGTAAAGGCCCATTTACACGGAGCAATGATCGCTCACAAATCGCTCAAACGATAGTTTGCATAGATATGCATAGATAATTATCTTTGCATAATTCTAAGTAGCTAATTAGCAACTTAAGAGTTATGCTGGCAGAGCGGGATACCAGAGTCTGAGGTTATGGTTATGAGGACCAGAGTCTGAGAAGGACAGGAGTATTTTAGTACTAGTTAAGAGAATGAGTCTTTAGGCTGGGTTCACACGGGGCGGATTTGCCGCAGAATTCCGTGCAAATCCGCCTGCAGCCGCTAATCCCGGTATTAGCCAGCCATGTGGACGAGATTTTTCAAAAATATCATGCACACAGGACGGCCAATCCGTGACGAAAAAGCCGTGCGGAATCAATTTTTTTCCCCACTGCGGCCTCTTCTGTCTCTATGGGGAGAGAAAGCGGCAGCGGAATGCTAGCGGCCGAACTGCTACAAAACAGGTGGTGAAACCACAGGAATTCCGCTACAAATCCGCCCCGTGTGAACCTAGCCTTAGGGTGAGAACAGTAAATCATGAGGAGTGAATTAAAAGGGGTATCTCTTCTCCTTAGAGAGAGCACATAGAAGGTGTGAGGAGGCCATGCATATTCCTCTGGGAAATATGCAAATGAGAAGATTGGAACAATGGCTCTACAGCACCACCTATTGGGAGGTAGTATTTCTGCAAGTTAATATCTGACTTTCTAGAGGGGTTTTCTGACCTCTGTAACATAGCAGGCAGTGCGGGGACGAGGTATGTGGTAAGATAAAAACCATACAAGCTTACCTCCCTCTGCACGCTGCTGGCCGCAGTTTGCGTCCTCGGTTTACATTGGCGGCAGCGTAACGTGGTGGTCTGAAATAGCCGGCGCAGAAGAACGATTGCAGCTCAGCTGGGTGAATGCCGGATCTGTATGTTCACGCAACGCGGTGGATGAACACAAGCTCAGTATATTAACATATGGCGGGCAGTAAGACGTCACTGAAGTCTCTCCCAGCTCACAAGGGGCGACCACAAATGTGAGGCAAAGTCAAACAGGAAAATATGAGGTCTACAAAGTGTTTACACAGAGAGTCTCAGGAAAGTGATTGAAACCTGATCAGCACGTGCCAGATATTGGAGGACGGAAGAGCTGCAGATATCAGACTTCCTCTGAGATGTGTGTGACAACACAGGACACATAGAAGCCTCAGATACGGCCATCATGGGAAGGGGCAGCCTGATACGGCGTCGAGGACCACATACGGCAGAGCCCTGACTATTCTGACAGCTGGAGCCGATCACAGCATGAACTAAATATATACAGCAAGGAATGACGCTCCATATATGTCCTGTATCTGCTCAAGCACCATAAAGTAGACCCCTTATGTCGGTTACCCTGTAGTAGGAGGGGTATATCTCATGTCACATAGTCCCTCCCTCTTGTCCATCACATACTCCATGTCATGTAACTCCACCCTCTTGTCTGTGTCACTCTACGGTGGGAAGAGGATATTGTCACATCACAACCACCAGCCTGTGTCACCCTGTAGTAGGAGGAGTCACATCCATGTCACATAAGTCCTTCCTCCAGTTTGTCTCACCCTGTGGTGGCGGGTGCAGATGCCACATCATATAGCTTCTCGCGAAAGTCTGTGTCACCCTGTGGTGGGCGGAGCAGACTCCATATCACAGAGCATGTTCCACCCACCACCAGGTGGCGCAGACAAGAGCTGACTCAATATCACATAGCTCCTCCTTCCTCCCACCACAGGATGACACAGGCAAGAGCAGTCTGTCATAGCCCCTCCCTTATCTGTGTCACCCTGTGATTGGAGGAACAGTCTGTCATATCTCCTCTCTAATCTGTGTCACCCTGTAGTGGGAGCAGTCTGTCATATCTCCTCCCTACTCAGTGTCACGCTGTGGTGGGAGGAGCAATCTGCCCCATCTCCTCTCTAATCTGTGTCACCCTGTGGTGGGTGGAGCAGTCTGTCAAAGCCCCTCCCTAATTTGTGTCACCCTGTGATGGGAGGAACAATGTCATATCTCCTCCCTACTCTGTGTCGCCCTGTGGTGAGAGGCGCAGTCTGTCCCATATTCTCCCTAATCTGCGCCACCCTGTGATGGGAGGAACAGTCTGCCCCATCTTTTCCCTAATCTGTGTCCCCCTGTTGTGGGAGGAGCAGTCTGCCCCATCTCCTCCCTAATCTGTGTCACCCTGTGGTGGGAGGAGCAGTCTGTAAAAGCCCCTCCCTAATGTGTCACCCTGTGATGGGAGGAACAGTCTGTGATATCTCCTCCCTAATCTATGTCCCCCTGTGGTGGGAGGAGCAGTCTGTCATAGTTCCTCCCTCCTCTGTCTATTGCCATCATGCACAGAACTTTAAACATTCAACATAAAAGGGCATACTAACCAGAATGCAGGTTTTAATTACAAGTAAATGAAGGACTTGGCTGTGGAACAAGTTGAGCAATCAGTGAAGATGGAATATTCTATAATTAAATTCATCTGTGGAAATCAGAAGAAGAAGTACAATTGTGGCCTTGCTCCATCCCTCCCTGCGGTGCCGGGGTTGGCATCAGCACAAAGTTCTGCACCAACTTTTAAAACTGTTTTCCTGTATGAGGGTCGCATCAATTGGGAATACTACTGACTGTAGGGCCAGGGAGTTACTAGAATTCATGGCGCCTTAGAGAAGTCAGGGATAGGACCCCTACCTGGTCTACAACAACCTGAACTGTAATACGGCAAACATACCATCCATTCTGCGGATTGGTGGGGTCCTGGAGGGCAGCGCCGTCCTACGTGTGTGCAGTTTGCCACTTATGTATACTATAAGGACAACCCCGCGGCTGCGATGTGCACGGAGGATGTGAATGAGAAGAAGAGCATTAATACTGGTCCCAGAAATCAGACCTTCCAGTGATGCAGTGGATGCGCCCCTGGCGCCTTGTAAACCCCTTTAAGACGGTGGCAGACATTAGATGACGATCTGCTGCCGTACGGCTGCAGTTCAGTGGTTGCTGACCGCGGACTGATAAACCTGTCAGATATGGGGATTCAATAGAAACAAACATCTCCCCTCGGGGGAAGGAGAGGAGGCGGAGCTAAGAGAAATGTCTCTCTGAACAACTAATCGCCGATTGTACGGAAAACTCCATGTCAGTGATTGGAATATATATATATATATATATATATATATATATATATTAAAGTAGTTCAATAGTATTTTTCCTTAAATAAAAAAAATGTAAAAAAAAAAAAATTATCTGCTTAACAGATTACCAGACAATCGTGACAAAAACCACTGGCCTGTAGGAGGGGGTCAGAATAATTTGTTTCAGATGTTTGTGAGTGTAAGAGATACAGAACCAACAGGGGGCAGCAGAGCATCAGCTATCTCGATGCAGCTCTGGATGTGAATACTGTATACTTCTCAAGATCCTTACAAATATGTGCATGTAGAGGAATTAGCAGTCATATTTATGGTGGGGTTGTGTTTTAAAGGGGTGGTCCAGGACTTTGAGCGTTTTTTTTTTTATTGATGACCTATCCCCAGGACAGATGATCAGTGAGGATCCACAGCTTGGGATCCCTGCCAATCAGCTGTTTCCTGGCACCACTGGAAGTAGATAGCTAGACAATATTGCAGCAGTCCAGCTCGCCCTGCTAGTACAGCTCTAATCGAATTGAATGGGAGTTGTACCTGCAATACCAACTTGCGCCACTATACTACAGAAAATGCAAGAAGCAGACTGATAGCGGCACTGGAAATCAGCTGTCGGCGGCGGAACCCTACCGATCATCAACTTGACAGTCAGCGGCGGATCCCTACCGATCATCTACTTGACAGTCAGCGGCGGATCCCTACCGATCATCTACTTGACAGTCTGCGGCGGATCCCTACCGATCATCTACTTGACAGTCTGCGGCGGATCCCTACCGATCATCTACTTGACTGTCAGCGGCGGATCCCTACCGATCATCTACTTGACAGTCAGCGGCGGATCCCTACCGATCATCTACTTGACAGTCAGCGGCGGATCCCTACCGATCATCTACTTGACAGTCAGCGGCGGATCCCTACCGATCATCTACTTGACAGTCAGCGGCGGATCCCTACCGATCATCTACTTGACAGTCAGCGGCGGATCCCTACCAATCATCTACTTGACAGTCTGCGGCGGATCCCTACCGATCATCTACTTGACTGTCAGCGGCGGATCCCTACCGATCATCTACTTGACAGTCAGCGGCGGATCCCTACCGATCATCTACTTGACAGTCAGCGGCGGATCCCTACCGATCATCTACTTGACAGTCAGCGGCGGATCCCTACCGATCATCTACTTGACTGTCAGCGGCGGATCCCTACCGATCATCTACTTGACTGTCAGCGGCGGATCCCTACCGATCATCTACTTGACAGTCAGCGGCGGATCCCTACCGATCATCTACTTGACAGTCAGCGGCGGATCCCTACCGATCATCTACTTGACTGTCAGCGGCGGATCCCTACCGATCATCTACTTGACAGTCTGCGGCGGATCCCTACCGATCATCTACTTGACAGTCAGCGGCGGATCCCTACCGATCATCTACTTGACAGTCAGCGGCGGATCCCTACCGATCATCTACTTGACTGTCAGCGGCGGATCCCTACCGATCATCTACTTGACAGTCTGCGGCGGATCCCTACCGATCATCTACTTGACAGTCAGCGGCGGATCCCTACCGATCATCTACTTGACAGTCAGCGGCGGATCCCTACCAATCATCTGACAACCTATCCTGAGGACAGGTCATCAGTAATTTAGACCTGGACAGCCTATTAACATGAAACATCCAAAAGGAGGGCAACTTTCAGACATCATATTATTGGTGCATTTTGTGCCCGAGTTACGGAGAAGTATCCGGTCCGACTGCAGGTCTAATGACCCAAACACATCAGCAGAAGGATTTACCATGTCTGGGGGTATAGTCAGTAGACAGTCAGGCTGGACACTCCTCCATAATACCGGCACAAACGACCTGTATGGTGGCTGGCGCTAATAACTGTAGGTGCGGCTCTCATTAAAATCCCTGACAGCTGTGCCTGCAATTACAAGTGCCAGCCACTACATCAGGGTCAGAGCCATCTACTTCTGCTCCTTACTGTACTGTGACAATGGGCATCCGATCAGCTGATTGACCAGGGTCTCAAGCCGCAGACCCCAGCAGATCAACTATTAACGAGCTATCCTGAGGATAGGTCACCAATAGTATTTGTGTGGAAACCCCCACATACAGACAGCCTGCAATACCAGACACAGCCTATGGGCAAAGGGGGTGCTGCTTCTGGATAACAAAGCATAATGTTATTTTTTATTTTTATTTTTTAACCTTCTAGTTCCTTTTGACATTACTGATCATTCCTTTATTATTTTCTCCCCGCGTGTCCATCCGTCCCCATAAGTGACATCATGAGGTGTTGGTATATCGATGACGTTCATTGCCGAATATGATCATTTTCTCATTGGGAAATATTTTGTAGCTGGTGTGAAGAGACAAATAAGAAAGTTCTAAGGCGAAATCGGTCGTGTTACAAGAGCGGTTCAGTCTAGGGCACGTCAGCCATTAGAGCGCAGCAACGTTTCCATTCTGTAAACCATCACGGACGAACTGAAAGTTTTACTGAAAGTCATATTTCACAGGAATAAAAGAACAAAACTACATGACAGAGAGATGTGGGGCCTGAAGAGCCTCCAAATAGGGGGTAAGTATAATATAATGCGCTCCAGATGTATAAACCACGAGTGGAAGGCAGGAATGAAAAGCGACCCTCTGGGCTGATGCCGCCCGTGCCTGAGGCGGGGTACACTGCACAGCCACATGTTATATTCTGGGACAAGAATAGGACACGCTGCGATTTACCTTAATGGGTCTGTGCATCCACGTTACAACAGGCCCAAGTAGATACAATCATTCCGAGGATTAGATGGGATTGTCCTCCAATGTGTGGACCGGATGGAAAAAACATCTGTGTGCAAATAGACTAATGATGCGCGACGCAAACTGAGGCCAAGACGCTACACCAGCGCTGCCGACATAAACAAGAGCGGGCAGTCAGAGCAGCATGCCGTATCTTAAAGGTACCTTTACGCGGGATGATTGTTGGGCGCGTGATCTCCCGTCCCAGCTATCGCTCCTGTGCTTTTAGGCTGTATTCACACAGGCCATTTTCATGCATCCCTCAACCCTTTCCAATCCACTGTCTGACGTCTAAAGACATTCTGATTAAAGGCTGGGCAGCTCTGATGTCTGAAGACGTCCGGCAGGGTATTCTTACTGTATATTACTGCCCACTCTGTTGTCGGGGGCCTCTCCAGCATGTCCCATACTGCAGTACTGGCTCTAGTCAGCAGATGGCACCATTGTATAATGGCAGAAAGAGAAAGCCCCCTAGGAAACCCTGAATCCAAAATTGGATTGCAAAGGGTTGAGTCCGACAGCGATATGGATGGAACTCACACGTGTTAATAACACATTCATATCAACATGCTTCACATTAGAAATTTTTCACTTGCAGGGATGCTGCAAGACTGGGTTAAAAAATAAATACAAAATTTGCTGAATGTCCCATTTTTAGGTGATTCTATGGGATCTTAAAAAAAAATAAATAACAAATCCTATCACACTTGCATGCCATTTGCCGGCGAATGTGATTTTTACCGGCGGAAACTATTGGAAGCACTTGCGATCTTTTCACATGTGAAATTCGCAAGTAGACAGATGCGAGGCGTTGCGCTTCCTAAAGCAAAAACACATTCTGCTCGCATCTAGAATCACAATGACTTTAAAGGGCTGTAATGGATAAAAAAAAAAGGATCAGCATTTTCTTCCCGAAATGCCACACTGTCCATGGACAGCAGGGGGCACTATTGCTGTGGGATAAGAGGCAGACTCTGATCTCCAATCCTAGACAACCACCTTAGTAGGGCTATCCAGCTGTAAACTATTAATTGTCTATATTCAAGATAGACCATCAGTAATAGAGGAGTAGCGTCCGCTTAATATTACAGGCAAAGTTCTCATTCACTTCCATGGGAACCTTTCCTGCAATACCAAGCTTGGCCACTGCAGTGGGAACAGAGCTGTCTGCTTTCTGAGAACTCAGTGCCAGTCTGTAGAGCAGTGGCCCAACGAACATCTGATCACTGGGGGTTCTGGGAGGCAAACCCCCGCCAATATCATATTCCTGATCTATCCAGCATATAAACCAACAATCGTTTTAGAGTGTACAACCCCTTTAAGGACTTCTAAAACAAAATCTTGAAGGATAATGGAAGGGAGTTAAAAGGGAATGTATCACATATATTTTTAGTCATCAAAACCAGATGGTAAAACATTTTCCATTGTTATTGTCTAATTGTAGATGTTTTTATTCTATTCCCAGTACACGGCTATGGGGGCGGCCATGCTGCCTGAGCTGCACTTCACAGCACTGACAGATGTGTTACAGCAGAACTCATGGCCTTTAATGGGACAGGATCCGATCCACTGTATGGGAGAGTGTAGTAGGCATGCTCTATGACCTGTGCCCACGGGCGGATTTGAAATGTGGAATCCAGAGTGGGCATCTGCCTCTAGCTTCCGGAGCACATACTGCCCATAGCATGCAATGGAAAAGTGATTCTTCACGGACACGACCGGAAACCAATCGTGGTTTCCGCTCGTGGGTGGAAAAAGAAGAAAAGAAAAAAAAATATCGCAGCATGCTCCATTTTCCTGCGTTTCCCAACATTGCAGAAAAAAAATCTGTAGTGCGCATGTCAGACGGCGAGCCGTATGGACCATCCGCAGTATAGAGAAGCTGGAAGAAGAGAGGTTCGCGTGGACGCCGGCGAGGAACATAGGTCCGCAGGGTCACCGGCGAGGAACGTGGGTCCGCAGGGTCACCGGCGAGGAACGTGGGTCCGCAGGGTCACCGGCGAGGAACGTGGGTCCGCAGGGTCACCGGCGAGGAACGTAGGTCCGCAGGGTCACCGGCGAGGAACGTAGGTCCGCAGGGTCACCGGCGAGGAACGTAGGTCCGCAGGGTCACCGGCGAGGAACGTAGGTCCGCAGGGTCACCGGCGAGGAACGTAGGTCCGCAGGGTCACCGGCGAGGAACGTAGGTCCGCAGGGTCACCGGCGAGGAACGTAGGTCCGCAGGGTCACCGGCGAGGAACGTAGGTCCGCAGGGTCACCGGCGAGGAACGTAGGTCCGCAGGGTCACCGGCGAAGAACGTAGGTCCGCAGGGTCACCGGCGAAGAACGTAGGTCCGCAGGGTCACCGGCGAAGAACGTAGGTCCGCAGGGTCACCGGCGAAGAACATAGGTCCGCAGGGTCACCGGCGAAGAACATAGGTCCGCAGGGTCACCTACCATGGTCAGGGCCAGATTTCGTGCGGAATTCCGCAGGCGGAATCCGGACGTACCATGTGCGCCCGGCCTTAGGCCCCATGTCTATGGCACACGCAGATTTCCTTACCGGAAGACAAAAATTCTTTTTAAATGCTTGCCGGTGATCGTGGATGCACTGCGGCTCATCCCCATCCCAGCTTTTTCCCCACCTCTCTAATTGATTTTAACCTTCAAATCTGCAGTGCATGCACAATTGTATTTGCGGATGCACTGCGGATTGCCCAGAGCCATTGAATTCTATTGAGCCCGTCCGCACAGAATCCGCACTGAAACGGAGCACGCTGAGATTTGGTTTCCGCACCAAAAAGTCCACAAATCAAACCCACATGCTTAAATTCAGCTGCAAATGCCAATGCTTTCCTATGGGCATTTTGAATTGCGGATGTTTAGCGCAGGTGACCCGTGCGGATTTCTCAAATCAAATGCACCCGTTGGCATTGGGCCTATTTTCAGAGGAAAACTTCTCAACATTCAGTGAATTAGATGAACGTCTTCTAAATTCTGTGCAACTTGTAACAGCAAGAAACTTTTTATACTTTTTTTTTTAAATAAAAGCCCTCCAGTGACACCTAGTGGCTAAACTAGGAAAAATATCTTTGGCTTTCATTAGACGTCACAGGCAGATCTGTAATTGATATGGTGAAGTTGATTTGGTCAACTTTGCATTGAGAAAAAAATCCTAATCTTATATATCAGGAACGCAACTGACATAAAACCCCTAATATTAGGGAGACCCCGCTACAGCTTTCAGAAGTTCCCAATCTGCTGTGCGAATTTTGAAATCCACAACATTGCAATTCTCTCTCCTCTTTCCTGCAGATTTCAGCCTTTGCGTCGGGTAAAAGCCGTTGGAAATCCGTGATAACATCCACATGTAAAACGTGGACTTTGCTGCGGCTCCACTACAATCTGCAGTGAGTCCGGTCAGTGGGCAGGTACCTTCACCCAGTCATTGCGGGAGAGGTTCCGCCAACAGGGGAGACCAGGTACAGGGAACCAGCACTCACCTGAGGCCCGCCGCCTCTCCAAACATCTAATTGGTGGAACCTCTACAGATCAGATTTATCCTTTAATCCCATCATATATATTTCAGGGGACTTTTATTTCTACCTTATTAAAGGGGTATTCTAGGACCGATGATGACCTGTCCTACCACTTGAGATCCCCGCCGATCAGCCGATTGCCTGGCCTGCTGTCAGTGCCGACATCTGCGTTGTGATCGGAGCTGCGAGTGTAATAGGAGGCATCGCCGTCATTGATTTCACTTCCAGCCCTGACCACCGATGACCATGTCCAGCCCGCTGCACTGACTGTGGGCTGGAGGATCAGCTGATCAACTATTGGGGACTGATCCCGAGGATAGGTCATCGATACTAAAGATCCCACAATTGTAAGTTATCCCCTATTCACAGCATAGGGGATAGCTTGCTGATCGGTGAAGGTCTCACTGTAGAGACCCCAGCCGATCCAGAGAATGGGGGTCTCATGTCCCCCATCCACCTCAGTGTGGAGTTACGGGACCTCCTGCAATGAGGAAGAGACTGAATAGAGCGCTGGTCACGCAGCGCACTAGTGCCCCATTCTCTTTCAATGGCACTACAGAGAATCACTCAGGTATTTCAGTCAGCTCCATTGCAATCAATGAAGCGCTGACTGTTCATGCTCGGCCATTCATGCTGACGTCACTGCAGAGGGGTGGGGTGGGAGAAGTGACCACCCAGTGACAGGCAAAACTGGACACAGGATTCCCATTTTGCAGATTATCGGGGGTCTCAGCCATGAGACCCTAACTAATCAGTAAGTTTTCTCCTTAACCTGTGGATAAAGAATTACAATTTATCCCCTAAGTAATGTAATTCTGGCTGTTTGCAGCTACCACTAGGGGGAGCTAACTGCATATGCGGTACATTTTTACACCAAACTTGGATGTAGTGAGCTCCCCCTAGTGGTGGCTGCAGTTTTTTGCCCCATTCCACCACTGGTTGGTTGCCTACTGTAAAAATGACGCATAATACATAATAGCAGTACAGAGACCGGTACACACGCCATTCAGGATTAAACCGCTGCACTTTAGCATGTGGGACTCAGACAAATAATGATAATGATACAATTTCTATTAATGAGGTTGGGTCTCCAATTAGCAGCCTGAGTGCTGTGTGATACACTGGGATTAGGAGGACATTTATCTCCCTAGTTATACCCCCACAATACAGAATTATGAGGACAGCGCCATTACTGCCGGGCGGATTACCCAACAGCATCTCCTGACTATTAATTAGGATTGATCAGAGATGAGAGGGTGGTTAACCCTCATGGGGCGATTGTGCCACCCTTACCAACTCCTAGAACTTTTGCAGATGAGGGGACATTTTATTACGGAAGCAGGTTGGGGAGGTCACCTTGTAGAGCGTCCAGCAGGGTAGAACCCGAAAGAGAGCCCAAAGAGTTAAACAACCAAAGAAATGCAGACAGCAGCAGTCCTGATCCCGGTTATCCCAGCTACGGTGTGCTCAGCTGTGTCCATCAGTGCTATACACTTTGCATATGGCAGCAGGGCACATACTCACCCATCACTCCATCCAAACACCTCCAAGCCAAGGAAGTGCGGCTGGGAAGAGCGGTGGTGGTGGGACCCTTATTCTGGCGAGTGGTGGCAGTCTGCGTTCCGGCACCAATTGATTCGTACCGGGCCACTCACACCAGCGGGTTTTCTGTGTGTGTAGTACTTGTGCAAAAAAAAAAATTCAGCATAGTCTATCTTGGCGTGTATTACACCCGCACATACAGGGATTGGCTGCACGCAGCAAGTAGGCATGCATTTAGAGTCTAATGAAGCTTTACTGTGTAACTGAGGGGAAAAGACCCCAAATACAACTTCGGCATTATGAACTTCGGGCTCTCTCCCACGAGTGTTTGCCTCCTGCCTGCACGTGGCATTAAAGTATCATTACAGTGCAGCGCTATTATGTTATTGGCCCTGGTAATACTGTAGTTTATACAATTTGCTATCTGAAAATCACCTCCTACTAAGCGGAGTATGTAAATCTGTCTTCATTACACTAATTGCCGAATCATTATCTGCAGTGCTGGCTGTGCTGTCTGTATACTCCTAGGACACTCAGCAGCTGAGGGGACAGAACACTGCAGATTGTACAGGGATATTACATATCTACAGTACAGAGGATTCTTACATTGCTAATAATCACACCGCACTGTATAATGATATATCTATAGACTGCTAATAATAACACCACACTGTGTAATGATATATCTATACACTGCTAATAATCACACCGCACCGTATAATGATACATCTATATACTGCTAATAATCACACCGCACTGTATAATGATATATCTATAGACTGCTAATAATAACACCACACTGTGTAATGATATATCTATACACTGCTAATAATCACACCGCACCGTATAATGATATATCTATATACTGCTAATAATTACACCACACTGTATAATGATATATCTATACACTGCTAATAATCACACCACACTGTATAATGATATATCTATATACTGCTAATAATCACACTGCACTGTATAACGATATATCTATATACTGCTAATAATCACACCGCACTGTATAATGATATATCTATATACTGCTAATAATTACACCACACTGTATAATGATATATCTATACACTGCTAATAATCACACCACACTGTATAATGATATATCTATATACTGCTAATAATCACACTGCACTGTATAACGATATATCTATATACTGCTAATATTCACACCGCACTGTATAATGATATATCTATACACTGCTAATAATCACACTGCACTGTATAACGATATATCTATACACTGCTAATAATCACACCGCACTGTATAATGATACATCTATACACTGCTAATAATCACACCGCACTGTATAATGATATATCTATACACTGCTAATAATCACACTGCACTGTATAACGATATATCTATACACTGCTAATAATCACACCGCACTGTATAATGATATATCTATATACTGCTAATAATCACACCGCACTGTATAATGATATATCTATACACTGCTAATAATCACACTGCACTGTATAACGATATATCTATACACTGCTAATAATCACACTGCACTGTATAACGATATATCTATACACTGCTAATAATCACACCGCACTGTATAATGATACATCTATACACTGCTAATAATCACACCGCACTGTATAATGATGTATCTATATACTGCTAATAATCACACCGCACTGTATAATGATATATCTATACACTGCTAATAATCACACCGCACTATATAATGATATATCTATACACTGCTAATAATCACACCGCACTGTATAATGATATATCTATATACTGCTAATAATCACACCGCACTGTATAATGATATATCTATACACTGCTAATAATCACACCGCACTGTATAATGATATATCTATATACTGCTAATAATCACACCGCACTGTATAATGATATATCTATACACTGCTAATAATCACACCGCACTGTATAATGATATATCTATACACTGCTAATAATCACAGCGCACTGTATAATGATATATCTATACACTGCTAATAATCACACCGCACTGTATGATATATCTATACACTGCACTGTATAATGATATATCTATATACTGCTAATAATCACACCGCACTGTATAATGATATCTATACACTGCTAATAATCACAGCGCACCGTATAATGATATATCTATACACTGCTAATAATCACACCGCACTGTATAATGATATATCTATACACTGCTAATAATCACACCGCACTATATAATGATATATCTATACACTGCTAATAAACACACCGCACTGTATAATGATATATCTATATACAGGTAATAATCACACCACACTGTATAATGATATATCTATACACTGCTAATAATCACACCACACTGTATAATGATATATCTATATACTGCTAATAATCACACTGCACTGTATAATGATATATCTATACACTGCTAATAATCACACCGCACTGTATAATGATATATCTATACACTGCTAATAATCACACTGCACTGTATAACGATATATCTATACACTGCTAATAATCACACCGCACTGTATAATGATACATCTATACACTGCTAATAATCACACCGCACTGTATAATGATGTATCTATATACTGCTAATAATCACACCGCACTGTATAATGATATATCTATACACTGCTAATAATCACACCGCACTATATAATGATATATCTATACACTGCTAATAATCACACCGCACTGTATAATGATATATCTATATACTGCTACTAATCACACCGCACTGTATAATGATATCTATACACTGCTAATAATCACACCACACTGTATAATGATATATCTATACACTGCTAATAATCACACTGCACTGTATAATGATGTATCTATATACTGCTAATAATCACACCGCACTATATAATGATATATCTATATACTGCTAATAATCACACCGCACTGTATAATGATATATCTATACACTGCTAATAATCACACCGCACTGTATAATGATATATCTATACACTGCTAATAATCACACCGCACTGTATAATGATATATCTATATACTGCTAATAATCACACCGCACTGTATAATGATATATCTATATACTGCTAATAATCACACCGCACTGTATAATGATATATCTATAGTATGCTAATAATCACACCGCACTGTATAATGATATATCTATATACTGCTAATAATCACACCGCACTGTATAATGATATATCTATACACTGCTAATAATCACACCGCACTGTATAATGATATATCTATACACTGCTAATAATCACACCGCACTGTATAATGATATATCTATACACTGCTATTAATCACACCGCACCGTATAATGATATATCTATAATATGCTAATAATCACACCGCACTGTATAATGATATATCTATAATATGCTAATAATCACACCACACTGTATAATGATATATCTATACACTGCTAATAATCACACCACACTGTATAATGATATATCTATACACTGCTAATAATCACACCGCACTGTATAATGATATATCTATACACTGCTAATAATCACACCGCACTGTATAATGATATATATATACACTGCTAATAATCACAACGCACTGTATAATGATATATATATACACTGCTAATAATCACAACGCACTGTATAATGATATATCTATAATATGCTAATAATCACACCACACTGTATAATGATATATCTATACACTGCTAATAATCACACCACACTGTATAATGATATATCTATACACTGCTAATAATCACACCGCACTGTATAATGATATATCTATATACTGCTAATAATCACACCGCACTGTATAATGATATATTTATACACTGCTAATAATCACACCGCTATGTATAATATATCTATATACTGCTAATAATCACACTGCACTGTATAATGATATATCTATACACTGCTAATAATCACACCGCACTGTATAATGATATATCTATAATATGCTAATAATCACACCGCACTGTATAATGATATATCTATAATATGCTAATAATCACACCGCACTGTATAATGATATATCTATAATATGCTAATAATCACACCACACTGTATAATGATATATCTATAATATGCTAATAATCACACCACACTGTATAATGATATATCTATACACTGCTAATAATCACACCGCACTGTATAATGATATATCTATATACTGCTAATAATCACACTGCACCGTATAATGATATATCTATACACTGCTAATAATCACACCGCACCGTATAATGATATATCTATACACTGCTAATAATCACACTGCACTGTATAATGATATATCTATACACTGCTAATAATCACACCGCACTGTATAATGATATATCTATATACTGCTAATAATCACACCGCACTGTATAATGATATATCTATACACTGCTAATAATCACACCGCACTGTATAATGATATATCTATATACTGCTAATAATCACACCACACTGTATAATGATATATCTATACACTGCTAATAATCACACCGCACTGTATAAGGATATATCTATATACTGCTAATAATCACACCGCACTGTATAATGATATATCTATATACTGCTAATAATCACACCGCAATGTATAATGATATATCTATACACTGCTAATAATCACACCGCACTGTATAATGATATATCTATACACTGCTAATAATCACACTGCACTGTATAATGATATATCTATATACTGCTAATAATCACACCTCACTGTATAATGATATATCTATACACTGCTAATAATCACACCACACTGTATAATGATATATCTATACACTGCTAATAATCACACCGCACTGTATAATGATATATCTATATACTGCTAATAATCACACTGCACTGTATAACGATATATCTATATACTGCTAATATTCACACCGCACTGTATAATGATATATCTATACACTGCTAATAATCGCACTGCACTATATAATGATATATCTATACACTGCTAATAATCACACCGCACTGTATAATGATATCTATACACTGCTAATAATCACACCGCACTGTATAATGATATATCTGCACACTACTAATAATCACACCGCACTGTATAATGATATATCTGTACACTGCTACTAATCACACCGCACTGTATAATGATATCTATACACTGCTAATAATCACACCGCACTGTATAATGATATATCTATATACTGCTAATAATCACACCGCACTATATAATGATATATCTATATACTGCTAATAATCACACCGCACTGTATAATGATATATCTATACACTGCTAATAATCACACTGCACTGTATAATGATATATCTATACACTGCTAATAATCACACCGCACTATATAATGATATATCTATATACTGCTAATAATCACACCGCACTGTATAATGATATATCTATACACTGCTAATAATCACACTGCACTGTATAATGATATATCTATATACTGCTAATAATCACACCGCACTGTATAATGACATATCTATACACTGCTAATAATCACACTGCACTGTATAATGATATATCTATACACTGCTAATAATCACACCGCACTGTATAATGATATATCTATACACTGCACTGTATAATGATATATCTATACACTGCTAATAATCACACCGCACTGTATAATGATATATCTATACACTGCTAATAATCACACCGCACTGTATAATGATATATCTATATACTGCTAATAATCACACCGCACTGTATAATGATATATCTATATACTGCTAATAATCACACCGCACTGTATAATGATATATCTATACACTGCTAATAATCACACCGCACTGTATAATGATATATCTATACACTGCTAATAATCACACCGCACTGTATAATGATATCTATACACTGCTAATAATCACACCGCACCGTATAATGATATATCTATAATATGCTAATAATCACACCGCACTGTATAATGATATATCTATAATATGCTAATAATCACACCACACTGTATAATGATATATCTATACACTGCTAATAATCACACTGCACTGTATAATGATATATCTATTCACTGCTAATAATCACACCGCACTGTATAATGATATATCTATACACTGCTAATAATCACACCGCACCGTATAATGATACATCTATACACTGCTAATAATCACACCGCACTGTATAATGATATATCTATATACTGCTAATAATCACACCGCACTGTATAATGATATATCCATACACTGCTAATAATCACACCGCACTGTATAATGATATATCTATACACTGCTAATAATCACACTGCACTGTATAATGATATATCTATACACTGCTAATAATCACACCGCACTGTATAATGATATATCTATACACTGCTAATAATCACACCGCACTGTATAATGATATATCTATAATATGCTAATAATCAC
This sequence comes from Eleutherodactylus coqui, assembly GCF_035609145.1. Classification (NCBI taxonomy): domain Eukaryota; kingdom Metazoa; phylum Chordata; class Amphibia; order Anura; family Eleutherodactylidae; genus Eleutherodactylus; species Eleutherodactylus coqui. The sequence goes on along the minus strand of NC_089838.1, from coordinate 313,168,925 downwards.
ACCACACTGTATAATGATATATCTATACACTGCTAATAATCACACCGCACTGTATAATGATATATCTATATACTGCTAATAATCACACCGCACTGTGTAATGATATATCTATATACTGCTAATAATCACACCGCACCGTATAATGATATATCTATACACTGCTAATAATCACACTGCACTGTATAATGATATATCTATACACTGCTAATAATCACACCGCACCGTATAATGATATATCTATATACTGCTAATAATCACACCGCACTGTATAATGATATATCTATACACTGCTAATAATCACACCGCACTGTATAATGATATATCTGTATACTGCTAATAATCACACCGCACTGTATAATGATATATCTATATACTGCTAATAATCACACCGCACTGTGTAATGATATATCTATATACTGCTAATAATCACACCGCACCGTATAATGATATATCTATACACTGCTAATAATCACACTGCACTGTATAATGATATATCTATACACTGCTAATAATCACACCGCACCGTATAATGATATATCTATACACTGCTAATAATCACACCGCACTGTATAATGATATATCTATACACTGCTAATAATCACACTGCACTGTATAATGATATATCTATACACTGCTAATAATCACACCGCAACGTATAATGATATATCTATACACTGCTAATAATCACACCGCACTGTATAATGATATATCTATATACTGCTAATAATCACACCGCACCGTATAATGATATATCTATACACTGCTAATAATCACACCGCACTGTATAATGATATATCTATACACTGCTAATAATCACACCGCACTGTATAATGATATATCTGTATACTGCTAATAATCACACCGCACTGTATAATGATATATCTATATACTGCTAATAATCACACCGCACCGTATAATGACACATCATGTTGAATTGTGTATTTCTATAGCAATGTGATTTGCTGGAAATATTGGTAGAATACGATGATTGATGTTCCCAGGATTTCACAGAACACATTTCAACCAACAACTGAGTCATCGCAAAACTGAAATGTCAACCATTCCGGCCCGTGTGAAATATGTCTGGCTCTTCTGTCATCTCTGTGTATGATTTATGAGTTGCTGGATACTTGGTGGCGCTCCTTATTGTAGGTCACATATGGCGCAATGGACAAGTTTAAACCAATCAAAAAAGGGCGGACAGCGATGATCTGTGACTTGAATTATAGATGAGGGATGAGTCACCAACCTCCATATGTATTAGTGCCAAGGACGGCACCACCGGGTCACACAGGCTGGACCATGTACCAAAACCAAGGAGGCAACTCTGCACATAATCCAGATTGTAAATCTCCTACCGTTTAGTGTATACAGCTCCTATGAAGACCCATGTGCACCCATAGTTACAGACTACAAAAACTTCCTGGCCGTCCTATGTAACTGCTCAAGCCAATTACTGAGTGCAGCGGGTCACAAGTGTAGTCCCCGATTATCTGCAACGTTCACATGTCTGTGCTGACAGGGCGAAGGACTTAGAGACCGGCGGGCGACTGGGAAGCGTTGGAACAGGAGTTCTGATATTATTTTCCAGGATTCAGGATGGTTTTTAAAAAGGTTCATCCGTCCAGAGAAGAGTCTCTAATGTTTGTCCATAAATACTAGACCTATTTTGAATTGTCTACACCCTGTTGGCTTCGTACGTGTTGCGTGGGACTATTTATTACATCCCTGTGTCCTTACTATTTTCTCACATGCAAACCCCCCCCCCCCCCCCCCACAAAACACATTTTTTTTTTAGCTTTGCTTAGCAATGATCTATGAAAAAACGGAACTCACAGAGACGCACAGCTGCCCTCCGTTTGCCCTTTTTTTCCCCCGCGACCTTTGACTTGCAGTCTAGTGAATACCTTTGACTTGAATAGGTGACTGATATCCGAGAAACTGGACCGGAGTACAAGCTTTGGTCCATGTAAAAAAAACAACAAAAAAAAAAACCCCACGTCTCCACAGCTCCATTGACTGTAATGGGCCGCTGTGCTGTCGCAGTTGCAAGTCAGTCGCAGTCAGTTAGTTGTAAGGGTGCACAGCACATGGGGGTTGAAAAAAAAAAAAGAAAAAACGCCCCAAGGGCTATTTCACACATTGATTTCACATGGAGTATTTAGTCCGTGTGCAATCCATGTTTGCAACCGCCTGAACACAGAAAGTACAAGGACCCATTGACTATAATGGGGCTTTTCAGATTTGCTTTTTTTTTTTAACACATGGCCCATTCAAAAAGAATCCCATTTTCGGTTGTATCACAAACCAGAGTAAGACAGGCAATGTCCGATAACTTCCATTTATTGTGCGATGCAAGTTGTAGCCGAGAATCTCCAGGCGCATACAAATGTATTTAGACAAACTTCTTCCCAACTAACATACTGTCAGCAGCATATTATGGACAAAAAGGTACTGTAGTACTCCCCGTATCACTAGTATATAGTTACTCCCAGGTACACTGCCCTCCGCAGACACGCAGAGCATTGCACCCTTCCTGTCTTTTCTCAGGGGATGAGTTTGTCTTGCAGAGCCATGTGTGATTGTTCTCAGTGAGAGAAACCAAGTAATCCTGTAGATATGATACCTTTTAGTGGTTAACAAAAAATACATGATGTTACAGCAAGCTTTCGGGGATATCCCACCCCCTTCATCAGGCTAATGAATGAAACTAGTTTGGATGGCACATAATTATAACATACAGATGCAGAGGGGAGGGCGACATCCCTCTTGGTCTAAATAAATGTTCACAGAATATCGTAAATCAGTCCACTGAGCTCAGGACAGTTTTATGATGTGTCTTATCTCTCCTACAACCTGCACATGGAAAGAGATGCAGCACGACCTAGTGGATGGCAACATTATTACAAGTCAAGTTCTAAATTTGTATGAAGTTTTAACGCAAAAAAAAAATTAAATTATGATTTGGAGGAGGACATCCCTCTGAAGGTGGTCAAGTGGAATGTCCTTCTCCAAATCATAATTATTTTTTTTTTGCTTTAAAACTTCATAAAAATTCAGAACTTGACTCGTAGTAATGTTGCCATCCACAAGGGGATGCTGCATCTCCTTCCATGTGCAGGTTCAAGGATAGATAAAACACATCATAAAACTGTCCTGAGCTCAGTGGACTGATTTACGATTTATGTCGCAGCTTAGTTTGTCTGTTGTTTTAAGTTTTGAGTGCAAAACAGTCTCAAATTTCTGTGTGTGAACATTTATTTAGATCAAGAGGAATGTGTCCCCCTCCCCTCTGCATGTTATAATTATGTGCCATCCAAACTAGTTTTATTCATTAGCCTGACGGAGGGGCGAGATATTCCCCAAAGCTCGCTGTAACATCACATATTTTTGTCAGCCATTGAAAGGTATCCTATCTACAAGATTACTTGGTTTCTCTCACTGAGAACAATCACACATGGCTCTACTGGCTAACGCCGTACCAAACCTTTTTTCTTGCAGAGTATCTCACGTTCTCCTGAAATACATAATTCAGCATCATACTCTAATAATTAGAACTGTCACAGAGACTTGATCAATTTGCAGCCAATTAAAGTCATTGTTTCTGTACAGAATTAGCATTTTCAGTATAATCCTAATTAATGTGTCGTATCTACATTGAGCTACATGACGACTTAGAAAGTGACTGTTGTCCTTAGTAGTGACTATCAGTCCTATCTTGTGACAGCTGGACCGGAGCCCTCCAGGATGGAGGATCCATGTAGGAATAGATATATTGGACGGTTACTGCTAATCCTACTTGCATACATATTTTGTCCAGATTCTTCTATGTATGGACCGTGATATCACCATCTAGTGGTAGAGAGCATAAGCTAATACACAACGGACAAGATCGAGGAAAGAGTAATCTTAATATTCATCTGTATCGTCCCGACATATACTGGAGGGAATACAGAACAGACAGGGAGCAGTAGGAAAATGGTCTATTGGCATCTCATGTAGAGTGAACTATCCTACCAAAGGATTGGGGCAACTAAGCAGGAAACAAAAGTAGCATTTATTTCCATAGGTTAATACTTAGTGGGGCTTCTTTGGCCCTCATGACATCGGATACTCTTCGGGACATACTTTCTACTAACATCTGACACACTTCAGCTGGTATTTCCCTCAATTCATCCTGAAAATGTCTGGAAAGTTCCCTCAAAGTAGATGGATGCTGTTCATATTTCCTGACCAGACGTTCCAGCACATCTCTGGGATGATCTGGAACATCGGGTCCAATCGTCGAACATCCATATCCTACAACCAACGTAAAACAGCGTAGGATTTGTGAGAAGACATGTAGTCTTGTTAGAAGTATGGCCGACTATTCTTAGAGTATTACCACATTGTCGGCAGCACCTTATTGTCTAGAATGTCAGGGTCACCTCTGTGTTCATGGTTCTTGTCACGATAACCAACGGACCGAGACCATGCCACGTAAAACATTCCCAGACCCTAACGGACCCTCCGCCGTATTTATCTGTTAGCACAACACACTCAGGCAGAAGGGGTTCCCCAGGATCCTCCACACCTAGGTGCCTCCAGCAAGAGATTGCTCTGATTGGCCGAACTCGCTGAGTGTCAGTGGGCTCAGCCAATAACAGCTAGCGCTGGATGCACCAATCACAGCCATTCATTGAATGGCTGTGATTGGCTCCTTGAGCGCTGGCTGAGCCAATCAAAGCAATCTCTTGCTGGAGGCGGGGTCTCAAAACCCCATCGCTAGCAAAAGATGCCCCGTCGGTGATGACAAGTGTCCGGCACTTGATGTTGTATCTGTACAACAGCTGGGAGGTTACTGGCCAGCCGCTAGAGAACATTGGCACTATTCTGGTAGGTCTTATGCATTGGCCCTGGCGATGTGTCATTCCCTGTGGGCCTGCAACAAAGTAGGAATATAAAAAAAGAAACTCCTAACAATATATTGCTAAGTTTTGTGGTCATTTTTGCAGCACAGAAACCGCAAGAATTTACCTTGACTGGTGTTTTGTGAGCAGCATTGCAGTTCTAGCTGTTGGCCACTAGATGGCTGTGAGAGCACAGGTTATCCCAGTGAGTCATCTCTATAGGAAGCTCTCAGTTGTGTTCTTCACTGCTGTCAGCGATGACTTGTCTACATGTCTATATACAATGCAGAACAGCTTGGGAGGGAGACTATATAGTCATTTGTGCTTCAGTGCAAGAGCCCTGCCATGTGAATTAGATGTGCCGATTCCCACTCAGGTGGGTGTTCGTCGCTGCAGCGTCTGATTTATAAGTGCGCAGTGCAGTCTTCATTGGATGCAATAGACCGTACCCGCGTGTATATGTGAATACAGGGTCACATACGACCCCTGCTGCATACCCCCATGTAACAAAACCTCTTCTCCCGCTTGTGTGGAGCTTGTTGGCCACTGGACGCCCCTACGACGCAGAGAAGAGATTTCACCTCGTTACCAGGAGGGGCGCATTATTGGGATGTGAGAAGCTGGATGGCCGAAACGACGGATTGCCCCCCACCGGGCCGTTCAATCATGTGAAGACCTTTAGGACCCCCCTAATAGTCAGACCCTATTAGTCCAAAAGTTATTCCTTATCTTGTGGTTAGGCGATAACTTTAAAAACTTTAACGAACTTGGAAATGGTGCGATGAGGCACAAAAGGGGTGTCCTCATTAGACGATCACTTTAATGAGCCATGTTCTGGTCGGAACACGACTGCTTTTCAGCCACTGAATGTAAAGACGCCTGTTAGCATTCACTGACAGCAATCAGAGGCTTTAGAAATGGTGAAGACCTGAAACATCAATGTCATAGTAGTAGCTGGGGGTTTATAAGATGGGCAGCCAGCCACCCAGGGTCATTGTCACCATGCCGCACGCCGTCAAACATCGCATGAGATACCTATGTGTACGGTGAAATGCGGCTCATCCAAAAATACCAAAAACCGTAGATGTTGCTGCAGATGTCCCCGGCTGCCAGGCGTCATCTTACTCCCCTGAGGCTCTAATCTGATAACTTGGTACAAGAAGATTAGACACGGGAGAAGGGAGCTCTATATAGACTTTATAGGAAAGTGGCAGACGATTCTCGGAAGAAGACGGCTCCAGGTAGATTGTCCATAGGATGCATACATATATACCGCTCCCCCGGCTGGACCTGGCTGTTCTCCCGCACAGTTATTAATCTCATGTCTCTGTATCCCCCGTGGAAGGTATTATCCGCTGTGTATTGCCGACGGAAAATTATATCTGAGAATTGAATCCAGCAATACATGAAACGCAGACAAGAGGGGAGGGAGTCACACATCCGGACAGGTAAGAGGGGAGGGGGTCACACATCCGGACAGGTAAGAGGGGAGGGGGGTCACACATCAGGACAGGTAAGAGGGGAGGGGGTCACACATCAGGACAGGTAAGAGGACCCCCTCAATCACAAAAACAAGCAGCAGTTGATTGCAAGACCTCCTAAACCACAAACACTGTAGTATCCAGCAGCAAGACCCTTCCTGACCCTAAAGGGGTGGTCCAAGATCAGAAATCTGCTTTTTTTTTTCCTTTTTTTTTTTTATAGCAGTACCACGTTTGTCTATGGGCTACACCTGGTATTGCAGCTCATTTCCATGCATTTAAAATGACCCTTTGGTCTTGGGGACAAAATTTGTTCCAGAAATGGAGGGATGCTTTAGGTACTATCTGCAACACCAGACAACAGGGAACTAGAGCCTCCACCCCCCCCCCCCCTGTATCACATTTTACATCCAAGCTAGAGGCGCCCTAACAGGGTACTAGAGCCTCCACACCCCCCTGTATCACATCTTGTATCCAAGCTAGAAGCGGTACAACAGGGTACTAGAGCCTCCACACCCCCCTGTATCACATCTTGTATCCAAGCTAGAAGCGGTACAACAGGGTACTAGAGCCTCCACACCCCCCTGTATCACATCTTACATCCAAGCTAGAGGCGCCCCAACAGGGCACTAGAGCCTCCACACCCACCTGTATCACATCTTGTATCCAAGCTAGAGATGGTACAACAGGATACTAAAGCCTCCATGCCCTCCTGTATCACATCTTTTATCCAAATTAGAGGCAGTACAACAGGGTAGTAGAGCCTCCATGCCCGCCCATATCACATCCTGTATCCAAGCTAGAGGCAGCAAAACAGGGTAATAGAGCCTCTATGCCCACCCGTATCACATCTTGTATCTAAGCTAGAGGCGGTACAACAGGGTACTAGAGCCTCCATACCTGCCTGTATCACATCTTGTATCCAAATTACAGGCAGTACAACAAGGTACTAGAGCCTCCATGCCTGCCTGTGTCACATCTTGTATCCAAGCTAGAGTCACAACAACAGGGTACTAGAGCCTCCATGGCCATCCATATGACATCATGTATTCAAGCTGGAGGTGGTACAAAAGGATACTAGAGCCTCCCTAAAGGGGTCGGGTCTCCACAATAAGCGACCCTTTCGCTCTCATATTGCAATTACTTACTTATATCAACGTTACGATCACAAAGAGAAAGTTTCATACCATTGTGACAACTTCTAGGGGAGGGATTTTTTTTCTGAGAATTAGTGTACTCACTTTCCCCTGCGGGGGCGCTGCAGAACTGACAATTTACTGCAGCACCACATCCCGTGATCAGGGATTGTAAATCATGAAAAACACCTTGGAAAAGTAAAAGGAATAGTAGAAACAGCTCATTGGGCTCTCTTAGCCACCGTGCCCCCGATGCAACTATTACTTCTGCACCCCCCATATCTTCACCCGAGCTGTCTTAATTCAAATGCTCCCTGTCAAGGTCTTTAACCTGTCCTCCATTCTCTCAGCTCTGTGCAGACTTCACCGACAAAAGTATCTCCGAACTGCTGGCATCTCAGCCTAGGGCTATTTCTCTGCTCTCATCACATCTATTTCTCTGCTCTCATCATATCTGACCTTTCTGCTGCCTCTTACATGACCGATAGCCTCATCTCGACGCTCCGTGTTGTCAGGACTCCTTCCTGTTCTCCTTCCAAGCCATTAAAATTCCAATTAAAACCAAAAATCTATTTCTTATTACTGTAACATTGTCTTGCCCGGCTCACTTATGTCTGTTCCGTGACTACAAGAGGTTCTGTATTGCATTTCTAGATCAGGTTCACCAAGAAGAAATCTAAGACGAAGCACAAATGTATTTAGAAGAACCACAACGCTGCAGAACAGGACTAATGCAGTGGCCAGACACAACATTAGGGTGTCCGGATCCATTACAATGGCGTTCTACAAACAGGACATCAGGAAATCTTAGACTTCTGCTTGTTTTTCAGACACTTTCCGGAATGAAAATTCATGTTACACTAAGGATAGGACTCGTGGAGGACTCTCGATAATACACAAGTACTTTCTCAGTTAGTGGCAAGGTGTAACAACGTTGGCTGGACACAAGATGGCAGAACTGGACATCTATAGCAGCTGCCCTTCCAGTGTACTAGTAGAATCTCCCCGAACTCGAATACCCCAGGACATACATTATAGTCAAATTACGTGACAAATGGACAGTCAAAAGAACAAGGATATGAAGTATCAATACCAGCAGGGAACATAAATGCTGGAATAGGAACTCAACAGATGACAGGAACAGAATGGAGATGGTAATCAGACGATGGCACAAATGGATGACGGCAGTCAGATAATTATGCAGAGGGATTATGGTGAGCATCTGATAACAAACTAACAATAACTGATTTTAACTCTAGCTTTCTCGAATCTATCCCTGATGCTGACCCTAACACCAGACGCCACTGTCCCTGAATATCCCTAAAGATATTCCTAATTCAAACCATATCTGAAACAAAGACTGGTTTTCTTGCCTCTGACAAAAAAAATGTAAAAGGTACTAAAATGCAAACTGAGCAAAACAAAGAAGACAAAGACAGATACAGTGAAAAAGTAATCAACAAACTACACAAGTATAAAACAAGGACAGGACCAGAAATAACCACAGAAACAAAGCTTTACTGCCAATAATCAAATGAAAACCAGGTACAACATACTAGAAGTATACAAGTAATACTGGATAAAACTGCACATTATTTACGCTATAATCAGCAGCACATTGAAAAAGCCAGGAAAACGTAAAAAGAGGCTAACAAATCAGGAACTGCCCTCCAAAATAGACTGGGCTACAGCTATGTGTTCATCTGGCCCAGATTACTGTCCCTGCTATCCAAGACTACTATGTCTGCATATAAATTGTACCAAGAAGGAGATGGCAACATGGCAGGAGTACTTCTGCTAACCATAAAACAAGGGTAAGGCAGGATAGGTTGGTTTCAAAAGGGGAAGGACAGGGCATAGAAAGGCTTTTCTCTTACTTGTCACTTATGGTCATGTTCCTGAGGAAGCCAGAAGGGGAACCCTGAAAAGCTCCAGCTTGCTGGGACACCACGTAAGCCAAACTTTGGTGGTTTGAAGTGCATTATTTCCGAGAAATAAAAACGGAGTTTTGGCAGATGTGTCTTCCATTACTTTTATATTCACCACAACCTTTATTAGATCCCAGGACAGCAAAAGAGGAAAATCTTGCAAAAGGAAAGATTCAGAATGGTTCCTGCTCTCTGGGCTTTTACCCATCCAAGTGTTTGTGTTTAGACTAATGTTCTAGTGATGCTTCCCCCCCTTTGTCATTACTCACCAGTCTCAAATTAGTTGTTTTTTAAATTAACAATTGGTCGTAGCGGCCCAGGTTGGGGCGGCACCGAATTCAATGGGGGCGGGGGTCACATTACCGACACAGGCAGCTGCAATGTGCTCAGGGCTGTCAGCTTGTGGTTCCATCTCCACTGACAGCCTGCCAAATATCCCCTGACCGTCAGAGCTCCAACTATTGATCCTGAGGATAGGTCCTGAACAGTTAAAGGGATTGTCCAAGATACATTTCGATACAACCCAAATTCCCAAAAAGTTGGGACACTGTAAAATGAAAATAAAGGTTTAAAAAGAATTTTAAAAACAGAATGCAATGATTTGGCGATCTGATATGGCATCTGATATTCACAATAGAACATACCAGAAGTGGAAAGGGAGACACTTTTTCCATTTCATTTAAAAACATGACCTTATTTAGAAACTGATGGCAGCGACATCTCAGAACAGTTGTGACAGGGTTAACAAAAGCATGGAAAAAGGAAGTGATACTGATGAAAAACAGCTAGAGGGCAAACTGTTAAGGCCTCCCTCACACAGGCGTCGCTGCTTTGCCGCTTTTTACTTTCGTGTTGGGCCGCAGCGATGCTGCGCCTGACGCCGGCTTTTAGCACTCCTCATCATTGCTAAAACACCCTAAAATAGAACAGACTCCATTCGAAAATCTCGACAATGGAAAGAGCCGCAATCAAGCGGCTGTGTAAGGCCTAATACGCACGGCCGGATTTCTGCTGCGTAAAGCGCAGCGGAAATGGGCGGCGTTTCACCGCGGCTATTAGGTTCTATTGAACCCGATCGCTAAATGTACACCGCGGAATTCAATAGAGTTTAATTTAAAGAAAAAAAAATTCTGCTATAAAAAATAAAAACACACATTTTCCCTCACAATAGCAGGACCTATTTTTTTGTGCACACATAGAATGTGTCGGCAAAACGGGCTTGTGGGAACGAACTCATTAAAATCTATGCATTCTATTCTGTGTTTAGCGCGCAGATTTAGCGTGCACAAATACCTGCGCAAGCATAACCATGTGACATCACCCTTAGGGCTTATTCAGATGACCGTATATCGGCTGGGTTTTCATGCCAAGCCGATATACGGTGTCCTCATCTGCAGGAGAATGGAACGGGGGCGGGATGGGGCGGAGCTAAGTGATGCCGCTTAGCTCCGCCACTCCCATTGCAAATTGTGGCGAGGGGAGGGGAAGGGGCAGGAGCTCAGTTCCTGCTCCTGGCTCTTCCATCCTCTCCCCCTCCCTTGCAGACAAGGGCACAACGCATGTGGGCTCAGTGTGAAAACGCAGCCGATATACGGTCGTCTGAAAAAAGCTCTTAGAATGCGTCAATTTCGATTCAATTGTTCTTTTTGTATTGTGAAAAAGAAGTAAAAGATAAAAACAAACATTCATATAAACTTTGTATCGCGACAATCATGCGGATCAGATATGATCATCATGTTATTTTTTACTAAATGAAGAAAACTAAAAAAAATAAAAAATAAAAAAATTTAAAAAAAACGCAAAAACAATGGTGTGGTGGCCTCTCTAAGGGTTCCCTCCCCCTCCCAAAACAAAGTGTGATAAAAAAAAAAGTTCTAACACATATGTACCCCAGAGTGGTGCCATTAAAAAAAAAAAAAAAAAATTCTCCCCCCAAAAATGACTACATCAACAAGTTATGTCTCTTGCAACGTGACAATGGAAATCGCTTGGCGAACAAATAGCCTGGTCACTCAGTGGTAACTATGTAGGCATCGCATTTTTAAAAAAAAATGATGTGTGATGGCCAAACACTTGCGCAAAAACAGAACCGCAGCATGGAGTCACGCATCGAGCCTTCTACGGGTTGGCAAAAAAATCTGTTTCTTTTCCGAAAGAGGAAACCCCCCTTGTGACGGATTATCTTCGCACATCGCTGGTGGCTTCAAGGCGCACGTCTACAAATTAACACAGTCTACTCTGCTCTTTTTGTTCCTTTTCGGCTTGTTTTTTTTTTTGCGTTTACTTTCCGCCAGGCACCGCCAGACGTGACTGCGGGCCGCTAATGTTCCTGGGGTATGTTCTGTAGCAATTAACACACCTCTCGCTGAGATTCTGAGCAGTCTCCACAAAGCTCTGGGAATGGAATGACTGTGTGTTCCTTTGTAAGCCACACAGCTACCTCTGGCTAAGCTGCCAATGGATTTGCTTGGCGAGGTTTAATTCTAGCAGCCACATAACGGGACAGATGAGTAACACCTTGTGAAGCCGGCAAGATGAAGACTCCAATTTCATATTGCTGTCAGACACCCAGCAGCCTCTCTTGTGGCATACACTCGCTCCGCGCTTGACTTTAATGTGATGGATCTTTTTCTCGCCGCTCCCTACGGTCTAACGCCAGTGTCATGAAATCAATGGGGTCGAGACGAACGTACATCAAATGGCTTTAAATCAAATGTTACGGAGCGGACGATACGTTAGACGGCTGGGATGGGATCCTGATCAATACACGTATTATCTGTTTTTATTGTGAGGGTGACTGATCATTTATATTCCTCTTCACATATAATTCATAAATGTCATTGTGAACTTTGGAATGTTTTGGTGGCTCTAAAGTGCAGGTCTGAATGGCAAAGGATGTGGGATGGGTGAAATCAGGGCAGGGAGGGGGCTCCCTCAGGGATTCTGATGGGGAGCGTTCAGTGCTGGGAGTTATATAGGAATAATACACTGGATTACAAGAGTGATCCATATCTTTGTACATAGGGGGCAGTATTATAGTAGTTATATTCTTGTACACAGGGGGCAGTATTATAGTAGTTATATTCTTGTACATAGGAGCAGTATTATAGTAGTTCTATTCTTGTACATAGCGGGCAGTATTATAGTAGTTATATCCTTGTACATAGGGGGCAGTATTATAGTAGTTATATTCTTGTACATAGGGGGCAGTATTATAGTAGTTCTATTCTTGTACATAGGAGGCAGTATTATAGTAGTTCTATTCTTGTACATAGGAGGCAGTATTATAGTAGTTATATTCTTGTACATAGGGGGCAGTATTATAGTAGTTATATTCTTGTACATAGCGGGCAGTATTATAGTAGTTATATTCTTGTACATAGGGGGCAGTATTATAGTAGTTATATTCTTGTACATAGGAGGCAGTATTATAGTAGTTATATTCTTGTACATAGGAGGCAGTATTATAGTAGTTATATTCTTGTACATAGGAGGCAGTATTATAGTAGTTATATTCTTGTACATAGGGGGCAGTATTATAGTAGTTATATTGTTGTACACAGGGGGCAGTATTATAGTAGTTATATTCTTGTACATAGGGGGCAGTATTATAGTAGTTATATTCTTGTACATAGGAGGCAGTATTATAGTAGTTCTATTCTTGTACATAGGAGGCAGTATTATAGTAGTTATATTCTTGTACATAGGGGGCAGTATTATAGTAGTTATATTGTTGTACACAGGGGGCAGTATTATAGTAGTTATATTCTTGTACATAGGGGGCAGTATTATAGTAATTATATTCTTGTACAATAGGGGGCAGTATTATAGTAGTTATATTCTTGTACATAGGAGGCAGTATTATAGTAGTTCTATTCTTGTACATAGGAGGCAGTATTATAGTAGTTCTATTCTTGTACATAGGAGGCAGTATTATAGTAGTTATATTGTTGTACATAGGGGGCAGTATTATAGTAGTTATATTCTTGTACATAGGGGGCAGTATTATAGTAGTTATATTCTTGTACATAGGAGGCAGTATTATAGTAGTTCTATTCTTGTACATAGGAGGCAGTATTATAGTAGTTATATTCTTGTACATAGGGGGCAGTATTATAGTAGTTATATTGTTGTACACAGGGGGCAGTATTATAGTAGTTATATTCTTGTACATAGGGGGCAGTATTATAGTAGTTATATTCTTGTACATAGGAGGCAGTATTATAGTAGTTATATTGTTGTACATAGGGGGCAGTATTATAGTAGTTATATTGTTGTACACAGGGGGCAGTATTATAGTAGTTATATTCTTGTACATAGGGGGCAGTATTATAGTAGTTCTATTCTTGTACATAGGAGGCAGTATTATAGTAGTTATATTCTTGTACATAGGAGGCAGTATTATAGTAGTTATATTCTTGTACATAGGGGGCAGTATTATAGTAGTTATATTGTTGTACACAGGGGGCAGTATTATAGTAGTTATATTCTTGTACATAGGGGGCAGTATTATAGTAATTATATTCTTGTACAATAGGAGGCAGTATTATAGTAGTTATATTCTTGTACAATAGGAGGCAGTATTATAGTAGTTATATTTCTGTACATAGGTGGCAGTACTACAGTGATTAATAGCTTAATTAGCAGGTGACGATATTGCACACGAAGTGCTCTTGTTTTTTTATTGTCCACATAGAAGGTTGATTAGCTTTGAGTGAAATTGCTCGCCATGAATAAATAGCTGAAGAACAATTATGTTGTTACCTTCGTTAGGAAGACTTTGGATTGTTCTGCTTCATACCTCTAACTGTATAAGGCGTTACAGAGTAGAAGGCACGATAATTAAAGCTGTAATTTTGTAGTTTAATATTTTGTGACAATTTACTGTGGAAATATTTTGACACAATATTCTGCGAGACGTAATACACTGCAGTAACTCCAGGAAGCAGAGGATTTAGTGACACCAGGTAAATCACAGAATTCATTGAGGAGTCGTATTTGGAGACGCTGATCTGTGATTTACATGTGCTGTATGTACCAGAGGCATCTAGGAGCCCCCATATTGACAGAACACGCTCGCAGCACATGAGTTGTTGCAATTTCGCCTTTTTTCCTTTTTGCCAGTGTAAGTACATGAGGGTCCTGACGAAGGCGGTTTTTCCTAGAAGCAGTCTTTTCTCACTTTCTGCTCATTTCTGCAGCGATGTAAGATTTCTCCTACGACAGCGCAGGTTATAAATACGGGGCCCACGTTCATCTCTAGCTGCCTCTTCCATGCTCCCGATGAACGGTGGAGTCATGTGGTTCAGCTCCTCTGCGCTCTGTGCATTTGCGTCGCTCTATATATACACATCTATATATATATCATCACCCGGAGCTCATCCTGAGGACAGCTGTATACAGATGAGTAATTTGACAAAGAGCCCTATAATCACTGCGCACAGCGCTGTCATTATCAAGACAGAAGGCGCGGGAACGGCAAGCGGCGGAGAGATTTTTAACCCCGTATTTTTCATCATTAGCGCCGCTAAAACACGGAGAGACCTGCCAATAAAGATACAGGATAATTGGACAGATTTAACCCCTTAACGGCTCTAATGCTGGCGCTAATACATAGAAGGAACTGCTAATACAGAGACAAAAGAAAGCTTATGTTACTTTTCATATACATTTAACCCTTTCGTGGCCGCTTTCGTTAAAAAAAAACCCAAAAAAGATATAGGAGAAGCTACAATAAAGTTCGGATGGATTTAACTCTTTACTGCAGTTATGCTAGATACAATTAGGTAGAATGAGCAGCCGATACAGAGACTGAAGAAGGGGGTATGTCAAAGTTGGACAAGATTTAACCCCTTAGTGCCATCCTTAATACAGAGACAGTGAATGGGCTACAGTAATTTACAGATTTAACCCTTTAGTCACAACTGCGGTGCTGTCAATATGCAGACAAGAAAGAGTAAGATGATGTTTGGATAGGTTTAACTCTTTAGGTGCAGCTAAACTATCTTCCCACAGGTTTAACCCTTCGTGCCATCTTTAGAGCGGTTAAGAAAGACAGAAGGAGGGGTACAGCTATTTGCAAATAGACGTAACTCTTTAGTTATATCTTTGGCACTACAACACATAGCCAGGGGAGGGTGTGATAGTGATTAGATATTTAACCCCTTAATGTCATCCTTCGTTCTGCTAACAGTTGTGCACCAAATGTCCCCATAGAGGGAGGTGCCCAAATGTGCCTGTAATACACGCGCAATTCTGTGAGAAAAGAACACATCTGGAACTCATTAGGCTACATAGCCTTCACAATGACGGCGGGTGGTGGTGGTGGGGTAGGGGTCCCGCACACGAGAACTGGCCCTGCGAGAGAAAAAGTACAGAAATATGCGCAAAAACTTACCAAAAAAGCATTGCTTGTGGCGCTTACGCAAGCGTTTTTGCGCATACGCTCATGTGAAGGGGCCCTTAAGCTGCAGCTTTTTGTGCTACCGATACGTAGACAGGAACAGGTGTGATGTTTGGATGGATTTAACCCTTAAGGCTCAGCCAAACTACCTTCAATAGATTTAACCCCTTAGTGCGATGTTACGACAGACAGAAAAAGGGGTACAGTATGTTGCAGCTTTAATACTACCTGGACAAACGGTAAAGGGTACGATGCTGTGCGGAGAGATTTAACCCCTTAGTTGCAGCTTTACTAGTTCCAATACCTAAAATAAGTGAGTGGGTACAGTAATCTTTGCAGACCCCTTCACTCCAATGATAGAAGGAAGCGCTTCCACAATCTTTGGATGGATTTAACCCCTTATTTCCATCATTCGTACCTTCAATAAACAGACCTGCGAATAACAGTATTGCATGATTGGATAGATTTAACCCCTCAGTGCCATCTTTAGTGGTGCCAATACATAGAGCAGCCTGCCAATACAAAGACATAAGAAGAGGGTATATCCACCTTTGAATAGATTTAACCCCTTAGCTTAGTGCCATCTCTAGAGCTGCCAGAGCAGAGACAGAAGACTGGGTACAGCAGCTTTCACCTCTTTACTTGAGGCTTTAGTTCTGCCAATAGATATACGAAAGGGTAGGATGATGCTTTAACCCTTTAGTGGCTTGCTGGTTCCAATACATAGAGCGACCCGTCAATTCAGAGGCAAAGGGAGTGGGTACAGCAATCGGAAGAGATTTAACCCCTTATTTCCATGTTTATTGCTGCTAGTATCTCAGAGACTTGGCAATACAGAGGCAGTAGGGGGTGGATACAGCAGTTTACAGATAAATGTAACCCTTTAATATCATATTTAGTCCTGCCAGTACAAAGTCAGAATGGGGTGCAGTAGTCACTTTGATTTAACCCCTTCACTGCAGCTTTAGTTCTTCCAATTACACTACAGCAGTCTCTGGATAGATTTAACCCCGTATTACCAACATTTGTGCAGCCAATACATCGAGACCTGCTATTACCAATATTGAATCATTAGATAGATTTAACCCCTTAGCTGCAGCTTTACTACTTCAAATAAATAAAAGGGCCTGCTTATACAGAGGAAGCGTGCGGGTACAGCAACCGGAACAGATTTAACCCTTCATTTTCCTCCTTAGTCCTGCCAGCATAGGCACAGAAGGAAACCGTATAGCAATCTCTGGCTAGATTTAGTTCAGCATTTCTATTTTTACTGCTGTCAATACACAGAGAGGCAGGAACCTTTGGATCATTTTAACCCCTTAGTTGTTCTTTTAGCGCTTCCAAGTCATAAAGATCTGCCAAAACTGAGACAGACAGATGGCAGATGGCATAACACTAACCTGTGCCAGCTGAGCATACATATAATGCCTGCCAATTCAAAGACTGAAGGGTGATAGACATACAAACATTAAAGACGCTTAAAGAACAGGTTCGCTGTAAAATAAAAGGATTGTGTATATAGATGCAAAATCTGAAAATAAGCAAATCGGGGAGTCTAATTTCATTAGTTTTTGTCCCTTGATTGACCTCCGAATCTCAGGGCTACAGGTGCTCCTTATGGAGAGCCATCTGGTGTAGAAAGGTTTGCAGGCAGTGTTCCCTGGGAAAATATATGCAAATCATCTCTCAACCAAAAGGAGGAAAGAAAAAAAAATGACTCTCTAGTGGCACCTACAGGTAGCTGCCCTGTACTTCAATGCCTGACACATCACAAGACTAGGGCATCAGCCACACCAGAGACTCTTCTACAACAGCTGCTTCAGAGCTCCCGTCCCTCATCAGTACGGACTGAAGAGAGAAGCAAGCAGAAACCGGGTCGGATGGAGTCCAATGCTTGTACTCGGTCACTCCGTTGGCCTCATAAATGGAAATGGTTCCGTTGTAATAGAGTTTTGGGGTATTCGAATACAATACAAACCGCTGCCATGGGCAAGATCAACGGAGAGCTTTAAGTGTGGCTCATTCGATTTAACTTTGTGAAAAATGGGCAGATTTCACTGGATGTGAATGCGTGTTGCAGGCATTTATGTTGCGCATGTGTATATTTTTTATGCCCGTGTGCCATCTGTAAGTCATCTGTTTAAGTCCTGACACTTAGCTCCGCCCCTGCCCCGCCCCTCCCATTGCAAATAGTGGCGAGGGGCGGGGAAGGGGCAGGAGCTCAGTTCCTGCTCCTGGCTCTTCCATCCTCCTTCCCCCCCTGCAGACAAGACCACCGTATATATCGGGTCGGCGTGAAAACCGAGCCTATATACGGTCGTCTAAATAAGCCCATAGGCTTTTATTTGGAGATTCTGGACCACAATAAGACAAGCAGACAATAGGCCTGCATACAAAAAGATACACATACGAATAGCCCAATAAACATTAATGGGTCAGTCAGTAACAAATACGGACAAACACACCAACGGGGAAAATGTCTGTGCTAATGAGCTCTGCAGCGCCACCTATTGGATGGCAGCATTCCTTCAAAGCAATGTACGACTTTTTTTTAACAAGTCTGTAAAACAATGATTGGGAATAGGAAACCAAGCCAGGATCCATGTACAGACAGCTGTTTTAGGGTGTTTGCCCCTCATCAGTTTGCAGTAGGTTGGCTTGGCTGGGGAGGAGCCTATGATGTGGGTCAAGAGGGGTGTCGTCTCTCCTTAAAATAAGGAAGATGGAGCAATGCTCTCAGTTGCTTGCAGCTCAGCCAACTATATGTGTAGTCTGGCCATGCAACAACTCTGAGGGGGCGGACCGTACTACATAACCCAACTACCCTGCAACAGCACCCTCTACTGGCCAAAGAAAGCTAAAGAAAATGTGGGGTTTTTTTCCCCACAGGTATGTTAAACATATAGAGAAGCCACATATTTTCATACATTTCTGTTAATTTTTACATTTATAAAAAAAAAAAAATTTTTATATTATATTATATTATATGGACAGAATGGAGACTTTCTCGAAGATTTGGTTCCCATTGGCTGACTACCTCAGGTCTGGACAGTCCTCCTCACAGGCAGATATGTATATTAGCTTCCTTAGGCCCATGGTTGCCGTTCAGTCTCTTATCTGTCCTTAGCTCCTTCCCTTCCTCTCCTACTGGTGGTTCTTCTCGCCCCTCTCTTCTACCGCCTTTGTTTCTACCATCATGCACCTCTTTCTTCTTCTCCCCCCCCCCTCCCTCTTTTCAGTAGTAGATGCCCGACTACGAGACCTCAGAGATGCTGTTATTTTCACCCCCCGCCGCCGCCGCCGTCATGCTTTTGAGCTGCCTGCAACGCTTGAGCTGTTTCCCTGTAGGAGTGTCCAGCATCTCTCAGTCCTGCGGCCCGCCAGCTTCTCGCTTCCCCTTTTCCTCCAGTTATCCTCCTAGATTGACGGGCCGGTTCGTAGGCCTGTTCCACAGATGCGGCTCTCTTTATATTGCCATGTATGATTGTGACAATATGTTCCTGTTTTACAGGTTTTTCTTTTTTAAATTGTAAAACTATCTATCTTTGGAAAAAAAATTAAAAAACTATTTCCCGCCGCCCTGTTTGACAGCCATAACTTTATTTGTCCATCCATCTAGGTGTAACGGCTCTGTTCTGCGGGACGGCCTGTAGTTTCCATTGATACCATTTTGGATTGTGATTTTTATTCTTTGCTTTTTATTACATTTTTTGCTTCGCGGCTGTGTGACCAACAAATGTGCAATTCTGGCATTCTTATTCATTTTTTTTTACGGCGTTCATCATGGGGGTTAAATATTGTGTTCCTTTGAAAGATCAGACTTTTATGGATACAACAATACCAAATAGGAGTTCTTTTCTTTTATTAGTGATATGTGAAAAGGGTTGTTTGTTTTTGTCTTATTTTTATAATTTTGGGGGGCTTCCATAGGGGACTTGAACTTGCGATACTATAAATCACTCATACAGTATAGTGTAATATCACAGTATTGCATTATACCGCATTTTGACAAAACAAACAGTCTATGAAGTCACGCCTTCACAGACATTTATGGCAAGGCTGTGGGCCTTCAACGGGTGGCTAAAACGTGAAGTGAACATCCCCCAGCCCACATCTCCTGCTTCCTTGCCCATGTAGCCCAAGGAGAAGCCATAAAATACATACAGCGAGTATGAAAATATATGAAAAGTAGGTGGTTAACACCGTACTTGCTGGTCTGCTTTCATGTACAGTAAACCTTGTGCCAACAATACAAAGACAAGAAGTGAACCTGAAAATGACCGATCGCATGTATAACAGATCGCATGTATATACAGTAGACCAACCAGAGACAAGACCCACGAAACCTGCTGGACTCCATTCTCTGGCTCTTGAGTTATCGGAAAACTACAACTTCCAGCAAGTCCTGAAATCCCGCTTTTCTGCTGATGGGCAAAGTCAACGCGCTTTGTGGAATTTTGTTAGTTTTTTGTTGCAGATTCTTGTTCGTGTTTTTGCGTATTTATATGTGGATTTTCCCCCGCGGCATATGCTGCGTTCTTGCGATATGGCAGCGGTAGTTCCTGCACTGAGGTCACTCCGACAGAAACAGCGCCGCACCTGGCCAAGGGCTGTATATGGGTTAAACCTCGTTACATTGAAGAAATGGTCTTAGCTGCAATACCCCACACAACCTGTAGTAAGGTGTGGCGCTGTTTTGAAAGAAAGCAAATTGTAATTCTGTACAACCCCTTTAACAAACCATCTTTAGAGCCCTTCATTCACTGCGTTATGATGGAGGGAAGGCAAAACGTGCTATGGTCAATAACTCGTACTTCCAGACAAACGTAAGCTTCGCTCTAAGTTTTAGGTTTGCTTCATTTCCGATTTACCAAATCGGGGTCACACATGCCATCTGTGCAGCCGGTCTCTCCGGTACACAAAGGTCCACAACTGCCAGCGTACCTGTCAACGTAGACAGGGGATGTCTCCACAGAGAAGGCTGCGAAAGTCATGCTTGGCCTACTAGGTGACAAAGTTGCAGGAATTGAAAGGAGAGGGAGCACGATGCTCCTCGGGGGTAAAAGAATGAGCCAGCGAAGGCCAAGGTAGCACTAAATACAGGGACGGCTCTTTTAAGCAACTTTACTAACCGGCGGCATGACTAAACATCTAATGAATGGGCTCTGGTGCCGCCTCGAGTAATATATTAAGCATGAGATGGGGAGGAGGGCGATGCAGCTGCAATTTAGTTCTTTGCGAAAGAGGAAAAAATTTGAGAGGGGGGGGGCGGAGCACTAATGGGAGAGATCTGATTGGTTCGGAAGTCAGTCCTACCCATATAAATAGCACCATCTAGTGGTGTGTCCTTACTGTCTTGTTAGCTCTGTTCAGTTGATACAGAGCAGACAAGTCTATATGTACTCCTATGGATTGAGACAAGAGATGCCATATAGCAAATCAAAATACGACTTTGGGTCAGTACTGCCTATGGAATACAAGCAAGAGGAGAAGACTCGGATGCCAATGAGAGAATGAGGCTCGTACAGATGGGAGATAAATTTACTCATATCACAACGCATTTCAGCTCCAGAGTTGCAATTTTACCTGCCGCCCTCCATTTGCAGCGTTCTGCTACAGATCTGTGATTTCTTGATCCCTACTTTGGTCTTCCAAGATGACCGCAACACATCTCTGAATACCCAATGTATATTACAATCCCCGTGTGGTTCAGGTAGCGGGGCTCAGGGTTGATTTAGCCTTCCATCCTTCCGAGGTCGGTAAAATGAGTGTGTGTGTGTGTAAGGGGGGGGGGGGGGTTAAAAAAGAAAAATCGGGGAAGGCAATGGCAAACCACCCCGCAAAAAGTCTGCCAAGAAAACGTTGCAATGTGACGTCACCCTAGGAGTCAGTCATGACTCGGTGCTTGCACCAGGGGACTTTACCTTTTTACCATTGCATAGTCTAAGACGCGCTACTCTTTGACTGGTCAGTGTTGATGAAGTACAGTAAGCAGTATTGGGCGATAGAAAAAGTCAGCGTGAAGCATCTCAGGTTACAGTGTGCACCAAGTAATGAAAGGAGCGCTGTGGTGGTCTTGGAAGACTGAAGACAGACCCAGGAATCGGTAGATCCAGAACAGGGCGCCTCAAATTGAAGGCTGCAAGTAATATTACTCCTCCACCTTCCTCAGCCCCCATAACAAATTTTGTCCCTGGGACCAGAAAGTAATTTTAACCAGTTTTCTCCACTTGTATGCCTGGAAGCTGTTACGATCTGTCAATTGTTGCAGTTACACAAGAGCCTGAGCGCCTCCGGTTGGAGACCATAGCCCTACTGTATATCTTTTTATGTTTTTAGTATACACATTTTAGCAGTCTGAATGGTAGGATAGACCTAGATGTGAGACAAAGAAATTTACAGTATTTCTACCCATTTCATATGCGCTCTTCTCTCCAAAATGTAATAGGGAGCTGTGACTGCCCACACCGAAAAATAGCCTTTGGAAGGAGGCCAGTCAAGATGTTCAACGGGGAATATATATTCACATTCCTTATTCTTTAATGATTGCATCCTGGTGGAAAAGGACGGTCTGTTGGGTTGAGGTGAAGTTGCTTGCAGATTTATATATGTAGGTCAAGAGTGGTGCAGATTCTCCTAGTGGAGACCGCCAAGTAGGAAAGGAGACCAATCTGTGCTCACCGATAGCCTATTACATACTACTGTAGGCTGTAGAGGAGTGATTAAGAGCCAAGATGTGTGCAGGATGCTGTAATGAATCTCACCGGTGATCATGCCAGGTTTAAGTGCTTTGACCTTCTCACCCTTTCACCCACCGCAACGCTCAGCCAGCAGAGTAATCATGAAAATGTGTCTACAGTTACCAACCCAAAGTCAACCGCGAAAGTCAATTAAACTCAAGAGCCAAAACAGCCAAGAAGAAAATATGTGCAACCGCCGGAAATCTTTTGCCAGCAGTTTTTTCTTCACTGGAAGCTTTGGGCGGTAAATAAGAAGAGGCCATCCTATCGTTAGTAGGTCCTTTTTTGGTGGTATTATGCACTTGACCATTTGGCTTCCCACATTACCAAGGTGGATGAGAAGAGTGTTAGACCTCCTACAACACACAAGACCAGCTAATGATCCAGAACCAGTAATGGTAAGGACAGTAGAGTAAATGGTAGGTTGTCTTATTACAATGTTTCCACCACCAAGATAAGACCAGTCATGTGTTACTCAGAGCTTTAGATGTCCGATTACTGGCCCATATCTTACAAGCCTCCATCTCTGTAGCCGGGGTTTAGTAATTTATGGATACAGTTGTAGCGAATGGACAGAATCACGGCGCAGTTTCAGGATACGTTGTAGCAGATGGGGTAACCAAAATGTACAATATTCATTGAATAACAAAGGGATGAAAGTGAACAAGATTATGATGGCAATCAGGCAGTTTACCTTCTACGTTAAAACGGCTTGTCGACAACTATTGCTAGCTAAATCCAAGATTAATACTTGGTGCGTAATAGAAAATAATACCAATGGTGGAAAAAAGTACAATGCTGTAATAGAACTCACGTAACACAATACAGTTCATCTATAAAAGGAGTAGCACGCTTATCAATGGCACAGATTCGTGGTAACCGCGCCTGAAATCCGGATGGTCGTTGGGTAAGCTCGCACACTTGTACTACTATCTCAGTCCGTAACTACGAGCAATAATGATTTGTGTTAATTGGTCCAAGTCCTATAACTTGGCACCCTACTACATAACAGGACTGTTACTAGTCAAGTTCTAAATGAGGTCACATCTAATGTTTATGTTGGGGGCCGGCCTCACTTACAGGCTGGTCTAGGATCAGGAGCTGGTCACTACCATGGCTCCCTTGAATCCTTGTTGCAGTCCAGTGGCTTCTACTAGGTTGAGGCTGTACTGCGGTGACTCTGTCTCGGTTGGTTCCAGGCAGCAGGCAGCCTCCAGTTCCTCGTTCGGACGCCCATTGTCCTCTCTAAGTGATCTTTTTCCCTCATCAGCAGCAGCCCCTCTGCAGACTGTTGCACCTCTCGTGTCAGTTTCCCAGCAACACCCCCGCTTGCTTACGCAGTCCCTGCACTCTCCTGGTGGCGCAGCAGAAATTATTTTATATCCCAGGCATTAGCCAAACCAATCAATGCTCAAGTTCACCACAATTTGGTGCAATTATCAATGCACCTCATAGTCCATCACTGTAGCAACATTGTAACAGGTTAACCCCTTACACACCAATGCAGGGTATAATTGTACTAAATAATCCACTCCAGAAGATCTAGAACTAGACACAAGAAAAGGTAAGGCGCAAATTCCGAAATTTCATATAGTGGATGTTGCATTTTCTGGGCCATTTCAACTGAAAGAAGTCCTTTTAGTTGTTCCAATCCTCTGCAGAACCTGAAATGAAGAGGTCTTAAAGATCAATAGAACTGATCGATAGAATTATCTCTAGCATCTTGAGGATTTCATCCTTTTGAGGTCAATTTCAGAGAAATCGAAATCCATTTCTCTATTTGGTAAAAGCTCCTGATTTCTTCTCCTTTTGTGTGGGTACAATCCTGCACTACAATGCGCCCTCCTGCAGCTTTGCCATTTTGTTAATCTTCATGCAACTTTTGTATAATCTTCTTTTGGTGATCTGTTCATTGGTCATATTGAAGCTGACATGACATCCATGTATTGTGGAGGTACAAATACAAGCCAACATCGTATCGATCTGTCCAGTTGTTACATTGTGTACTTTTCGGCTAATTGTCTCCGTGTCACAATTAAATGAAGCATTAAAGCTATAATCTGATGTGATACTGCGGCTGTTCATCTCCTACAAGACTTTACAGTCTATTATACTCCGCTTGGAGCGGAGGGTCACAAGACTCGAGTCCCATGATGTTACTTGCAATTGACGCATTGAGCTTTATTGTTGGAAGGGAACATCTACCGTGGTGGGAGGTGAAAGGTTACAAACTTCAGATGGTTCCTCATTACAAGTTTTCCATCAATCAGTTTCACTGTGAAAATCCAGCGATCGGAGCGACTTGCATTGAGGTCCGGTCACCAGTACTAGACTAGTCCGGGCCGGGATGTCACTGCTTGACCTTATGTGGTTTTCTCATGCAGCAGTGTGAAGAGAATACAAAAAAAAATCATCCTAACACATGGCTGGCGGACGCCATCTTTGGAGTGGCAGCTCTAGACGCTGTCCTACTATGAAATTGCGACATGCCCGCACATGCGCATTAACACTTTCCAATCCACTGTGACGTCTGAAGACATTAGGATTTAAGGCTGTACAGCTGCGATGTTGAATGACGTCTGTCGGGGTTCTCTTACTGTATGTTGCCAGCCTCTCTGCTGTCGGAGCCGATCCAAAAATGTCACTTCATGCACTACTGGCTTTAGTCAGCAGATGGCGCCGTTGTATAACGGCAGAAAAAGAGTAAGCCCCCTAGGAAAACCGGGATACAAATTTGATTGGAAAGGGTTAAACTGATTAGGTAAAGAGTTGCCGTCTAGCCCTGCGCATGCGTGCTTGGAGTGTTAAGAGGATTTTTTTTCTCTGCTCCTGACGCATGCGCAGCTGCTCACAGAGACGCCAAGTAACTTTTGGAATGACATGAAGATGGCAAACGGTGGTGGATGGACTGCAGCTGGAGTTTTTATGATGAGCAGGTGATGGGTAATAGATGTGATAACTAAGGGGGCGGTTTTTGGTTTCTAATTGGGTGTGTTGTATGTCATGTATGCTATATAAGATCAGTATTTCTGATGTGTGATCAGGCTTGAAAAAAACTATTGCAGTCGAATCCTTGCCTGTTTTTTACATGGAGCAATAAAAGGTTTACTTTTTTTTATTATACACCATTGATGCTGCCACTTTTTGCAATGGTTTGGACATTGGAGGGGACTGGAGGTCCATGGTCCCTGGGACGTGGCTTTGCAGGACTATGGAATATACCTCTGCTGAAAACGGCATATTGACCGAGTGCTGCGAGACTGAGTGGACTGTATACTCTGAGTATGCAGAGAATGGCGTAATTGAGCAAAATATCCATTGAAGGGGATCCAGTGTACGGCAATAACTCATCATTAAAAGGGGTCAGAGGAGGATGTCAGGAATCGTTCTGATGAACATGTGCTGCACAGTCAAGCATGATGCAACTGAATACAACGCTTGTGCTCCAACTAACATGTCCGAATGCACAACACATCTTTTCTTAGCAGAGATGGGGTATAACAGCACAGTTCTAGCAACACTGTAAGAGAAATCAGAAAAGCGAGACAACAAGGGGCAACAAGAACACAAAAATTGTATCACTGAGCAGTGAAACAACATCTCCTGGTCTGATGTATCCAGATTTCTGTTGCACTGTTCTGATAGAAAGTCAGAATTTGGTACAAGCAGCATGAATGGATGACCCCTTTCTGTCAGCACCTCTATCTAGTTTGTGGCATCTACAAGAAGCTTCCTGTCCGCAGGGGCCGATATTCCTGAAGAATAATTTCATCATCTAGTAGAATCTAGAACGCGACAATTATTTGCGGTTCTGAAGGCTAAAATAGATCCAACGTGCTACTAGATAGGGGTCTCTAATGAATTGGCTATTCAGTGTATGTATATGTCAAGTATATAAATTAATTATGGGGATAATCTTGCAAATAAAGGCCCCACATGTAACTCTATGAGAATCCATGAGGAAGACTTCTGGAAATGAACATTTCTGTTCCTTGATCATCATGCACCCTCAGAAAAAAAAAGCCGATGCTAAAAACTTCCCTACAACTCCACTGATAACTTGAAGCCAAGGTCAGTCTCACCTAGGACATTATTTACTGTGTATGTATTATGTATCACTATTATTTATTAATGCATTCGTGACCCGAGACCGAAATATGCTCACGCGGGGGACCACTCCGATCCTTATAGGAATGGCCATGTGTTATTAATAACGCCAGACTTGGGCATGTTGAAATTCGCTCCACAATGCGCTTACAACCCTTTGACTCTCCCAGGGGATCCCCCTAAAATGCTTCAAAACAAGCAAAGATGCCCAAAAACAAAGATGGCTGCCATGTGCTATATGGAGCCTACATAACAAGACAAGTATGGTCGCACACGGCAATTAATTTTCGGAGGATTGAACTATCCATTTTGTCACCGGAGCTCTTTGATCATCATCATCCCACACGATGCTTATTTAGAGCTCGCTAATTATCTAGGATGAAGAACTGACTTGAGCGTTAAGATGTGGAAAGTTGAGATGATTTGTATGAGAAACGAGAAGTGATTCCGCCCGTCTGTTTTCTGATGGTGGGAAGTAAGATGTAGAAGTATTTTGGACAGCAGAGCGAACTTATTCAGCCATGTCACATCACGGTGATTTGTAGAGCAGGCGGAACTGACAGGCCATCCAGTGTGACGCCTGTCATACCCTCTCCATCTGTCACCGGTAAGTTACCCTGCTGATGCTTGAAATCCCAAGGCAGAAAGGAAAACGCAAGACGGGGAGATCAAGGACAAGTGAAGGAGGCGATCCGCACATCATGAACTCCTTACTGGAAGGGTTGTATGTATAGAACACATGAGAGGCACCGAGTCATAAGAAGGTTAATGGCTCTCGGAGGACTCCCTAATATTTCTTGCTATTCTTCCTTGTGTCCCTTGGTTTGTGTAGGACCAGTATATCATCATGGACCTTCAAATATAATCATTTAGTTTTTAGGTGCAAAACTCTGTGCCAATACACTTCATAATATCTCTGTATAAGAATGGGAGAGTCATTTTCTAAAATTTTCTTCACACAGTCTTAGAGTTAAATGCTAAAAATGTAACTGCCTGCAGCCACCACCAGAGGGAGCCAAAGAATTGATTGCATACAAAAATTACTAATACGTTCAAGGCAATTGTATAAAATCGGTCTCCAGTAAGCTCCTCCTAGTGGTGCCTGCAGGTGATCAGAAACTTAGCATTTAAATTTATAGTAGGAGATTTGGAACTTTGCATCAGGAAAAAGGAACTCAGCCTTCCATAAAGATCTACACTGAATGCCCACATTATTAGAGACCACCCTCTAGTAGCGCATTGGATCGCCTTTGAGTTTCAGAACTACAGCAATTCATCATGGCATCCATCCACACGTATCACAGTAGCCAGGTGTGCAAAGAAATCATTGCCCACACTATTACTCCACCTAAACTGATGACAGCCGGCAGGAAGAGGTCATTGATTCATACTGCTTGCGCCAAATTCTGACCCATCTGCAAGGGGCAACAGAAATCTGGATTCTTCTGACCAGGACATGGTTTTTCCACTGCTGTGATACAGTTTTTGTGCTCTTTTGCCAACTGGAGTTTCGCATTTCTGTTTCTCTTAGCTCATCTGTGCTAAGGAACGGCAAGTCATACATTCCTACACGTTAGTTGGAGCACCAGTGTTGTATTCAGCTGCTCTTGACTATGTACCGCCTGTTTGTCACGGTGATTCCTGACATCCTCCTCTGACCCCTTTCAGTGATTAGCTGTTTCTGTCCATGGGATCCTCTTTTGCTGGATGCTTTCCTTGATCACACCATTCTCTGTATATTCTCCACACCGCTTTACAAGAAAACCCCACGTGGTTGGCAGTGAGATCCCGGCCCCAACTAGTCTACCACCAATGACCGGGCCTTGGATGTCACTCAGATCACTGTACTCAATGAGAATTCATACTGAAACTGATCCACAAAAAACTTGCCACGTGATTTTACACTGCCCTCTGGGGTCACGGGGAGCATTTCCATTCAGGGAAACACCATTCGTGAGGTATCCAAGGACTCTAATAAAAAGGGGCCATTCAGTGTACAGCATTGTGACATTAATCCGCACGGACTCCTGGATGAAAATGATGTTCATAGTTGGTTGGACAATGCTGGTCCAAAAAAATTGCTGGCAGAGATCTCTGAGCAATTGCAATTGTCTAAACTCCGAAATCCCCCTACGTCCATTACATTATTATAAATCACATGGTGTGACAGGATAGGGAAGAGACGGCCATACCAATCTATAGCCTCATTGTAGGAATTGCATCCACCGTTTTCGTGCGGCAGCCTGTATTCTGCTGGTGGAGCAGCACAGTCCTAAAACTGCTCCTGTCTGCTGGAAGCCGGGCTGAGAACACTTCCAGCTCTGGTTTCTGATATTAATCTACAATGTAACCAATATCTTCCAACCTGGAATTAGCAGTGGCCAGAATCTAGAAAGGCGGAGGCAGTCACCGATTCCCGCTCAGCAGCTTCGGTTACAGCTCAGTGGTGACAGTGAATGGAGTTGTGACCTAGAAACTTGCTCCCTGTGGTTGCCTTTGGGAAAAACAAGGTTTCCCGGGTCGAAAATATGGACAGTCCTTTATCAGATGCAGTTCCTTGGTCTGACAGTTTTGGGGTGACCCCCTACAGGTTTAAAGGCTCTTCGAGCTGCACCTCTGACCTCTGACTCTGGATTTCAGGGAGCGGCTGATGCAGATTTTCCGGATGAAAACACAATTCAGTATTTTTGGCCATATTTCTCCAGAAGGCGCTCCATGAGGAAAGCGATGGCCACCATATTTCACAGCATGAATTTCTCTATAGACACCAAATACCTAATGTAGGAGATATTCGTGAAGTGGGTAGTGGATGCATCGCGTTCACGGGCGACTCCCGGTTCTGAAAGTATCAAACTGGTAATTTTAACTGATAATCATCCCAAATAATGGCCCATTAGAGTCTGCAGCTTGTGTATTGTGAGACCAGTAGGAACAGCGATATCCCCTGTAACTTGGTAACGCCATTATCATGGGACGAAGGACATCCTGCTGTGTCACAGATGGGGCAGAGGGAATCAGAAGCCCTCTATTCAGGTGTGTATGAAGGGCCAAGGTATGATGGTTGAGCTTTGGCCACGGTAGGATGCCAACTTGAACACCTGCATGTACCTCACCCAGCTTTCCCAGGCATGCAAATTAGCCAATACCAGTAGCTGATAGCAATGATGTGTGAATCTACTGGTGTCATACTTCACAACAAATTTTCATTTAAACTATGGGGTGAAAATTAGCATAAAACCCGTATTAAAATCCTTGCACTCAGAAACCACTACTCTATAGTTTAAGCAATCATTTTGCATAAGCTGCTGAAGGCCCTTTTACACACAACGATTATCGCTCAAAAGCCGTCTTTTGAGCAATAACCGTTGCATGCAAAAGTGTGCCCATCGTGCACTTTTCGTCCATCGCTGACTTCAGGTCAGCATGAAATCAGTCGTCCCTGATAAGAGGGACGGCATGCTGTGTTCTCCTTGAGTAATGCTGATAACAGCTGCTCTGCCACTGGAGAACAATAGTGATGCATTTAGAGAACAGACCACCTGCTGTTCTCTAAATACATGCAAATGAAGCTAGTTAGCTACTAAAGGGCTGATTAACCCATTAGTACCTAATGCAAAATGATCGCTCAAAACTGTCAGTTTCTGACAAATTTCGAGTGATCATCTGTGTGTGTAAATGCACCTTAATGGGCACTAATGCCTATTAGCAGCTCATTACTTTCATTTGCATGTAAATGAGCCTCCTTTCGCTGTATGCAGACAACAGGTGGTCTGTTCTCTGCATACAGCCCTTTTTTTCTGCCCAGGGACTGCAGCTGAAAACAATGTTATAAGTGCACCTGTCCGGAAACACAGCGTGCGGTCCCTGCTACGGTATCAGCTGCCTAGCCAAACAATGGATTTTAAACTCAACTAAACATCATCGTTCGGATGACAAGCAAACGATGGTAGCATTTACATGCAACGATTATCGCTTAAAAGACATTGTTTGAGAGATGATTGTTGCGAATAAATGGGGCTTAAGATGGGAACCACAGAGGAGGACGTTGCAGTAGTCTAGTCAGGAGGTGATCAGGGCATTTTTGCTGACTTTAGCTTGAGCAAAGAGCAGATTTGAGAGATGCTTCTGAGGAGGTGGCAGCAGGTGGTAAGTGCCTGGATGTGCGATCTGTAAGTCACGGAACATTATGAAACAAATAAAATGGAAGGCTTGGTAGACTGTGTAGCTATCCAAAAAATTGTGAGAGAACATCGAAAAACATATCCTGATGGCACAGGGGACTCATTCTTCTGCAGAAACTTCATGGCTCTGACTTTCACTAATGGTCATACAAGTGTGGAATTGGCAACGTAACGTACACACACCTCATGTTATTCCTGCAACACTATATGGATGGGTCAATATTCGTGCAACCAGCTAAAGCTTGAGGAACCCGCAGTGCGGGAAGGTTCCCCCAGAGATCCTCCACCTGCTGGGATTCCCATTTCTTCATGTCTGTATGGTGACGTATACAACTCCACCCCAGGTCCCGTAGACCCATCAGTCCGCTCAGCTCTATTCTGATCATATATTTTGAGCAGTAGAGCATAAACTTTGCAGAATATCAGCTCCTTCTTCCAATATTTCACCGTTCACCTGTCTCGCTCCCTGGGGCACTGGTGTGTGATACCAGTAAGGCTGTTTAAGATTCCTTCCTTCCATAAACGTCTTATGGACTGAGGAAGGCACTGCGATTATATAGTTCTCTTCGATTCACACAATACTGGAGCGTAAGCTCTGCAGCTCAGCAGATCCATCCGGCTCCCCAGTCACGTCAGGCTGCTCAGTGCATTGGAGTGTAAGCTCTGTTGCGCAGGATTACTGCATCCTCCCCTTGTGCTCTGCCCGGCATTATGTCGGAGCTTGTATTGTAAAGCGTTGCTTATTTAAGGATCCAAAAAATAGATTTTCTTTGCTCCTGAAGCATTAAGGGATTTGTTCAACGTGAATGCGGGAGAAAGAAAGAGTGAAAGAAGTGAGAGGGCTGCAGATTAAAAAAGGGAGAAAAGATGGCAAAGAGCAGGGGAGAGATAAGACGTGAGGATGGAGAAGACGAGGAGAGAGTAAGGAATAATGGGATACGGGGAAGACGGAGCAGGTTCATAGAGGGGGGTGAGCTGAAGAGAGTGGGAGGCAGCAGGGAGCGTGGATCGTAGATCCCGGATGGCTGAGATACCCAGCGGAGGGGCTGAGTCACCGCCATTAATTTTAGAATCATCAAGTAGAAAACCTCCTGTGCCCCATCTATACGTCCTCATGTATTACACAGGCCTGTCTATAAAGCCGATTATGGATATGCCGGCGCAGCTGAAAAGCCTCCGTCCTGACTGGTTTTTAATCTTTAGTCTATGCATGCAGCAGATTTACCTTTATGCTGAGAAGTGCTGCCTATGGCTGATATAGCATCAACATAGTCCGCAGCGGAGTACACAGACTGTAGGCACTCCACTCAATCCCTCTGCGTATAGGGCTTATATTGCAGCACTGCAGACGTGTGTATATATAGTAGGGTGCGAGATTCCTTAATGATCCAAAAAGTATCATGCGCCCAACATTACCCATAATGCAACATTGTGATTGCAAAAAATATGTGCAGGAACAAAATTTCTTTTTTTAGGGTCAATGCATATGGCAAATCTGTGTTTACCGAGCCTGTACGCCGATGCACACGCCATCTACAGTGTTGCACAAGGCATATATGGTTATTTTAGTATGAAGCTGCCCATCGCCCTTGCCCTGCCGTATCGGCCTTGTTGGACTCCAAGCGTATGGAGATAATCTCCCCTAGAGGCAATGCTTCCCCCATAACCCCATACATACCAAATCAAATGTAACATACAATATATGAAATCAAAGGCATAATTAGGTGCAGCACACGGCTCAAGCACCGGCAGCCCTATAATGGCTCCATATGAAACACATCCTATATAAATGGCCTTAAAGTAGAATAAAACTGGACACGAAGGTGCGCCATTCTGGGCTCAACTATCCATGACAAGACATGCAGAGAAAGCTATAGTTCCAGACAATCCTATTTCATATCCCGTTTACCGCCTTCGGCCCCTGGGGGCCGGATGTCCTCGCATCAATCTTTTTAAAAAATCTCTCTCTCTGACAATAGGACTGAAGGTCAGCCGGAGGTCACAGAGAAGATGCCCCTGAGCCTCCTTATCTAAATGAAGACAGAATGAGCATCCCACACACACGGCTATTTTAGCGGCAGACGAATACCTCTGCTGCGGCGTTAATTATTTGCAATAATCGGATTTCTTCGAACTGCACTCAGAATTCTGTGCGAATCCTCTGGAGGCTATTATACACAATGCCTGAAAATATAGTTATTAAAACCTAAAGATTTTCCCTTGTAAGGGGGGAGGGGGAGCGATAATCTGCAACCGAGCAAAACAATAAGACAGAAATAAACGTATAATCTGAGGTCACTTTGCCGAGCAAACGCCTAGAAATAGAAAGGGAAGAGGGAGGCTGCAGGAGAACATACATGACAGAATGGAGCTCGGCATGCATGGGGAGAACTCTCCAGGGACCCGAATATATTCAATGCCCGGTCAGCCTCAAATAACGTGCAGATAAAAGAGTAAAAGACAACAGTAACCTGGGACTATACCCTCCAGCATGATGTGCCTCCTAGGTAATATACCCTCCAGCATGATGTGCCTCCTAGGTAATATACCCTCCAGCAGGATGTGCCTCCTAGGTAATATACCCTCCAGCAGGATGTGCCTCCTAGGTAATATACCCTCCAGCAGGATGTGCCTCCTAGGTAATATACCCTCCAGCGTGATGTGCCTCCTAGGTAATATACCCTCCAGAATGATGTGCCTCCTAGGTAATATACCCTCCAGCAGGATGTGCCTCCTAGGTAATATACCCTCCAGCGTGATGTGCCTCCTAGGTAACCTGGGACTATACCCTCCAGCATGATGTGCCTCCTAGGTAATATACCCTCCAGCGTGATGTGCCTCCTAGGTAATATACCCTCCAGCGTGATGTGCCTCCAAAGTAACTGGAGGCTATACCCTCCAGCATGATGTGCCTCCTGAGTAACCTGGGACTATACCCTCCAGCATGATGTGCCTCCTGAGTAACCTGGGACTATACCCTCCAGCATGATGTGCACCCTAGGTAACCTGAGGCTATACAATCTAGCATGATGTGCCTCCTAAGTAACCTGAGGCTATACACTCTAGCATGATGTGCCTCCTAGGTAACCTGGGACTAAACCCTCCAGCAGGATGTGCCTCCTAGGTAACCTGAGGCTATACAATCTAGCATGATGTGCCTCCTAAGTAACCTGAGGCTATACACTCTAGCATGATGTGCCTCCTAGGTAACCTGGGACTATACCCTCCAGCAGGATGTGCCTCCTAGGTAACCTGGGACTATACCCTCCAGCAGGATGTGCCTCCTAGGTAACCTGGGACTATACCCTCCAGCAGGATGTGCCTCCTAGGTAACCTGGGACTATACCCTCCAGCAGGATGTGCCTCCTAGGTAACCTGGGACTATACCCTCCAGCAGGATGTGCCTCCTAGGTAACCTGGGACTATACCCTCCAGCAGGATGTGCCTCCTAGGTAACCTGAGGCTATACAATCTAGCATGATGTGCCTCCTAGGTAACCTGGGACTATACCCTCCAGCAGGATGTGCCTCCTAGGTAACCTGGGACTATACCCTCCAGCATGATGTGCCTCCTGTAAAAAACCTGGGACCAGTAGGCACATAATTCATCAGATCGCAAGCAAATGTTGTCCAAACACATAGTCAGAGACCTTTTACATGAGCCCATAATTTGGTATGAACGTTCACCCCAAAATTCTTTGTCATCATCATTAAGAATGTGTAAAACTGCAAACAATCAGCTGACAAATGAGTTGAAGCTCGTTCATGGGCTGATCGACGCGTTTATACAAGCATAAAATTGCTCACTGCTTGGCTGTACATCTGTAGACGGGGAGATGTGCCAAGGGATGGGGGGAGCTGGCTCCAGGATCGTATGCAAGTTATCCAAGTGCTTAAGGGCTGTAGCCATGAGCTGTGCCTCTCCCAAACTCAGCCGGGGCATAACTCCTTAATGGTGTCCCTGCCTGATTAGGTGGTGACGCTGGAGGAACGAGTCCTCGCCCTACCGGTCCCAGAGCCAGTACAGCCCACTACCCCTGAGATTACTGTAGCCAAGCCTGAATCCTGTGCCCTCCCACAGTCTCCTAATAGGATCTGAATTACTGTGTAGGGATATTGGATGGCATACTTTCTACTATCTTCCAATACACTTCAGCTGGTATTTCCCTCCATTCATCCTGCAAAAGTCTGTCGAGTTACAGAAGCATCACTAATGCAACAATGGAGCAGTGCAGCCCCTTCGTTCCACTGATCAGACCCTCCATCACATATTGATGGCCTGTCCCAGCGGTCCATTTACATGGGCGTATGTTTTGTCTGTATATTGTGAGTACTTTCTACTGACGGAAAATGGACAGAAAACGGACTCAAAATTGTATATTTGGTCAGATGTGAGTTTTTTATGCAGACTGATGTGTGTTAAAAAATAAAATCACAACGTGTCCCATTTTGGTCCATATTCAAACCAAAGTTACCCATTAAAGTCTATGGGAGAATTTAAAAAGTGCTTTTAAAAAATGAACACGGATGTTCTATGCGTGTGCTTTGCGTTATACATGTTGTCAGAAGACAGTGAAACAAACAAACAAAAAAGTGACACTACTTGCGCTTTCTTGCGGGTTTTTTTTTTCCGTGCGCATGAAAAAACAGATAACATGAGATGGCACACAAAAACGCACATATCCAACAGAAAGGCATGCAACACACACATGTAAACGCAGTGAAGGGCCGCTACCCCATCCGTGTATCCAGAATCAGGTATCCGATAACCAATTATATACTCTGCTGCAGTATCTGCTCTTAACTAATAACCCGACATCTACACTATTCACATATACATTTTTCTGCCACTATATCTTCCGTGGATGCGTGTCGGTCCGGGCCCAGGCGGTGCACTATATCGTCTGCACAGTATATTACGTACAAGCAGCTGTATATTATAGGCGTGTGGGGGCAGAGAGCGGGGACATGAGCAGAAAGTGAATATTCTCGGTACTGGGAGATAAGTGATGAGGTGTCTCCTGGCTGAGAGTAGTGAGAATACTAAGCAGGGAGATGCCAGGGTGATCCCTCACACCCGCTCCATAACCACCTACCCGCCTGTGAGTAATCCCCATAACACAAAAACATACTCTTCATATCAATACGGCAGGCAGGCAGGCAAAGTAAACATCTAACGGTCCGCGTCCATCAAAGCCTGCCGTGTGCAGACACAGCGAGGGGCACTGGGGCTGGCACCGGTGGACACACACTCTCCTTCCCATTGCTAGACCTTGACATTTATGATGTTATGGGTTACTGGTATACGGGGTGGAGTCAGACAGAGCGATCCACCGCAATACCTCCGTACTGATGTCCTATATAGAAATAACAATAGCGCCACACGATGGTATAGAGCATGGGCCACTAGGGGCCCCTGAACATGGATGTCACATGTGGTGTGGTTCCTGTAAGACTAAAACCCGATTGCAAAGCTGAGGAGCAGCATTGTGGTTTATGAAAACAGACAAATTTCAGTCCGTGTTGCATTCGTACGAACTGCATGTCCACTATTTTACTTCCATGCGTTTTTCTTGCACAAATATGTTTCTAGTGTCCCTCACCAATGATCCTCCCACGGCTCGCCGACCTGTCAGAATGGAACCAGCGTGACCTCATCAGCCCCAGCCACATGATCCACATGCCGGCGTATGCTCAGTGTCATTCAGACGCTGGATGACGACCTGAGCACTTCTCTGTGTAGATGGATTGGTTGACTGGGAGGTGTGTCCCCTAGCTGGCCAATCAGCACCTGTCTGTATACATTCATTCTGGCTCCTCCTCCTGGAGGAAGCTGGTTATACTTCTAGTCTGAAGGTGTTTCTACCCGAGTCGGCGGCTCCTGCCCTGCTCCACTGTCAGATTAGTCTGTTTAGTGTAAAGGGTATTTGGGGGGGGTTACATCTTTCTCCTGACTGATTGCTATTTCTGTATTAGTATTTCATCTGGTTCATTGCACGTTGGTTACCATCTATACCGCATGTATTGTTGTTTATTGTAGCAAACATTATTCCTGTTTCCATCTATAGAAAGTCCAGCATGCTGACGTGGGGTTGCTCTCATCGGGACAGGTGCTTCACCTTTTGGTAGGATCTCATCACATTAGTAGGTTAGAGTCAGATCTCCCATTCCCCTAGTTGTAGGTTTTATTATATTTTCTGTTCTCCACGTTAGTATATGATGTATATATCCGTCCTTTTAGGACACTAAAGGGTCATATCCAG
The DNA here is from genome assembly GCF_035609145.1 of Eleutherodactylus coqui. Classification (NCBI taxonomy): domain Eukaryota; kingdom Metazoa; phylum Chordata; class Amphibia; order Anura; family Eleutherodactylidae; genus Eleutherodactylus; species Eleutherodactylus coqui. Next base: position 313,131,798 of record NC_089838.1, on the reverse strand, counting down.
TCATGGTATAAAAAGGAAAAAAAAAAACAAAACACAAATGAATAGCAGCATTGACTGTAACGGGTCCGTGTGCTGTCTGTGTGAAACGAGAGATATGCCTGTGTGAATACCCACTTAGATCTCTATGGATGGATCTCCGACTATGTACATATGCTATAGATCGAGCATTACGGAGAAAATGCAAGCCAAAAACATCTTAACACCCTGCAGAGGAGGTCTTCAAAATCCTGGAGAGCCCCTGAGAGGGCAGGTTTTGGGGTGCAGAAGCTTTAGGTTTTGGAATATGGGCTACAACCTCATGAAACGTGTTGCCACAACTTGTGACTTTCACGTATGATTTTAATGTGCGTGGCAATTGCAAATACAGCTCTGTGATGCACTTTTCTCACAAAACGCATCACACTCGCCCTAGAAAAAAAATCATGGGTTTGCAAGTACGATTTCGGTCTGAGTTTCTAGAACCAAAATTGCACTCGCACTCGACAGTGTAAATGCAACCTACTGCTGTGGTGCGTGCCCCTATAATCCTTCAGTCACATGTTCTTGTAACCAATAGTAAGAGTAGAGACAGCAGTCGTATGGACGTCTTTGCACTTAAAGTTTTTTTTGTTTTTTTTAAACCACTGTCGCATGTATGATGCAACGTTTTGGCAGACCATGCACCCTTCTTCATCCATGATGCAACGTTTTGGCAGACCATGCACCCTTCTTCATCCATGATGCAACGTTTTGGCAGACCATGCACCCTTCTTCATCCATGATGCAACGTTTTGGCAGACCATGCAGCCTTCTTCATCTATGATGCAACATTTTGGCAGACCGTGCATCCTTCTTCATCTGTGATGCAACGTTTTGGCAGACCATGCACCCTTCTTCATCCATGATGCAACGTTTTGGCAAACCGTGCACCCTTCTTCATCCATGATGCAACGTTTTGGCAAACCGTGCACCCTTCTTCATCCATGATGCAACGTTTTGGCAAACCGTGCACCCTTCTTCATCCATGATGCAACGTTTTGGCAAACCGTGCACCCTTTTTCATCCATGATGCAACTTTTTGGCGGACCATGCACCCTTCTTCATCCATGATGCAACGTTTTGGCGGACCATGCACCCTTCTTCATCCATGATGCAACGTTTTGGCAGACCGTGCACCCTTCTTCATCCATGATGCAACGTTTTGGCAGACCGTGCACCCTTCTTCATCCATGATGCAACGTTTTGGCAGACCATGCACCCTTCATCTATGATGCAACGTTTTGGCCGACCATACTCCCTTCTTCCATGATGCAACGTTTTGGCAGACCATGCACCCTTCTTCATCCATGATGCAACGTTTTGGCAGACCATGCACCCTTCTTCAGGCTAACCATGCTTGTTTTCTTGACAGCCTTTGAAACATGGATTTAATAAGCTGCTGGGAGCATTTGTTAAACGTTGGGGCCCATGTTGAGATCATTGCATCGTTTAATTGCCGAATGCTCATTTGGGTAACCGCTCTCTAATTTCACCATATCCCAATATGTATCATATTTAGACGCTGGCATTCGATCGGCTGATTTGCATTAATCAAAGCAGGTTGACCGATGCATTAAATCAAGTGGCCAGACCGTTCACATAAGCCACTAACCGCACACCGTGTTGCATCCATCATCTGTCCGCTCTCCATTTCCAAGACAAATACTGTGATTTTTCTCTTCCCGGCCCATAGGATTTGAATTGTATCCAAAATACACTGCAATTTAGCTTGTCAGGTTTAAGTGCTATTCATCCCCTGAGTGTTTTTAGCGAGGCCGGAGAAAATGAGATCTATTACCAAGTGACAACAGTGCGAGGAGGAGATGCGGTCATATTTCACCGGTATCGGGGTGGGAAATCTACATTGTTCTCCAGATTAACAGCAAATTGTGCTGCACAACCTCGTCCTTCGGTTTACATTAATAGGACGCTGATCTGTGGATGCCGCTTAGTATCCATACACACAGTCAGACTGTAGGAGTCGGCTAGACTCTTCAGTAGCCAGTTTGCGCCGTTAAGTAGCCAGGCAATGAGAACACCCATAGACCAGCAGGATAAGGTTAGGCGCTGGATAGAGACGTTTCTTGGCACTTTGGCTCCTGGAGGTCGTCCATCACCGGCTTAAAAAACAATTTATTGTAATCTTATAAGATTTATAATGCATTATAGTTCATATGAAAGGTGTATAAAGTGTCATGGATATAGCCCCATGTCCGCCAAGGACTTCAAGAGAAGCGGTCTGTTGTAGAAAGTACTTTTATTTCCACTGGAACGGCAATTGTAGAGCATCTTCTGTGACGTTACTCTGTTATTCCTCCTGGAAATGTATGAATAAACTGACAGGGGGTTACTATTAATTGGGCGGTATGTCCCTATACAGTCTGACATGGTCCAATCAGATTGGGTAGGGACACATCCCTTTGACAAGAGGGATAGTAACAACCAGTTGAAGTTATTCCAACACATTTTCAGCAAGAACAACAGAGGAATGGTACAAGGCAGCGTTCAAAGAAATGGCGCTCTGGAAAGGTTATTTAAAGAGGTATTCTATAGGTTTATTTTTTTTCACGTTGTCACCTATCCACTGGATTAGTTAAAACGGATAGGCCTATTCTGCGTCCGACCGCTGGAGCGCCCATCAATCCCAAGATCAGGGAGTCCCGTTTCCCCATTCCTCCTCACTTTCAGGTGGCTTATCTCCCCTGTAGAGACATCACTGAATGAAGCACTGGCTATGAGTGCGCAGCCACTTCTTTAATGATCTCAAAGGGGCCAACGAAAATAGCCAAGTGCTTTGTGCTCGACGGTCCCCAGCAGTCCCTTTAAAAGTGAATGGAGCGGCACTGCGCAAGCGCAATCACCGCTCCGTTCAATCTCCTCCTCAGTGTGGCGGCTGCGGCAACTAAGACAGGAGATACTCAGACCCCCACTGACCCATCAGTTGTCACCTATTCAATGGATGGGTGAAAAATGGAAAAAAAAAAACATGCAGTAAATCGGAATACCCCTTTAATGAGAAATACAAGTATTTACTAAGAACAGTGTGTGGTGACATGACCTCTCTAAAGTAGGACCAATCATCATTGCCCATCAGCAGGACTCTTCTTTACAGGTACTACAAGGTTACTCATTGAAAGGTGTAAAGCGTCAAACTTGCTCGAAGGGCATGCCGAGAAAACCGGACGTCTTGATTACCAGCACCAGGCCCACCTGTCCAGGGTAGGATGGCGTGAACGAGCACCAAGATGGTCTTGAGTAGATCTTTGCTCCGACCCCTTTACATCGGCGTCTCCCTCTGCAACAGACCGGGATTATATTGACATGACCGGTGGAAACGCTTCTGGATTGGAGCCAGAGACACGGTTGTAATAACTGGCAAGAGGACTCCATTGCACCAAAAGGCGTCTTTTGGGTGAGGTTTCTTTCGATGGTGGAGAGAAGTTCCTCTCAAGTGGCTTCCGGTGGCCTTCCTGCTGACTGGCGCCGGCGTTCACACTTTTATATCCTTAAATTAAATTTACTTTGAGGCCAAGGTGTAAGAGGCTGAAGGCGCAGCGACACCCTTTCTGTGTTTTCTCCCTGGAGATTCCTAGTAAGCCTCAGCCGAGGAGGTGTCACTATGAACCTTCTACCTGTCAACGCGTTCTGTAATAAATGGCGCTGTCTGCAGGGACCGACTCCTTGTCATTCTTTACAAAAGCAATCACAGAGCCAAGTGCTCACAGTAACCAGTCTCTGCAAATTGGTGATTGGAGCAGACGTAAGTTGAATTGCAGCAGTGTGCGCAAAGGAAAAAAAAAAAGTTGAAGCAAGATCTGTCCTCCCCCAAACTCGAAAAATTGACCAAACATAAGATGAACAGGAGGCAGTCAAGTATAAACCCTAAAGACATCAAATGTAGAACACTGAACTTGGGGGTGACGCACAATGAGGCATAGTGTGTTCTGTACGTAGTTCGGAGAAGTACTGTTTCTTCTTGGGGAGAGGACTATATAGGTGTAAGGATACTTCTAGGCCATGCATGCTCCTCTGGGAAATTTGGTATGCAAATGAAGATATAATGCTTCTGTAGCGCGACCTATTGGAAGGTAGCTCCCCTGTAAGTCAATGTCTGAGCTTCTAACAGGCTTTGCAACATGAAGGGCCCTTTTACGTGGGATGACTTGTTGGGTGCGTATGTCAGGCGATAACCCCTCCTAGCGGATTCTCATCCGCCATGCAGTCGGGGCATTTACACTGAACGAGTCATTCTGTTTCCAGATCGACAGGCTTGTTGATCAGCGTTCGTTTACATCAGGCTGAGAATTGGTCCTTGTAAAGACTTTTGACTCTTGGGGAACTTGTGATCACTGAAAAATCCACTCAGAGCCAAGTTTGAGGCTATTGGTTGGAGTTTTCCCTTAGTGCTCCCTCACACTGGCGATCGTGATTTTGCTGCAAGAAAATCACGCCTTTTTACCCGTAATTTTTGAGCATCAGCGCTGCTTTTTCCATGCAAAATCGCTGCTGCTTGCAATTTTCTGGCACAGTTTTGCCACGATTTTTAACAGCAAAAGTCAACAGGACTTTCTGTTAAAAAAAAACCACATTGCACAAAAATCGCGCTTAACGATGCGATAAAAAGGAGGCGCCATAGGGGAACATGGAACATTAAAAATAAAGCAAGAATGCAGAAAGATAGGGCATGCTGCCATTTTTTTTCTCACAACATCCCATGAGTGAAAACATCGCAAATGTGAAGAAAACCATTGAAGAGTATTGGTTTCATAATTCTGCGTTTATACGCTTGCATCGCACGATTTTATCACAAGTCTGACAGCATCCCTAATCCGGTTGCACCAAGAACAACTTTTATCACCTATCCACAGGGCAGCTGATAAAAGTCTGATCATGGGGGCTCATCGCTGACAACCCCACCAATCCCAAGAAAGTTTAGGAGGGTCCCAGGCTCGCTGCACCACCTGCAGTGAGGAGGAGATTGAATGGAGAGGCAATCTTGTTATTTGTTAGTGTCAACTTACTCTGCAGTGCTTTATTACCCCCAAGCAAACTGGGTGCTCATTTTACCGACCTCGGAAGGATGGAAGGCTGAGTCAACCTTGAGCCGTCTACCTGAACCAAGCAGGGATTGAACCTGCAACCTTCAGGTCATGAGAGCTTAGGACTGTATTTCTGCTGCACCACACGAGGCTCCATCTCGCATGACCGCTGCCCCCCAATTGATTTTCAGTGGGAATGTCGAGTGTTATCATTTGGTCATTTCCTTCAATCCCACTGAAATTAATGGAGCAGCACCCCACATGATTGCCCACCACTTGATTGAAGTTCCACGTCACTGACAGGCTTGCAGTGAATCTGCAGTGGCGAAAAGAGGGGGCCACTAGATCCCTGTTCTTGGGTACAGTGGGGGGGGGGGGGGTCTCAGCAGTGAGATAGGTGATAAAAGTCAATATTTGGAATACCCCTTTAAGCTATGTTGTTACCCTAGTTTACTATATGTCAAACATTGCCCCCAAGTATATGGGCATCTATTCCGTGTTGGGCATCTATTGTTATCAGTGGACTATTCTGAGCAAAGGTTTTTAAACAAAAAGACAAAAAAAGTGTAACTAACCATCTCCTCCGAACAAGGATTTGCGGATTCTTAATGGCCACTGTATAAATGAAGCAATCCTTCGTCGCGGCACGTGCGATGCAATGTCCTATTGTGTCAACAGCAAATTATGAAGGTTTGTTTTGCCAGTATTGTAGTTACATGATTGTGTTTAATCACAACCGAAGGCTTCTTGACATGTTCTATTGATAGTACAAACATTAAAAGTCAATGGAGCCAGCAGCTGATCCGGCTGCCGGGCATCTCCCAGGGAGCTGAAGTGACAGGTGTAGTGCTGACTGGGAGGTGAGCAGCAGGCAATAAGTGATGTGGAAAGCTCTTTATTAATACTTTAAAACCAAAAACATTCCGAAGGGAATGGAAAAATCTTGTATGTATTGATCTAATGTTATGGGACAACAAGGACAGAAAAAGGGTGGGACAACAGAGGTCATTATTTTAGGTCAACTGAGGTCATTAAGGATAAGCTACCAGCTTCTGCAGGGGTTCTCACCCTTTTGGTTACTCACTAACCATGACCAACACCATGTACTCTACGGAATCCCTGGTGAAGACGTTTCAGAGTCAGATCGGGTATTGGGCGAGCCATTAGTGTTATTAGAGATAGTTACCTCTGTAGAAGCTATGGGTGATGCCACGTCAAGCACAGAAAAAACACCCTATTTTCTAACTCCGTAAATCTAGTTGTCATAACAGATAGAAGCATAAACAATCTACCCAAAGTCTTACCTATCTTACTGACCACAATATTCTTCTACGAACCACCTCTCCAACTTTTTTTCTATTAAACCCATTAATTTCAAAGACTTTCACAGCAGTCATCTTCTTTTGAAATGGTCCTTAACATGCATCACCGTAGCTTCATCTCATTCGGCATCACTAGTAAAATGTGGCACTTTCCTTCCATTTGATGTAGTCACCATCACCTCACACCTTCATCTCATACAAGGTGGTCATAAACACATAACATCTTCAACTTAGTCAATGTGGTCCAATACTTGTTACAACACCTTCATACCACTTGATCACGTCATAACACCTTCATCTCCTTGGATGTAGCCACCAGCATGTGTCTGCACAACTTCATTCCATCTGATATGGTCAACATTACAGGTCACAGCACTTCCACTCATTCAACGTGGTCACCATCACATGTCACACCACCTTCATCTCATTCAATGTGCTTACCTTCACGAGTCAACACTTTCATCTTGTTCAACGTGGTCACCAACATGTATCACAACACATTCATTTCATTTGATGTGGTCACCATCACGTGTCACAATATAAAATCACAAAACAAGTGTCACAGCACTTTCATCCCATCTGATGTGGTCACACCACTATCTTATTCGATGTGGTCACCAGCACATATACCACCACCTTGACTTCAACTCAGTATGGTCCAACTGTTTGATGTAGGTTGGTCAATGTGGTCACCAGCACATATAACACCACCTTGACTTCAACTCACTCAGCATAGTCTAACTGTTGTCACAACACCTTCATCTCACTCAACATGGCCACAAACCCATCAACAGACCATCAATCAAGGTCCCGTTTACACTGAACGATTATCGTTAGACCGTGTGAAACCAAACGATAATTGTTCAGGATGAACGCTGCCACCGACTGAATGACAAACCATAATTCGTTCACTTATCATTCATTGTACAGTTTGTGCAATCGGGCCGTGTATACAAGCAATCGTTCATCATTTTGGGTGGCCAAAAGTGATGTCCATCGCCTCTACGCCTCCATTCACTGAACGATTATCGGAGATCGCACAGAATCCATAAATCACTGGGATGACTGTCAGGCGCTTAAGTGCCCAACATTCATCACATCTAAAAAGGACCCCAATTAGATTGGGTCCCAAACCTGACCAGCTGCCAAGATCACCAACTGAGGAACATGAACCCAACAAAATAGGCCAATAATAGATAAAACCCACACAACACACCCTCATGTCATACTTGTACCAAACGGCAATTCCATTCGCCACATCAAAATAATTGCTTCATATACGAGTTGGGAACTTGGCACTAATAATTTCTGTCACTTCCAATCTTCTTTTGTTTACAGTCAAAATACACAAAGCACCAAGGACATAGAGTCCTTCTCCTTGTAGTGCTGACCCCTCATTTACCAAGCCGTAACCCCCTCATTCTCCCGTCTCCTTGAGATGACCCCATGCAGTCCTTGTCGTGAACCGCTTATTACAGGTCTTACATTAACACCAATTTACTGTGGGCCTCACCGGGAGCAAAGCATGTAATCCTGTAATTACTGACTACCAGATGACCTGTAACCGCTCTCCGATAATTCACTGAAAACATAAACCCCGTCGCTGCCGGAATTAACTTGGATTTTCCTCCCTGTTTTTCATGCTTGTCTCATGAAAACAGGATTGTGTGGTGTGAAAAAAAAAATTGTAGAAAATCCTCTTCCATCACGAAATCGGGGTAAATCATTTATCAAAAGAGACAAATCGGAGTAGCTGAAAGGCAAAGCCATCAGTATAGATGCTGTAGACGCAAACATTTCCTTACATGATGCTCTGTGACTTGGCCACTAGAGTCTAAGAACAACTTGGAAGTCACCAGGCGGCAACGAGGAGAGAAGAGAAAGGTTATTTCAGCCATAAAACGGAATACTTGGCTTATTAAGGTCACATTACTGGTAGGACCTGGATGTGATTGTTCCCAGCAAGAGAAACCAAGTAATCCTGTAGATATGATACCTTTTAATGGCTAACAAAAATACATGATGTTACAGCGAGCTTCCGAACCTCTCGGGTTCTTCTTCAGGCTTGGTAGGACCTGGAAAATGGACCCTTGTTGAAACTGCATTGGAACAGCTAAGACCGAGACTCAAAGCCTCCGAACTCCACGGTCTTCACAAACATCCACTTTGATGACGACCAAACCTACACTTCAATACAAAGGTTTATATTGTTCCAGGAGAGTAAAACCCCTCCCGGAACTTCTGAGGAGAACTTTTAGGCGAGGAGCGTGCAATGTGCAGTAATTTGAATTAATCCATAAACATATGTGGAGTTAAAAACTTACCATCTATGTAGGAAACATTATTTTAACTTCCAGCAATGCTTTCTTGCATAAATGCAGAATGCTAGACCCGGTTTAATGTTCTAAACTGAATATAAGACTGTTCTATCGTTCAACTTATGGAAAAGATGCACAGATTCACAGGGATGACGAGTCTAAAGCCAATGCCAAGAAAATCTACAACAACCAATCTGATAACGATTTTACTAACTGCACTGTCATCACTTTTCTGTTCCCGTACAGTAATACCACCTTATGCCCGCATACATCATAATGCCACCTTCGGTAACTGAATAAGCGGTACAAAATTTGTATAATAATGTCAACTTTTCTGCCTCCACATTAGTAATAATTCCACCTTTTCCAGCCCCGTCAGTAGTAATGCCCCCTTTGATGCCATCACACAGTACTAAAGCCTACTTTGTTGCTTTCATAAAATAATGCCCTCTTTATTGCCCCCACACCAAAGTATTGCCCCCTTTTTTGCCTCCACACTATACTATTGCCCCCATCAATAGAAATAGTAACGCCCTCCTCTGCTTAAAATTTCCCTGCTACTATTAACAGGTTCTAAACAGCCCCAGCCCGGCCGAAGTTCTAGCGATGCCCACCCATTTTGCGCTTGGACTTAATTGAAATTGTTGATTCTCCATAACGAAGCGATTTTACCCGATTGTCATCTAGTTGACATTTTGTTTCTCTAGTTGACATTTTTCTGTCTCGTTTATTGGTAGCGTCCTACCCCCACACTATTGTAAAAAATAAACAGATGCAAATAAAGATTAATGTTACCACAAAAAAAAAAGTTAATAAATTAAAAGGGTTTTCCCAAGAAGACAACTGATGTTCTTATGCACTATTAGGATGCTATAGATTGGGGTCCTCTGCTTAGTAGCCGCATCCATGGGCCAGAATGAACAGTAAGAGCCGTTACTATTCTGGCGGACTTTGAGCCATCCTTGTGATGCTACATTTACCCTTTAACAGCGACTGCAACTTTCCCTGGGAAGATTATCAATTTGCCGCAGCAGGAACAACTGGGGAAATCAGCAGATCACTCCGGGGGCCACAATCTAAAAAGGGGCCGTCTCTTTAAAAAAAAAAAAATTTAGAAAAACATGTCTGGTTTTCCTCCAAAACCAGCGCCGCACATCTCCACTGGGTTATGCCCGATATGGGCCTTTTGTTGTGATCTCTTTCATATTGCAGCTGAACTCCATGGACATGAATGGGGCTGAGCTACAAGATCACGTGCAACTTGTCAACAGGACGTTCATGCTGTTTTTGGAAAAAAGGCAGCCATGTTCTTCTAATCCCGCGAAACCACTTTAAATTGTTGCAACCCCCTCCATCACTGCTTCTCTTCGCACCCGATAACCGAATGCCACAGGCAGGTTGGTAATTCGATTTTGTGTCCCCCATTAGCCACATAAACCAGCCGACAATGAATGTTCCGGGAATTAGCCTTTAGTCTCAATACATAATTCCATTAAACTCATGTTCTCCCCATTACATAAAGCTTTCTCCTTCACCTCCTCTTGCAAAACCGTGTCAGCGCTTCCGTGTCCTGCGTCCTGACACCTGAAATCATCATCCTGAAGTCACTGCGCTCGGGAAATTGGACATTAATGGATGCTTTGTTTTGCATGTTAATGTTATATTCCCTCTCCCTGCCTGGTGCGAGCCTTCTATTCATGAGCCTCAACCATGCAGAAAAACCTAAGCTGGCGTAAAAATGTGTCCTTTACCACTTTACTTTTTACCAGCGGGCATTTGTAAATGTGCCAAAAAAACGCCTCCCGCTATCTTAAGGGGCGTGTGGCTAGGGAAGAAAAACTAAAAAGCACAATGCGCAATAAAAAGCTGCACTCATGAGGACTTGTGTCAGCGAAAGCCACGAGCAGACAATAAATAAAAGCCCAGCTGCGGAAGAGCAGCATTTTCATCAAACAGCACTAAAGCCAAACCCCAATCCGCCTGTTGGTGTTCGAGGAATGTTATCTTTAACTGTTACATGCACAAAGTCTTTTTGTAAGAAGCCCATCCAGCAATCCGCTGAACACAGGATGCCCTGGTGTTAGGACCCTGGCGATCAGCTGAACTCTTTGAGCAAGTCCACCAAGTGTTCAATTTCCCTGCAGCACCCCCGCAGGGGAACTGGAGAACACCGTTTCAAAAAACAGTGGGGCTTTTTAGTTCTTCCAAAAAAAAATAAAAAATAGATGACCTATCTGCACGATCGGTCACTAATAAGCGGGTCAGCACCGTCTGGGGCCCTGGCTAATTAGCGGTTTGCCGGGCACTGTAACCTTGTACAGAGCAGGAAGCAGATAGTACCTTACATGGTGGCCTGGCATTCACTTTAGTGGGAGCTATTCCTGTAATACCACAACAGGCCACGGCACCATGTATGGAGCCATTCGCTTCCTGTTCCTTACATGGCAACAGTGGCACAGTGTACAACTGATTGACTTTGGTCCTGGCAGTGCCCTCGCAGATGAGCTAATGAGGGCCCATTCTGTGTATAGTAAGTCAATTTTTAAGAGCTAGAAAACCCCTTCAATGGGCTGTCTGAGTGATGCATGGATGTGCCAGGTCCTCTAGTGCAAGAGATGCTCTTTGTAGCTGGTCTCCACCCTGGCCAATCTATAAGAGTCTTGAACAAGGGTATTTGAAAATGGGTTTTCTAAACCAGGTTCATCCTACTTTTCTTTAGAGGAGATCTGTGCCTAAAGATGGCTTAAATGGCAATTCTATTTTTAATGATTGTCTCATGGTTCTGAGAGTCTAGTTAATTATCCCTTGTAGACGGAAGACACATGAAATCTTGCCTGCTCTGAGACAGTCCTTCACTTATATCAGGAGAACCCAATTCCCATTAGCTTCAGTGTGCAGAAAAGAGCTAAAAAAGACCACTATATTCCAATTAGTGCATTATCAACTTTCACAACATGGCTGGATCTGGCCCAGGGGCATTGTTCTCCATTTGGTCTCTGAAATGTCTGTAGTCCCAGTAAAATAATATGCAGAGTAGTAGGTAATCGGAATAATCATCCGGAAGATCCAACCATGTGGAACTACAAAAATGGATGGACATTGAAGATATTCCCAAGTTTGGCAAGGAACAAGCTGGGAATGGATATTGAAGAGTTCCATATAACAAGCTCGTTGACACTGGTTCTTGTTAAATTCCCCATCTTGACCCGCTTACCAGTACCATCCTTTCGCATAGACCCAGTCAACTGGGCAGACCCTACCGACAAACATGTTTTGGTGATCAAGGTGGGACCTACGGCACAATTTCCTGTTCTGGAGCAACACAATGCCTGACCTCAAAGATTGGCTTAGTTCACAAAATGGCAAAAAAAAAGCAAGTACACATCAAGCCTCTATTATCTCTCTACAGCTAGTCTTTATAGTATATATGCTCACACTGAAAAGCTGAATTCTTTTCTGGATTGAGACCTTATCATCATGACCATCAGCACGAAACGCACCGTGGTCCGTAGATAAATAACAGTGGCATTTCTGTTAATAGACAAGCGGATTATGAAGCAATTTCTTTGATGTCAAGGCTTATTTAAAGTTCTTGTGAACGACTGTCATAACTCAAGCTGGCCCGATAGCAACGACATCACACGTACCTATATAGTGCGGCAAGTAGTCAGAATCCGGACTTAACGCCAATCCAAGTCACTACCAATGTTCATGTCAATCGTACGGTAAACTATTTTTTTTATGTTGGGAACCTTGCAAAAACATTTTTCACAAATATTTATCATTCTGAGGTTCTCTTCCATTGCGTCTATAGATCGAACACAGATTTCGTATTAATAGTAACCCGGGAGGAGCTTACTGCTGAGCTCATTGTTGTCCCCAGTTGACAGTTTTTCCTAGATGGGTAATGCAAAGTTCATAAAAGGGGTTGTTGCATATAAAAAAAAAAAGTTATCTAAAATCACCAGAGGGGGTTCAAGTCTGACCACTTGGACCCACATTTGATCACAAGAATGGGGTCCCTGATCATCTCAAAATGATTGTAGTGGTGGTTAAATGTGCACACTACTGTTCCACTCATTTCAATGGGACTGCTAGAGATAGCTAGGGATCCCCATTCTGATTATCAGTGGGGGTTACAGTGGTTGGGCACCCACCGATCATGACACAATCCCTTTAAATGGGTTGGACTTCAACAGAACCTCTCTTCCAATTGAAGTTTTCTCTGTAATCAGTGTTGATCCAGTTTTTGAATCCTGGCGATGTGGGGAGGTTGGGGCTGGCCGTATATTTACTAGAATCCATATATACACTACCCTACCAAAAGTAATTAAACTCCTGAGCAAAAATCCAAAGTAGGATTTATCTCCCTATGTTAATACTAGGTGGGACTTCTTTGGTCTAATGAGGTCAGATACTCTCTGTGGCATACTTTCTACCAACGTCTGATACACTTTAGCTGGTATTCCCCTCCACTCATCCTGCAAACATCTGGCGAGTTCTCTCAAAGATGATGGATGCTGTTCAAATTACCCGACCTGACATTCAAGTTCATCCCAAAGATGTTCAGTCGAGTTCAGGTCAGGTCAGACTCTGTGCAGCCGGTCCAATCATGGAACATCCGTACCATCAAACCAATGTAAAACAGCGCTGAATTTGTGACAAGGCGCTTTGTCTTGTTGTAAATATGGCCGACCGTTCCCAGAGTATTGTCACATGGTCTAGAATGTCAAGGTAGACCTCCGCATTCACGGTTCTAATGCAGCATATGGAAAAGGGCTGTTGTCGGACACCTCTTAACTAAAAAGGAATTGACTTGGCCATGAAAAAAAAAAATCATTAGAGGGTTTCCCGTTTCGAATGACCCCATATTCTGTATTTCTACATGAATTTGGATTGTTCCTCTAATGTTATGCAGGTCTGGTATGAAGAAACCAGGTAATTACGACTATTTTCAGGCCTTCCGCCTATAAATAGCATTTATCATTAGCAGTGGCATGAAGCTGGTGGCGACCTATAATGAGATGCATATTTTTGATTGCCCATTTACAAAGACTATACCTTGCTGTAATACGGGAGGTCAGTGTTATGGGGTGATGTGAAAGCGGTGGGAATACATATTCAAGCCAATTAAAGTCATTAAAAAGCTTCTGAGCGATTTTCCGCTATGTGAGGAGTTCCGTCGCGGCTCTCGGTCCACTATGGCTATATACAGTAGATAAACAAATGATCTCCAACACCGAGCTGTCCCTTTTATCCGGGGGAAGCGCTTGAGGGTTCCTGCACCTCCCTATCTGTCCCCCGTGCCTTAGTTTAGAATATTCGACACAAGCCTCCTCACCGTTCTCCTCCGTCTATGACAGATGTTGTCAATTTGTGCTTCTCCTGAACAAGCCCCAGACGGCAGAAATCTCTGGCGTGCGGTGACTGAGCAGAACCTCGCTCTACCAAGTCTAGACCAATTTCCAATTCACTTACAGGGGCCCTCGCAGCAGATTCCAATGATAATAACATGCAGACAAATTGGCCATTATTATATCGGGAGAAGGCAGCTTTATTATAGAAAGAAAATTGAAGGGGAATTTATCATTTCCACCACATAGAAGCCGTACGTGCTAGCAATGTATTAGCCTAGTCCTTCTTCATCGGAGGGGGGGGGGGGGTACAACCAGGGGCACTTTTTCTACAAGCAAACAGTAGAAGAGAACTCGAAAATGTTATCAATTTATCATTTCAGCTTCTACAGCTGAAAATGGGATGATACTATAGTGAAGAATTAGCAGCAAGTGCCTCCGTCCCCCTCTGTGACTCCTGAGCTCAGGCTGGTTGTTCAGTAGAGGGATAAGGGGTTGAAAAAGTTCAGCCATATTTGTACAGTAGGTCGGACAGTTATATGTGGGCAAGTGTTCATTATAGCCAAACCTGAAATGTTTTTACCGTTATGGTAATGTCTCTTTAAAAGCAGCTCTGGGTGGATTATGGTGGATGACGTGAGCAGTTGGGAGTGGCTATAGGAGGCAAGTCGGGGGCCTGCAAAGAATGTGGTGAGCCATGCTGGTATTGTGGCGGTATTCTCTGAGAAGTACTAGCAGGTCATGGTGGCCAGCGGTGACCACCCACAAAAGTGGTGCCTAGTGTATAGAAGAGAGCAGTAAGGCTGAAAAGCGTCAGGTCGAGCTGGGGGGTGTGATCAGTACAGGTGAGGCCAGTTGGTGCTGCCGTCACTTATTAAGAACGGCAAACCTGATGAGTGATTATCCAAAAATGGTAAGAAAACACTGTTATTGAAGCAAGATGCTACCTCATCCTACTTGTAGCCTGACCTCAGGAGACATCTGGTATGACAAATGTGATTTTCATCGCCCAGCGATAGCGGTGTTTACTCCTTTTTGTCCTCGAGCCTTACATCGTCATGCATCAAGGTTTGTCCAAAAACATCATATTCTCTGGTAGAAACGTCCTTCTGTGCTCAACATCGCCTTCTGCTGAATATTATGCTTTGCATAGGATACAAATATGTAACAGAAACAGATTCCATGAGGGTGGCAAGAGGACCTCACGTCCAGTAGTGGGACCTGTACTGACAGCGCAACACCACGCAGCTTGATCGGCATTAACCAGATAACACCCAACATTGGAAGGCCCACCATTGGCACCCTGTTCTCTTTAGAGATAAGAGCAGACTCGTACGGAGCATGTGACAGAAGTAAAGGAGTCTGGAGACGTCATAGTGAATGTTATGTGATGAAGGATTTAAGAGTTCCCTTAATGTTTTTTTGAGTACTGTACTTTTAACACAAGGAGAAATTTCCATTCACGGGAAGCAGATGTTGGTGAAAGTAAGCGTATTCCGAGGAGACATCATTCTCGTAGATTCACATACTCTTTCTACATTCTGCTTGTTCATAAAATGTTCCTACATGATAAATGAAACTTACGAAATTCATCCTAAAACACAAAGTACTTAATCTTCTGTGTTTTCTATGATAACGTCATTTGTAATACTCAGATATGACACGGCGCACAAAAAGGACGTTAAACTGGAGGCCAACACTTCATGCTGAAACAAAAGACCCAATATGGGGTCAAGTTATAAAGCAGAATCAAGTGACACCATTGGACCAGGACGACATACCTTAGGGTAACAGTCAAGCAATTACATAGGATCCATGCCTAGAAGAAGGATAAGTCCAAATATAAAGGTGGAGGATCGGCCAAGAGCCTCAAAACAGCTCCACGTCAGGAGATTAATCACGATGATGGATTCAACCAATGCGTTCTTGAATTATCAAGAGGCCATGAATCCCCTAGGTAATGTCCGAGATGGAGACCAAGCCGGGGCCAGGGATCTGGCCACCAATCACTGTGCATGATCACTGGAGGTATCTGGCCATCATATACCAAGTTCACCATTAGAGTTACACTATAGATGAGCTGCTGTATCTGAGCCTAACGTTATTAAAGTCATCTTATATTGTCTCCAATGTGTATACGAGTATACAGTCTTTTTTTACCTTTTGTAGGGAGGGAAACAAAATATAAGTCTCCAGGTGTGTGCTGCATCAATAGGTCACTTAAAAAGTCAGCGGTGCTGCAAAAAGTGATGGCCGAGACACGGCCATGAAGTGAAGTTGTGGGGAGACCCCAACTTTCGGGCATTCAGAGGTGTAGCTCAAGGTTCAGGGGCCTGGATGCAAAAGACAAAAAGCCTCACATAGCTGACAACTGGAACAGACGGAACATAGGCATTCGGCTGTTTGTGAAGCATGGTGTCTATAAAACTACGTGACTGGAGTCAATATCCAAAACTGAGTCACAGTCGCTGCCAAGGAACCAGCATGATTCATTAATCTGGAACCTAACACCTAGAAAACTGTGAGAAACTGGGGGTGGATGAACATGGAGACATCTACTAGGGCCAAATGCACATGGCACAGATTAGGCAAAGGTACATTTATCAGAAGAGAACTGAAGCAGTTCTGCCATGAATCGGTCCCATTGTAATCCTTATCCACAGCAGTAATGTCAGGAATCGGCGATGAATTTCTAGGGGCGTTACTACCTGGCTCCTAGGATGTGCTCAGCCGCGAGTAAACATTTATGTTGTGTAGGGAACGTATATAAAAGACCCTTTTACATGTGCACAGATGCCCAACAGTTCGCCCCAGCTCTCAGTGGATGGAGACAGAGAGGGCTGGGGATCGTTCAGGCCCACCCGCCTCCATTTACAGTAAGCAGGCAGTCGTTCATAAGTGATACTGCCTGTTTAAAAGGCTGATCCGTCACTCAGGTTTCAACATACAGAACCCGAATGACAAATGAGAAGCGAATGAATTCTTGTTTGGTGGTCACTCAGTGCATGCAAATGAAGGAGATGAAACCATGAGCCAAGCCAGAAAGCTACTGCACACTGATGAGGGGCAAACACCCCGAAACAGCTGTCTGTGTATGGATTCTGACTTGGCTTTCAACTTCAAATCATCATTATCAGGCTTGAACAAAGTCTGACATTGACTTGCAGGAATGCTGCCTTCCAAAAGGTGGCGCTGCAGAGATATCGCGTCACCTCCCTTAGGGCTTATTCAAGACAGGTGTATATCGGTTGAGTTTTCACGCCCGGCCAATAGATGCTGTCCCTCTCTGCAAGGGGAGGAGGCGGGCCTGGCCAGGAGCAGTGCACTGAGCTCCCGCCCACTGTTTGCAATGGGAGGGGGCAGGCGGATCTTAGCTCCACTTCCACCCCACCCTCCCATTGCAAGCAGTGGCGAGGAGAGGGCGGAAGTATAGTTCACTAGCTCCTGGCCAGGCCTGCCTCCTCCTCTTGCAGAGAGAGGCAGCGTATATCGGCCGGACGTGAAAACCTGACTGATATACTCCTGTCTGAATAAGCCCTTCTTTGTATATTAGCCAGAGGAGCATTAATGGCCTTATAAGTCTCCTCACTTACCTTCTAGGTGCTCTCCCTAAGGAGAAAAGAGAGCGTTCCTGACCTCTGTGCATGCATTAAAGGGGCTGTCCCGCGCCGAAACGGTTTTTTTTTTTCAATAGCCCCCCCGTTCGGCGCGAGACAAACCCGATGCATGTGTTGAAAAAAAAAAACGGATAGTACTTACCTGAGTCCCCGCGCTCCGGTGACTTCTTACTTACCTTGCGAAGATGGCCGCCGGGATCTTCACCCTCGGTGGACCGCAGGTCTTCTGTGCGGTCCATTGCCGATTCCAGCCTCCCGATTGGCTGGAATCGGCACACGTGACGGGGCGGAGCTACGAGGAGCAGCTCTCCAGCACGAGCGGCCCCATTCAACACGGAGAAGACCGGACTGCGCAAGCGCGTCTAATCGGGCGATTAGACGCTGAAAATTAGACGGCACCATGGAGACGGGGACGCCAGCAACGGAACAGGTAAGTGAATAACTTCTGTATGGCTCATAATTAATGCACAATGTACATTACAAAGTGCATTAATATGGCCATACAGAAGTGTATACCCCCACTTTGTTTCGCGGGACAACCCCTTTAACACTGAACGATAATTGTTGAATTCCTGATAGATGTGGAAATCTGAACAATTTATTGGCCTGTGTAATAGGGTCCTGAGGGTCTGCACAGGCGGAGCGAGACCCCCCCCAGAGTGTTGTCATATTATCTAGACATGTTGCCGAACATACTGCATGCTGATAAGTGAATGTGGTAGTTAGACAGAAACTCCGCGACGCCTTCATATGTTGGTCGTGAATATTTAGTTCTGGGAGTGGCTTTATTCTGGGGGGGTTGTATTGTGCACTGTACTCTAGTTGTATCCAGTCACTGCAAGGTGACGGAACGTATTGTATTAGCTGCAGCGTGTGGCGGAGGCCAAGTACGCATGTACAGGAGGAGTCTGTACATAGAAGTTCTCCGCGAGTTAGTTTGGGACACAGAAACTATTCCATTTGCGTTTGTTTGGGCTTCTATTTAACCCGTTCAGTCACAAAGTGCTGCGCAATTGTAAGACTAGAGTAAAAAAAGAAAAGAAAAAAGGCATCGGGTAAAAACGGATCACAAACAGATCCACCGGATCTGTTTGCTTCAGTTGGACAGATTTGCTGGGGTCCGATCACTAGTAGCAGAAATGTAGCAGAAGTTTCAGAAGTGGAAAGTTTTGTGGCAGTATTTCTACCCGGTGTGATCGGACCCTAAAAACAGACAGAAGAACACAGATGTGAGCGCAAGCTTTATGAAACAACTGAATGCAGACAGATGGAGCTGATTTACTATTAAAACACGACCGCTTTCTGGTGCAAACTGCGAACCCACTTGTCGGCACATTTACTATGCGTTTAGACACTTTGACACTTTTTTCACCATATCTAAAGAAGGAATATCCCTTCATATATAAGGGGGCATGTCCAAACGTGACATTGTGTGCCCAAAACCATGCAATTTGTCGTAATCTAAGCCAACTATTAGGTTGCATAAAGCTAGACTAGTGTAAGACCAGCTGCACACAACTGGGTCGGATTCCGCATGCGGGAGCCCGCAGCGGAAGCAGACCCTGCGCCAAGCTGGCAAACCTGCTTTTCTTTTTAGCTGGCTGTACTGTGGATTGGTCCGCACAACAAGCTGTTGGACATTCACAGTACAGGTTTTTTTTGTTTTTTTTTAAAATTCCGGCTTTTTCCCAGTGTTGTCGCTAGGCAATCACATTGTGGAAGGGTAATGGGTTGCACGGCTTCCATTGACTTCAACAGGAGCCGTCCATGCGGAATCACACAGAAATAGAGCATGCTGTGATTTTTTTCTCTGCAAGCGGGAAAAAAAAAAATTTAATCGCAATTGATTTACGCTTGTGTAGAGGAAAAAGCGTTTTGCTATAGCATGCTATGGGCGGTATTTGCTGCGTAATCCCGCGGCGGATGCCTGTCCCAGATTTCACTATGCAAATATGCCCATGTGCAGCCGGCCTCAGAGGGATCAATCTACATGGTTTTGAATACATGGTTACTTTGTAACTGATTTCACAAGTGTAAGCAAAATTGTAACAACCCAAAGAGGGACAACCCCTAGACTGAACGATATGTGACCGGCTGACCAAAGACAAATCCAGGGTTCAGCAGTACTATATATGGTTAGGGGGATTCGCTTACCCAGAACCTCATTACATTCATCCATCATAGATTAGCCTTAAAATGACAAAAAAAAGTTTTACATGATATTACAATTACTGATGAGGTGAGCCGTCGGACACCAACTGGTTAATGTTCTCCCTCATTTGACTAGAAGAAATAAAAACACGGAAGTTGAGAAGAGCTGGGAGCTGCGATTCCACACACTTCTGCGTTGTGTCCGAGTTCTTCTGCAGTGCGCTGTACAGATCCACGATGGGTAAAGCTACGATATCCTTTAAGTAGTAAGTACATGGAGCCAAATAGTCTAAAAGTCCAGAGTCACTGAGATGAACCTGGCGCATCTTAAGACTGTCTTAGTTTGCACTAACTATTGTACAGTATTAGTAGATCTTCGGACGCATTAACTGTCCGAACGTTTTGGTGGGGTCACATCTGCGTTGGAACTTCAGGTCGGACGATCAGTCGCAAAATATTACATTTTTCTTCCATCCAAAAGCCGGGCAGAAACCGGACGGACTCCAGTATAGACAATGGGGTCCATCCAGCGCTGTTCTCGTACCAAATAGCGCAGGAAAGCGGAATCCCCAACGTAGGTGTGAAAGTACCCTTAGTGCAAACTAAGACAGAGGGGCTTATGTACTATTGGAAATTCAACAGTTTTTCAAATTTGACTGTCAAACATGCTTTAAAGCACATTTCATATGTTTCACATCCTTTCAGATGATTTTTCCCCAATGTGTCCAAAAGGGGCGTGGCCTAAACTGCAGTAAAAACTGCGGCAAACTTAACCAACTGATATAAATTTACACTAGACAGTCCCAATACCATCCAGCATGAGCTGCTGGCCATAAAGCTGGCGCATTTCAAGACGGTGCCTAATTTGCAGTAAGACAGACTAACTTTTAGCCAGTGTTAGTAAATAAGCCCCAGACAGATTCATTAGTGACTCATGCTGCAGGGTAAATCTGTTCAACTTTAGGACTATCTAGTCTGGCCGGGTGATAACACAAGTGTTTTAGTGCTGCGTGAGCTGGCATATCGCTGTGTATGGCTGCCTGCAGACGACCGGGTCGGATCCCGCTGTGAGAATCCTCGCAGCGGGATCCGAACCGCACCCCTATAGGGACCAATGTGGGTCTCACCTGCTCCCGCGGCTCCAGCTCTGCTATGAAAAACAGAACATGCTGCGATTTGTTTTCCCCGTGTGATTTCATGCGGACAAATCACGGCCGTCTGCCTAGGTTTGCGCTTTCTAATGCAATCCTATGGCAGTGGCCACAGGCGGAAATTTTGTGCGAAATCCCACCGCGCAATTTCCGCCCTTGTGCAGGATGCCTATGGCAGGGATTTTTGCCTGCTCTTGACGGCATATCTCACGCACGCTTTCATGCGCATTCTTCCTCGTTTCCTTTTTTTTTTTATTTCTCCGTCGCTTAGTGATGTTGCATATATACGCCCCAGGCACACAATATAATTGCATATTTACAGAGTTTATTACGCATCCATACGCGTAATAGAACATGCTGCGTTCTTTTCTTATGTGCATAATATACGCAATAAATATACGCAAGTGTGAATATATCAATGAAAATCAAATGTACCTTCACTGCCTCCATTCACCACGTATATTGCGCGTGTAATATGCAATAAAATTACGCTTGTGTGAGCCAGGCCTAAATGCGTAATGTGTATTATTGGATTAGTTTATGCCAAAAATGGTTTCAAAGTTTTGGGGCATTTTGGCAACATTTGTTGCAATTCAGGCCACATCCTGTTTTTGTCCGACACGGTTAAAAAAAAAAGTCAGAAAGTGTCTAAAAACACGTAGAAAATGTGTCGCAAAGCATCTTGCCATTTCTTTGGTGCAACGTGTGCCAGAAACATTGGATTCCCTATAATTAACATAAGACCCTTTTTAATCAAAGCCTGAAAACAGAAAGGAACGGAAATCGCATCATTGTACATTATACATATAAGGCCGCCTGCACACGGGCGGAAATCCCGCCGCGGTATTTCCCGCGGGATTTCCGCCACTGAAAGTCTGCATAGGAGTGCATTACAATACGCACTCCTATGCAGACGGCCGCGGTTTGGCCGCGTGAAATCTCGCACGGCATGTCCTATTTTTGTGCGGGGATCGCACTCACCCGGCCGCCGGCTCCGGTCTGCGCACGCACCGGCTGCGCCGCAGCCAGCACATGAAAGGGCTGGGGCCGCCAGGCGCGGGAGAGTACGCGCTCGTCACTGCAGGCTCTCGGGTCGGGTCCCGTGGCGAGAATTCTCGCCGCCGGATCCGACCCGCTCGTCTGCAGGCGGCCTTCAACTGGAAAAACGGTTTAAATCCATAACTGGTGGCTACCGATGCAGCTACGGTCGTACCTACTGAGAGATGGCTACCTACTGACCCGCCGTTATAAAAACCGCGAATGATAAATCCACGTAAACCTGCAATCCACATAATTAGATGTATTAAAAGAGAAAGAACTGTGAATTAAAATGCAAATAGAGCCGCGAGGTGGGAGCTGCCAATGTCACATCATTCACAGACGACTCGGCTTTATGTAAACGCGTTTAATATTCTGCGAGGGTCGCCCTTTTTACAAACACGAAACTGCGTCTAGAATATGATATTAGTGCCTCTTATCCGCCTGGAAAGATTTACAAACTCTGCCAAAAAAAAAAAAATTAACCTGTGTGTGCCTGGGAAACAATTTCCTGAAGGGGAGAATGAAGGAGGGCACGGAATCGCTTTAAGCAAAGTGTAATCAGCAACATTCTGCGCTGAATACATTGTGTGAAATAATCCCATAAATTCTTTAATACACAGTAATCAGTGACATAAGACATGTCGGCACAGCGGATTCTGGGGCACGCCGCATCATTATACCGTGCAAAGCGATTACAGCATGTAGAGTACAGCGTTAGACATACACCATGTGCAGCACCGGCCGTGGGTTACATGGCGGCCCGAGCAGAAGTTTTTTATATAGGCTTCCCCAGTCATAAGAAGAAAACTATATATTGCACTGATAGCAGCCACAATGTATTCTGCTTGTGCCGAACGCAGCAGCACATCCACACCAGAGCAGCTCAGTGATCAAATACGGCACCAGGACAAAGCTCATAACATAAATGCAACACCAGAACTAAGCTTGTATCATAAATACAGCACAGGAACTAAGCTCATTACAAAAATTATGCACTTGGTTCTGTTAGTTAATTCATGTAATGAGCTTAGTTCTGGTGCTGCATTTAGGTTATGAGCTTGGTTCTGGTGTTGCATTTATATTACGTGCTTGCTAGTGTATTTATGGAATGAGCTTGGTTCTAGTATTGTATCTTTTCACTGAGCTTGGTTCTCATGTTGTACTTAAGTAACACCAAGCACATAACATAAGTACAGCACAAGAACCAAGCTCAGTGAATAGATACAATACCAGAACAAAGCTCATTACATAAATACACTAGCAAACAGATAACATAAATGCGACCCCAGAACCAACCTTATAACAAATAAAGTTGCAGAACTAAGTGATTGCATTGTGGGGGTGAAGATGGGCTGACAGTGGCACCTCAGAACATCAGAGGCGAGGAGACAGAGCCAGGGAGAGGAGGATTCATGTAGCTCTGCAAATTCTGTTGCACTGAGGAAGATTGCCCCCAGCAGACATCCGACTTGTGCCTCCGCCCCCCTCCTACAAACTATTGGCTGTTACCCTGTGCGACCGCACAAGTTGCATGTAGCTAAGGCCGGCCATGACGATGTAATATGTATAGGTAAAAGCAGAGCTGTGTATATCTCTCAATGCACAATGCTGCTGGTGAGTGGAGGTGGTGTTGGTATCAATCAATTATTTGAAGGAGGTGCAGGAGATTCCCATACTTAGTAGAATACGTCACACTACATCAGTGTGCAGAAGACGGAGTTATCATACGCGACCATAAACTTATTAACTCTTGATCTACCCGAACTGGTCCTACTAATCGCCCAATAAAGCAATGGCCTATGTGATATAGATTATACTGACACGAAGGCCCTTGGTCCCATTGCAAAATCTGCAACAGAGTCCCCACCTGTGTGCCATTAATAATACTGATGTCTTAAGGCCCATTTACACAATGATTATTGCTCAAAATTTGTTCCAACGATGTCTTTTGAGCGATAATCGTTGCATCTAAAGGCTACCATCATTAGCTTATCGGCCGCACGATGATTCTTAGTTCAGCATAAAAATCACTGTTCGGCCAGCCAGCTGACAGCAGGGACCGCACGCTGTGATTCTCCACTGGAGCGCTGATAACATTGTATTCAGCGGCAGTCCTGTGGCAGAAAATGGAGCTGTATGCAGATAACAGACCACTAGCTGTAATCTGCATACAGCAAAGGGAGCTTCATTAATATGCAAATAAAGCTAATAAGCTACTAATAGGCATTAGTGCCCATTAGTAGCTATGCAAAATGATCGCTCAAAAATGCCACTCAAACTGTCTTTTGAGCGAATTTTGAGCAATCATCTTTGCGTGTAAATGGGGCTTAATGTGGCGAAGGGGCCTTTAGTTCCTTTAGGCAACAAAATCCAGTTGCTATTTCCATTACTTAATCACTCTGCAAGACTATGCGTGTTGGGTGCACCCTGGGCAACATGCCTGCTTTTCAACACGGGATCATATGTACACCATAAGCCAGCAGTCCTTCATCAATCATGCACAGTCATTAACTCTGATTAGCTGACAAAGTGCACCCACTGTAATTTACAGTGCATTATTGCTGTCAGCAAGAAACTTCTGCTCTAAAGCAGCACGTGGGAGACTCATTCATGTAAAAGTGCTTTTACGTAGGCTCGTTAAGTAGTTTCAAAACTAATTGGTTATCGACAATTCATTGCGTGGGTGGAAAAAAGACAATTCATTGATCAACACTGACTGGGATCTGGTTGTAAGATTACATAACCTCCTCCAATTACCATTGTAGTCATGTGTCACTGAAGTCATGAGCGGCCCTCACTCCTGCTACCCCAATCGCTCGTTCATCAGCTGGTCTACTCCTTTACGGTGACATAAAAATGTTCATTGGTCAGCCGTACCTTCAGTTCTTTGGGCAGGTCGATAGTAGTTTTAGAAGGTTTCGTGGTGGAGCACTATGAGCTAATAGCCCCATAGAACATCAGAATGGCTTCAACAATCCTCCTCACGCATGCCCCTAGGGTTTCGCCTTTAGCTTGGAGACCTTTGGATTTCCGTACTGGAATGAAATCCATGGAGCCCAATAAATCCCCACTGATTTAAAAGGGAGAACCCACTCACTCAGTTCAGAGAACCGAATATATGCAAACTAGAAGCTGAAAGAACATGGGGTTGGGAAACACTATAAGCTGCTACATTTGAACACGTGATGGCATACCAACTAATGGACTTCCATCAATCTTCTCTTCTCATGGCTGCCAATGTGTGAAAATGAGAAAAACTTAGAAAAATATAATAGTCACCTCCAAACTTTTTTTTGATTCAAGGTGCTCATACACATAAGGCAGAAGCAGGTTGAGGATTGAAGAACAGTTAAACAACTGTTGAACAAACTTTTCAGATGAGGATGATCTGTCATTGGTTGGCAAACGACCTTTTACATGGAGTGATTTGCTCCCATAGCCTAGCACCGATAAACGAGATCAGCGCTCCTCTACCTGACCTTTACAGGAGCTGAAGGTTTCTCCCACATAGAGAATCATCTCTGTTAGCAGCACATTCAGATGGCGAGATGTATGACCAGCCTTGATAGTCTTTTGATTGCACAACAGATATGATCAGCAGATGAACATGCATCTGCTTATTCATCGGTTGACCAGGCGCAACTTGACATGAGCCAACGGTCAGGCAAATGAACCATTCATATGAGAAGGGCCTTAAAACGATAATTCATCGTTGACTCTCATCAGATGAACTACGGCTTTGATTGAAAATGTCCATTTTCATCAACCTTAGTGTAAATGTGTAAGAGCACTATTAGTACCGAATGTTAGAAAGAAACCAAAGGGGTGGGAGGCCACAGCTCCGAGAGGGGGAGGAAATGAGAATTTCTTTCTCCTAAACATTTATTATGTCCCGTGAGTTTCTTGGAAGAGAAATCAAGGCCTGGATTTCCTTTCGAACATCTGATGAGTTAATGTATTTATCTCTTTACTATTAAGGGAAAAACAGGACGTGAGACAATTCCGAGAGTAGAAGGGATTATGTACAGAAGATCGGAGGAAACGCTGGCCAAACAGAGCCGGTAACCAAGAGGAGATTCACCACTCCCTCTCTGTTTTCACAAAACTTGGCTGGATAATCACTGTTTAAAGAGACTGTGAGCCCACAGATGGAGCTTCCAATTTTCCTCTAAAAGGACAAATACGTCATACCAGATCATGAGGATGAGGAAACCAGTAAATACTACCAGCAAGAGCGTCTGGAAGAACATTAAATAATTCCACCCTCAGAGGAAACTAATACCGAATGTTGTGCACCATGATGTGGATCTGACGGTGCAGATCCTAACTGTATGCGGAGTTTGCTTCCATAACGGCTGAGGAAAAACTGCTGACAGCAGTTTTGGCAGCCGAGCAGATGCCACTTCCCTTCCATTGCAAAATATTTGATTTTGATTAAGTCCCTTAATCTTTGGGTCATTGTGACCAACCTCCAAGTGTGTTCAACTAGTAGTGCGCCAATGCATCAGGCTTAGGATGTCAGCACATCCCACAGATCGGGTTGAGATCTGCAGATTTTGAAGACAAGTCATCACCTTGACCTTTTTGTCATGCGCTCATCCATTCCTGAACTCTTTCTGTACTGTGGCGTGGTGCAATATCCTGCTGAATGAGGCCATGAAAGGGGTTACTTCTCAGTACAATGGTTAGGTCGGTGGTACACATCACATCCACATGAATGTCCGGACCCAATTACCCAGCAGAACATTGTCCAGCGTATCACATTGCCTCCGCTGGCTTGTCGTCTTCCCATAGTACATGCTGGGACCATCTCTTCACACACACATGCAACCGGCCGTCCACACGATGGAAAAGAAAAACCTCATTTATCACACCAGGCCACGTTCTTCTGTTGCTCCATGATCCGGTTCTGATGATCACGTGCCTCCTTGCTGGCACTTGGTGGCAGACAGGGGTCAGCATGGGCACTCTGACTGAACCACAAATGGCAGGCTACATTGTTGTGTGTTCCGAGTCCTTTTTGTCCTTGCGGCATTAACCCTTTCCAATCCACTGTCTGACGTCTGAGGACATTCTGATTGAAGGCTGTACAGCTTCAATGTCGGAAGACGTACGGCAGGGTAATTTTACTGTAGATTACCGGCCGCTCTGTTATCAAGGGCCTCTCCAACATGTCCCATACCGCAGTGCTGGCTCTAGCTAGCAGATGGCGCCATTGTATAATGGCAGAAAGAGAAAACCCCCTAGGAAACCATGAATCTAAAATTGGATTGCAAAGGGTTAATGCCTTAAGCAATTTGTGCTACAGAAATGTGGGATCGGACGAGGTGGACTAATCTTTGCTTCTCACGTGCAACGACGAACACTCTGTGCCCATGACCCCGTCATTAAGTTACCAGTTTTCCTTTCTTGGACCAACTTTGGTAAGTACTAACCAGTACTTACTAGAACCCATCCGCCCACACCCACCCCAAAGACCTGCCATTATGGAACTGCTTTGACCCATTCAGATAGCATCATAATTTGAGCAAAAAGCTCCCACAAACATACAGTGTACACAGGGGTATAAAAACCTTATAGAAAAACATTACTATATTACAGCTCAGTACCAGTCACAACTAGTACAGGGCCATAATACAGTCATGTGCATAAAGCCAGAAAGGAAAAAAATGGAAGAACAGTACAGTGAAGAACCATTAAATGGTTGGGTATGTAGTACTAGAATGGAGGAAGGGGAAAAATCCACGCAGGACAGACTTGGCTTGTTCAAGGTGAAATTGATGTAAATAGCCACAATATAGATACCATAGTTACTAACATGGTAAAATAATTTTTGAAACACTTTGCGTCTGAACAAAATGTTCAATAAACCACACCAGAACTATATGTCCTACCAGGAAACGGACTCATCCCCAGTAACGTATCCCAATAAACAGAAAATAGCAAGAGCAAGACTAATTCACCCACATGGAGGTCAATCACAATAACCCAGAAATTACTGCATCGTGATGTCACAGTAATATTTTCAGAAACACTTGACCTTATAATACAGAAGGTGCTGCAGGCAGATCTCAGCCTCTTTAACCCAAGGAGACACTTAATAGAGATGGGAATTTGCCGTATCCACTGGATGAATTGGCATTTTAAAGAGCTACTTCAGTTACAACAAATGGTGTAATAAGCATCGCATGTACAAAAATATAACTACTATAATACTGCCCCCCTACGTACAAAAATATAACTACTATAATACTGCCCCCCTACGTACAAGAATATAACTACTATAATACTGCCCCCCTACGTACAAGAATATAACTACTATAATACTGCCCCCCTACGTACAAGAATATAACTACTATAATACTGCCCCCCTACGTACAAGAATATAACTACTATAATACTGCCCCCCTACGTACAAGAATATAACTACTATAATACTGCCCCCCTACGTACAAGAATATAACTACTATAATACTGCCCCCCTACGTACAAGAATATAACTACTATAATACTGCCCCCCTACGTACAAGAATATAACTACTATAATACTGCCCCCCTACGTACAAGAATATAACTACTATAATACTGCCCCCTGTGTACAAGAATATAACTACTATAATACTGCCCCCTGTGTACAAGAATATAACTACTATAATACTGCCCCCTGTGTACAAGAATATAACTACTATAATACTGCCCCCTGTGTACAAGAATATAACTACTATAATACTGCCCCCTGTGTACAAGAATATAACTACTATAATACTGCCCCCTGTGTACAAGAATATAACTACTATAATACTGCCTCCTATGTACAAGAATATAACTACTATAATACTGCCTCCTATGTACAAGAATATAACTACTATAATACTGCCCCTATGTACAAGAATATAACTACTATAATACTGCCTCCTATGTACAAGAATATAACTACTATAATACTGCCCCCTATGTACAAGAATATAACTATTATAATACTGCCCCCTATGTACAAGAATATAACTACTATAATACTGCCTCCTATGTACAAGAATATAACTACTATAATACTGCCTCCTATGTACAAGAATATAACTACTATAATACTGCTCCCTATGTACAGGAATATAACTACTATAATACTGCCCCCTATGTACAAGAATATAACTACTATAATACTGCCTCCTATGTACAAGAATATAACTACTATAATTCTGCCTCCTATGTACAAGAATATATCTACTATAATACTGCCCCCTGTGTACAAGAATATAACTACTATAATACTGCCCCTGTGTACAAGAATATAACTACTATAATACTGCTCCCTATGTACAAGAATATAACTACTATAATACTGCTCCCTATGTACAAGAATATAACTACTATAATACTGCCCCTGTGTACAAGAATATAACTACTATAATACTGCTCCCTATGTACAAGAATATAACTACTATAATACTGCCCTCTATGTACAAGAATATAACTACTATAATACTGCCCCCTATGTACAAGAATATAACTACTGTAATGCTGCCCCCCATGTACAAGAATATAACTACTATAATACTGCCTCCTATATACAAGAATATAACTACTATAATACTGCCTCCTATGTACAAGAATATAACTACTATAATACTGCCCTCCTATGTACAGGAATATAACTACTATAATACTGCCTCCTATGTACAAGAATATAACTACTATAATACTGCCCCCTATGTACAAGAATATAACTACTATAATACCTCCCCCTATGTACAAGAATATAACTACTATAATACTGCCCCCTATGTACAAGAATATAACTACTATAATACCTCCCCCTATGTACAAGAATATAACTACTATAATACTGCCTCCTATGTACAAGAATATAACTACTATAATACTGCCCCCTATGTACAGGAATATAACTACTATAATACTGCCCCCTATGTATAAGAATATAACTACTATAATACTGTCCCCTATGTACAAGAATATAACTACTATAATACTGCCTCCTATGTACAAGAATATAACTACTATAATACTGCCTCCTATGTACAAGAATATAACTACTATAATACTGCCCCATATGGATAAAACCCCAAAGAAATGAAACTAAACAGTAAGACTCTTCATATTCAGCTTGAGCTGGTCAATAAAATGTATGTCTCCGAGAATATCTCCTTGTCGGACATAGATACAACGTCAAGCATTCTGGACTCCATATCCTAGTAGAAGAGTAAATAAAACTAAACGCTAGCTGCAGCCCAGAGAGGTTTTCGTACGTTGTACAAACCACGAGAAGGAGGACTTGGTTTACACGCAGAACACCCCGGGGCTGTTTAATGTATTGGCAATCAAGGTTTGACCTAAAGTATGAAGCTGGCGCAGGATCTGACACCTCTTTATGTGACTGTGATTTATCTGCCAGATCTCTGCTCCCTCGCTGTGAAGCGCGCAAGCGTTTGTAGATAAAATTAAAAGGGTGAATTACCACCAGCAATATGATGGAGGGATGTGAAGAGACAGGAGGACACACAGAACCAGGAATGGGAAGGGAGAGAAGAATTTAGAAGAAAACTGTGAAGAGAAACACAACAGGTACAAAAGGGTTTCAAGGGGTTGTCTAGGCCTGAACTATTGATGACCCATCCTCAGGATAGTTGACCACCGGGGGTTCCGACGCTCAAGTGGACCCGGGATTGAATTCAATGGCAGCTGTATCTGCGTTACCAACAAGGGCGCGGTACTGGTATATCTGGTCTCCAAAAGAAGAATGGGTGGAGACAGTCTCCTCGCTGCTGTCACATATTGCAGCCATTATGCGAGGCCGGCTGGTGAGGAGACAGCGGCTGACCAACTGCGCCAGAGCAGGGAGCGGAGAAGGCAGAGAGCCAGGGCCAGTGACAGGTGAGGGGATGAGAGTCTGTAAGCAGCGAACACATTGCAGGGCTGATGGGAGGCTGGCAGGAAGAGTCTCCACAGGGAACGCACTGCGCCGGAGCCGGTAGGCAACAACTTCCAGGAGGGGAGTTGATGTTACAGAGGCGGGGATGGAATGGGGGTGGGAAGAATGACAGCACTGGAGGTGGAAGGGGAGATGGCAGAGCTCACGGGAGAGCTGAAGCCGGCAAGGGAATAATGGGAGAGCAGCAAGAAAAGTCACTTACAGGGTCGCCAGCAGTGAGAGCGCACATGGCACCCCAGCAGGGGGAGAGTGACAGGGTCGTCAGCAGCGGAGATGGGATTTCGCAGCCGGGGAGATCATGGGTACCAATTCTCCTGCCTAGCCAATCAAGTTGTGGGCATGCATTTTGTCTCCACCCATTCCTCTGGTGGAGACAAGATACACCAGTACCCAAGGGAGCTGCAATGTGTACGGCGCTGTCAGTTTTCAAGACCGTCTGCGCTAACAGAGGGCCAGAAAACAGCAGATTGCTGGGAGTGCCAAGCAATAGTGCCCCTTAGTGATCACCTCCATAATACTGATGGAACTGATCTGTCCCAAATCTGGTGCCTCCCCATCCTCAGACCCCTCGCCCACCTTCCTGGCCAGACTAAGCAGGAGTAAACAAGGGGAAGCTGAGAAAGCTGAAGTGTGCTCTGAGTTTGGAGCTGCCTCTCGATCCTGTTCCAATGAATTTTGGGCTCTCAGTGTGAATGCGATTACCAACTGTGCTCCGAGTATTAAGTCTGGAGAGCAGGGGGAACAAGTCAGATTATGCCTATCTGCGTAGTCTGGGACTAGTGGGTGCAAGTGAGGAGGACTGTTACTGCAGTTGTGGGGCGATGAGATAAGAGAAAGACATTTGTCATGCCTCAAGGAATGGCAGGGCAGCCCCCAAAATTTGTGACTGTCCTGCTGTATCTGGGTCGGTTGAGAGGGATGGGCAAGTGGTAAGAGGTTGTCTAAAACAAGAAAAACTCCATTTAAAGAACAATCAGGTGCTTTAAAAATATGGCTTGTAGTCCTGGGCCACCATTGTAAATCCTGTACTTGAGAAGGATCGACCATGTAGGTGGTAGGTTAGGAATGCCCAACTTTTTTCCATACGATTAAACCGCCACCAACACATCCTGCAGATTGCTTACACGTTTCGGACAAACTCTTCCTCGTTTCTTCCAAAACTCGTAAGCGTTCTTAATATATGTTGGTGGCTTTCTAATTGCAAAGAATACAGTTTGGAATTTGTAACCTACAATCTGCATGCTGGATCACTCTCAAGTACAGGAGTCGTGCCGAGGTTGGAACATGATCTGTGCACAGCCCACTGGCCAGGTATTTCCTTGGTCCATTGAAGCTGGTTTGCTCTCCCCCTCACACCATCGTAAATGGTGGAGGGGGAGGACTTTGGCTTGAAAGTTTGTGACCAATAGAGACTTTAAAGAAAAAGTTCATTTATAATGCAAGAAAGAAAAAAGAATAGCGTACAGATTAACCCCTTAGTGACAGCCAATATACCCAATATACCTTTTTACGGTGGTCACCAATGGGCTTTAAACCTGAACATACATCTTTTTTAAGGCGGTGGATTGGCTGAGTATGCACAGCCAGGCTCCTGCTGTAACTGCCAGGAACAGAGAAACCTCAGATCATATATATATATATATATATATAAATTTATATAAAACCCTTTTACATGCCACTAGCGATAGCAACTGCAGTATGCAAGGAAATGGACACAAATGACACAATGGGTCCCCTTGGCAGCTGGAGGCCTGACAAGGAATGCTAAACATAGAAATAACTGCTAAAACAAATCAGTCTAGGAGATATTCTGCAGAAAACACAAGGGTTAATATCCTGCTGATCTGCTCCATATTCGGAGGGCGGTAAGCTGAGGGTCGAGAGTAAGGCTGCCTGTCCACGGGCGGGTTTGAATTGCATTCCACACGGCGATAATCCGGCCACGGGAAACGCAGTGAAAGCTCTCCATCGTGTTGCTATGGAGAGCGCTTCCCCCCCTGTCCACGAGTGGAGAATCATTGAGATTCTCCACTCGCGGACGGCAAATTGCAGCATGCTGACAGATAGGCTGACAGCGGAGATCCGTCTGCCGGCTCCTGCTCCCGGGCGGAGATGCGCTGCAGGATACCGTAACGCACGTGGACAGGCAGCCTTATTCTTTTTGTCCTCCTGCAGAAAGGGCAGAGGGGAGAGGCTCCTGCTGCAGCCAGTTGTCCTCACAGCAGGGACAGGACTGCGAGAAGCAGAATGTGGGCTGCTCTGATCTCCCGGGGACCATAGAGAATATTTTTTATACATTTTTTCAGTTTTAATTGTAAATATGAGATAAAGGAATATCAAATGAAACGAGAAGATCAAGAGGGAGCGCTGGTATACTTTTGTGCATTTTTAATGTTTCTTTAAGAATGGAGTAGTGTTTTATCAGGTGATTATGGACTATAAAGAATGACAGAAGGGGTAAAAACCTGTTAAAGCTAAAAAGTCACATACAGAACGTTAGGACAATTAAGGTTAGTGTGTAAAGGGACAATCATGAGCCTTATCTCAGATAATCCTCCATATGAGAAGGGTCTTCGAGCAGACACAAAGCATGAAATCCTTTTATTCCGCACAGAAAATCATACATTTCCTGTATATTTAGGCTCAATGACCCAGTTTTAGGTATCATGGGGTCTGGATGAGTCACAGACGACATCAGTGACCCTACATATTAGAGTTATCGGCCAGCTAACCTGTCATCTTCACGGTGAAGCTGCGTCATCACTGGGTTTTCGTTCTTGTGCTTTTTCTTAGTGCTCTATTTATAATGACTTACAAAGGATTGGGTTTAAAGGGGGCACAAACTTTTCAAACAACTTATGCTCATCTAATAAACTGTGTGTCTCTTTATTTCTGTAATATACTTTCATTAAAAAATGTTGTTTTATCATGGTAAATAATGTTTGAAGTCGCTGCCACTAGGGGTCTCCCTTCCAGCCCCTGTATAATCCACTGCCTGTGGTTAAGTATTGAGCTTCTGTACTTACTGGGACATGGGTCAAAGTTCTAATCTAAACCATGGCTGCAGGGGAAAAAAAAACAAAAAAAACACAGTATATATCACCGTAGAAACGCTGTTTGCCCGGCCGCATCTTCTCCCCGGGTTCCCGACACTATTCTTCTTCATCTCTTCTGCCCGGGGATCAAAAAATCCCCGCCTCCTGGAAGCGTTGTCTCTGATTGGCTGACACTTAGCCAATCACAGCCAGCTCCCGATGAACCAATCACAGCCATTCATCGAGCACTAGCTCTGATTGTCTAAGCGTCAGCCAATCACAGCCAGTGCTTCCAGGAGGCGGGGATTTTTCAATTCCCGGCCAGAAGAAATGAAGACGATCCTTGGGGAAGCTGCAGCAGAGCCACAGACAGCGCTTCTAAGGTGATGTATACTTTTTCTACACTTATGGCTTATTTTCAGGGTAGGGCTTATATTTTAAGCCTCCCCCTCCCTTTCCCCTGCAAATCCTTGCATGTGGTGCTACAAAGTTGTGCGACTTTGTAGCACTACAAAACGGCGGAATTGCAGCGAGAAGATGCAGTGATATTGCACAGATCAGTGATGCGATATCACTGCGATTTTCTCACGCCATCTTGCCTGTGTGAAGGAGGCCTAGCTGTCTAGTTGGAAAATCCCTTTAAAGGAGCAATAGCCTCAATTCACCCAGTAACAAGCACACTAGGTCTTTATGAGTAATGTTGTGTATGGAACACATATATTGTGTCCCCTCATACCCATGTAGCTCTGGGCAGCAGGCTACTATGCCAACTACTCATTCCAGCCCTGTTCCAAGGGACCATGAACACTAAAACAAAGCCGCAATACAGCAGAATGAACCAAGGTTGTTTCATAGCTGGATTTCTACCATAGTCTCCCGGTCGAGATCCATCGGTGTCATTAACTATAAATGATTGGTTTCCTAGGTAGATCCGCACATTCCCCATCGTTTCATCTGCCTGCATCAGGCCATAAGAAGCGTATGGAGTAATGCCATGTGTTAGGCTGATCTCCTTCTCTAGAAAACATGGTTGAAGACGCACAATGCATTATAGTCAGTTTACTTGGAAGGAACTGGTTCAAAGCCAACATGTTGGTGAAAGGTTAGGACAGAGGTTAAGGTTAGGTTTAAATAAATGACCTTATCGAAGCTTTATTTTTACAAAAATATCATTAACAGTATTTATAGGAAAAAAAACAAAAATATGAACACAGCGCCGACCCTGGTGACCGTGCCGGGCCTCAATCCTTCACCGAAAGGCTATATATCTAGGGAATGACAAACCCATTGCAAGGGTTACAAAGGGAGTGCCGACTTTGCACAAACACTTTGCACAATGACCTAATTATGGGGATTCCCACTGCCAAATAGTCTCTCAAAGACAACCCTTTGGCCATAGAAACTGGCATTGCAGTCAGGTCATACATTGTCCTAGCAGTGGCTTATAGAGAGAGGTCTAAAGAAGAGGATCCCACCCTCTGAGGTCCGCAGACCCTCACAGAAAATATGGAAAGGGGTTATCTACTGTACATAAGACAACCCCTTTATAAAAGAAGGCCTGCCTATATACATATATTACAAGTGTAAATACATAGACCGTTCACACTGGTATCTACAGGAGCCATGACGGATCCATTATAATCCATCTGACAGATCAGTCTTCTTTTGTCCTTCGGCTTGTAATGCATCAGTCAGCTTTCTGTCAAGAATCAGGGTATTCTTCAGCCGAGGGTTATGTGCACATCTGCGTCAGAGGCTCATATTAGGCGCTTCCATCGTGGATTGGCAAGTTTTTGACTTGAAGAGTAGACACCTCATGAGAGCCCATTATAAGTCAATGAGGTCCATCAGTGGCCGCCAATATCCGTCCTGCGACAGGTCAGCGTATTGTTGTTTGTTTGGAATGGAAACCAGAACACAGGTGTGGACACAGCCAAAGTTCTTTAACAGGTGAGACTTTTCTCTTTTGCGCTCTCTAAAGTGCAAACTTTAGTAATTTGAGACAGACCGGTTGCTAATGAAGCGCTTCCTGACAATCCTATTCAAAAGACCGTTTTACGACATGCAGCCGTGGACGCCGACTTACCACTCCTGGCGGCCGCAGCACACATTCACGTCCTCTTAGCAGACACCAGGCCCTGCCGCCTGCACGGGGTGGGAGAACAGCCCAGAGAATGTGCATGCATCCGGCCGCACTTAAAGGGATAGTACACCCAAAGTCTTCCCCCTCCAATTAATATTGACACGTGCTGAATATTGAGGTCCTGTTTGCTCAAGGTGCTTCCAAGCTGTTCCGACTCCCTGGTCTCGTGATATTGGCTTTCCCTACATTCCAGTCTCTAATCCTGACCATGGCTTGTGAGATCAACTATGCTTTTGTCTGCTGCCTGATCTGACCTGACCTCCGGCCTGTACCCGACTTGTTCTCCATGACCTCTGGCTTAGTTCCTCATGCTGAAGTGTGCCTCCCCCCCAACCCAAACTGCACTCTTGTTCACTCAGGTACCACACTGAGGACTTAAAGGGGTTTTGTCATTTAAACAAAACCCCGTCCCCCAGCTGGGCTCTGCCTACAACAACAAACAATGGTGTCCGCACCTTTCCTGGGGCCCAGGGACACAGTGGAGCGCCGGCGGTGACTTCCGGGTGGAAGCAGGTGACCGCTGTGGCCAGAACCAAAATGTCACCATCAGAGCTCATATCCTGGCTGCCATAAGTTTGGGGACATGACGTTGTAGCCTCTGATTGGCTGCAGTACTCACATACTTCCACCCAGCCAGTCTACCCAGAAGTCACCGCCGCTGCCAGCACCAGCTTCGTCCCGATGCCACAGGAGAGGGATGGAGTTTTGTTGTAATGACAAGACCCTTTAGGTCACATCAGCTACCATAATACTGGGACTATCTTCTAAGACCCTTCTCTCTGAGAATACTTTTAAATTAATTTACGCAAAAACGGGTCATGTGATCTCCATGCCTATAATGGAGGCCAAGGACAAATACATGAATGTGCCGAATGTCACAAAGTGAGATTAAAGAGACCCCACACACCTGTTCACTCCACCAGATTTACCATGCAAATTTCCCTAAATGTATTCATGAAAACGTTGCTGCGAAGATGAAAGAGAAGCCGAGAGAATAGAGAATGAGAATGCAGAGCGGGGGACACGAAGGGGCTATAGTAAAAGGTGTGGAGCGCCGTAGGGGGGGACGCATAGCAGAAGATTGGCTGGGTTGGACGGGATTTAGGGGATATAAGGACAAGGGTGCAAAGAAAATGGAGAAGGGGTTGAAGGAGCAAAGACAAACAGGAGGTAAAATTCAGAGGGGAATGGCAGCTCAGCATGCTGGCAGCACGCTCTCAGCTAATCTCAGCACGGGGGCGCAGCAGGTGAGGAGCGTGCCGGCCTACCGACCAGCATCCTGTGGATTGAGAGCATGCAACGGAGGGGGCTGTCAAAGCTTTAGGCGGAAACCAAGAAGACTTAATGACAGGAACGCGCTTAACCCCTTCATGACAAGCAAAAACATCCAATACTGCGACTGTGTTGCTTATATATGTTGCCGATCAGATATTCTATATAAACTGCAAATAACTGCATATACAACACTGAATTATAGGAGATCCGGATGTGGGTGGGTAACAGGCAGTTGGCATCAGGTCTATCGGGTGCAGAAGAGCGGGTGAGGGTGCCCTTTACGTCACAAACAAATCCGCTGCACAATCCGTCTTATCGTGCCGACAGTCGCTGAGAAAAGTCGCTGGAGTGTACGAACAACAGAGCGCTGATTGTTCATTAGCTGTTTGCAGAGATGTATCAGTCATAGAGGGGATCTCCATGCAAATGTGTTTGCAAGTTGTTTGCTATGACTTTACGCCAGCCGGCTTGATCAACCAGCGGCTATAAACAAACGACTGACAACTTATTGTCACCTTATCGGTGGCCATGTTTACAACTATCATAGTCAGCCAATAGTCATCCCATGCAAAGGTACCTTAAATGAGTTTACCATAACTCTAAGCTATAGCCAATAGACAGGATAGGGGATAACTAGTTGATTGGTGGGGGTCTAAATGCTGAGCCCCCCACCTGTGGAACAACCCCTTTAGAGGAAGCTTTGGAGACAGTTCACCTTTATAGGCCCCTAGACGATCTCAGATGCCATGGAGAGGCCTTGACCTGGAGCCAAATCTATCAAAGTACAAGGAGCAATGGTGTTACCTTGGCAGTTAGTCGCCACAGCTCACAATGGGGCCACATACCCCTTTGCCAAGTACATTGAGTGCCACGTCTGATCTTGCTGCCCAAGCCTCAGACAGTCACCCTTGTAGGTATGCTTCAGAGTTTAAAGCGACCCTCCACTTTCCGGACAAAATACTATCCCAGGAGTGGAGAGGGAAGGGAATATAGTGCCTACAGTCATTCTTCTCTGCCATCCCTCCAATCCATTGGTTCCAAGAGCTGTTTTTTGACATCCAAGATGGCCATCTTCAGACTACCTAATCTCATTGCATGGATCGTGTTAGACTACCAATACACTGTACCCGCTCTCTGATTGACAAGAGTTGCTCACGGGATCAGCACTGGCCAATCAGTAATAAAATTGCTGCAGCCATCATGGGTGGCCAAAAACAGAACCAAACCCGCTAGATCAGAAGGATGGCAAAAAACAACTGAAGGCAAGATGCTGGTCAATCCAAAACCAAAGGATTAGACAACTAATCTCCGATTGCCGGGTAAATATCCGGACGTAACGGCTTGAAAAACTAAAGTGTCCCAATAACTTTTCTATCCAATCACATCGATGCCATTTTAGAAAAGCAAACATTGTTCTCTCGGCGTTAACGAGATTTCATAGACTACAATAAACACGAGGAACAGTTTATGAGTTGACCCTGAGGCTGTCAGACTCGGCCCCATCCACCCAGGTAATCCACTACGGCTACATGATTTTATTACAGAGCCATAGCAGGTTGCCAGCATTGTTAGGACATTTTATGGGAGTAATTAAAAAGGTATTTCACAAAAGCTTAATTAAGTTAAACAAATAGAGTTTGGACTATCCACGGTAGAAATGGTGTCGTAGCGCCGAGTAGTCCATGAGTAGGGCTGATGACAAATAGGACACGAAAGTAGATTAGAAGGGGTTGGCCCACCACTTAAAATTGCCTTACATGCACTCTGTCCTTGAGATGTGACTGCTGCAGCCAATCACTGCCTAGATGGTCATAGTTGTGGCCAGTGATTGGCTGTAGCAGTCACATGTCCTGGTCAGCAGCAACACGAGTGGTTATGAAGCAATTTTAAGTAATGGGAAAACCCCTTTAACTTCGATGGCTTATCTTTAGCAAAGGCCTTAAAAAAATTTGTGTGGAAAATATTTTATTTTTTTTGAAAACTGCTCAGAATGCTGTAGAAATATAAAAAAGCCAATATTTCCTCATCTGATCCCCCCACTACTCCTGTTCCACTTAGTCCTCCCCTGCTCTCTGGTCCCTGCTGCAGCAATGATGTCCCAACACAAGGACATGGCAGTGATACAGCCAATTACCACCTGAAGTGGTGACCCATCACAGGCAAAAATTGGCAGCAACAGTTACATGTCTCCGTGCCGGGACTTCTTGACCTATTGCAACTAGCAATGGCTGCAGCAGTCACATGGCCCCAGTTGACACATCTTCACCACAGCATTAAGAGGAAAGTTCCGGAGAACCAGGCACCATTGAAATTCAAGTAGCTGGGCATCAGATAAGGGGAGTATGCTATTTTATGCTTTTACAGAAATCAGAGTTTTCAAAATTGTTTTTTTTTTTTTTTTATGGACGGCCCCTTTAATATCGGATTGGTGGAAATCTGACTCCCGGCATCCGAACTAATCAGCTGGCTGAAAGAGCAACAATGCTCTGACGCCACGTTCTCTTCATTGTTTACCAGGTACAGTGCTGTACATTTGGTAGTGGGTGCACCTGGTACTGCAGCTTTGTCCTATACTCTTGGACTGGATTGGACTGTAGACCTTCAGTCAGCTGATTGGTTGGATTCCCAGGAGTGAGTTCTCAACCGATCTAAAATATTGATGGTGTATCCTTTACATTTTGAAGATGGATGAAAAATCGATACCCCCTGAAATCCAGGAGATCTGTAACGACCCGGTTTCGAACATTTGACCAACTATAATGGACAAGAATGGAGCCTGCGGCTGTTGGGCATGCTGCCAATTGTACTGTAGTCTCGCAACAGCAGAAGGGCCCCAGGTTTGAGACCTCTAGTTTAGATGATCCATAGAGGACGTGGGTAAGATAATTAACAGGATGGGTTAATGCAGGTTTATGTTACACATTTTGTTGTGTTCATAGCATTTATCGCTGAGCTGGTGTTTAATTAATTCTCCTCATTACAGCTTCGCGTTCCTGGTAATTAAATTCTCAGTTTTCAGGACTTCATTTTTTTCCGAGGGAAAACCCAGAACAGATATGATGTTATAAGTCTCTTTCTGGAGCGGCGATGAAATGAATATTTAATATATTGCTCTCTCCGTAATGAGAAAAACTGAAATATTTCCCACGCTGAGCCTCATAAGCAAAAGGTACAATTCTATTAGAACTACCAGAAATGAATGGTGAATACAGAACAGGAGAGATTCGCCGCCAAACTCATTTCCTGAGCTCTCCGATGAACTGGGAAAAACTCATCCTGCGTGTAATGTGAACTGTGCGGTGATGGAGTGAAAAGCGTGAGCGTCCTCCAGGCTGGAACAGGTATTTACCATAACCTGATAAGACTAGAGAGAAAGGGCAAGCGCTAACCACAAGGCGATCCTTCAGACAAGACTATAGCATCCAAATTCGGGAAGATGAAAAGTAGGATAACTCAAGCAGCTCACGTAGTGCGTCGCACCACTGTTCTTCAATAGGCCACACCCCTTTTATGCGCCACCACAGTAACAGAGCCTCTCAGTGACCCCCTCATAGTATTAGTGCCCCCTCAGTGACCCCCTCACAGTAATAGTGCCGCTAAGTGATCCCCTCACAGTAATAGTGCCCCTCAGTGACCCCCCCCCTCACAGTAAGTGCCCCTCAGTGACCCCCCCTCACAGTAATAGTGGCCCTTAGTGAGCCCCCCTCACAGTAATAGTGCCCCTCAGTGACCCCTCACAATAATAGAGCCCCTCAGTGACCCCCTCACAGTAATAGTGCCCCTCAGTGACCCCCCACACACACACAGTAATAGTTCCCCCTCAGTGACCCCCCCCCACAGTAATAGTGCCCCCCAGTGACCCCCCTCTCAGTAATAGTGCCCCTCAGTGACCCCCCCCTCACAGTAATAGTGCCCCTCAGTGACCCCCCCCTCACAGTAATAGTGCCCCTCAGTGACCCCCCCCCCCACAAGAATAGTGCCCCTCAGTGACCCCCCCTCACAGTAATAGTGGCCCTTAGTGAGCCCCCCTCACAGTAATAGTGCCCCTCAGTGACCCCCCCCCCCACAGTAATGGTGCCCCTCAGTGACCCCCCCCCCCACAGTAATGGTGCCCCTCAGTGACCCCCCCCTCACAGTAATCGTGCCCCTCAGTGACCCCCCCCCCTCACAGTAATCGTGCCCCTCAGTGACCCCCCCCTCACAGTAATCGTGCCCCTCAGTGACCCCCCCCCCCTCACAGTAATCGTGCCCCTCAGTGACCCCCCCCCCCCCTCACAGTAATCGTGGCCCTCAGTGACCCCCCCTCACAGTAATAGTGCCCCTCAGTGACCCCCCCCTCACAGTAATAGTGCCCCTCAGTGACCCCCCCCCACAGTAATGGTGCCCCTCAGTGACCCCCCCCCCTCACAGTAATCGTGCCCCTCAGTGACCCCCCCCCCTCACAGTAATCGTGCCCCTCAGTGACCCCCCCTCACAGTAATCGTGCCCCTCAGTGACCCCCCCTCACAGTAATCGTGCCCCTCAGTGACCCCCCCCCCCTCACAGTAATCGTGCCCCTCAGTGACCCCCCCCCTCACAGTAATCGTGCCCCTCAGTGACCCCCCCCCCTCACAGTAATCGTGCCCCTCAGTGACCCCCCCCTCACAGTAATCGTGCCCCTCAGTGACCCCCCCCCTCACGGTAATCGTGCCCCTCAGTGACCCCCCCCCCCCCTCACGGTAATCGTGCCCCTCAGTGACCCCCCCTCACAGTAATCGTGCCCCTCAGTGACCCCCCCCTCACAGGACAAGTATACATCTAAATAATAGATACTCGTTCTACACAGTGATCGTAATTACAGTGCAGTAATCTCCGGTTGTCACAGATGACATTTCCTAGGTTTGGTGTCATGCACTCTCTATCCAGGCCCAGACTGCCATAAAGACTTTTTCCCGCCCCTACTTGTCTATGTACAAACTCACACACACTGTACTAGTGTCCTTCTGTGACCCCAATGGAATAGTGCCCCTGATATGGCCCCACAACCTAACAGTTCCTCTGTGGCCCAGATTTACTAATAGTTCCCCCACTAAGTTACAGTGGCCCCATAGTTCTTCCTTCTCTGCCCCCCTAAAGAGTGACTCCCCACCGCTGGACTCCACAATAGAAAGGCTCTTTTTCAGCCATGGCAGTAACGCTATTAGTGTTTCCTGACGCCACCAGGAAGTAGTGCTGAAGAGAGCACTGACAGCCCGGTGACGTCCCCAGTACCTCATTGGCTGCACAGAAGGGTCTCTACTGCAGGCGCTGGAAGGACAGTGTGATGCTGCTGTCCCAGCTCCCGTGCAACAGTTGTTTTCCCTGCTCATGCTGTTCTCTTCCCCGCTAATGCTGTAAGTGTGCTAGTCTCCCCGGAAATGTATGCAAAAATGGGTGCTTTATGTTTTTTGCTATATATAAATTTTTTTTTTTTTATTATTTTTTTTAGGGCTGATTACATGGAGAGATCATACAACATTGATTGTGGCATGTAAGGCGTTAACAGCGGGGATCGATGTTCTCCCCACTGTTGCAGCAGGAGACTGACTGTCAGTCTCGGACGGCTCCTGCTGCAGGCTGTGCCATCCAAATGACATAAAATATATGGCGGGAAGGGTTAAAGGGTTTATGCCAAGATGGCATCTC
Organism: Eleutherodactylus coqui; assembly: GCF_035609145.1. NCBI lineage: Eukaryota > Metazoa > Chordata > Amphibia > Anura > Eleutherodactylidae > Eleutherodactylus > Eleutherodactylus coqui. The sequence goes on along the minus strand of NC_089838.1, from coordinate 313,088,723 downwards.
TTGTACATGTGAACTTTATAGACTCAGGAGCCCCCTCTATGGATGGAGGGGAGAGGGCTGCTCTGCAACAGCACCTCCCATCTAGGCGGACTGTGCGCCATCCGTACAAGTGCAGGACAACCATTCATGTTAATGACCATCCTGTAATGCTACATTTTCCTTTCAGCAGCTGCTAATGGAAACATTCAAGATCAGTGATCCCCAGCCATTGGCTCATAGCCACATATGGCTCACGGCCACTTGCTCGCCATTACATTTCTGAGTTACGGCCTTATGCCCTGACAACTGACATTATTGCAGTCATTTCCTAGCCATTGGGTTTAGTATGGCTCCCATCCATCACTCCAAGTGCTCTCACGAGGTACTAAGGGTTGGGGACGCCTGCTGTAGATGCTGCATCCCGACAGCGTCGGTACAACTACTCTTTTAGTGCAGTGTAGGTAATATATTCCGTCTGACGTCTAGGAAGAACAGCAAGTCCCCAGGCCATTATGATGGATGTAGAGAAATTTGCAGGACCCGGGGGGGCTGCCACCCCCCCAGAGAGGTACACAATACGGCATGCTGCGCCCTTACAACCTGTCACCATGCCGAGTTCTCTGGTGTCACAGGAGCTCATGTCACTGCTAGGAGGTCACGGTGCCCTGTAGGGAGAGACAACCTTCTACGTATTCCATCTGAAGCTGGCATAAGATGTGCATATTCCTACACAGAGCCGTTCCTGCATAACAGTCTGTTACCAATAAGCTACAGTAATTAATCTTCACCTACCCAGCGCATTTCCTGACCTCTCCTCCCAGGCTGCAAGACTAATTGACTCTACTAATCATCAGCGTGGTCAGCGGACAGTACATCAATGCCGTTATACAAACCTGCATAGTGCTACCCCCATGATAGTGGCCAGCCTGGGGCAAGTTACCAATGCAATTAAATTGGTTTCGACATCATTTAACCAACCGGGCAGGATATATAAACTGACAATTGTATCAGTAACCGAACAGCGAGAACACAACAGTGACACAACAACTCCACCAGCTGACTGAAAGAGTGTGGGCGACTGAGAAAATGCCGGCAGACTTTGAAGGACACCATCATCATCACCCTTTTCAAAAAGGGGGAAAGAACAGACTGTGAAAACTATGGAGGTAACCTACCTTAGAACTTCCACTGGGAAAATCCTTGCTTGCAAACAGTCTTCTACCCATTTCAGAAGAGATCTTCCCGGAATCCCAGGACGGCTTCCGTCCTTCTAGAGGAACAGTGGATATGATCTTCATGGCACGACAGCTCCAAGAAAAATACAGAGAACAAAACCAACCACTGTACATGGCCTTCATTGACCTCGCAAAGGCATTCGACACAGTGAATGGCAATGCCCTTTGGACCATCCTCCAAAAAATGGAATGCCCTAATAAATTTGTGAACATCCCGCGGCTCATCCATGATGACAACGGTCTTGGACAGCAATGGCTCTCAAAGTGGCCCATTCGAGGTGGAGTCAGGCATCAAAAAGGGTTGTGTTATTGCCCCAACCTCATTTCCCATCTTTATAGCTATGATACTGCACTTTGTTGATGGGAAGCTTCCAACCGGCGTGGAAATTATCTATCGGACAGATGGCAAACTCTTTAACCTTAACAGACTAAAAACCCAAACCAAGGTCACAACAGCGTCTGTTACAGAACTACAATATGCTGATCTGAATGAGCACAGCCTACATTATCAAGATATACAAACCACTTTAAACATCTTTGCAGAAACATACGAAAAGCTTGGCCTCTCGCTGAACATCGAGAAAACCAAAGTGCTCTTTCAACCAATGAATCATTTTGCACTGCCAAAAACACAACTTAATGGTGCAACGTTGAAAGATGTTGACCATTTCCGCTACCTTGGCAGCCACCTCTCCACAAAAGCATTGAAGTGATGATCCTTCACCATCAACTTCGCTGGACTGGCCACGTTGTGTGAATGCCCGGTTACGGTCTCCCAAAGTAATTACTATACTCTCAACTCAAGAATGGAAAACGGAATGTTGGTGGACTGCAAAAGAACTTCAAAGATGGGCTTAAAGCTAACTTTAAAAACTGTGGCATAGACCTCGAGAACTGAGAAGCCATAGCCCTTGAAGGCTCAATTTGGGGGGCAGCTGTTACCAAAAGCACTGTGAATTTTGAAGAGGCACGAACAGAGGGCGAGAGGGAGAAACGTATCAAGAGGAAAGCACATCAAGCCAACCCTTGTCAGGACCGTCTTCCACTTGGAAACCAATGTTCCCACTGCGAAAAAAGAACCTGCGGATCAAGAACTGGTCTCTATAGTCACCTACAGACCCACCGCAAAGACCTCATACTTGGAGGGCAATCATGCTCGGGCACGAGTGATAGCCTATGATGATGACGCCGCCAAACTTGGCAAATCTGGCCTTGGTAGCATTTGTCACGTGGAAAAATAATGGAAGAAAGTCCCATTGATTATATGCACAAACACGCAGTAAGTACACATGTAGCATGCATATTCACTGGGTATCTGCACAGTCCTATTGACTGCAATGAGCACTTTGTTTGTAATAGGGACCAAATTAAGATATGCTGCTTTTTTTCCCCCCACATGTGTGAAAACTCCAGGACAGAGTGCCCTAGGGCAAGTCAGTGGGGATTCAGTGCTCTGTATTACATGCATAATACAGATCAAACATATCCTCCTGTAATGGCAACTGGTCGTCTGTAATTATGGCCCATGATGAAATGTGTATTTAGACTTATTCATTGCAGCACAAGTGTTCGATTAATCTCTGCACCACTTATTTGTCAGAACAATTCTGGACATCCTCCTCTGACCCCTTTCGGTGACAAGCAATTTCCGTCCACAGGGTCCCCTTTCCCTGGATGTTTTTCTTCGATTACACCATTCTCGCTCCACTCTCCAGACTGCTGCACTAGAAAGCCCTAAAAAGTTGGATGTGAAATTCTCATCCTGGCTAGTCTAACAGCTATGACCAAACCTCGTTGAAAGTCGCTCACATCGACTGATTCAGGGCTAGAAGCCCTCCTACATTATAGACTGAGAACTTGCACTGGAGGAGACTCCTTACCTTTACTGTATACACAATGGTTTGTTACATGAAGCTGACTGTAAATTACTGCTAATTGATCCATCTCTGGGATTTCCTGCTATGAGAGAGAGAAGAACTTCTGCCTTCTAATCTAAAATGAAAATTTTGCCCAGGGTTAAGCAGAGTTTTAATTCATGTTGCGGCTTGTTGACCACAGTGGTCAGGGATTGCGTTTTACTGCTCCATTTGTGGAACAGGAAAACACTAGTCCTGGCCAAAAGGATCTGTCTTATGAAGAATTCAAATGCTGCAGAGCGGACCCCATTGACTGTAATGAGGTCTGTTCAGTTTCCAGCCGGACTTCCGGCTTTTTAAAGGAAACACATTGAGCGATGGAGGTTCTGAATAACGATGCTGATGTGCACTAGCCCTTAGATGTACAGATATCTTTTGGAACAGGAAGACAAGGTTTTTTTTCAAGGTCCCAAGGACTTGGATGGGATCTGCTGACAATCTTACATTTGTGAGAGATGCCCGCAGATATAATAATAATATAATAATCTTTATTTGTATAGCGCCAACTTATTCCGCAGCGCTTTCAGGCATGGATAAATGCAAAACAATACAATTACAATGTGAGATACAACAATTACAATGTGAGATACATTGGGTTAGACACAAATGGGTTGAGGGTGGTACAGGAGGTGCAGGGGGTGGGGAACACAGGCAATAGGAAATATTATGTACAGATCATTTATAGAAGGCAAACAGGGTGGAGCACCATAGTGAGGGGCAGGGGACTAGGTCAGGAGATTTGGTATGCTTCCCTGAAGAGGTGCGTTTTTAAAGCACGTCTGAAATTTCGTGCATCGGGAATTGTCCGGATGCCTTGGGGTAGAGCATTCCAGAGGATGGGTGCTGCTCTAGTGAAGTCCTGTAGGCGAGCATGAGAGGTTCGTATTACAGGGGTGTTTAGTCTGAGTGCGTTAGCCGATCGGAGTGAGCGGGCTGGGTGGTGTACTGACAGTAGGGAGGCGATGTATGGTGGCGCAGCACCATGCAGAGCTTTGTGAGTGAGGTAGAGGAGTTTAAATTTAGTTCTGCAGTGGATGGGCAGCCAATGCAGCGACTGGCATAGTGCAGAGGCGTCTGAATAACGACTGGATAGAAAAATGAGTCTAGCTGCTGCATTTAGTATGGATTGGAGCGGAGCGAGTCTAGTGCGGGGGAGGCCAATGAGTAGCGAGTTGCAGTAGTCAAGCCGGGAGTGGATGAGCGCAACCACGAGCGTCTTTAGCGTGTCCGTGGTTAGGAACGGACGTATTTTAGCAATATTTCTGAGGTGCATGTGGCATGTTTGGGCCACAGATTGGATATGGGGGGCAAAGGAGAGGTCAGAGTCCAGTGTGACCCCAAGGCATCGGGCATGCCGTCGGGGGGTTATGATGGTGCCAGACACTGGAATGGAGATGTTGAGGGGAGGTCGGTTAGAAGGTGGAAAGACAAGGAGGTCAGTTTTAGAGAGGTTTAGTTTGAGAAAAAGGGAGGACATAGTGTTAGAGACAGCGGACAGACAGTCGGTGATATTTTGGAGGAATGGTCCAGAGATCTCACGAGAGGAGGTGTATATTTGGGTGTCGTCAGCATAGAGATGGTATTGGAGGCCGAATCTGTGGATGGTTTGTCCAATTGGGGCAGTATAGATAGAGAAAAGAAGGGGACCAAGGACCGAGCCCTGGGGTACCCCGACAGCGAGAGGAAGTGGAGCAGAGATAGAACCAGCAAAGGAAACACTGAAAGAGCGGTCAGAGAGGTAGGAGGAGAACCAGGAGAGAGCAGTATCCTTTAGACCAATAGAGTGGAGCATAGTGAGAAGGAGATTATGGTCGACAGTGTCAAATGCAGCAGACAGGTCAAGGAGGATTAGTAGAGAGTAATCACCTCTCGGCTTTGCAGTCATCAGGTCATTTGTTACTTTTGTAAGGGCAGTTTCGGTCGAGTGTAGAGAGCGGAAACCAGACTGGAGGGGGTCGAGGAGCGAGTTGTCAGAGAGAAAGCGAGTAAGCCGGGAGTAGACCAGGCGTTCCAGTAATTTGGAGATAAAGGGGAGGTTTGAGACGGGTCGGTAGTTAGCAGCATTAGTCGGGTCCAGGGTTGGTTTTTTAAGCAGAGGGGATATAATGGAGTGTTTGAATGAGGGGGGAAAAGTGCCAGAGGTTATGGAGAGGTTGCAGATTGTGGTAAGGTGAGTAATGAGAGCTGGGGAAAGGGAGCGGAGGAGGTGAGAGGGGAGAGGGTCGCTGGCGCAGGTGGTAGGGCGGGCAGTGGAAAGGAGCCTGGAGACTTCTTCCTCTGTCATTGGTTCTAGCGTAGATAGTGAGTATGTGCTGGGTGCAGTGCTGATGAAGCTGGGATCAGGGCTAACCACGCAGCTTTCAGAGATTTCTTTTCGAATGTGGTCAATTTTTTCTTTGAAATAGGCAGCTAGTTTTCCAGCAGTCAGGTCTGTCGCAGGGGCCTGTTCCTTGGGGCTGAGGAGGGAGTGAAAGGTCTCAAAGAGTTGTTTGGGGTTGTGGGATAGTGAGGAGACAAGGGAGGTGAAATAAACTTGTTTGGCATGGTGAAGGGCTAGGTTATACATTTTAAGCATGAATTTGAAGTGGAGGAAGTCTGCTGGCAGCTTTGACTTTCTCCACAGCCGCTCGGCGCACCTAGAGCACCGCCGGATGAAGCGTGTTTGGGACGTGAGCCAGGGTTGCCGTGGTCTGCGTTTGACAGCTCGCGTCACGGGCGGTGCCACTTCATCCAGGGCACGGCTGAGGGTGGTATGGTAGTATTCGGCTGCCAGGTTAGGGCAGGGGAGGCGAGAGATGGGCGATAGGGAGGACTGAATAGCTTCGGCAAACTGTTTAGTGCGGACAGACTGGAGGTTCCTAGAGGTGCGATAGATAGGAGGGTCAGGAGAGATGCTAGGGTGCCTGATGGAGAAAGAGAGAAGGTTGTGATCCGAGAGTGGAAGTGGGGAGTTAGTAAAGTGAGAAGCAGAGCAGAGACAGAGGAAAACTAAATCGAGAGTGTTACCATCTCTATGAGTGGGGGAGTCGGAGATTAGCGATAGGCCAAGGGAGGAGGTAAGTGTTAAGAGCCGGGAGGCAGATGAGGAGCTAGAGTCGTTAGTAGGAATGTTGAAATCACCAAGGATGAGGGTTGGCATTTCACAGGATAAGAAGTGGGGGAGCCAGGCAGCAAAGTGGTCTAGAAACAGGCGGGTAGGACCTGGGGGGCGGTAAATAACTGCGACACACACAGGCAGTGGGCGGAAGATTCGCAGGGTGTGGACTTCGAAGGAGTGGAAGATAAGCGGGGGAGCTGAGGGAATGACCTGGAAGGTACAGTTTGGGGAGAGGATGATGCCTACTCCTCCACCGCGTCTGTCATCCGATCTGGGGGTGTGGGAGAACTGCAGGCCATCATAGGACAATGCAGCGGGGGAGGTAGAATCGGACTGCTGTATCCAGGTTTCCGTGAGGGCGAGCAAGTTCAAGTGTTTACTGGTGAAAAGGTCATGGATAGTTGGAAGTTTGTTACACGCAGATATGTTTTTGAGCCAGCATCATTCGACAATGGTTATCTATAGCCATTAACCAAAAGAGGTATTAATGCTGGAGAACCTCTAGTGTCCAAGTTGAACTAAAGAATCCACCTTAAATGGATTTGGATATGAACATGGGAGACCTAAAATCTTCTCAGTTGATTTGAACCAACTCCTACTAAATACGTCAAAAGGATAACTAGTCGAAGACTAAGAAAACTAGCAGTAATGCCCCCTGAACCAAATCATAGAGGAGATGTACAATTAAAAAAGCCAAATTTGGACAGAGCAATGTTTTTACCTTGCAATATGATAATCACAATCTTCTTTGAGGCAGTGAAATGTAGTTTTTTTCCTAAAACAGGTATTTTTGAGCCTCTATCTGGTCGAATGTAAAGGAAAACCCTTTATACATGATATGAGTCACCATCACCCGAGTTTTATCATGTAAATGGGGCACAATCGGCACACGTGAACCGGTGGTGATATTTCCCGGCCCCAGACTGTGAAGGCTACGCTCCCATGTATTATCAGCGGAAAGATGTAAAAATACTCCTCTGATCCTTCTTAAGATGTGGCTGTAACGCACTTCAGAGCAATATCTGTGTGGGATCAAAAAGTGAACACGCTGAGCAATGTGTCTGGAGATTTCTATATCCAATTTTATATCTTCAGTCACATAGTGATCCTTTCCGAATATAGATAACCTCTCCACAACAATACGGCCTTATATATTACTGATGAATTGAGAATCTGAGGGAGATAAAACCTGTATAATGATAGCAAGTATCCATACACTGCTAATAATCACACCGCACCGTATAATGATATATCTATACACTGCTAATCATCACCCCGCACCGTATAATGATATATCTATACACTGCTAATCATCACACCGCACTGTATAATGATATATCTATATACTGCTAATAATCACACCGCACTGTATAATGATATATCTATATACTGCTAATAATCACACCGCACTGTATAATGATATATCTATACACTCCTAATAATCACACCGCACTGTATAATGATATATCTGTACACTGCTAATCATCACACCGCACCATATAATGATATATCTATACACTGCTAATCATCACACCGCACCATATAATGATATATCTATACACTGCTAATCATCACACCGCACTGTATAATGATATATCTGTACACTGCTAATAATCACACCGCACTGTATAATCATATATCTATATACTGCTAATAATCACACCGCACAGTATAATGATATATCTATACACTCCTAATAATCACACCGCACTGTATAATGATATATCTATATACTGCTAATAACACCACACCGTATAATGATATATCTATATACTGCTAATAATAACACCGCACCGTATAATGATATATCTATATACTGCTAATAACACCGCACTGTATAATGATATATTTATACACTGCTAATAATAACACCGCACCGTATAATGATATATCTATATACTGCTAATAACACCGCACTGTATAATGATATATTTATACACTGCTAATAATAACACCGCACTGTATAATGATATATCTATATACTGCTAATACTCACACTGCACTGTATAATGATATATTTATACACTGCTAATAATAACACCGCACTGTATAATGATATATCTATACACTGCTAATAATCACACCACACTGTATAATGATATATCTATACACTGCTAATAATCACACCACACTGTATAATGATATATCTATATACTGCTAATAATCACACCGCATTGTATAATGATATATCTATACACTGCTAATAATCACACTGCCCTGTATAATGATATATCTATACACTGCTAATAATCACACTGCACTGTATAATGATATATCTATACATTGCTAATAATCACACTGCCCTGTATAATGATATATCTATACACTGCTAATAATCACACTGCACTGTATAATGCTATATCTATACATTGCTAACAATCACACAGCTCTGTATAATGATATATCTATACACTGCTAACAATCACACCGCACCGCATAATGATATATCTATACACTGCTAATAATCACACCGCACTGCATAATGATATATCTATACACTGCTAATAATCACACCGCACTGTATAATGATATATCTATAGTCTGCTAATAATCACACCACACTGTATAATGATATATCTATATACTGCTAATAATCACACCGCACGGTATAATGATATATCTATACTCTGCTAATAATCACACCGCACTGTATAATGATATATCTATAGTCTGCTAATAATCACACCGCACCGTATAATGATATATCTATACACTGCTAATAATCACACCGCACTGTATAATGACATATCTATATACTGCTAATAATCACACCGCACTGTATAATGATATATCTATACACAGCTAATAATCACACCGCACTGTATAATGATATATCTATACTGCTAATAATCACACTGCACCGTATAATGATATATCTATACTGCTAATAATCACACTGCACCGTATAATGACATATCTATACACTGCTAATAATCACACCGCACTGTATAATATTTCTATACACTGCTAATAATCACACCACACTGTATAATAATATATCTATACACAGCTAATAATCACACCGCACTGTATAATGCTATATCTATACACTGCTAATAATCACACCGCACTGTATAATATTTCTATACACTGCTAATAATCACACCGCACTGTATAATGATATATCTATACACTGCTAATAATCACACCGCACTGTATAATGATATATCTATACACTGCTAATAAATCACACTGCACCATATAATAGGAGGAAAGGGGGATGGGACTTGTTATTTGCATAGCGCTAACTTATTCTGCAACACTTTCAGGTAATTTATTTATTACCCCCCACCAAGCTGGGTACTCATTCTACCGACCTCAGAAGGATGGAAGGCCGAGTTAACCTTGAGCCGGCTACCTGAACCTGCAACCTTTAGGTCATGAGCGAGAGCTTAGGACTGCATACTGCTGCCTTAACAGTCTGCACCAAACGAGGCCCCTAATATAACTAGAATATATCACTGTGTAGCAGCTTTGTTGAGCAATATAAACATGGTGACAATAATAAAATGGAAACATAACTTGGCCTCCAGCATGAAGTAAATGCACTTCCTTTCCTTGTTCAGAGTACAAGCAGGGGTGGAGGGTCTGTAATGATATTGTAATCAGGAAAAGGCAGAGCCCAGAACACGTACAGTACCGTGCAGAAGTTTTAGGCAGGTGCGGAAAGATGCTGCAAACTAAAGAATGCTTTCAGAAATAGAAGTGTTGATAGTTTATTTTTGTCGCAAAGCGACTGAACAAAAGAGAAATGTAAATGCCATCAATATTTGGTGTGACGCCCTTCGTCTTCAGAACAGCATCCCTTCTTCTTGATACACTTTCACAAAGTCAGGGAGTTTGTAGGATTATATGCAGTTGTAGGATTAACCAGTAATACCAAACAGGTGATAATCATCATCATTTTCATATGCAGGGTGAAACACACTCATTAACTAATACAGAAACAGCTGTGTAGGAGGCTTAGAACTGGGTTAGGAACAAAACTCAAACAAGTGAGGATACAAAAGGTGAGGTTGTGGAAGACAGTTTCATGTCACATCTTTCTGCGTTTTGCTATATATTTTTTTTTTAATCTCCCATGTATGGAGCCTCTTTTTTATCCCATTGTAACGCACGAACTTGCGATTTTCATGTGATGCATTTTTTAACATTAGAAACTCCTATTGACTTTCTTCCTTTTTCTTGTGTGAGAAATTCGTGGGCAGCAACGATACGAGATCATTCTCAGGAAAAAGCATCGCTGACACTCAAAGACCGCCTGAACACAACTGCGATTGTGGCAAAAATCACGATCGCCAGCGTGAAGAAGCCCATAGTCATGAAGCATGAATGACAGGAAAGATTTGTACACCTTTTTAACTTCTCCATCTACAGAGTTCTATTAGGGCTTGTTTTCAGCCTGACAGGTTTGTATTGGTACCATTTTGTATTACTTTATGTTTTTCAATCATTTATATGGAATTTTTTTTAGCTCAGTTTTCGTTTTTCACATATAGTTTACCATGCTGGCTAAAATGTGTGTTCAGTTTGTTGTACGGGTCATTATGGATGTGGTGATACCCAACGTGGGTTTTTAAACAAAAAACAAAGAAAAAAAAAAAAAGAGAAAACTGCGCAAAAAAGGTTTTCTTCCTAACAAATTTAGAAGTGTTTTTTTTAACATCTTTAATGCCCCCATGATCCGGTGATTGAATTAATAATACATTGCAGTACTTCTGCACTCTAATATATTATTGCTATTGACAGGGATCACAGGCCATGGTAGAGCCAGATGTCATTGTCTGGCATCCAGCTGCCATGGCAAGTCATTGGCCCTCCGCCATCATAGGAGGGAGAACCCTCCCTTTGTGAACCCTTTACATGCTGCAATCAATATTGATCGCGGTATGTAAAAGGTTAACAGTAAGGATTGGTGTACTCACTGATTCCCACTATTGCACCCATAGGGCATAAATATATGTCCATTCGCAGGAACCGCTTCCCACCTAGGGCATACATTTACGCCCTGGGATAGGAAGAGGTTAAATTTGCCACTCCAGCTGCAGCTCAGCCATTACCGGGAAGCTGCTATTAAGGTGTAAGTGGGCACTGCATGCCCTGGGCGGGTCCATAGGTGGCACATACGATATGTTAGGGAGATAACTGGGTTAATTAGTAATATGAGATGAAGTAATATGGGAGACCAGATGAATACAGGACTTGTTTGATGTGTTTTCGCAGCACGGTTGGAGCTCACAGTTCTCCGTGTTATTTCCTCGCAGCCCTTGGCTGACATATCCGCATTCTTCATGCTGCGATAGGATTACAGAAGGGAAATAAATGATTAGAAAGTGATGTGTATGTAGAATTGCAGAGAGCGGTTTGCTGTTGTCTGGTGATTGTGCCAACTCCGACCGAAGACTCATTATCACACTTGTACTTCCAGCGCCGATGCAAACAACGTCTCTGGTTGTAATCATCTCCCCGTACGAAGGAGCCTCTTTACAAGTCTACCTGCATTTCTCTGTTTCTTACAGTATATCTTAATATAACATAGCCAAGGTGGCCACAAGCAGCTCTCTACTAGCCAACTCCGTACCATGCAAGTGTAACGGTCCTGAACTTCTGGATCCTTTTGGCTCCACAAGTCTTCTCCAGTCCCGATTCCGCAGCGGAATGCGAACCGATGCCCGGCCAGTGATCTCTGCAAACCCGTCCGTATCTGTCTAGCAAATGTGCCGACCATGCGCACTACAGATGCCACGCCAACGCTAGGCGATGATGTGGCTCCTGCAGCCCATCCGCAGTGACAGTGAAGCACCAGCCATCCATGCCAAAATAGAACATGGTGGGATTTTCCCTCCAGGGCAGGGGAAAAAAATTGCAATTGATTTCCCCTCATGGACAGGAAAAAGCGATTTTCTGTCTATGGGCCGTATTTGCTGCGGAGCCCGAAGGCAGAAGCCCACTGTGGATTCCGCAATCCAAACATGCCCGTGTGCATTGGGCCTTATGAGGTGCATTCAAGTTCTACGGTCTCCTAAATTTCTAGGAGCTGATAAAAACGTGGGACAAATTTTAGAAGACCAGGGCATTTTTGGGGGATGGGCGAGACAGATAACAGCATCGTCCAGTGTAGAGAACCCATGTGACAGCGGCTGGAGTAAAAAGCTTAATACTAATAAAGGTGACGTTGACGTTCCAAGAACACCGATTGAGATTCATCATCAGTTGAGTGAGATGTGGTGAAGGGGTTAGGGATGTGAAAAATGTGCATTTGTGGGTGCAACACTTCAAAAGAAGGTCAAATGGTCGTGTGAGAAGGACCCAAAAGGAGCCTCATGCCATACACCAGCTGGTGCAACAACACGACTGCGATGAGTGGGGCAAGTGGCTTTCGAGTACGGTGGAGGGGATGGTCTGAAGTCGGCATTCCTGGAGGATCTGCACACACCATGCTGCGTGAAGACCTGAAGATGAGGAACATTTCCTCCAGGTGGGTGCCGTGAGTGTGGCCCGACTATCACAAAGCTGCACATGTGCCAATGTGTCAGGCGATCTTGACACGTGATTAATGTTGCCTTCATTCCATCAATTGTCCCAATGGAGGAGACGTGGATGCGGTGTTTCAGCTCTCCGTGGGCGCATGTTTTCCAGTTGTGCCGCTCTTGCATTAGTAAGTTTTTTAGTTGGCAAAAGAGACCATAAAGAAGTGTTCACAGTAGCCATGTGATCATCGCATCGCTGTTGTGAAAAATCCATACGCCTTAACGGAGATTATGTTAAGAAGTGACAATGCTTTAAGCTTTCTGAGGTAAGTAGTTTAGAAAAAAAGGAAACTTTAAAACTTCCTCAAAACATGCATTTATGTAACATAGTAGTCAGGCCGAAAAAAGACATAAGTCCATTTAGTTCAACCTATTACCCCCCTCATGTTGATCTAGAGGAAGACAAAAAAAATGAGCAAAAAGCCAATTTCCTTCGTAAGGGTGCCTACCCACTAGCGATATTTTTTCTTGCGATGTGAGAGCGATGATTGTGAAAACCAATGATTTTTAATGGTTTCATACTCATTTGCGTTTTTTTTTCTGAAGTATCGCAGCACACAGAAAAAATCTGCTATATCGCTCAGTGTTTTCAATGGGGCCTGTGGCAGCAGCGCTAGCCCCATTGAAAACATAGGGAATACATTGCGGAATTCTGCCACAGCTGTGGCAGAATTCCGCAATGCTATCCCATTTCTCTTTCAATTGAGCCGGCGTTGCGGCAGCCCCATTAAAAGAAATGGGTTGCAGGCAACACCCGCAGCGATGATTTTCTGTGAAGAGCTTAAAATATAAGCCCTTTCCTACAAATCAGGGCTAGCTGTAAAAAAAAAATAAAAAATAATAATAATAATAATATATACTCACCTAGAAGAGCCGTCTGGCTCTTCTCTCCTGCCTTGGCAGTTGTCTTCTGGAGGCCGGGGGTTGAAAAAGCGCTGGTGTCATTGGCTGAGCGCTCAGCCAGGCAATCACAGGCAACCCTCAGCCACTGAATGGCAGCTGAAGGCTGCCTGTGAGTGGTCACAGTGTTCAGCCAATCACAGGCAGCCCTCAGCCATTCCTCACTGAATGGCTAAGCGCTGCCTGTGATTGGCTGAGCGCTCAGCCAATGACACCAGCGCTTTCTGGGGGTGGGGACTTTTCAATTCCCGGCCTCTAGAACACAGAAGAAAACTGCCGGGGCGGGAGAGAAGAACCAGACGGCTCTTCTAGGTGAGTATATATTTTATTTATTTATTTCTTCACAGCTAGCCATGATTTCCAGGGAAGGGCTTATAATTCAAGTCCTTCTCCGAAAATCATCACTGCGGGGGTTGCCTGCAATCTACTGCTTTCAATGGGACCGCAGCAGTGTTGGCCCCATTGAAAGAAATGGGATAGCATCCCCGTGGAGATGAAGGAATCCTCTGCCATAGCTGTGGCAGAAGTCCGCGATGTACTCCCTGTGATTTCAGTGGGCCCGGGGCTGTCGCCGGCCCGATTGAAAACAATGAGTGACATTGCAGTGTCTTTTCTGCGCTGCAAGGCACTCAATCTTGCATCGCTAGAGAAAAAAAACGCTAGTGGGTAGCCACCCTAATAGGGAAAAAATTCCTTCCGGACTCCAAGTCTGGTAATCAGGATCCCTGGCTGTTACAGGGTTTAGAAGGCTATAGAAAACTTATATTCCATTGGGGACTGTGGTGGGAACATTTATTTGGACACTAATGCAAATGTATGTGTTGCCACATGATTAGAACTATGTTAGGAGTAGTGCCATATGGCTGAAACAATATTATGTGCAGCAGTCAATGATATGTGCAGTTCTTACTGGTTATAGTTTTGGAATATACTTACTTGACCCACAAGGAGCCCGAGTCTCCTGGTTGTTGGTACTATACATGCGGAGTCACGCCATCCTCCAATCCCAGCGGCGTCTTGTATACACATCATGTGGGCCAGAAGCTAAGAGTCCTTAAAAGGAGCTAAAAGTTTCATTTTGTGGCGTTTGTCTTTTTTTTTACTGCAATTTTTATTTGAAATTTTCACATTTTGCAACAATGCAATAAACATTTAACTGGAACGCATCAGTCTCATTAGTGCACAACAAAAGTAGTTCGCAATAACAGATTGGGGGAAGGAAAGAAGACAACATGGCTGAAATTCAATTTATGACTAATCTTCTTCCCATTGTCCCGATCCAATCTTGAAATTAGACTGTTAATTAAAAGTAACAGAATACTAAGGGCCTGGCCAGGGCCTAACCTGAATAAATGGGGGGGATTGGGAAGATTTGGGAAAAGGTAGGGAAGGGGGAAAGGAGGAGTTTTTCCCATGGGGTGGACGTTACAAAAGGCAGCCTCGGGCTTAGGGTGGTAAATTCATAGGCATTATTACTTTTGTTTTCACAGGGAGGCTAGGGATCTATTACTTTGCAGGGGGAGGAGTATTCCAGCCATGGAGTCAGGGAGTAAACTCGAATCTATAGCCTTTTAACCCGAGGACAGGACCATCAGATGTGGAGCATATCTCCCTAATGGAGCATCCACGGAAACCGTTGGGAGAGCGTTCAGGTACTATGTGGGCTATTCGATCAGGTTAAAGAACCAGCGGAACATGATTTTAAATGAAGTTTCTAGCATTAGTTTATTTCTGGCGCTGCTCTTAGTAGACTCCCATATCTGGGTCTAGTTTTCCTCGGGAAGTGTTTCACCTAGGTCCCTTTCCTAACGCGTTATGTACGGTAATTGCATACGGTAGGGGGAATGTACCAGTCCTTAAATAAGTCTGCGAAATGAGGCCTCTTGCGTGTGGGTATTTATAGCAATATCTCTCAAATTGAGTTAAAGTTAATGGAGAGCACGTGTTCTTAAGGAGACAGGATAGTGTTTGTTTTCTACAGTACTATTGTACCTTGTCACCACAGGAAGCTAGGGGCTGACAGCCTTGGCTGCAGTAAACACCCCTTGTTATGCCCCTAGCTTCCCATTGGCTCATGGTATAGCATCAACTTTGTTAACCTAGTGAGCAAGACACCACGGCTGGACAGAGGACGAAGGGGGAGACAGAGACCAGGCATTAGCAGAGCGATAGAGGGCGACTGCGGCCACACCGAGTACACTGACAGCAGAGCAGGGTTTGGCCCATGGGTGGAGATACTGTGTCTCCTATGGTGAGACAGAGCGGGAGCAGCGGTGTGGCTGCACAGAAGCAGATCGTGCAGCGGTGATGTGAGGTAGTTCCTGGGCTGAGGGGCCAACCGAGACTCCCAGCACCGCTGGGGAGTGGCAGACGTTCACAGACCCTGTCCGCCTCGCAGCGCTGCCAATGTGTCGGGGGCCGACCGGGACTCCGAGCACCGCTGTTGAGTGGCAAGCGCTCACTGTCCCAGTCCGCCTCACAGCGCTACTCACTCCCCTGGGCATTATTGCTGCACATTGTCTCCCAATCGGCATCTAGGGGCATGACAGTGGCATTCACTCCTGCTAACACCTGTCACACCCCTAGTTTCCGGTGGTGACAAGGAACAGTACCATCTTCTACTCCATTGGCTGCAGCAGACACGTGGGTAAACAGCCACATCACCGCTGTAGCCAATGTCAACAGAGACTGGAGAGGATGAACGAACAGCGACACTGGAGAAGACCATTAGGAGGCAAACAATGTGCAATTTATTATTTTGGAGCATTCACCGCCCCTCCTTTTTAATTTACTTGGACGGCCCGTTTAATGCACTGCACGAATTCCCTACTTGAGTCTTGCTATGAAAATTTCATCTCCTACACTGATCTATGCAGTATACAGACACTGAATCAGCAGGGAGTACTTGGAAATGCAAAGTCAGAGTTGAGAATCAGAAACACAAAAAATAATTCTAGCTGAGAATAAAGTACAAAATCAGTAAAGTAGGAAAATGTGATGATTTACTGTACGTCACGTGCAGATGTGATCACCGACGGTCCTCCGTGTTGATTCAGTAAGTTCCAGTGAAGGATGCACTAGTTATTCCCATCAACCGGCTATTTGTTGGATATGAAATAATTCTTTTTACCTTTGAAAGGTTTTATAAAAGGAACATTTAAATAAAGTCTTCCGCACTCTCTTCTTTCCGATCCAGACGGGGACGTGACCACTCACAAAATGCATTAAGGGATCCTGCCTGAAATTGCATCTTTTCACCCTTTGGATTGCAGTTTTCTCTTTTATCCAGTAAAAAAAATAAAAAAACTCTAAGAATTTCCTCTTAGCATTAATGTTAAGAGTTGATTAGCAGTTGCAGGTCGTGGGCATCACACATCATGTCACCCCCACACACCCAAAAGCCTGGAGCTGGCCCGGGGAACAATCAGTAAGGAAAAATAGGTGAATATAAAAGGAAGGGCAGGATGGCAATTATGGAGATTGGCAGTGTGCACCGTTTTGTCATTTACTGGAGCAGATATTAAAATGCTTTATCACAGACTCGGCTCTTCCATAAATGTGTTGTAGGAACAAATCTGCCTTACAAATGCAGACGTGATCAGATCCCAAGAACAGTTCTCGGTGTTGCATCGCATACACTTAAAGGGACCCTACAGGACAAAATTCTGTGGTGGGGCAAGAGGGAGAGTGGGATTTATTATCTACAGTTCTTCACCGTCCCTCTGTTGGTGTTGGGCTCGGTTTTCAGCTGTCCAAGATGTCTGCAGCTATTTTATATCTACCTAATGCACACTGCTCTCCGATTGGGCAGTACAGATCACATGAGCAGCTCTGGCCAATCGGAGAACAGGTATAGTGTGCATCGGTAGTCTAACACTACTGTACTGCGGGGATTAGGGAGTCTGAAGATTACGTTGGCCATCATGGACAGCTAAAAAAAGGACCCGGGACTGCTGAATACGAGAGAAAGTAGAGACCCTACAGCTGGCCAATCCAAAAGCAGTAAGAAATATCTCTTACTATGGTGCACAGTGTCCATCTAGTGATCAGAGAAGTGCTGTGGCCACCTTAGAAGACCACAGGAGACCCCAAGAACCAGAAGATACATGGAAGAATACCAAGAAAGAAAGGCGGAAGGCATTACTCCCTCTCCTCTGGTGCCAGGGCAAATTTGGTCCCCAGGACTTGAAAGTTATGAATGGGACTGTAATACAGCCACTATAAAGATTACATCCCTATTCCTGATAAATAATGGCTTCCAGTGAGCACCACGAATCGTACTCCCACCTATCTGATATTGATGGTCTAGCCTAAGGTTAGGCCATCAGTCTTATATTCTCGTACTTCCCCTTTTTGGTATAAGAGTTCCCTAATAATAAGCTGATCACAGAGTGTACAGTCTTGGAAAACTCTGAGCCACTGTGATCTGTGAAAGAACCCAGAAGCAAGTGTTTGATTCACCTGCAGCACCCCTATAGGGGAAACAAAGCATTACACAGTTCTAATGAAAATCAATGGGCTGTCTGAGTAACGCTGGGTCCTCCAGAGAGATGTGGTTTGTAGCTACTCTAGCTAAAAGATAACAGTCATGAACTGGAGATCAGGCTTTCTAACCAGAAAACCCTTTTAAGGCTCTGTTATGATTGGCATCACTGTTTTTACAGGCCCCAATGATGGATATGATGGATGCATTTTGCAACAAGGTCTAGATCTCACTGACCTACAATGGGCCATCAGGTTTTTATAGTTTTATTTATAAGGCAGAATATCAGAAGAACAGGTCATTCTGCTCATCAATGTTGATGGAAACCGATTAGACCAGAACCATGAGTCTTTGTGGAAGATCAAAACCTTCACTTTCGGGATTGCGGTGGTTGAACCTTAGAAATAGAGTTTATTGGCAAAAACAAAGACCTCCTTGCACTTCAGATATCAGTCCTGTAGAAGACAACCACCTACTGGTGTCAGAGTAGAGGTACCTTTATACGTGGCAATTATTGCTGGAAACAGCGAATTTCGGCGATTCTTGTCCCGTGTACACACGACTGTCTACAAGGCGCTGAGCGAGAAATCACCAACTTGTCAGAGTCAGTTCGTTTTAAGGAGCTGATCAATGTTTGAGCGACTCCTGTTTACTGTGAATGGAGATGGGTGGGTGAAACGATCCCGACCCGCTCCACCTCCATGAACTGGAATGGCCATCGCTCCTGTATAAGCACCGGTCGTCCGTGGAGGCCACGTTATCTGCGCCTTCTGTACATACAGAATTAGAATCCTTACCTCATATTCTGCCAGTCTGTGCTGCATTGCATTGTTGTACAATTGCTTAGGTTTACTGTCTCTCATTGCACGGTATTTGGCAAGCGGCTGTCGTAATTGCCATCGGCGTACACAAGGATTGTAATTACTGTCACATGAATTGCGCTTTTCTACTGTATTATAGGACTGCTGTAATATTAGTGTTCGCACCATATTTTAAGTCAAAATATCATATTCTGAGCTTTAAAAACTTATTACACAAACTTTTCCTTTTCACCTTTTCAAAAAGGAGGTTGTTCACTTCAATTTTAGCAGTAGGGAAAGTCTTCTAATTGAGTGTGATGCTAGACCCGAACAGGTCATGTGTTGGGAAACTAAACCGACCCTTCGGCCCCATGACAAAGTTGGTCCAGGGATCAAAGGGGAGAGGAGATACATTATGAGGTGCCATAACGAGCAACTTAACTATTGTAGGAGTACAGTACACAGCATGGGCTGTAGGGGGCTGTAGACAGGCAAAATGATCATGGCATGTCCCATCTTTGGACGTTCCCTCGGAACGCATCACCCATTGTTTCCAATGGGACCGGAAACCGTCCCATGGCATGCGAACTCACGCGAGTGCGATGCGAGGTTCCCCATTGAAAAGAACACTTGCTGATCCTCCGAGGCGTCTGAAAGCCACACCGGAGGATCACAACCTTAATGTTTTATGTTTTTTTTTGTTTTTTTAACAGAAAATGTGAACAAGCGCACTGTCAGACCGAGTTTCACGGTCCGATATTGCGCTCGGCCTCAGTATTCAGGTTAAATTGCAGTGTTTGCACTTTGTGATAAATAAGTGGGTTTTGGGTTGCAGTTTGGACTCCATCTCTAAAAAGGTTCGCCATCACTGGTCTAGAGTTTTTTTACACCGACATAGAAGGTGGTTCTTTACAGGAGTGTTCCCCAACTCCAGTCCTCAGGACCCCAACAGGTCATGTTTTCAGGATGTCCTCAGTATCGCACAGGTGATGTAATTATTGTCAGTGCCTCAGACATTGCCACAGGGGTTCTTACCATAGGATATCCTGAAAACATGACCTGTTGGGGTCCCTGAGGACTGGAGTTGGGAAACGCTGCTTTACTGTAAGAGCAGTGAAACTATCTCTGCCTGAGGACGTGGTGATGGCGAACTCACAAAAAGAGTACAAGAGGGGTCTGGACGCCTTTCTTGGGCTATACACTATTACTTGTTATGTCACTGGTTACTAAAGAGTCGGTGATCCTGGGATTATTCTGATTACCAGATTGGAGTCAGGAAGGAATTTTTTTTCCCTAAAAAAGGAGGAAAACTTGGCTACTAACTCATTGCTTTTTTTGCCTTCCTCTGGATCAACATTGGGCAGTAATAGACAAATTGGATGGACAGATGACTTTTTTCAGGCATACATACTATGTTATCAAGTCCTTGCTCCAGATTCAGCAGCCAATCCACCCATTTCTGGGGCCCATCTTCATACTTGGCTGTGGTGAATTTTAGACTACTTGATGCACACCGAGCACTGCAGGTATAACTGTAGTTCAAGAGATTACACACCGCTCCGATTGGCCACTGCTTCTCACATAAGCAGTGCTGGCTAATCAGACAGCAGCATGGCATGTCTGCCCCCACTCCCTCTCCCCCTCCACGAGTTGCCCCATTACAGCTCTGTACGAGTTTGAACCTGTAACATGCCAAAGTGTTGAAAGGGGAATCCAGTAATAAACTATTGATGGACTACCCTCAGGACCAGTCTTCATTGGTAGACTGCCAAGGATCTAATGCCCAAGATCCTGTTTGCCAGGCTGGCATGCTTGTGCATCAAGCTGCAGGAAGCAGACAGTTCTGCAGTTGCCTGACTTGGTATTGCAGGCCAAGACCCCATTTATTTCAATGAGAACTTTGCCTGTAATACCAATCCTGGCCACTCCAATAGAAATGGAGCTGTCTGCAGAATACAGCTCGATGCAGGAGTACACCGATCCTGCTTGAAATATGACAAAGGTCAGGGTGGGAAAAAAGAATCCCTGACCAGTACCAGTTCATATGCAAGACTGGCCAACTATTAGTCCTTAGTTATAAGGAGACCTAACACCAGTTATCTACCATAGGCACACATTTAAGGTTTGTGAATGCTTAGGATTAGTCCCACTGACCGAATTCTCAGCGTGTGATCTACGCAAGCGGCAACATTTTCAATTGTTCCAGGCGAAAAAGAAAAAAAAAAAAAAACATCTCTGCCATAAGGGAATACAACAAGAGTGCAGAAACATGAAAGATCATGAGCGTGATGACAAGACAGTGATGGGATTATAGTGAAGAGAACAAGACAGAACGTAGGAAAAACGAGAAAAGACCGGGGAAGAGACATGACAGATGACAGAGAGGTGCACAGAGAGTAAGTAACTCGAGACGGAGAAAGACGACAGACGATGGAGTGATATAGGAAGGCGTAGAGCGAGGACAGGGGACGATGCGAGCGGGAACCTCAGTGCCTGATGGAGCACAGTAAGCCTATAGAGCACTGCGAAACGCGTGGAAGTTGTTCACCAATCATAAAACCAAACGTGAAGA
Source organism: Eleutherodactylus coqui (assembly GCF_035609145.1). Classification (NCBI taxonomy): domain Eukaryota; kingdom Metazoa; phylum Chordata; class Amphibia; order Anura; family Eleutherodactylidae; genus Eleutherodactylus; species Eleutherodactylus coqui. The sequence continues at coordinate 313,067,211 of NC_089838.1, read as the reverse complement.
AGAAGTGATCAACAGAAGAAAAACAAACAGATGTAGAAAAGGAAGACAGAAGTTGGCATTGCTTCCGAGTGAATGTGCTGGTCACAGCGTACACACATAGCAAACGGCTACCCCAGCCGTCCCATTCTAATATCTTCTAATCTAGCAAGTGTTACAATCAATCTCCTATGTAGGATTCCAAATTATACATCTTGATTGCATATAATCTGCCCGCATAAAACATGCTGCGGGGATGGATCTCAAGCAGCGAGGGAAGCTGTAAACCTCACAGCACAGAGCTGCAGGGTCTATGCGAGACAAAACCTCCTTCCACCAGACGCCGATGATTAGACGCCTTTCCTTCAGAGGGAGGAAATAAAAAGGCAGCTAATTCAAACAAATCCTGCCAGGGGCGCCAACCGATAATGTGTATGTGCTGGCTGTGGGAGCAGAGCGATGGTATCATGCGGGTGCCACGGGAGCAGGGCGAGTGCGCCTGCATACTGATCTAGTCGTTAGGAGCGGGTCAGACGGGTCTGCGCTCATACATGTGCATTAGATTATCCGGAGCTCCTGGAGAGTGCGGAATAATATAAAGCATCCCCCCTGGGGAGCTGGTATACATGTACAGTATTCCACATCGCTGCAGACACATAATAGTAGGCATTAACCAGTAAGACACACTGTACGCAAAGCATCAACCAGTAGATTAAGTCCCATCCTCTGTATTAGACTGCTTTCATACGTCTATAGTACGGATGAGTATCATGGCCTGACCGTGGGTCAACTGACCCAAGCTCACAATACCATAGGGATCTATGATGAGTTTGGGTGAAGATACATGCGGTCAGGCTGGTACACTCATCCATATTACAGCTGTGCCTGGGATATGCTCATGGGAAACGAAGCTTAGTGGGGTTTTACCAAAATCGATGCATCGCCCATCTCTGATTGGTAGGGCTCTCACCACTGAAACCCCTGCTGATTCAAGTATGAGGGACCCGTGTCCCCCTCTTCTTCTCACTGCACCCGCCCACAACGATGTCAGACCGAATGGAGCGTCGGTCGCACATGTAAGACTCTGCTCCGTTAATTTCAATGGGGCTGATGGAAATAGCCAAATACAAGCGCTTGGCTATTTCCGGTAGTCCAATTAAAAATTAATGGAGTGCCACCACACGTTTGACTGCCGCCCCATACAATCTCACTGCGTGGGTGCAGTGAAAAGGGTGATAAAGGACCCCTGTTTTCAGGATCGACAGGGGTCTTCGTTGTAAGACCCCCACCAATCAGATGACTTTTCTACCTATACTATGGATAGGTGATCCGTCTATTGCACTACAACCCCTTTATAAAGGAGAGGTGGCCATAAACCAGTCTTCATAAGTCATCATGGGAATACACAGTTAATTCAGTCAGCTCTATTGGATAGAACTGATTGTCTCTATTGTAACATCACACAATCGTGACTGATTTTGGTGTTTATAAGCAGAATAATATCCCCTAATGACCCCATTCTTCCCCATAATAAAGATGTTCTCTGGGCTACAATTAGCTGGTAAGTTATTATCAGCAACCATCTGGATCTTGGCATTTATGTCATCATATTTCCACACTAAACCATGTCGACTTGGTGTGATCCAGGCTGTGGGTCAGGAAGGTCCCAATCCATTTGAGGTGACATCTGGATTAGAGAGAGTTACATGCTTGCACATTTTTATTTTTCCCACCAATAAGGCCAAATCTTGTATCCGTTACTGCTAGCGTTATTTCTAGGTAGCGTGGCGTTCAAGAGGAAACGGGTACCTACGGCTCAAGCTCTTTAGAAGTTTACATCAAATTGGCCAGTCATAGTGATCATGGAGGTCCAACCCTTAGGACCCTGACAATGAAGGAGCCATAGTGATGTAGTTCTGCCATCTCTTTTACATTTTCCCTGCTCCCAGCCAATCTGTTGTGTTCGTATCTATAGTTAGTCCCATTTACTTACTTGAGGCTATGCTGCAGTTCCCTACGTGGTGGACGGGCGCGGCCCCCTGCAGTGAAAGCAGTGTAGACGGGCACAGCACTGCACCTGTGTTGCAGCTCCTTTATTTTCAGGGTGGGGATTCAGAAGTCAGACCCTCCCTGCTGGCATATCATCACTTTACAAGATGGGAAGATTTCCTCAGTGTCACACAAGATTACAAGAATGAATTTATATGGACTGAAACCTTAATTTTATCGTAGAAATGTCTTAATGACCATGGATTTAGGGCTCCTGTTCACGGGTGATTGTGCATTGCGTTACTCGCAGCGATAATACGGCCACAGGTAATGCAGTGCCCGCCTTACATAGAGTTGCTATAAAAAGTGCAGGCTCCTGTCCACGAGCAGAGAATCATAGTGATTCTCCGCTCGCGGGACTCAAATCGTGGCATACCGCGATTCTCTGCAGTGAGCCGGTCTGATAGGCTCACCACAGAGAACTGACAGTTCTCTGCCTTGCTCCCGGGCGGCAGAATATCGCTGGCGATATTCCACCATCTGCACAGTGCGGAGATGGTGGAGGAGAGCAGGACGAGAACAAAGAGCAGACAAAGCTACTATTACATAGAGCTGTAATGCACTCTGGGTAAATTTTTTGCTTTTGGCACTGAAGGGGAACAGACCAGCAGCTACTCGGCGAGAAAAAGGAGATAAATGGAGTGATAGCTGTGTAGTATTTTAGTAGGTGTGGTTATGCTACACAGCTCCTGAAAGAGGGGAGGAGAAGCTAAGTTCATGCACCTTCATGGGAGACCCCAGCTGACGAATGCTGTGAAAGCCCCCCAGTTGGAAACTTGGATGTAGGAGAGCCTGTAAACCAAGTAGAAGTCTTTCTAAATGAATGAGAAGGAAGACTATGCAAAAAAAAACAAAAACTGATGCATCATTTTTTCTGCAGGAACTTAGTAAGGCATGTATTCATTTTTCATGCACCAAAAGGTTTCCACATAGCCTTTAAGTAAGACATCTCATTATAACTGTATGGCTACATTACCGACACCCATGTAGTAGCACTTTGGACCTCCTTTAGCCTTCAGAACCCCAGCAATTCATTGAGGCATAGATTACACTGGATGCTGAAATCTTTCTCTGGGACCATCAGCCTGTGTGGACAGGAAGCTTCGTGTAGTTGCTGCCCGTTACATGGAGGTGCTGACATGTTCTGACCAGCTGACAGGAAACGTTTATCAATTCACGTTGCTTGCGCCAAATTCTGCCCTCTCATCAGCACGCTGTAACAGGTTTTATCTGACCAGGAGACATTTCTCTGCTGCTCAGTGATACAATTTTTGCATTCTTTTGCCCTCTGGAGTGTCGCTGTTCTGTTTTTTTTTTTAGACCGCAAACGGTGCTGGCACTGGTCTTCCGCGGTTATGGCCCATTTGTGCTTCGGAACGAAGAGTTGTGTGTTCATGCATGTTAGTTGGAGCGCCCGTGTTGTACCTTATGGCGGTGATTTCATCATCTGGAGGTATTTTTCTGCTGTAGATACAGTAGGCTATCATGGGCAAGACTACAGAGATACTATACAGCTGCCTATAGCTCTCTGCCAGAAGCGTCGCTCCTTTTACTATCAGTATTTTGTATATATGTGACTGTCAGTAACATATGAATACTTCATGCTGTGCAATCACATCCTCATACGCTATCATAATTCAGCGTGGTCGGGATCTACCAATTACCTTTGAGGGTTTCCCCTTTACAGACATGAACTTGCATCTGGAACACTAGATTAGAGGCTTGTAGCTGCCTGGAACGATTTACTGAACCGTTCCGGTGTCTGGGAGCAGATTTTATTAACTAGAGTACAAACTACAAGCACCTCAATTAAGAATTTATGAAGGTGCGGATACATTCACAGCCAAATCTAATCCTTGGCACCATCATACAGTGCGATGTGCTGGTGCAGGCAGGTGCAGCAGCGCGGTGCAGCGCGTTGCGGGATGTGTCCGGGGAGCCTCTTGTTTTGTGGTTGTGCAGGATCACTCAGGAATAACTGAACACGGCCGCAGGATGTGTCTGGATACAGTAATTCCTAGTGCCGTAATCACGTCTTGTCTGGGTGTGAGCGATATCCTGCTTTTCGGTAATATTAAGCCCATTTATTAACCCCATGTTTCTGGAAACAGTAAGTGAGCAAACATTGCCGGCAGATCCATCTAGTTGAGGCAAATCCAGGGTGAGAGGACAAGATGACTGCAGGATCTCATCTACGTGGGCTCAGATGGGGACTGCTGGGAATTTCCCTTTAATCTAGTCTCTATATTAGCAGACACGGTCCTTGGACACAACATGGATCTCCCGAAGTCTTTAGAGAAAAGCTCAAACTAGCCAGACATATTGGCCTGAAGTCAGAAGAGCGGAGACTTCAATATACAGCCGATGATGTGTAATGCATGCAAGAGGGTGCATGCTGCCAAAATGGAAATATCCCATCTGCGCCACATTTTTTTTTTATTGAGGTTTTCTATTGATTATTATTAAGAACCCCTCTAAAGACCCATAAACCAGTGCGACTATCCAAAATATCCAATCTAATAAGAGTTCATGAGATACCCAAATAGGGAAGGATTTTCCCTCTGCATGTTGTATGTTGCAAGATGTACAAAACTTGCAGATATAGGACCGATTGTTTTCAATGGATCCATTTACATGGATTGCAGAATATTCTATTTTTGGAGATTCTGTTCAAGAATCACCTGTTTTTTCCAATAGAAGGGAGGGGGGAAAAAAAAAAAAAAAAAAAAGAGCATTGCACTCGCATGTATAGGTTTCAGTGTAATGCGATTTTCTGTTTTTACTCTTAGAATAACATGCGATTCTCACGATATTGCACTCCCCTATATAAATGCGCCCTTAGACTATTTGAGGTCTTTAATCTTAAAGTGACCATTTGGTCCCGGAACAAAAATTTGTCCTGGGACCAGAATAGGAAAGTAATATTACCTGGCACTCATACCTAATGCCACAGTTCCCCAGGATCTGCTGATTTGTGGCCCTTCATCAGTCTAGTGACATGGCCACGTACTTGTGAAATTACCGGATGCACACGGAGCACTGCTGGTACATTGGTAGTCTAAGACACTACATGCTGCTCGGACTGGTCAGCACTGCCCAATCACAGCAGTAGGAAATACCAGATACTACTGATGCACTGTGTGTAATGGGTAGTAACAGCTATAGGGCCACCATCCGTTAAGATAGAGGGGGCAAAGGGGATTGGTGTATCTGCATGGAGTGCCCGGCTGTTATACAGCCAAACGCTCCGTGCCACGTATGCAGAACACAGCTGGACCGCTCTGTTCTTCATACCCCGCCTGTCATCAGGGAGTGGAATACAGCTAAAACAATAGTATCAGCTGTATCCCGCTGTGATTTCCTGATAAGGCTCATCGTTGTCTTGCAGCATGCTGAAAGACAATGATGAGCGACTGCTTAACGAACAATGTCAGTGCAGTTACACACAACGATTATCGCTCAAAAGACGGCTTATCGTTGTGTCTAAATGGGCCTTTACGTTTACCCAACTTTAGACTAATGTATATGTCTGGCTTTACACGTGGTACGAGATAGATACACATGAAATAGGTAGATTTTGCCCACAAACATAAAAATTTACAAAATTTTTTTAAAAAAAAACTAAAAAAAACAAAAACAACATGGCTAGCAGTTGCCAAATATAACACATGCACAGGTATGACTGCCAATTTGGGCTCTACACCTCCCCAAAAATGCTGCCAATTTTTTAATACTTTTCCCCTCTTCACATATAGCCGCTTTTACGTCTGCTACTACCTAGGGGCACCAATACATATTTAATAAGACTTAAAGGCTAAAGATGCAGCAATTACTGCAGGTCGAAAAGAAACGTATCATGGTGCGCCACTGTTCTACACACAAAACCGCTGCTGCCCCTTTCCTTTCTGCTCCTTTCTTAAAGGACCCGAACCCTCTCCAATCCTGTCTTCGCACCTCCTATATTAGTCACCGTAGGGTGGATGCCTAAGCAATTGGTTATTTCCTGCCATTTGTGACAGAGCCCCCGTTTGTATGTTCTTGTTTTTACCCTTCTGACTATCGTGACTTCTGTGCTCCCTGATCTCAGCTCTGTGTATTGGACTGCTTTGTCTGCTACGTGCCCCAACTTACAGCCTGGACATTGCTTACTCACCTGTGCCGTTAGTCCTGACTCAAGCCTATTTACTACGTGTCAGTTCAGACCTTCAGGTACCGCGCCTTGGCCCAGCAGCAACCGGGACTATCTGTGTGTGTAATGGGCTGGGGCCCGCGCAGCAAAGCCGACATTCCACTTAGAGTTGTCAAGCGTGAAAGCTGGGGTTGACCAGGTGTTGCCACCTCAGTTGGCCTACAATGACAGACAAATATTGGGATGAGTGGGCAGGAGCTTCCAAGGATCAAAAAGCTTCATAATACACTAGGGACAGTCTCCCAGAGATGGAGAGTTTTACTACTGTACGGGGTCTATGGTCGTTCGACATTGGTTAGTAGGATCTGCCAACAATCTAATGCCTACAGAGATACCAGCCCTTCATCCACTGTGTCAAGTTGGGAAAATGATTATTTTTACCCATCTAGTCGGCGCCCAAAAATTCTTCCAACTGACTATTATGTCTGAGTCCAACCGTGACAGCTCTATATTCCTGGACTGCATTGTGACTCATTCTACATCCTTCCTTTCTTTTTGCTGTGATTTCAGACAGTGGGGAGTCTTGATACTGGACGTCAACCTAGAGACACAAATGCCTTTTCCGGCGCTGGCTGTGTTCAGCCTTTGCAATCTTGCTGTACTACAGAAATCCCTCTCGAATATCGCTGGATACAGGTTCTCTCCAGGGAACATGCTTTGCATTTGCTGTCTTCATAGATTGATGTAACCTCTAGCTCCTTCTCAAGGTTAAATATCCCAGACGACCAAAGAGAGGTGGTTAGGAGGCACGAAAGCTGTGGCATCATTTACAATTATCTCCCTTCCAGTTCAGAGCAAACAACACTCAATCCAATTCAGTAAATAACATGTCAATGCAAAGAGCGTAACTTGACTACAATCAAAAGCTGCACGCAGGAGTCCCAGGAAACAGCCAGATATTGACGAGTTGGATACAGGAGGAGGGTTCATGTCTAACATGTTGTATGGATAAAGGATTTGAAGAAAAGAAGCCGAAATTGGCGGAATACATGGGCCAAACAGAGACAAAACGATGACCATAGACATAGTAGTTATGTCAGAGGGCAGAAGAAAAAAAAAAAAACAGCACACACTCCAAGTCATAGACCCCTCCGGAGACAACCTCAGAGTCGGTGTGCCGGAACCTTTACCAACCACTTGAAGAAATGTGCTTATGGAGCTCCTTCGAGAGCCGTGCCCCTTCCTCATCTACAATCATACTCATTATCGATGAGAGGATTTCCCTTGGTGGTTAATGATTAAAGAGGTTTCCAGGATTAGAAAAACATAGCCGCTTTCTTATAGAAAGACGTGTCCATGGATTGTGTCCAATGTTGCAGCTTGGATGCACTGAAGTGAATGGAGCTTAGCCGAGGGAGACACTACAACATCTGAGGCACTGCTTTGGAAGGAAGCAGGCTTTTTTTTTTTTTTTTTTAATTCATAAGGACCCCTTTTAAATTTAGGACTGAAGTGCTTAAGAGGGGTTTCTAGCATTACATTAAGTGATGTCATATGAATAGGATATGACATCACTGCCTGGCGGGGCTATAATTAAAGAGGACTTGTCATGTTCTCAGTCATCCGCTGGCCAACTGACTATTTGCAGCATCTCTGATCTCCACATTCTCCCGCACCGACCTCCATTAGATTTGGCTCTTGACACTTTGAATCTGTTAATGGATTGTGTAAGATTTGATTGACAGTGATCGGTGAAGACCGCCTACTAAACAGATTGAAAGCACTGGAAACCGAATCTAACAGAGGTTGGGGAGGCACAATTGGGCAGGGGGGACAAAAGGAAACCTGCAAATAGAGTCAGTGAGGCCACAACTATAAAGTTATGCAGTCAGCTCCGCAAACCCGAGGACAGATACTCTTCAATAGAACAAGGGGGCCAGAGATCGTAAAGTATTCTCAGTTTTTTTTCCTCTGTACAACAATGTGATTATAGCAAGATAGGCCCACTAACCCCCTTTTTATTCTTGGACTTGAAAATGATACCCATGGTCAATAAATGAGGGCACACCCTAGACCTCTATGATGGCAAACCCGTTTAGTTGGTTATTGTATGAGAGAACTTGCAACTGTACATGCAATATAAGGATATTTACAGACGTTGGAACAATTTGTCCATGGAAAACCATTCCCACCACAATAAAAATCTAGCAGTTTACCAATCAGCGACTCTTCTCAGAAATCAGAGAACTGCTTCAGCTGTGGTCGGATTTAAAGGGGGTGGACAAAAATATGGAAACATACGAAATGCATGGGATTTTTACCATTAGCACTGAGCTGCCCTTTTAACTGCTGCTTGGCTGAGGAGCTTTCCTACCAAATTTGTATTTTCTTAACCTCTTGCCCTGCTCTGAGTGGTTTTGGGAGCCAGCGGGCAACAGCTAGCTGAGTGGCTCAACTCCCTGACCAATTGAACCTGTTTTACTCGGGCATCTGTATCATATTACCTCTACTTACATTACCTGGGATTATAAATCAGATTTCAATAAGACATGTAGAGACCGATTTTAGGCATGCATTTCGTATGGTGTTTCCATATTTTTGTCCACCACCTGTAGGTTTAAAGGGACTGTGAGCATATAAAAAATAAAAAAATAAAAATAATGAACAAGATGGATCATTCACCAGTCTGTGCTTATACTCCAGCAGAAGCCAATCACTAGCCTCAGTGGTCATGTGCTACACGCAAATTGGTATCATTGGCGAGTCCAGTAATTGGCTACAGCGATCACCTGGAAGTACATACAGCATGAGATTAACTAAAAACTAGGAGACCTTTGCAGCACTGGCAGTGGAGTGGTGGGGGATTTAACCAGCGAGTACTATGCTCCAATTTTTTTAAATTTTTTTCTGTATTTTTAATTACTCTAGGTCTAGGCCGACATCTTTAACAGACATTGCTCATTTTTCTCAAAATTGAAGATTTTATATCTCCCCTATTCATAATGATTAAAAGTATTTTAGTCAATTTTACCCTACCCCCATGTAAAAAGTCATCAGCTATGTTCTAGATGTTAGCCACCCGTAAAGGACAAGAGATTATGTCTTCATACAAACTGCCATTCCTATAGATACCCGACAGCCAACTGTCGCCAGGCGAAGATGGTGGTTATCAGGCATAAAATGATGCGGTAAGTGTTGGATCTGCATGTGCAACCTAAAAGCCAATTATTTAGCATGACTGGCAATCAATACCATGAAGCGGTTTCTTCTTGTAGCGACGCATGCACAATTTGGCGGCATAAAACTGTTTAAAGAGGTATCCCCGTCCTGTAAAGCCATCCTTGCACTTATCATTGTCACTGGCTTTTTACATTTCCTTTATGTTCCCTCCAGCTCGGCGTGAACTGAATTGCTATCGAATGTATTCTCTCTTTGTACCTTTGCATAATTACTTTGCCTTCGCTCCGTGATGACTAAACCGCCGCTGCACTCCCTTTATTTATTTATTTGCTGTAATCCAGTTGTCTTCTGTTAATCCAAACACAGGAAATGCCCTTATAGTTAAGAGTTTCCTGTTATTTATAACCGCTCATTAGATTAACATCATCCATATGTGACAAAGTAACATTTCCAAATCAGGGAATTCCAGATCACATTTCCAGCTCTCTGTTTAAAACAGCGACAACATCCCAAACCTTACAACGTTCACAACTAAAGTTCATATATGGTTTTAAAAAATTCAGTTTTTTTTTTTTATATATAATTTTTTCTGTTAAGGTTTTTTTTTTTAAATTAAAATATTTTTTTTTTTTACTACACCATTTATTTTCTACAGGGGACTTGAACTTACAATCATTTGATCACTTAACCTATATACTGCAATACTTCAATATTGCAGTAAATAGTGATTTTTTTTTTTTAAGTTGCCTATGAAACCTTGCCACAGGCAGGACTTGATAAGCATCTATGTAAGGTAGTCCAAGGAGCCTTTAGAAGGCTCTGGGCTGCTATGCTAGCCCATCGCAAAGCCTGATCACATTGCAGAGAGGTGTCCATGGGGCGTGGGAAGGCAGTTTAACGGTTTAGATGTGCGGTCAACTGTGACCACAGCATCTATAGAGTTAACGGATGCGAGGAGAACTAACTGATCGTGGCTGTCGGAGAAAGCGGATTGCCACTACGGTAGGTATAGAGTGGGCTCAGCTCCGTAAATAACTCACGGCCACGTAACGTAGATGTATCTTAGGCGGTTGTGAAGTGGTTATTCTTTAGCAATGGTGCCATTACTGACTCTTTTGATAAGTGAGCTCTATTCCTAGTCAAGAGCAAAAAGCCTTAATGCAGAAATAATGGTAATGACGTGGATAGATTGACAATCTGTCTCCTGTCAATGTCACTCTAGTATTAATGGTGTAAGATATAAGGAATGAGCTGCCTCAAGCCAGTAGTTACTAGCATGAAAGGAGACGCCGGCGAAATGAGATGTGTAAAAGGAGACATACAACAAACCCCACCGTGGCTTATAAAAAAGTATGAAGTTGTACTAAAAATGAAATTTAATGCTTAATTTAATGACAAAAACAAAACAATTACGGAATATTGATTTCCATCACAGCAGAGTACCGCTCCCCCAACACGGCGCACAGTGGAGCCGAGTATATAATGTACGTCCTCGCTTCTGAGTCAGGGCAAAAATGAATGGTGACCCCATGGAGGAAATGACACTTCCTCCGAGACACAGACAGGGCATGGGGCAAGGTAAGAATACAATAAGGCGCCATATAAAGAGCTGATGCATGCAAGTAAGATCATTTTTACAGTTTGGCTATAGTTTTGATCCATTTAAAGGAACATTGCATTTAAAAAACGGATACAAAGTTTTAGGTTTACTACAGGGACTGAGGGGGCGGAGCATGACAGTGGGATCCAAAAAAAGAGAAAGGGCATTTCTATGCCATGCTTCAACAATTCAGGCACTGAAAGAGAGAAAAGGCTACTGAGGTGTTAAAGGGACACTCTGGGAAGAGCGCATACACAAGATCATGCCCAACACAGGGAACAAAAAGTAGGATGATAGATTTTTGGTGTTCTCCGAATTCCTGCGTCATGACCCGCCCCCGAGGACCTGCGCATAGCACAGTGTATAAACACTTTCCAGAACGTTCCTTTAAAGTGGTTATCTAGTGAGACACTTACCCCAATTCAGTCTGCATCCACAGGTGCCAACACACAAGTAGAAAAAAGTTAGCAGAATCAAAAAACTAAACCCCCAAATGTGAACAATCAATATGTTATGTGCGCAGACTAAGGGTGCTTATAGACTGAAGGATTATCCTTAAAAATGGTTCAACATGTTTCATACATTTTATATGGTCCTGCGAGACCTACGTGCTACTGTTTATTTTAATATAAACACAAACTTTAATAAAAAAGTGATTAAACATGAAAACAAAAAGTTCCATAATGATAATTACAATTATGATTGTTCGGTCTAAACGCGAGTCAACCACGGATCAATGAATGAGAATAGTTTGCTTTTCGCTGGTCATTCGCTGTACGCAGTCACAAAAATTATTGGCTGGTTCGCTTCTCGTTCCGTTTAAGCGGCGCTCATTTAGGCTTTCACATTTGTTAATGTGAAATACTAAACAATACTGAACGATTCAAGAATGAATCTGCCTGTCTAAACAGGCTGCATAAGAGCAAACAATATAGCGGTGGTGTTACCTGCTCAAGCAAACAAAATTTGGCCGGTCTCAAAAAAAGGAGCCCAACCTGGGACAAGCGATGGACACAAAGGAAATGTAATATATAATAAAATCAGCAGCAGCTATATAAAAACAAGCCGTCTGGGTTTATATGTACATATGTCCATCCAGTTCAGCCCATTATCCTGCAATGCCCATTCAGTAAGGCAAAAATCCCAATTAGGTAGAAGACAATTGTTCTCATTTCAGGGAAAATAAATTCCTTCCACGACACCAAATCTGACAACCAAAATAACTCCCTGGATCACCGACCCTTCTGAAGTCATCAGTGACTCAAGAAGGCATCCATGCCCATATATGGACCTCACGTTGTTGGTGACATCAGGAGGAGATACTTGGATTAGTTTGGTTATTAAACTAGCTCCCCTATATCACAGCGGATGTAGAGACAGAAGAGGGCGGGATTAGGGTTTTTTTTGGTTTTTATTAAATTCAATAAGCTTTTATTGGCCTTCTGCATGAAAGTCATTACAGAATATGTACATGTATCTCCGGTATGGTCCATCATTTTTAACAGGAAGTAGTATTCATCACATCTTTAAAGTACAGCGAACAGAATTTGAACAGACCGTAACATGTTTTCTTAAAAAAAAAAAATGTATTTAAAGGCTGAAACTTGTTACAGGAAAAAGGGGGGGGGGGGGGGCGGGGGTCAAAGGAAACAAGGGGTAGGAAAGGAACGAAGGAGACTAGATAAAACCTAAACAACGAGGTCTACAAAGATTTCTTCTGATTTGGAAAAAGTAGTAACCACGAATTCCACATTTCATTAACCTTTAAGATATCATTACTAAGGGCTAGTATCTTATCGTATATTCCATGTTCAGTTATCAGCTGTGTTAACTCCAATAATTTGGGCGTTAATTCAGATCTCCACTTTCTAGCTATCAAGAGCTTGGGCGCCAAGCAAGATATGACCTATTAGCTTTTTAAGCGGAGGGTGAATCCTGCCAGGGTCCAATAACAGTAAAGCTGTTTTTGAATTAAATGGAACATTTAGGCCTGATACCTCATATAGGAGTTTCTACACATCTTTCGATAAGGGAAGTATGTGTGGACAAGACCAGAATATGTGAAGCAAAGAGCCTTGTCGCCCACATTTCCTGGCGGGATTAGTTATTGAAATAAGCCAGTTAGCCAGCCCCTCCGATGAGGTCCCCAACAAGAGGTCCATACTACATGACCCATGTTGGAGCCGGACTGAAAGTGGAGATGTTGACATTGCTGGACCTCAACTGTATCTTTCTAGCTCCTTTAAACACCTCATTTGCTATTATTCTCCGACAGATTCAAAACTATGTACAACCCTACAGTGTGTATGCATGTAGTTGGGTTCATCTGTGCCCATGTCAAAAAGAGACACCGTATGGTAGTTCCTCAGTACCATTAGAGAGGCAATACGCATGCCAAAAAGACATTTAAACCAGACAAAACCTTCAAGAGCTCCAGAAAAAAAGGCTTTCAGCAATGACGATTGCCACTATTTATTGACTACCCGTTTTAGAAGATTTAAGGTGCCCACACATAGTACAAGAATGCCAAATGGACCCGCAGATTCCAGCATAACCCGCCAACCATTTAATGTTTATGAGTGTGTCCCAACTTCCCCCTAATGGCAGATACTGGGAGACAAAAACAGAAAGGCATCAAGTATGCTGAATTTCAACATGCTACATCCTTTGTTCTCACGGGAAACAAGCCACCACCAGAAGTCTGGCAGCGGATTATTCCCCTCGCCCTATTGATAACACATGCACGCTCAGCTGACAATAATCTCAAGCCACGCAAAGTCCAGTCTTGGCATTTTATACAATGTGCAGTTAATTAAAGTCAATGAGATTTCCTTCATTCCTCAGCTTTGGAAGGCAGTTTTCATTCTCTTTGATTAGTTGTGACTGTTGGTGCCGTGGATGGAGAATAGATGGAACGAACTGCAACCTTACACAATTGTTGAATCACTTGAGGATTCAGTCCATTTCACACGGTCACAAGTGTTGTCCCAAAATGACGCCGGAGCGGCTGCGTCGTAGCAATTATACAAAGCAATGCTAGCAAGGTTACTCCCTGCGATGGGGAATGCAACAGAACCAATTTTGTTTCTATAGTAGTTCGATACATTGTATAAAATATGCTCACACACCAACAACTGTTAGGTTTCCCCCAAACACATGAGCATTCGGTTCGGCCGACCATTTGTGCATTTAGGAAGTTAAGCTTATCTCTCAGAGAACGAAAAGTTTTGGTATTGAGATTAAACATCCCTGATCCTTCCATCCTCTGGTATTATCGGTCAGGGAAAAGTGGAGCCACCCCCATATATATTGAAGAGTCATCAAGCCCTGCCGTTATTGACTGCTTCAGACGATTAAACTATCACTTGCATGGAAGCCTTAAGCCTTGCTGTCTCTTGGCCAGAAATGACAATACAAGTCTTCCTATAGGGTATAACAGAACTTGACCGATGGTCCAGTGCGGCTCCCCCCACTGACGTCCATATGCCCAATAGGGCGTGTGGACAGGGATTTCTCCTGATGGAAGAACCCATGGCAGGCATTTACTTTTCCTTCTCGGTCTTTCAGCAATACCTGGGTTATATCTATGGCATTAAAGCTGTGCGAATGCTAGAAAAAAATATTTGAGCAACCTTAGATTAGGTGTAAATGAAAGGTTTTTGTCTTCCGAATGCAGAAGAGGACAGTGATTAAAATTTTAATTTAAAGAAATCTGAACTTGCAAAAAAAAAAAAAAACTATTGCAGCCCTAACCTTCCAATACACCATCTACCACGTGTGTATTGCTAGAGCTCACACAATATGATCCATGACTAGTGGGTGGTTATGAACTAACCCGAGAGGATGAAACAATTATTTCCAAGTAATGGAAACATGTTCAACGCCTTGGTACAGAACAGAAGGAAGGGTTCACATTTCCTACACGGCTAGTGGTTATCCCTACTTACTACTTCTACATCTCCCATTGACTTCTATGGAATGAGCCATGGGCATTCTTGAACTATCCATCCAGTCTAGTCAGCCATATCAGAGGGTCTCAGTATGTGCTTCAGCAGTTTAGACTTTCACAGACCTAACTACTGTATATCACCTTCCTTATTGATATGTGATAATTGGAATCTGAAGAACACCTTTAAATTGGTTGTCCCATCGTCAGCATGCTAAAATTCTTCATCTGGCATATGGAAAAGGGTTTTCAGCCTGGGACAACACCCTGATAGCGATGCTCAGAGACTCTGGCACAGAATTCCGGATGAACTAGTGCAGCAAGCTGTGCCATTTCGTCCGGGAAAGTGCCAGAAGGTAGGATGGAAGCTGGACAGAACCAATTATTGTCAATGAAGTCCATCTTGTGCCAGTTTGTTTCAGTCATACGACAGGTTCAGGAATTCCATTTTCCAGCTCTCATGACGAAGCAAAAAAAAATGAAAGCTGAACATTGGAGTGAACACAGCTTATAGTGTATTGGTTTTCATAATGTTCAAGCATTGTTCTTCCCCATGAGCATGCACATTTGGGAGGTAAGGGGCTGTCAGACACCCCTGACACTGCTCACCTCTGAGACAAACAAAGGAATTGGATAAGAATAATCCAAATTGTTGGATCCATGTTTCCATTAATGGTCACCATTAGATTCTTAGCATATCCTACCAACTTAACTCTAAGCGTGGGGGATAATTTTTTGTTATGGATTCCACCCTACACATAGCAACAAGTGAGATTGGAGGCAAAAAGCAACCATTTTTGCATACGATAATAAGCATACTGTAAGAATATGCATCATACTCGGATTCGCAATTTTTTCCATTTGAGGTGGATTTTGCTAAGAAAACACCATCCATACGAGGTTTCCCACGCAGTAGGTTTGTGGGAAAAAAAACACTGCAGTTTTCATATAGTAATTTGCGCCAAAGTCAGAAGTTAACGCAAAAGGAATAGGAAACATAAAGGAAGGTCTTCTACTTCTTAGTACTGGGATTCACTTTTGGCTTTCACTCAAACTGCAGTGGCGTTTTCCAAAAACACACCTACCCTTATACTGTAAAATACTGTGGATTTTCTGTGCAGATTCCACTCTGAGAAGCTGTGACAATTTTGCAACGTCTGAACGTGGCCTACAGCTATCCGTGAAACGTTTGCCGGAACTGACAATTTGATACCTAAAGTAATTGATGGAACGTCCCCCAATTTCTGCCGTCAGAGGCAAACGAAGCTCAGACAAGTTGGCTTTCAACACGTCTCTGCTCTTGTTCCTCCTCTCCATATGTCCAATTACAGACATCATAGAGATGTCCACCCACCCCTGGAAAGACAACCTACGATAGACCATGGAAACCACTTCAACAACTCCAGCAAGCAGCTTGACTATCAGAAATAAATGGAAAGAGACCCCAAAAAGTTGGTCACCTACCGGTATTCAAGAAGTACACAATACAGTTGACGTTACTACCTACCGGTGTTTATGGCTTGCATGGCTGTTGCTGGTGGTCCCATGGAAAGACGATGGCCACGACATTCTTGATTTCCTTAGACCGGGGCGGTCGCTTGTGTCCATCGCATCTGCCCTTTCCATCTGCCGGTGAGGGTGGCGATCTGTGTCTGAATAACCCCGATGTTTTATTCTGATAGGTGTCCGTGGTTGCCTCCATAGATGCTGCGGAGGTTTCAAAGTAGCTTGTCCCTCCCGTGGAACGGGAAGAGACAGCGAGAGACTTTTTTTCGGGCAGGATGGTACTTCCATCATTGTGCAAATGGAAAAGAAAATAAATCTATCTGGAGAAAAATAAAATCAGTAACAAATCCTCTGCATCGACGACATTCGAAAATAAAGTATTTGTCGCACCGCACGTCCCTTCTTACTGATCCATCTATCGGATTAGAAAACAAAAAAGGCAAATCAAGAGTTAATTGGCTTTGCTGTGTCCAAAAAAAAACATATAAAAAACACGAGGTATAAAAATAAAGAAGTAGTGAGATTTAACTGGAATAATAAGAAAAAAAATTCTAGTTCGAGGCAAAAAAAAAAAAAAAAGATAGAAAAATAAAGGCAGGTCGTGATTATTGAGACGAAGCGATTAGCAATTCGAGATCCATCTATAGGGGTAGTGTAAGAAATGCACGCGGCTCGTTCCTTACGGGATGGCTGTCTATTTTTGGAAGGAGAAGAAGCAGCAGCTAAAATATTCTTAAAGCGATCAAATCTTCAAACCGTAAAAAAAAAAAACAAAAAAAATTTTTTAAAAAACAAGGCGTCTTCTATCCCATCTAGAAATCCTCTGGATCTCCATCAGCCGTTGCCGTATGGATCGATTTATGGAGACGTCAACAGTACAGAAGCTCAGAGTCCATATTAAAGTCTCTTCTTCTCCTCTGGAGATTATTATTGCTTATGTTATTGCCAAAAAAGGGGGGGGGAAAGGAATGATGGGTGGGAGGTTGCCCAGGTTTTATTGCACATAGGTTGCAGGCAGGGTATAGGAGATTAGGCAGATCCAGTGGGGGCTGCAAACTGGCATTTAGTGCAAAGATCAGGAATGCCTCCAGCAGTGGGCTCCGTGCACTGTGGTCACATCATGGCACTGCCAGCTCCTGGGTGGAAGGAGAGCCTCTGTGCATTTAGGAATCATCAGATCAGAGGTGCCAAGTGCAGAAGCATCTGTCACTCACATCCCCCTCCCCTCATCCCACCAGCAGGGTCCAGATCTGCTATGTGGAGGATTGCAAATGTAGTGCAAAAAAAAATAAAGAATGAGCACTAATGACTGTATTTGCTCGCCGCTCCCGTCACTCCTCCTCACATATGGTTGGCATGCTTCATTCTAAGCAGAGCAGAAGACCATCCTAGCAGAGGGAACTCTCCGTCCCGTCGGCACCGGTCTCCTTTATAAGTGCACGGACTGATTGGAGTTTGGCAGCTCGGAGGTTTCTTCGGGTATACAGGTGGCATCCTCCATGCTGTTCTCAGCCGGTTCTGACAGCGCTGTGCCGGGATTGCCGAGCGCTAAGAGCAGGAGCGGCGTAGTCCCACCTCCTCTCTGTGCCCAGACTGCTGGGCGACTGACAGAACTCTGCCAGGTGTCTCCCGCCTCCTTTCAGCCACTGCCGTGACGTCACAAGCTAGGCGGGAACTCCAAGCTGGCTCCTCCCCATCCCATCTATTCTCATAGATAGGAGACGGCAGAAAGCGACCAATAGGGGAAGGGGAGCTGCGGTAAACTACGCCCACTGGGCAGACACGCGTTCTCCCTGAATGTAATAATAGTTCGAATGACTTGAAAAGTTTTGAAGTTTTTTTTAATGTTTTTTTTTTTTTAAATTTTAATCAATATTACTTTTTCTTCGCTGATCCTGATGATGGAGGAACAGATGCAGAAAATTAGCATTTTTATCCCAGCTAGGATCGTTACCTTTGTTGCAAAAAAACCCCCAGCAGGGTAAGAGGGGCGTGGATTATCATAACGTATGTCTTTACCTCTGTTAAGGTACCTTTACACGGAGCGACATAGCAGCCATTGCAGCGATTTTTATTCCTGTGCGTTAGGGCTCCATCACACGAGCGCATTTCCGCATGTAAAATTTACGCCCGTAATACGCAGAGAATGGAGCCCATTGATTTCAATGGGTTTGTTCACATTTCCGTATTTTGCTTGCGCATTTTAGTCGTGCAGCCCCCCCCCCCTCCCCGCAGCATGCTTTACTTTTCTGCAAATTTGCATACCAAGGGTCCCCATAGAGGTCAATGGGGGTGTGTTCAAGCGTGCAAGCAATACGTTAGGAGATGCGTAATACGCTGCGTAATTCTGTCCCAGTAGTAATAAGGCCCCCTATATGCCCGCACCACCACTGTGTAGCAACCACCTTGTGAAGCGCTATAACTCATGCCGCTGCAGCGCTCACAGAAGATCCTCCTCCCTCTGCTGTCTGCGTTCCGGGACATACTGTATGCAGCGCAGGCGCCGGGGGAGGAGTGAGGATCTTCTCTGAGCGTGGAGCGGCATCCTGACGGAAACTTCAAAGTGGGTAATAGCACTTGCTGTTGTGTTGCTGCCCGGCCAGAGGTGCTCACACCAATAATATGGCCGCTGGTTTACAGCCAAGTGGCAACCTTATTCCCGTCATGTCACAGAGACAACCCCCCAGCCATAAAGGTTATGTCTCCAATAGTTCATCCATCATTAGGAGCTCTGCCGATCAGGTGATTGAAGAGGCCGAAGCTCTCTGGTGTGCGCCACGACCTCTTCTCAGGTCAGTGACGTCACGTTTATTGGTCACATGGCCTGAGAGCAGTGAATGTGACTAAGCTTCTATACCAGGCACAGCCACTATACAATGTGTGGCGCTGAGCAGTAGCGGTGGCATAGCTGTAGGGATTGTAATCGTGACCTGGCTCCTTAGCTTCAGGCCCCCCGCATAGAACCGTTCAGAGCAGCCATCACTGGGCCCCCTGCTTGACTGAGGACAACATGATTTATGCTACTATGTTACTATGTTACTATGATATAACTATATTGCATTCAACACAAAGCAACAGCAGGTCAAGGTCAAACTTACTCTGCTGCTGCCCAACATAGCACAGCAGAGAACGCCGCCGGACTCCTCCCACCATTTAGCTCTGGAAACATGAAAGGAGTCAGGCAGCGTTCACTGCCTTAGGGTCCGTTTACACCAAATGACTAATCATGTGAACAAGCGAATGATGTCAGAGTTTGCTCATTCCCTCGGGCAGACAGTTTATACAGGCAGACAGATCGTTGGCTCGTTCACACTAGAATCTTCACTGGTTCACATTCGTCGTATAAAGGCCCCTTTACACGCAAGGAATATCATTTTTTTTTTAAAAACTAATCAAATGAGTGAAAATGAACAAATCGTTCTGTCTAAACGTAGCGAACGCTGAAATGGCGAACGATAAATCATTCACTTTTGGTTCATCGTTCTTTTAATGCAGGCTTATACATCAGCAATGACTTCTCTGCCTGCAATAAATGTACGATGAATGAAAAGCGAACGATTTATGGTTTGTTGTTCGACCGTCGGCTGCGTCTACAATTAAAGATCATCATTCACTTTCGCTCGTTTTAATGATCTTTTGAACGATTTGTTGCGTGTAAAAGGGCATTTACTGCATCAGGCAGCAGTCTGAGTAATAAAGTTGGACTTTGATCTGCTTCTGCTTTGGGCAGTTGGCATTGTATGGAGGCACAGAGGAGGTGGCGTAATTACATTGGCGGGCGCACTCTTAGTTTGGGGCAGAAAGGGGGCACTTTTGGGGGACTAAACTATCTTGGGTGCACAGATTTGAGGCTGAATTACTTTTTAAGGAACACTACTATGTAGGGGGCACAATGAAGGCACTAATTAGGGGTTCTGTTACCTTGAGAAGCACTATTACTTCGAGAACACACAGTGGACACTATTTGGGGGACTGTACCACCTTCAAGGGGCACTGTTACTTTGGCGACACTATATTGTGGCTGAAATACCCTTGCACAGGTTTGTGGATACATTACTTTGTGGATTGCACTATTACCTTTGTGGAGCAGTGGGGGTATTATTGGGGATTCAATTACCTTAAGGGGGCACTGTTCTTTGAGGGCACAAAAAAGGCACTATTTGGGAGGTAAGTCACCTTGGGTGCTTGACTACTTTTGGGTCACAAAAGGGACACCATTTTGGAGGTAGCGAATAACTTTGGAGGCTTAATAGCTTTGAAGGGACACTATTACTTTGGGACTTGGGGCACTATTTGATGGCTCAATTACTTTGTAGAAGCACAGAGGGGGCACTATAGCATTCTGGTAGTACACATGGGTTGCAGTTACATTTTTGGGGGCACAGATTGGGTATTATTACCTTTTAGTGGAACAGATTGGGCATTATTAACTTATGGGGGGACACAAAGGAAATTATTATTATGCATGATGATATAAAAAGATATTATTAATGTGAGGGGACACAATGGGGCAATTATTACTATGTGGGGGCATTATTGCTGTGTGGAGGACAAAAGGGGACATTAGTACTGCATGGGGTACTTATACTATAGAGGAGATGAAGGGGGCATTGTGGGTAGGGGCAGGACAGGGAGAGTGTGCAGACAGTCGTTACAGGAAGACGTTGTCATGGAGGTCTGGGCCTGGAGGTAGCTGCACTGTAATCACTATCACTGTGTAGAGCTGATGTCTGACTATTATATGGTGACCGCATCATTTAGACTTATACTAGAGCTGAACCGTAGTATGCGAGCTGTTGCATTATAGCAGTTGCTTATAGATATGCCGTTTCTGATTTACATATTATGCTGTCTATGAATTTTTTTTTTGGGGGGGGGGAGGAGCTGAACTTTTGTACCAGGGCCCATCAGCCTTTAGCTACGCCCCTGGTGCTGAGCCTGATATGGACTGAAGCAACTGTGACGCTCAACCAAATACCTTTGGCACTTCAATCAGCTGATCGGCAGGGATCCCGAGAGGTGGACCCCACCGATTAGCGATGACCTATCTTGTGGATAGTTCATCTGTTTTTAAGAGCTGGTAAACCCCAATGCAACTTAAGTGGTGTAATCAATCCATATGATACATAATAGTCATGTATAAATACGCACACAGCGCGTTGTTTGTTCTGTAAGTAGCCGTAGGAACAGCAAACATGACTATAATGGTATTGACTCTCCATGTGCGGCTATGGATGATGGAGCTTTACAGTACAATGCTGCTAGGTAACCTATGTGTGTCCAGCTGGGTGCAGGATCACGTATGATGGACCACAACCACCAGCATATTATCCAAAGCCGTAGCGATGACTGGGCTCATTATTATACATGAGGGAAGGCCGCCAGCGACACAGCTTCTATGCGTGGCATCCAAAGATCTCTGTGCTCAGGAAGCGCGTCAGTGGCAGCCACAGCCAGACATCAGCCAGAGCTCTCCATGCTGTCTATTCTGTGTATGTCAGTCCTTTACTGTGTTCTCAGCTGTTTTATGCTTTACTCCTCACACCTGCTGACAAGGACGTGATGATGTTCCGAATCCCCAAACTCCCTCTGAGAGGTACTCCCGTCTTGGCATAACTACAAGTGTAACTTGAAGCTGCTGGGTACACTTGGGCAAATCTGCAACAGGTCCCCCAACTATAAGGTTCATTCATAGTACTGGTCTCCTTGTATGCAGAAGCGAGACCTTGTGGGCCCCCTGAGGCTGCAGGGCCTGGGTGCAACCACATCTTCCACACCCACTATGGTTTCGCCCCTGGGTATATCATTGGGATCGGAGAGGGACTCACTTCTGGGAAACCCATCGATCTATGGGATTGCAGCTGTAGTTTAGCAATGTGGTTTCTAGGTCACCAAGTTGAGCATTGACCTGCTGCATGACCCTACTTAAAGAGAACTCCAAGATCTAAATATGTTACAATGACCACAGTGCTTACTATTACAATTATGTGTGGTTTCGTCAACCTAAACTATGGTTGTGTGCCCCCACTATCAACTCCACGTGACCATAGATCTAATTAGTGAAACGGCACATAATTGTAATAGTAAGTCGATTACATAGATGGTCATTGTGACATAGATAGAGGAATAAAGAGTGGTCTTGGGACCCTTTAAGTGAATGGGGTTAAACTGCACGAAAAACCTAGAAGAGGATGTAGCGGACCCTTCATTCTAAGGATTGACAAGGTGACAGAGCTCAGACCCCCACTAATGATACAGTGATGGCATATCCAAGTAATATACCAGATGGCAATATCTCATAATCCACTGGATTAGTGAAAACTGATAGATCGGTAAAGGTTGGACCATTGGGACCCCCACTGATCCCAAGAATGGAGGGTCCCATTTCCTCATTTCTCCTCACTTCTGGATGTCTTCTCCCAGCCACAGTGACGTCATTGAAAGGAGTGCAGGTTGCGCATGTGTGGCGCATGTGTGGCCGCTGCTCCGTTCATTTCAATGGGACTTATGGAAAGCCAGGCGCAACTGCAGCTCCATTCAATCTCCTCTTCACTGCGGGGGCTGCAGCAAGGAGGACAGGGGAAACGGTACTCCCCTTCCTGGGGTCAATGGGGGTCCCAGTGATCAGACCCTGCTGATCAGCTATCCTACAAGTAGAGGATAATTTATCACAAGCAGAATACCCTTTTGATAAACATTGTGTAATACCTAATTTCCCCTGTAGTGGCGCTGCAGGGAAACCGAACAATGATTACCAAGTCTCTCCACAGTTTACAGAAGATCCCAGCAGAGGGACACTTTTTGATCAGCTTATTGTCAACGGAACCCTATGAAAAGTAGGGATTGCCCAAATAAAACAATTCGTATAATATTCCCGTAAGGCTGCATAATGTCTATATACACAAAGCCTTATGGCTTAGAAAACATATGAGGCAGATTTATGAAACTGTCTAAAAGTCTTAATTACTCATAGTTACCAATCACATCACAGCTTTCATTTTAACAGAGCAGAATGCGAAATGTAAGCTGTGCTGTGATTGGCTGCTATGGGCAACTAAGATTATTTTTTTCCTTTTAGACAGTTTTATAAATGTGCCCCATATTTTGGAAAACGCTAATAGGGAGTACTGTGTTGGTAAAGGGGTCTCTCCTTCAGGTCCTTTATATATTAGCCAGAGTGGAACATCTCTCTGACTGGAGGACTTGGCCAGGGATGTAGCTAGAGGCTCATGGGCTCTGCTAGTAAAGTTCTTCTTAGCCATCCGCAGCGTCTCTTCACAGCCGTGGGCCCTGTAACTTTCAGCTGCATTGCTGGCAATGTTTCCTCTAAATCTTAATAGCTAGTGAGGGACAGTTAGGAACATCGGCGCTGATTAACAGAATACAGAACTGCATCAAATAAATATTAATGTACAGCGCCCTGATGATTAGCTATAAAGCAACCCGATACACAGGGCCACTTAGCATCCAGACAAAGAGTATTAAACAGCATCCAGATTGAGTGCAGTCAAAGTTATTGTCTGCATCCCTGGTGGTCTAGGGCAGTGAAGGAGGTTAATGTTTGTATGCATGGTTGTCTGTAGCAGTAAAGGTGTTTGTGTCAGCATCCCTGGTGGTCTAGGGCAGTCTGTATGCCTGGATGTCTATGACAGTAAAGGAGTTCGTGTTAGCATCCCTGGTGGTCTAGGGCAGTGAAGGGGTTAATGTATGTATGCCTGGAAGTCTATGGCAGTAAAGTTGTTGATGACTGGTGGACTAGGGCAGGGAAATAATGAATGTCACTATTCTTTGTGTTGTAGCACTGCTAGCGATATTCCACAACGCCCGTGGACAGGTAGCCTAAGGTTCAGCCATAGCTTATAGCTGACCACTGAGAGTCCCATTAACAGGACAGCATGTAATAAGCTAATCATGTTGAGAACGTTCTCACAAAAAGGGATTATCTAGTTGGATGAGGGAAGAAGCTCCGGCAATCACATCTGCATGACAACTGTGCAATCTGCTGAGGTGTAACTGGCGCGGGTTGGAACCGATGCAACATGATGTGATGTGAATAGAACGTATGTCTCCTCCCGATGCCAGCCAGTTTCTTCTCAGTGGCAGGAAATATAGTGACACCTGGTAACGGGATAATTAGAGGGATTTTTGCCAGCAGATATAAAGCGTTGTAATGCGCAGAGCGGGTGGCAGGAATCTCAGTGTTTATGTTTTCTTTGTAATATTTGTTTCCTTTTCAAACACTAACAGACGGCAACTTATAATAAGCAAGCTAAAATAAGACTGCAAAACTCCGTAACACGCATCAAAGCGGGAAGGTGCAAATGTCTGCAGGTTAGAAAATAGCTCTCACGTGAAGGCGCTGATCTCACTCTGATAAATCATCAGACACTGGCCCTTTAAGTCTGATTATTCTACTTCCAAGAAATGATCACCTCCCCCAAGGAACACAACTCAAGGCTTTAGAAGGATCTAGTTATCTGAAATCCATTATAACTGTGACAATCTGTAGGACTCCGGAATAAAATAGGCGCAAATGAAATTTTCAGTCACCGAAATTTCAATAGATTTGTAGTTAACGTTAAAATAAAGAATTACTGTAGTACATTCTAGTGTTCCATACTATAAATTACATATCCTGAGTGCCTCTTGGTATGATATATAGAGATAATCCAAAACTCTCTTCCAGGTAGTAATCTGTTTTACTACTCGCTGATCCTCCAGTAAAGTAAGATACACAATGCAGTCTACATGTTAAGAGCTCCCCCCCAAATCACATGCACTCTAGCCAGGTGACCCTCTCTCCCCAAATCACATGCACTCTAGCCAGGTGACCCCCTTCCCCCAAATCACATGCACTCTAGTCAGATGACCCTCTCCCCCCAAATCACATGGACTCTAGCCAGATGACTCCCTCCCCCCAAATCACATGCACTCTAGCCAGGTGACCCCCTCTCCCCAATAACAAGCCAACTGGCTCAACCTCAAATCTCCAAATCATATAAATTAAAGCTAGACATGCTCTCTGCAAACAAATCACAAGCTGTACTCAGGTGACACCCCCCCCCCCCCCCTGCAATTTACAAACTTAGCCGGGAGACCACACCCCCAAATAACATGAACTATGGCCAGGCACCCCCTGAAATCATAAATCGCAGCCAAGCACTCCCTCCCCTGCTCCCCAAATGACATGAACTGTGGCTAGGCACTTTCTTCCCTTCCCTCACAATGGCATGAAATTGTGGCCAGGGGAGCGCCCCCTCCCAATTGTCCATAATCTCTGACAATAGTGCACATTACTCCTTTGCCTCGTAATCACTGTGAGATGAGCCGCTAGCAGTATGACTCCTATTACCTGCATAGGCAGCAGGGAGCAGAGACACAGGACAGGGCCAGCACAGACGAAGCTCCTGGTGGGCTGCATGATCGGGGACAGGTTATCTAATAGATATGCCTAGCATGAGGCATATCTGTTAGATGTGGAAGCAATGCAGCAGCGGGGACAGACGCAAATGGCGACAAGATTGAAAAAGTGATTTAAAAAATCTGGTCACCATTTGCAAACTCTTGGGTGCACTGGTGACACTTTTGGTTGCCATCTAGAGCCCTGGCATGTAGATTTTTCAGATCTAGCATTCAAAAAACTTGAGTCCAAACCAAACTGCCAAAAAAGACACCAATTTGTAGCAACTGTAGAGGCTGTTACTTAAAACAACACCACTTGTCTCCATGGTCTTTGTCTGGTATTGTAGCTCAGAAGCAGGCAAGTGGTCCTGAGCTGCAATACCAGACAAAACCTATGGACAAGAGTGATGCTCTTTCTTGAAAAAAACAAAAAGTAAAGCAGCCGCCTTTTCTCGTCTCATGAACCCCTATAAGAGTATGTTGCCATTCTGCAGATGTTTGGCGAAAATTCTTAACCTAATCTATAATCCATCAATCAGGCAGGATGTATAAGACAGCTCAGTGGGGTCTGACATCTGCGTCCTGAAAATGTGCTGCTCTTGTCTATAGAGGTGAATAGGCAGACTTTCACAGGCTCAGAGGCTTTAAAGGGGTAGCCCAAGTTTTAGCTATTATTGACCTATCCTCAAGGCCAATGCGCTCATCAATGGAGCTGATCTATGCTGGAAGCAGACAGCTCTGTTCCCACTGCAGTGGCCAGGCTTGGTATTACAGGCAAAGTTCTCATCGAAGTGAATAGGAGCTTTGCCTGTAATACACAGTCGGGCCACCACAGAGCGAACATCACAGTCTGTTTCTGGCACAGATCAGCTCAGTGCATGCTGGTCACAGCTAATCAGTTGGGAGTTTCGGAGACCAAATCTCGTCCGATCTACTTTTGGTGGCGTGTTCTAGAGAGGATAGTTAAAAGTTGAACAACCCCTCTATGTCTCCGATGCTAAATCTGTCCTACTATGTGTTGTGTATATTACTGGTAACTACTTACAGATGTAGTAGCGCTTATCTTACCGAATGCAGTGCATTATGTAGTTATCATAACGCTCCTACGCCATTTACGTAGTCCAGTAGCCAATAAAAGACACTGGGCTATGGAAATAGTGTAAGGCGTCGAACGAAATAAACAGCTTTACTGTTCTGACAATTAATACATCTGCCCTCCACAAAACCTTATAGAACCAATATTTGGCAACTGGACCTGTTATATCTGTCATGGCTGCTGTAATAGCGCAAGGCACAGCAGAAGCCATGACAGATATATCCATTGTGTAATGCTGCTGGCTTGACTTACATAGGTCCAACAGATTTCCAGTTTGAATAGGATAGAATAGCAAAGCCGAATATGTTATTATTAACATCATAAGAGAGCAACCAAAAATTTGCAACGGGGTGAAGGGAGCTTTAGTGAGTAGATACGGGATGAAGGCTACCGCTGACCAGACCCTGTAAGATTTCATATGTACGATGTGATACCTGTATATTGTAGCAGAGGCGTAACTTGAAGCTCCTGGGCCCTAGTGCAAAACTTGTAACAGGGCCCCCAACTATAATGCTTTATTCATAGTACTGGGTTCCCTATATGGAGAAGAGAGGCCTTATGGGCCCCCTAAGGCTCCTGGGCCCAGGTGCAACCGCATCCCCTGCACCCTCTATAGTTACGCCCCTGCATTGTAGGTCTGATAAAACAGAGGACTTTACTCTGCAGTAGTTTGGAGAGACATTGAGATGCACGCCACTCTTTGCTCATAAAGAGGCATGGAATAAAGGTAATTTAGTTATCCCTGCTGGGCCCGGCATCCGGCTTTGTTGCAGCCTTGCTCAAGGCATCCTGCTTGTTTATGAGTTATGGATGTTTTTAGCTCTGGAAATATGGAGCTGTGAACAAGAGAAATTGTGATGATGAAACCAATATCTCATTCATGGAGATTTCCAAAAACATCTTTGCGCACATTTATGAACTTCTGTAATGTTTGGTTTCTGCATATTGATTTGCACGCCTTCCACCGGATTCAATAATAAATCTGTCCTCAGTCAGCTCCCCCTAGTGGTGTCTGTCGGCAGCTACAACTTTATTTTTATACACGTCCATCCAGTTCTGTTAGGAGAAGCCTGCCAACAAATTCAGAAAAAGGGGACAGAGATAGGCTGAATGAAATGTATAATATAGGAAGTTATTGAGTAGTTATACGTCCAATACAAAACAATTGATGGTGGCAAAAAGTAGGGTGAGACCTGAGATCTTTCCCTGATCTGCCCTAACGATACTTCCTAATGAATTGGAGCACCTACCCCGAAAAGGGTGATCCCACTTCTGGAACCTCACTTGATTACCTATAACTCCCTAGCTGTTAAATAGAGGAGAGGGAATATGTGATGACAGGCCAGAACAGAATAGCCAAATAAACAAGCAGAAATTAAAGTTTAAAAGCGACAACAGTCAGAACCAGAAAGAATAGCAGACAGACGAAATCCGGAGTACAATCTATCGCTTTGGAGGACCCATCCTGTTCTGTATTAAACAGACAACCCATGTGAAAATTAAAAAAAGATTAAAAAAAATAAAAAAAACCCACCTCGAGTCAAAAAGGTGTTGCTTTTGCAACTCCCAGTCAGCACATCACTTGTAAAACCTGGCCTCTTCATTTACTAGCTGTCACCCCCCTGACATGAGCACTGAAATCCCTCGCAGCTCTTCTGGCTCGACTTTCGGTGCAGTGCTCTGCTGAATGTGAGGTGCCTGTACCTCACTTTGCGGCTCTTTGACTCAAGGCGGCGCATTTGCATTTCGGGCGCGCTGCAACAAAAGTAAGCTTTTGTGTTTTGGGCTTATTTCTCCTTTCCCCTAAAAACATGCAGGTAATGCTGCTGCTATTACGCTGCTTTCGGTGTTGGGCGCTCTTTTATACCTATATGCTACCAACGGGTTCCCTTTAATAAACTTCAGTTACTACTACTTCAGTTGTCTTTAAGACAGAAAATAAAATCTACACCTTCTGGGAGTCGATATATATTTATCTCTATGGCAGTAAGAAAATTATGGCTGCTTTCTTCCAAAAACAGCACCACACTTCTCCACAGGTTGTGTGTGGTATTACAACTCATCCCCACTCACTTCAATGGTGCAATACCCGACACAACCCATGGACAAGTGTTGCGCTGTTTTAGAAGAAAGCGGCCATGTTTTTCTAACCCCGGACAAATGTTGGGCCTAGCATTGTAAACCAGAGCAGCTTGTGAACTTACTGCTCAGCAGCCACATCCATTATGGCTGGAGATGAATGGGGAAGCAGGGAGTGAGCGCGAGGGAGCCATGATGGAGTGTGTGGGATATTTCGGGAGATCTACGTGGGTAAAGCGTTCATTGAGGAGCTGCTGATTATAGCCGTTTATGCTATTTATAACTCTTATTTAAGGATTCTTTACTTCAGCTGCAAAGAGAATCTTGGAGCCAAGAACTGAAAATTAATCTGCATTTCCCCTCTCCTCCTCCCCCCGTATCTGATTCACCTGTCAGCCGCATCCTTTTAACAAGCCAACGCAGAAAGTGACAACGAATATGACATGAACAGCTTACAACAAAGGGAGCTCAGTGTTGTTATGGTGTAGTGAGAGATCCTATAGATTATAATGTAATCAGCCACGTAGGCACTGCTATCAGAGAACCAGCAATGTACGGGGCGAGAACGAAGCGGCAATGTACAGGGCGAGAGCGAAGCAGCAATGTACAGGGTGAGAGCGAACCACCAATGTACAGGGCGAGAGCGAAGCAGCAATGTACAGGGCGAGAGCGAAGCAGCAATGTACAGGGCGAGAGCGAAGCAGCAATGTACAGGGCGAGAGCGAAGCAGCAATGTACAGGGCGAGAGCGAAGTGGCAATGTACAGGGCGAGAGCGAAGCGGCAATGTACAGGGTGAGAGCGAACAAGCAATGTACAGGGCGAGAGCGAAGCAGCAATGTACAGGGTGAGAGCGAAGCAGCAATGTACAGGGCGAGAGCGAGCCAGCAATGTACAGGGTGAGAGCGAAGCAGCAATGTACAGGGCGAGAGCGAAGCAGCAATGTACGGGGCGAGAGCGAAGCAGCAATGTACAGGGTGAGAGCGAACCAGCAATGTACAGGGTGAGAGCGAACCAGCAATGTACAGGGCGAGAGCGCACCAGCAATGTACAGGGTGAGAGCGAACCAGCAATGTACAGGGCGAGAGCGAACCAGCAATGTACAGGGCGAGAGCGAAGCAGCAATGTACAGGGCGAGAGCGAAGCAGCAATGTACAGGGCGAGAGCGAAGCAGTAATGTACAGGGCGAGAGCGAAGCAGCAATGTACAGGGGGAGAGCGAAGCAGCAATGTACAGGGCGAGAGCGAAGCAGCAATGTACAGGGCGAGAG
Organism: Eleutherodactylus coqui; assembly: GCF_035609145.1. NCBI lineage: Eukaryota > Metazoa > Chordata > Amphibia > Anura > Eleutherodactylidae > Eleutherodactylus > Eleutherodactylus coqui. The sequence goes on along the minus strand of NC_089838.1, from coordinate 313,036,980 downwards.
CGAAGCAGCAATGTACAGGGCGAGAGCGAAGCAGCAATGTACAGGGCGAGAGCGAACCAGTAATGTACAGGGCGAGAGCGAACCAGCAATGTACAGGGCGAGAGCGAACCAGCAATGTACGGGGCGAGAGCGAACCAGCAATGTACGGGGCGAGAGGGAAGCAGCAATGTACAGGGCGAGAGCGAAGCAGCAATGTACAGGGCGAGAGCGAAGCAGCAATGTACAGGGCGAGAGCGAAGCAGCAATGTACAGGGCGAGAGCGAACCAGCAATGTACAGGGCGAGAACGAACCAGCAATGTACGGGGTGAGAGCGAAGCAGCAATGTACAGGGCGAGAGCGAACCAGCAATGTACAGGGCGAGAACGAACCAGCAATGTACGGGGTGAGAGCGAATCAGCAATGTACAGGGTGAGAGCGAAGCAGCAATGTACAGGGCGAGAGCGAACCAGCAATGTACAGGCTGAGAGCGAACCAGCAATGTACAGGGTGAGAGCGAAGCAGCAATGTACAGGGCGAGAGCGAACCAGCAATGTACAGGGCGAGAGCGAAGCAGCAATGTACAGGGCGAGAGCGAACCAGCAATGTACAGGGCGAGAGCGAACCAGCAATGTACAGGGCGAGAGCGAACCAGCAATGTACAGGGCGAGAGCGAACCACCAATGTACAGGGTGAGAGCGAACCAGCAATGTACAGGGCGAGAGCGAAGCAGCAATGTACAGGGCGAGAGCGAAGCAGCAATGTACAGGGCGAGAGCGAAGCAGCAATGTACAGGGCGAGAGCGAAGCAGCAATGTACAGGGCGAGAGCAAAGCAGCAATGTACAGGGCGAGAGCGAACCAGTAATGTACAGGGCGAGAGCAAACCAGCAATGTACAGGGCGAGAACGAAGCAGCAATGTACAGGGCGAGAGCGAAGCAGCAATGTACAGGGCGAGAGCGAACCAGCAATGTACGGGGCGAGAGCGAACCAGCAATGTACGGGGCGAGAGCGAACCAGCAATGTACGGGGCGAGAGGGAAGCAGCAATGTACAGGGCGAGAGCGAAGCAGCAATGTACAGGGCGAGAGCGAAGCAGCAATGTACAGGGCGAGAGCGAAGCAGCAATGTACAGGGCGAGAGCGAAGCAGCAATGTACAGGGCGAGAGCGAAGCAGCAATGTACAGGGCGAGAGCGAACCAGCAATGTACAGGGCGAGAACGAACCAGCAATGTACGGGGTGAGAGCGAAGCAGCAATGTACAGGGCGAGAGCGAGCCAGCAATGTACAGGGCGAGAGCGAACCAGCAATGTACAGGGCGAGAGCGAAGCAGCAATGTACAGGGCGAGAGCGAAGCAGCAATGTACAGGGCGAGAGCGAACCAGCAATGTACAGGGCGAGAGCGAACCAGCAATGTACAGGGCGAGAGCGAACCAGCAATGTACAGGGCGAGAGCAAACCAGCAATGTACAGGGCGAGAGTGAACCACCAATGTACAGGGTGAGAGCGAACCAGCAATGTACAGGGCGAGAGCGAACCAGCAATGTACAGGGCGAGAGTGAACCAGCAATGTACAGGGCGAGAGCGAACCAGCAATGTACAGGGCGAGAGCGAAGCAGCAATGTACAGGGCGAGAGCGAAGCAACAATGTACGGGGCGAGAGCGAACCAGCAATGTACGGGGCGAGAGCGAACCAGCAATGTTCCGGGGCGAGAGCGAACCAGCAATGTACAGGGTGAGAGCGAACCAGCAATGTACAGGCCGAGAGCGAACCAGCAATGTACAGGGCGAGAGCGAACCAGCAATGTACAGGGCGAGAGCGAACCAGCAATGTACAGGGTGAGAGCGAGGGAGCCTCATCACAGGAGAGTCCCCGGGTAAGGAGAAGCCAAGGAAGACAATACAGAAGATTGCTGCACCCTATTATCCCCTCCAATTACTGCATATATCCTCCCCTATATCTCCTCCTATTACTCCATATAACCTCCCCTATATCTCCTCCTATTACTCCATATAACCTCCCCTATATCTCCTCCTATTACTCCTTATAACCTCCCCTATATCTCCTTCTATTACTCCATATAACCTCCCCTATATCTCCTCCTATTACTCCATATAACCTCCCCTATATCTCCTCCTATTACTCCATATAACCTCCCCTATATCTCCTCCTATTACCCCATATAACCTCTCCCTATATCTCCACCCATTACTTTATATAACCTACCCTATATCTCCTCCTATTACTCCATATAACGTCCTTCTATATCTCCTCCTATTACTCCATATAACCTCCCCTATATCTCCTCCTATTACTCCATATAATCTCCCCTATATCTCCTCCTATTACTCCATATACCCTCCCCTATATCTCCTCCTATTACTCCATATAACCTCCCCTATATCTCCTCCTATTACTCCATATATCCTCCCCCATGTTTCCTATTAATCCATATAACCTCTCTCTATATCTCCTCCTATTACTCCATATAACCTCCCCTATATCTCCTATTATTCCATATAGCCTCCCCTATATGTCCTCCTATTACTCCATATAACCTCCCTATATCTCCTCCTATTACTCCATATAACCTCCCCTATATCTCCTCCTATTACCCCATATAACCTGCCCTATATCTCCTCCTATTACTCCATATAACCTCTCCTATATCTCCTCCTATTACTCCATATAACCTTCCCTATATCTCCTCCTATTACTCCTTATAACCTCCCCTATATCTCCTTCTATTACTCCATATAGCCTCTCCTATATCTCCTCCTATTACTCCATATAACCCCTCCCTATATCTCCTCCTATTACTCTATATATCCTCCCCTATATCGCCTCCTATTACTCCATATAACCTCCCCTATATCTCCTCCTATTACTCCATATAACCTCCCTTATATCTCCTCCTATTACTCCTTATAACCTCCCCTATATCTCCTATTACTCCATATAACCTCCCCTATATCTCCTCCAATTACTCCATATAACCTTCCTATATCTCCTCCAATCACTCCATATATCCTCCCCTATATCTCCTATTACTCCATATAACCTCCCCTATATCTCCTCCTATTACCCCATATAACCTGCCCTATATCTCCTCCTATTACTCCATATAACCTCTCCTATATCTCCTCCTATTACTCCATATAACCTCCCCTATATCTCCTCCTATTACCCCATATAACCTCTCCCTATATCTCCACCCATTACTCCATATAGCCTCTCCTATATCTCCTCCTATTACTCCATATAACCCCTCCCTATATCTCCTCCTATTACTCTATATATCCTCCCCTATATCTCCTCCTATTACTCCATATAATCTCCCCTATATCTCCTCCTATTACTCCATATACCCTCCCCTATATCTCCTCCTATTACTCCATATAACCTCCCCTATATCTCCTCCTATTACTCCATATATCCTCCCCCATGTCTCCTATTAATCCATATAACCTCTCTCTATATCTCCTCCTATTACTCCATATAACCTCCCCTATATCTCCTATTATTCCATATAGCCTCCCCTATATGTCCTCCTATTACTCCATATAACCTCCCTATATCTCCTCCTATTACTCCATATAACCTCCCCTATATCTCCTCCTATTACCCCATATAACCTGCCCTATATCTCCTCCTATTACTCCATATAACCTCTCCTATATCTCCTCCTATTACTCCATATAACCTTCCCTATATCTCCTCCTATTACTCCTTATAACCTCCCCTATATCTCCTTCTATTACTCCATATAGCCTCTCCTATATCTCCTCCTATTACTCCATATAACCCCTCCCTATATCTCCTCCTATTACTCTATATATCCTCCCCTATATCGCCTCCTATTACTCCATATAACCTCCCCTATATCTCCTCCTATTACTCCATATAACCTCCCTTATATCTCCTCCTATTACTCCTTATAACCTCCCCTATATCTCCTATTACTCCATATAACCTCCCCTATATCTCCTCCAATTACTCCATATAACCTTCCTATATCTCCTCCAATCACTCCATATATCCTCCCCTATATCTCCTATTACTCCATATAACCTCTCCTATATCTCCTCCAATTACTCCATATAACCTTCCTATATCTCCTCCAATCACTCCATATATCCTCCCCTATATCTCCTCCAATTACTCCATATAACCTTCCTATATCTCCTCCAATCACTCCATATAACCTCCCCTATATCTCCTCCAATTACTCCATATAACCTTCCTATATCTCCTCCAATCACTCCATATATCCTCCCCTATATCTCCTATTACTCCATATAACCTCTCCTATATCTCCTCCAATTACTCCATATAACCTTCCTATATCTCCTCCAATCACTCCATATATCCTCCCCTATATCTCCTCCAATTACTCCATATAACCTTCCTATATCTCCTCCAATCACTCCATATAACCTCCCCTATATCTCCTCCAATTACTCCATATAACCTTCCTATATCTCCTCCAATCACTCCATATATCCTCCCCTATATCTCCTATTACTCCATATAACCTCCCCTATATCTCCTCCAAGTACTCCATATAACCTCTCCTATATCTCCTCCTATTACTCCATATAACCTCCCCTATATCTCCTCCAAGTACTCCATATAACCTTCCCTATATCTCCTCCTATTACTCCATATAACCTCCCCTATATCTCCTCCTATTACTCCATATAACCTCCCCTATATTTCTTCTTATTACTCCATATAACCTCCCTCTATAATTCCTCCTATTACTCCATATAATTGTAAGAAGGAAGTGTTACTCCGCACTCCCCCCTACAGATGGAAGTGGCCCAGGGTCCGCACTAAGGCCCATTCTTCCAAGCATGAGATTCAGCCAGGTGAAGGGGAGAGACGTGTAATGAGTTTGGCAGCACCAGACAAGGTCCTGCTCCTCTATTAAGACCTGCTAGCGAATGAGCGCCATGTTCCAAGTATTTACTGCGCTGTGAAGGAAGGCTCTGCCCCACTCATGACGTCAGTGGTGAGGTGATGCGACTATCATGTTACCCTTGTAAGAAGGATGCCCCATGATAGGGAACAGTAGGGATTCAGTCTCTGCCCAGGATGAAGGAGCTGGAAGGTTTTACAGCACTATAAAAATGATTCTCCTGCATCATAGATGGCGGGAGTGAGCGCAGACATTCAAGAGGACAGACGCTGCTGCGGAGTCTGCCGACCACTGCGAGTGAGTGTGAGGACATCTAGACCATACTCCGGAGATCATGGTTGGGATGACGGGGTTGATAGGATTTCCATCGGGGTTGAGTCTAGACACCCATGTATACCGGCATAGTCTGAGTGAACTGTTACCAGATCCCATGAGATGTAGACGACTATTCTGTTATTAACAGACACTGCAAATTGAAGTGAGTTTTATTGCTTCAGTTGCCTTATTATTACTGTGTGTTGCCATGTGTTAATTATCTAATACTAGTTGTGAGATATCGTTCTTCCGTAGAGTACCTGACGTGATTAGCGCTATTCATATTTAGTCATAGGTGGGATTGCACTATAGTTCATTCGCTTATCATCAAACTATTGTTCATGCATAGTTATGTTTACAATAAAATGTCTTATTTTTGTAACTCTGTCATCTGCATTGTACCCTTAAGGCTGCCTGTCCACGGGCGTTTTTGTCCTGCGTTCCCCACAGCGATAATCTGGCTGCAAGGAACGCAGTCAAAGCTTTCCATAGCGATTCTCCGCTCGCAGCCGGCAATTGGCAGCATGCTGCGAATTGCCACGATTCTCCGCAGTCAGCCTATCTGTCAGATAGGCTGACCACAGAGATCTGCCTGCCGGCTGCTGCTCCCGGGCGGCGGCTCCCGCTGCGGAGAATCACCGCGGGATTTCGCAACATCTGTGGACAGGAGCCCTTAACCTGTGTTGCCTACCATTATCTGTGACATAACTGTCCCTATAGGTCACATTTAATAATACAGTTAACATGTACCATTAGCGATATGGCAGAAAAATACCCCATACATAGAAGAATGGTCCAGTTTTGCGCCACACTGGGGCAGATTTACTATTATTGTCTAAAGGTTAAACAGTACAAACTAAGACAGACACTTAACATGTACGAGACTTGTTACAGCAACTCATGCTGCATGGGAAATCTGTTCAATTTTAAGACAGCCTAATTTTAGTTCATTATTTATTGACACTTTATGCCAAAAATTGCACCAAAATTTCCACACAATCTTTGGCAAATTAAAGGTGCTGTCCATATCTAAACTATTGATGGCCTATCCTCAAGAAAGGGCATTAATAGTAGATCAGTGGATACCCAGTAATCAGCTTGTGCACTGTGTGGATTTCTGCAGGAAGCAGGCAGCTCCGTTGTCTCTGCAGTGGCCAGCATTAATATTACAGGCAAAATTCCCATTGAAGGGAATTGGAACATTGCCTGAAATACCAAGCCTGGCCATTGCAGAGAGAAAGGAGCTGTCTGCTTTCTGCAGAAATCCTCTCAGTGCATCGACTAGCTGATTGGCAGGGACACAGGGTAGCAGACCCCTGCCGATCTACTACTGATAGACTATAATTTGGATAAGCCATAACTCCTTTAAGCCACATCTAGAGATGAGCAAGCATACTCGATAAGGCAAACTACTCGAGCGAGTAGTGCCTTATTCGAGTACCTGCCCGCTCATCTCTAAAGATTCGGCTGCCGACGCGGGTGACAGGTGAGTTGCGGCGGTGAGTAGGGGGAGCGGGGGGGGGAGAGAGGGAGAGAGAGATCTCCCCTCCGTTCCTCCCCGCTCTCCCCCGCCGCTCCCTGCCCCCTGCCGGCAGCCGAATCTTTAGAGACGAGCGGGCAGGTGCTCGAATAAGGCACTACTCGCTTGAGTAGTTTGCCTTGTCGAGGATGCTCGCTCATCTCTAGCCACATCCCTTTTCCGAAAAGCCACACCCCTAATCTGGAGGAGTTAGAAAAAGTTTTTGAAAGTGTCTAAAAACATATAGTATGTAGAGCAAGTGAGACAGGTAGAGGTGTAACTAAAAGCTTCTGGGCCCCAACTATAATGCTTTAGCCTTATTACTGGGCACCCTATATTGAGAGGAGAGGTCTTATGGGCCCCTAAGGCTCCTGGGCCCGGGTGCAACCGCATTCCCTGCATCCCCTATAGTTACGCCCCTGGCGCCAGGTATTTTGAGTACTAAATTTCCTCTTTATGTGATTTTTAATGTTTTTTTACACTCTGATCACTTCACATGGCAGCGGCTAAGCTGCCTGCAATAAAAAAATAACAAAATCCACTAAGATTTGGTAAAACGAGACATTTAAAATGCTGGTGTGGGGGTATAAAGACGGCCCGCTGGCCTCTCCTTTCCTTGTATCACCTTTGGCATTACACGTGTAGGAGCAGCACTTTCTGCCTCACGTGGATTCTGCTGCCATTAGAGTTATTGGTCGTTCTCCTCACCCACCACGGAGCAGCAATAGCCGGGATATGGCTCTTGTACATTTCAAGTGCGTGACAGATAACTCAATTTTCTTCTTTCAAAGCCACAGTTTATTGCTGTAGAGTAATGCTACCTTTCCCCTTTTTACGGCGACTATTTTTAGTGCTACATTTTGGCAGTAGCTCGTTTTTTAACCGTCTTTTGTCAGGAGAAAAATTGAATTTCCTTCGTTATAAGAAAGCGCAGAGAGAGCGGACGTTCAGACGTTTATAAATGATAACATCCATAATTGATTATTTCAATGCTAAATATGGATCTTTATGAGCTCCGTAAGTTAGGGACAGGCTCCCTTTAAATTGGGACTACTCACCACCAGGGGGCGACAGTGAGCACAGAAGAAAGCTCCTCCCAGGGTTTGATCCCTCGGCTGAACCTAGAAGCCTGATGAGTGACGTTAAGAATCAGAAATAGAAAGTTAGCAAAAACTATTTGTAAAAAGTTTCTTCACTGTTTACTTTTTCACTGGATGTTTATGTGAATCATGAATGCCAATGCTTTGTAACCTAAACCTTGTCTATTATGGCATGTGGGTCATCTTGACTGTCACGTCGTATAGAAAAACATCCAAAGAGGATTTTTATAGCTTTTTTGGGAATAGAATCTTTTTCTTTTCCGACTATGAAGCTTCAATTCTCATTTTCCTTGCTTTTTATGTAGGCTTAACACGTGCATAATGAATAAGGATGAACATATTAACAAATATTAAAAGTACAGCCTAAGAATATGAGAAGCTGTCATGGTTGGGTCGTTAACCAGTGTCAGAATAAAGAGAAACCTCCATAACATGACTGCATCAACCTGCAAAGCCCCAGGAACTTGGTGCATTAAAGAGCTTGTCCAGGATGTTCCAGGCATTTACTATTGATGACCTATCCTCATCTATCTATCCTCAGGATTGGTCATCAATAGTTGATTAGCGGGGATCCACCACTCTGGATCCCTGTCGATCAGCTGAGCCTCCGACCATCTCTCAAAGGGGCGGAGTCGGATGTCTCAGCTGAATCTCCGTCCTGATCTCAGTGGAGCCAAGTTGGATGTTTTAGTTGGAGTTAGAAACGGAAATGTAATTGAAGGCTTCACTCTCATTGATTTTAATAGAGGAAAACCCTATCTATCACACTTCCGGTTCTGACCACCAATGTGGACGTCTAGCGCCGATGCACTGAAAGCGGGTCCGAGGATCAGCTTATTAGAAGGGATCCCGAGCGGTGGACCCCTGCCGATCAACTATTGATGACCTAATTCTGATAGATTAGTAAATGTCTGGAATATCCTTTAAACAAGCATTGGTGTCTTATAAAAACAGAGCTGCGCCTCTCTACAGGCTGTGTGTGGTACTGCAGCTCTATTCACTCGTACAGAACTGTGCACAGTCTCTGGTGGGTTCTTACAATCATCAAGCTTCGCAGATTTTAGAGTCTGGCCATCTACCCGTTTCTACTTGTAATGGGCTTTAAAGGAGTATTCCAGTAAGATGACATTATTCCCTATCCACAGGATGGGGAATAACTATATGATTGGTAGGGAGTCCAACTGCTCAGACCAGAATGGGGGTCCTGTGTCCCCCTGGGAGACCGGCAAATTAATGGTTGCATGCTCAGCCACCACTCTATTCATCTGGAGATAATTGAGTTCAAGCACTCAGATATCTCTGATGTTCCCATTAAAACGCTGCTGCTCCATTCATTTACCAGTCTCTCAGGACACGGGACCCCCGTTCTAGGGATCAGTGGGGCCCAGCAGTTGTGTTCCCATGGATTAGCTAGTAAGTAGCTAACCTATGGATAGGTGACAACATCATCTTAACAGAATACCCCTTTAATGAGGGCACTCTACTTTCCTAAGAAGTCTTCATGCAGAGACCTCATGTTTTTTTCCATACCCCTAACATCTGAAACACCATTTAGGGGATATTATGAACACCCACCCTTAATCTCACCAGGAACTCTCACAAAGCCACATAGGAGGGGCACTTAGGGTATCTCTGTATAAGTTCTACCTCCTCAAGGTCAAAAATGCCCAAAAATGGAACAGTTTGGTATTGCAAGATGACAAGGAGTCTCTAACCACCCAGTCCTCCATGTGTTGGTCTACCGGAGACCAGCGTTTGGTTGAAGCCCATCATGATAATCCCTGGAAGGACAGCAGAACCAATTTGCTTAGCGCTAATGAACAATATTGTATATTCCAAACAATATGATGGTTTTTGGCTTCACAGTATTTGTCCGTATATCCTGCATTCTTTACTGCTGGCAGCAACAGGAAGGTCGCAGAGATCATTTACCGCTGCTAGACTGATTTTGCACCAGGAGTCACAGCACTATTGACACCTAGAAGTCTTAGGAAAGAAATATCCACTGGGGTATAGCTGTACAAGAAGATGTTTTATCATATGGACGATATCAACTGTATTATCAGATTGGTTGTGAACTTTTTGATGTTAATGCTATGTATATTTAGTCGCACCTTCCCTATAACGTTTCACTAAGGAGCCCAATGTGTTCAGTAGTCTGACCGGAGAGTTAAATCATATTATACTATATCACACATCACGGCGGACTAGTCAGCGAAAGGGAAAAACAACGCATACAGAGACCTCAGCATACTGTCCAACATTTCTGCTATAGCTCCAACTGTCTTAAAACAATAGAGCAGTACTTACCCGTTCTCTGTGGCTGGTAAGTACTCACTGTTGCCCTGCCGTCCTCCTAGTTGTGATTGTTATGGAAGAGGAAGTCACCGGACCGCTGCAGCCAAACAGAGGTTGCAGCATCTCCATTCTCAACTCCTGCCATCATGGCTCCCAGGATGTGAGCGCTGATGCCAAGAGAACAGGCAGTGGCGCTGTAGAGGGGGAGAGAGCTAGGCCTCCGTCAAGGCAGATTATGTATCACCGGTTTGTGTAATGTACACTTGAGAGTTGTTCCTTTACGGAAGCGGTCGTGGAGGGAGGAGAGGAGTGGCCGTTTTTTTTAGCTCAATAGGCCATTTCTGGTGTACAGACCCAGCTTCAGGGTTTTGGGGAGTGTTCCTCAACAGGGCTACCAGTTTGTCTCAGGAAGAGCAAGACAAGCTTTCTCCTCTCAGCTGATTGCGTCTGCTCGACCCTCCTTGCCACATCACCGCAATTACTCTACCATGACAATGGCGGATACAATCAGCAGGCTCACTATTGTGAGTAAATTTGGTACCTTGGTACACAGAAAACAAAAACTTTGTTTACACGGACCTCAAACTGAGGACTACCCACATCCTGGTTACGAGAATTTGTGTTCCACGAACCGATTGTGGACTAAAATTACTAGAAGTGTGTTGAACATCTACGACCCGAGTAAGGCCATTACGTCTTAACTGTTTTCGGTATCTTGTAATGGTTATCTGCAGCGAGAGTAAAGACGTCTTGTCGGAACTGTTATATTAAAAAGCTTGTTTGGCAGCAAACCATGAGTAAGGCAGGGTCTGTCCACAGCTGTCACCGAAACATATGCTGGATCCCAAGCCCAGGGTAATGCTTAAGGTGGAGTGATATAGGCCAAAGCGGGACTTAGCCTGGCCAGACTCAAGCCATAATAGCCTTATGAGTCTGTTACTGATGTACCCCAAGAAGACCACCATGATGCCCACAACTGCACAAACTCCAGTGCAGACTGACACCTTAGTCCCCGTGGTGGTAACTCCTGATCCCGAGTCGCTGGCCCTATCCACTATAGTAGGGGAAACACCAACTAAAATCACTACTCAGCAGTTGGAATCTATGTGACCAAAAAAGCTGTCACTCCTCTTAGCCAGGCTGCTTTTGGCAGTGCGCAGAGCTTTATACCAACTAAGGGCCTGTTCACATCACATTTCAGATTATGTGCAGGCTTTCTGTTATGGTTTATGATGAGACGTAACTCCTGGATGGAAGCTATCTCTGCCATTGCCGAATTCTGCTGAAACAGAGATCAATAGGTCTCCATTTTGGCTCATTTTCTCCTTGCTTCCAGCATTTAGTGTGGAAAGAATAATGTTGTAGATGTTGTATTATACAGAAGGGAAGGTATGGGATTGACTGTCCTTCCCTTTTCATTCTATGGGTCTGTACTAGGAATTACCAATGTCCAGGGAAACAATCAATCACAAGTGTTTTGTACTGTTTTGCCCCAATGGCCAGACAAGAGGTAGGCAGAGTAAATGGACTAATAGGGCACCATTGCAAGAGATGGTGCTACGGATTTAAAAAAAAAGTAGTTCCATCTTAATTTGTTTACTGATTAAGGTCTCCCCTCTAAAAACTGTAGACATTGGAGATGAGGGAGAGATTGAGAGTTGTCAGAACAAGTTAAAGTAATTGGGGGAATTAGGATCGGAGGATGGGTCTTGGGGACTTGGGAATGGGACTGGAAGAGAAGAAGGTGGTCAATGTTCAACCCAACATTCAATGTCAGGCTGTGAGTCCAGTTGAGTTGGAACATTCTGTAGGGGTCCTTGTCATTGTTGTAAACTTGTATTAATTTTGGGACACATTGACCAGTTGTTACCCAGGGGCTCAGTCTACACTCCTTACCTAGGCTTTCTAATGAAATTGGTATGGATTTCCATTGCAAGAGCATTTCCCTACCACCTTTCTTACATATAGAGCAACTTCCTTTCCTTGTTTCATCTGAACAAAAGTTCAATGTAGATGCTTTTCGGGATGGGCCAGACCCTGCTCTTCTATGGCATTACAATGGGGGCAATTTTTGGTTCGGTTGTCCATAAAAAAAAACATTTTTAGGAGGTTGGCATCCCTGTACTGAATTTCAGGGACTGAGGGTGGTGGCATTCCAAGGGGCCAAAACAATCTAAAACCATTGCCTTGAGAGCAAACAAAGCTTTCCCTGCCATTGCTTGGCACTGAAAAGAAAGGTATATGTGAACCACCTGATCAAATAACCTTGAATGTAAAGTTCCCCTCAAACTAGTATAAATCTGCCAGGTATTGTGCAATATTTGTTAGGTAGGTCATTAAAAAATAAGGATAAAGGAACAGTGCCCAATTTGTGCCCTGTTAAAGGCAGAATGGTGCAGATATGTATTGCAGTGAAACCTCTTTTTAACCACCACCCAAGATTTCAGCAGTCTTCTAAAAAAAAAATAGGCCATGCAGAGTAAATAGGGAACACGAAAATCTGTTACACAAAAATGTAGCCTTGAATGGAAGAGATCTTCTCAAAGAAGTGTTTTTCTCTGTAGTTAATATCTTGTCAAGAGGCCTTTCGAAAAGAGCTATATAGAAATTTGTTCTCAGGAGTTACCAAAATGTATCACTATTTTATATATCGTACCATATAATCAGAGCTAATGCCACTTTTTGAGGCATAAAAGTCCAAAAACCTTGATATTTTCTCTTATGAAACCATCTAGGACAAGACGAGGAATTTTTTGGGACACCTCTAAAATTTTGGTAGATATTGGAGCGCAAAGCCATCCCCTGCCGAACCTCTTCTGCGACTCCCTGATGCACACTGTACATTAGTATGCATTGGTAGTCTAAGACCCTACATGCTGCTGCTCATGTGGGCAGCACAGGCCATGCAAAGTAGTGTGTAGTATCTTAGATTTATATTGCAAAATAATGCACGGTGTGCATCAGGTAGTCAGAGAACCAGTCTGGCCATCGTTGTTTGTCCAGGGCTAGAGGGTTGCTTTAAAAGGCATTTGGGTTTTGTAGGAAGAGTGAGAACTGGTAAGGTCCTTATAACTGCTACCAAAGCTCTCATGAAAATAGAAATGATGACATTCCCAAGGGGTGTCTTAAGACGATAGGAGCAAGGCGTTTTACATTCAGTCCAATTGCCTAGCCAACGTATCTTATCACTTACTACAATAGGCAAAGAAGATTTTGATCATTATTGGAACCTTGGTCTGACCAAGAATAGACTAAAGGTCCATACGCCTTCAACAAGTGTTGGACAAACAATCATTGAACTGGCAGCTATTTCCCACCCATACATATGGACGTCCAAGTTGGCCAATCGTTTGCATGTTTAGGGAGTTGAGCCGCAGCCATACAGCTCTAGTGGCGCCTTATCTCCCAGGGATGAGGTGTTGAAATATAACGTCTCCGCTTGTTCTGTTCCCTGACATCATTTGTTGGGGGAAAGTTGAGGTACTTCATACACATTAGCTGGCCAACCGTCCCAGCTGTTCGGACAACTAAACTCTAATATGTATGGGCGCCTTAAGTTGTCTAAGTTATGTCTTCTTCCTACCAATGAAGAAATGATTTTCTTGGAGTATGTTCGCCCTCCTCTTAAACGGCTCTCATTATAAAGTGACCAATGTGCATCACAAGATTGAGTCAGGATTGTAAGTAATTAACTTTTCGCGAGAACCCCTAAAGGCTTTCTCGTATCTGCTCTCAGCCCTGCCAATAGTTCTGCAGTCAGTTATTTATATTTTATGAAGCTACGCTCAAGAAATGTGAGCTATTGATGCAATATTGGATCTCGGCGCCGTGTTTTGTCTGCCATTTTCAGCTTGGTGAAAACTTCCTAGCTGTTAATTAGTGGAACAAAGTATCTCCTACATTCTGCTCATCTCCCGAGTGTTCCAAATGTGATCTTTTCCAGATGATGAAGGGAAAAAAAAACATCATGAAGGTTTTTATCTGGGAGACTGGAATTTCTCATTTGCGTTCCCTTCAAGAAAAAATATTTTGATTTTAGAAATCTCATTTTTTCATCGTAATCATAAAGTCCCCGCAGCGATTTTCAATTTTTAAGAAGCACTGCCTTTAAATAATTTAGCTCCAGATATTTGGCACAGCTTGAAGTAGTTTTACACTAAACTCATAGATTGGAAAAGTGGAGAAAAAGGACAATGTTAGATTAGTATCATGGAGCGTTCTTCTTCCACTGCACTATAGACCCATGTCTATTAACCTCTTTAAGCCGTGCAACCCCTGGTGACAAGACGTTCCCACTAAGTACCCTTAAGGAAGCAATTAATTATAAATGGTAACAAAATAAGACTGTGGCTTAAACGGTCGTCAGTGGCTTCATTCCTTCAACAGGTCCTTCAGATTTGACAAGAGGAACAGTGAAATACGCAAACCCAATGTTCCTATCAAAAGGATGGACACCATGATGGAACCCTACTGGACCCAATGTAAGCTAACGGGGTCCATCAGGCGTGTGATGGATCCAGCACTGTGTTACATCTTCCATCCAGAAGCTGGTAAAAAGAGCTGGCAAAATGTTTTCCTTATGCCCCACCCATTTATACAGGACACATCCCAAACACCAGTATTTGCATATCAAGCAGTACATTACTGCCCTCATTCAGCAGATGTCAAAATGGATATACAGCGGGTCCGGAAAGGCTTCAGACCCTTTCATTTATTTTACAGTTTCTTTGGCAGTGATTCCAGCCTGCAGTCTTCTTGCGTTTGATGCCACAAGGTTTCCACATCTGGATTTGGGAATTTTCTGCTATTCTTCTCTGCAGATCCTCTCCAGCTGTCAGGTTGGACGGGGGCCGTCTGTGGACAGCCATTCTCAGGCCTCTCCAGAGATGTTCGAATGGGTACAAGTCAAGCTCTGGCTGGGCCACTCAAGGAATTTACCAGAGTTGTCCAAGTGATCAGTTGTTCCCCCAGGCCGGTGTCTTAGTGTACAAAGTTATTTTGCTGCTAGAAGAAGACAGCGCCCTACATTGTGCAGTGGTTCAGATTGGTACTTTCATTCGCTTCAACGGGATACAGCCTGCAGTATCAGTCCAGGCCACTGTGCAATGTGCGCCGCTATCTGCTTTCGGACGCACAACAGCTCTATACACTAAGACACCAACCTGGAGGAACAGCCGGTTGCTTGGGTTCCAGAGCGGTGACTCTAGCTTATATGAAATAGGTCACCAGCTATAACTGCGACAAGTCCTTTGAGGTTCTGGCTTCACGGCAAAGCTTTTATCTCAAAGCCCTATAAAATCAGGCTGTACTGGACTTCTTGCAATGTCTACAAGGTCACCAGTAACCATGTTTTCATTAGGGAAACAGTAAGGTTGCACTGTGACTATCCTAGCATTTGTCCACAGCGAAACTTTGCCATGTAGCCCGAGTGCTACATTACTCTTCACATTCATAAACCACAAAAATTGTCTTTTTTTTTTCATAATACGTCTTGGGGGGCCAACACCAGACCACCATTGGTCAGACCAGTGTCCCATCGGCCAGTTTCACATGAGCGCTAATCACACGTGTGTATTGTTCACTGCAAGACTCACAAAACCCACGTAAATATGAACTCCATTCTCTTGAGTGGATTCATACCCATGAGCGATGCTACGAGGAAAAATATTGTGGCCCGTCGTATTTTTTCGTGTTCCTCAGAACGCATCGCCCATTGATTCCAATGGGACCTTATGTACACTGCGTGGCTCTTGCATGCCATGTACTTACCACCTCCGATCCTCTGTGAAATTTGGACACGATGAAAGGGATTTCACAGGAGGGATACGAGGCGTTTTCGCCTGAAAATCATCCAGCATCCGCGGGCAAACCGCGCGATGGCAAGCGCAATACCGCCTGTGTGCAGTTCGCTCATGGAAGGGTTTCTATGGGGTGAAATGTCACACGTAGCATTGTCATATCTAAGAGTTTACTCACTTTGCGTCATTTCAGCTATTGCTTGACAAATAAATATACCTGAGGCATTCTGCTGTGACATGTCTGTATGAAGGAAAATTCACAGCTGTCAGACTTGCAGGAACATTTATCTGATGCTTCTCTATGTGATTGCTGCCTTTTATGTCAGCGCTCTGTATCCTACAAATTAATGGCAGGGTTTCGAGGAAAGTGATAATATACTGCATTGTTTACACTGAAGGAAGACACTCTTTCTATGAGTGCCCCGTGTTTGTATCTGCTGTTTCGTAGACAGAACAGAAGCTACATATATAAATATGGAGGATGTAACGTATATCATTTTTTTACACTAGAGGTAAAAAGTGAAGGACATTGTAATCTCTCTTTTTTGGATCATATCCCACAAATCAAAAACTGCAAAAGTTCATAGTGTGAACAAAGCCCCCCTGCCTGTCAGTGTCATTGGTTCTATGAGATTAGACCTATGTCTGTGGGATGTATGTTATAACACTAGAGGTCTCTGTAAAAGTTGGTTCAGCAGAGAAAGGGTGCCTCTGTGTGGTATTTAAGAGGCACATGTGAGGTTTTTGTGAAAGGAGTGGGTGTGCCATTTATAGTGAGCCTGAATTGGGCATTCCTGGGGTTTTACCACCCAGACTATGAAAGAAGAGATGCCCTCTGCAGTGCAGCCCAAGAGTGGGTAATGGACTGTGTTATAATGATGTGAAGTGTGATGGCACTAGGCTTGTCAGTTACGACCAAGTCTAATGTATAGTTAGTGGCCAGACGGCCAGGTGTTTATTTGTGTATTGGCACGTGTAGAGCACTGTAAAGCTTTGCTGTGATGGAATAAAACTGGCAGGTGCCAGGTAAAGAAAGTTCTGGGTTTGCTAAGTGAGTTTCTGAGAGTGACACCAACCATCTTGTGAGAGGAAGATGGTGATCATGAGCTGTGACTAATCCCCTAATGTCACAGATGTAATTTAGGTTATCACTTTCAAGAGCTTTATAGGTTTCAGTAATAGTCGGCTTCACGTGGGGTAATGTTCTTTATTAACGTTACTTTTAAAACAGAGGCAGAGCTTTAGAGTTTTTCTGTAAGTCATATACAGATACACCCTACAGCTTATTGAGATCCAGTGTTGTATGGATGAAAATCATTTAGTTCTGCGAGTTCACATTTTTGCAGATTTTGCATAGATATTTTTAGTAGAAACTCTAAGTGGATCCTAATATAAGGGAGATCGTTAAAAGTAAGAATGGTTTAAAAAAACTGCACTTAACTCAAACAAGTGAACATAGTATAAAATTCAAGAACGGAATGAAGATCAGATTGGTGAGGTCTCTAATCTCTGACCACCACCCAAAGATCTTCAGTAGGGTTCAGGTCGGGACGTTGTGCAGGTCGGTCCAGTCGTCGAAAATTCATATTCTCAAATCCACGTCAATCAGTGTTGTGTTTGTGACAAGGCGCGTTGTCTTATTGGAAATATGGCTGACCATTCATGGAGTATTACCACATTATCTAGATTAGAATGTCAGGGTACACCTCTGTTTTCATGGTTCTTGTCACTACAACCAACGGATTGAAACCATGCCACATGAAACATCCTCAGACCATAACAGAACCCCCACCGTACTTAACTGTTGGTACACTCAGGCAAAAAGGCGTTCCTCAGGTGTCCTCCACACCCAGGTACGTCATCTGATTTGAAGCTGGACTGCGTAGAACGCTCTTCCATTGCTCAACTATCCAATGACGACGCTTCTTGCACCATTGTAGAAGAGCGATGCATTGTGCCTTGTTATCCATGACTTCTGTGCAACGGCAAAACTCGTATATCCACTAGCGTCCAGTTCCCGTCACAAACTATGGTTGACACCTCCAAGGGTCTGCATCTTATGTAGCATGGCTTAGGGCATTTGACATACTAATAACACATGACCCATTCTACTTAAATGGGGGGTCCAAATACTTTTGTAGGACAGTATATCATGTTCTCCGGTCTTGAGTTCTTCGTACTGCTTGTTGTGTAAGCCCAAAAAGTTCCCGGAAAACGGCATTCATCCAAACTGATCCGCGGATTATCTAGAAGGACTTTATAGTTGCAGGCGTGGTGAACAGATCCATACACACTATTTTGAGAACAGCGTTAAGAGGCGGCTGGATTGAAGCACCCGCAGATGTAATCACAGCTTCAGAAATCCTGTCAGAGCCTCAGCTCATTGCACAAGACGTTATTGTTTAAGGAGACAAACAGAGAAGGAATTATCATCCAGTGACAATGGGATGGATGGAGATTTTTTTTTAACTTTTTGCCACCTTCCAAACAAAAGTCCTCCTGTGGGGGCCCGGCTGCTCCCGGAACATAGAGGACATATGCTAATTCCGGTTGCTCGGTAGGCTGGCTCGCCGTGTCAGGTAGCACGCAGCGGTAAGCCTGGCGCAGCCAAATTTAGGTGCGTATGACTCACTGTTGTGCAAGAAAAGATTTGAAGTGACTGCAGGCAGCGTGTTTCAGTGTATTCAGTTTGTGCCGTATATATAATATGAGCACACCGAGAAATTCAGAGAAATTTCTGACATTAGAGGAAAAGGACTGAGGGGGAGGGAACACTGACAGCGAAAGTGGGGAATGTGGAAACTCAGCAGGTAAGAGAGCTATAAATATTCTCATCCTCCACCGTCACTGCCCTTCTATTATAGACGCTGCCTATGACTGCCATCGGCTTATCGAGGTGCCGCTAGTTCTCACACTTATGTAAGGTAAGAAGGCCTGGATCTCCCATAGGTGTAAGTCTGACCTCTGGACCTCCCACCTATAAGAAGAGCAGCATCAGGACCCTATTACACATTTATATAGTGCATACATATTCCTCAGTGCTGTATATCACTTAACCCTTTCCAATCCACTGTCTGACGTCTGAAGACATTCTGATTGAAGCCTTTACAGCTCCAATGTCGTAAGACGTCTGGCAGGGTTCTCTTACTGTATATTACTGGCCACTCTGTTGTTGGGGTCCTCTTCAGCATGTCCCATACCGCAGTACTGGCTCTAGCCAGCAGATGGCGCCATTGTATAATGGCAGAAAGAGAAAGCCCCCTAGAGAACCCTGAATCCAAAATTGGATTGGAAAGGGTTAAGGCACTCAGGTGTTCTTAGTCATTGCTGACCATTGCAATCTCCATGCAGATGTTGTCTTTGATGGGATTTAAGCCTAGGACCTCAGCGCTGCGAGGCAACAGTGCTAACCGCTGAGCCACTGTGCTACCCCTATTCATAGACTTTAATGGTGGGGTGGACACGTTTCATCTTTGAAGTCTATGGGGGTAACGGAAAGAGCTAAAGAGTAGCACCTCTCCATTATAGACTGTGGGTAGTGTTTTCTCCATGCATTAGCAAATGAGGGTAACAGATGAGCTCTACTCTCCTGGTAGGTGAGGATCTCTGCGGTTGGCATTTATGGAATATCCTATCAGCTCAAGAAGAGGCGTTCCATGTGCCCCTCACCACCTCATAGCGCCCCCTGCAGTGAGGAGGAGCTGGAATGAAGTGGTAGCTGAGCATGTACACGTATCAATATCATTGATCGCCAATCATTATCTGGCTCAAACTGACCCATGTAAGAAGACCCTTCATGGCTTCTAATACACATTGGGCACTGGGGTCGAGGAACGTCAAGCTGCGCCCCTGTATGGAAAAGAAGTAGTCCTATGCATTCAATAAAGCCCACTGAGGCTTATTTGACAACAGTGCTGTAATAACGTTTTTTGAGAGTGAGCCATATGATTCAAAGCTTATTTTTTTAAGATGGCGCACGCTGCAAAATACATTCAGTGCACATTTGACACACCTGTCCTCCTTATGCCGCCTTATGATCAGAGGCGCTAGTATTTTATGCAGACGATGGTGCCAGCACAATCATTTTGCAGCAATTAATAATTATTTAGCCAAGCCCAACATATTTTTTTAACCCCTTAAGGACCAAGCTCGGTAAATATATGGCACATGGCCCTGTGCTTTAATCCCCACCAATTGCAGATGTATAATGTGGGATTAAAGCCTCAGCTCCTGCAATCAAGCAGGAACAGGTTGGGTCCTTGTCAAACACAGCTGAGAACCCTGAGGAGAAGGAAGAAACGTTTTTTAACTGCTCTGCCTTCTCCTTTCCCGGGTACACAGCACTCAATTAGCGCAATGTACTAAAAAGTGGAAGTGGGAATATTACTTCCTCTATGAGACCCGGCGATCACTTGACCACCGAGTGACCCATGGCACAGCAGAGCTACAGGGTTCCAGCAGGCCCTGATCAGCTCTGCCAGTGACTAATGTCACTACAGGGGATGTTTCTCCCTGTAACTGGGGCTTGTATGGATGTCCCAGCTACAGGAGAAAAGTGTGAAATAAAAATGGAAATAAGGGTGGACACCCATTGGCGATATTTTTTTTCTTGCACTGCGAGAGCACGTGAAAACTCTCGCCTTGCAGCGCAAGAAAGATGCCGACATACAACTGGCATATCGCCAGTGTTTTCAATGGGGCCAGCGGCGGCAGCGCTAGCCCCATTGAAAACATAGGGAGAATAGCACGGACTTCTGCCACAGTTGTGACAGCTGTGGCAGGAGTTTCCTTCATCCCCGCTAAGGGCTATCTGTCATTGGCTGAGCGTTCAGCCAATAGCTAAGCACTAGCTGCTACTGGTTGAGCCCTCAGCCAATCAGCACAGCTCTTTCAGGAGGCGGCGATTTTTAAATCCCCGCCTGGTGAAAGTGCTGGACAGCAGTGCCGGGGAGCCAGCCGGAGGACGCGTCTGAGCGACGGAGAGGTGAGTAATTAAAAAAAAAACATTTTTACCACTTATTGTTGATTATCTGGGAAGAGCTTATATTTCAAGCCCTTCCCCGATAATCATACTGCAGCCAGAAAGCAGTGCTGCCGATCCCATTGAAAGCAATTGGATAGCATGCCGCGGACTTCTGCCACAGCTGTGAAAGCTATAATAGCTGTGGCAGAGGATTCCTTTATCCCCGCGGTCCCCGCGGGGATAAAGGAAACTCCTGCAATAGCTGTCACAGCTGTGGCAGAAGTCCGCGGCATTCTCCATTTCTTTTCAATGGGGCTAGCACTGCTGCCGCTGGCCCCATTGAAAAGACTGGCGATATCCTGGGGTGATGCCGTTTTTTTTTCTCGCACTGCACTTCGAGATTTTTCCTTTACTCGCGCGGCGCAGTGGAGAAAAAACTGCCAGTGGGTGTGAGCCCTAAGAATGACCCCAGAGGTCTTATATAACATCATGGGGGTCATATATGGTAAAAAAAAAGTCCTCTTGAGAGTGCAACAAACAGATTTATTTGGTGATGTGCAGACGCACCTCTGCCCCACCGCCACACTGTGCGGCGAGGTGGATGGGGCGCACATTATAAGCTACGCTTAGACAATTAGGCAGACATGCGAGGGCAGACGTCATTGCCGCACGTATGTGATTATTATGCTAGCATGGATACCCTGCGTTGCCCGGGATTAAAACTTGAATGAAAGACACATTAACATGGATTAAGATTTAAAAAAAAAAAACTGTGTTGCCCATAGCAACCAATCACAAAAGAGGGCAAGGCCAAAACCGTAGTGTACCAAACTGTGCTGACAGCATACTGCAGTTACATCCCTGTCACTAGTTCAACTTTTTCAATATACAGCAAAACACAGATTAGAGGAAAAAGAATTACAGAATAAAATAAAATTATATATGACCCACCGCCGATGCCAACCAAAACCATCACTGTCTGCGCCCTGAAATCCAAAACTAAACATATTATATATCAAAACAGCGAAACTAAATGAATAACCCATTCCCATACTTTATTTTAGCGTAAATATACTAATTTTAAAAATACAACCGTGACTCCATACCGGCGATCGCATTAAAGTCAATGGAAAGTAAATACAAGTTAAAGTTTCAGCTCCCCCTTATGGATTGGATCTGTAAGGGGAGCTGAGAATACTCACCCCTGCCCTCCGCGATGTCCCGCGGTGTTCTGGTCCTGCACCTGGCTACTATATGTAGCCAAGAGCCTGGAGATCTCACGGGGGCCCGCACTACGCGGTTATTGGTCACGTGAAACGGGAAACTATTACTGTGAAGGAGGTCATTGAGGGGAACTATTACTGTGAGAAACATGAATACTGTGAGTCGCACAAAGCAGGGCACCGCTACTATATGGGGGCACAAAGGAGATTAGGCTACACAACACAAGTGGCACTTAAAAGTTGGGAGGTATGTCAGTTAACTTCAGTAGAACCATGGGGACTGGGACTGGCAGGGTGGGTGCTGCGGCTGTAATACGCACCCTATAATCAGGGCCCTGTGAGAGTAGCCATATTATAGACGGCCTGACTATGATTGTAATCTATACACAGGTTTCTAGAATACTAGATATTTTGGCTTTTTTTTTAGGTTTCTTCTGTAACCCGGAGCTGAATAATTACAAGATACTAAACTGCGCTCTCCTGGAGTGTTATGGAGAGGGCTCAAATGCCTCCTGGGTAGTGGCAGACGGGCTTAGTCGGGGGCATCAACCTAATGTTTGATTTTGTTTCTGGACAACTTATCCAAAAATCATGGACAGCCAATATTTTTTCTGGACACATTAGAAAACCATAATAAAAGATAAGGATTATAAGCGATACACGTTTATAAGGCAGATATTGATATGAACTTATTACCAGCATTTACCCTGAGCTGTAAAATAATGATAATTACATGCACAGTAATCTACTTCAAAAAGGCTCAGATGCATCTATTACTTTCCATTGGCACCAGAAATAAGTGCCCTATCCAGTAATTTGTGGATGGTTGGCAACCCTCAGCTTGGCCCACCAAACAAAATGATTCTGAGTGGCTATAATACACAGAGACGCTCATACAGCATCCCAGTCAGGCGTTTACCTACATCTTACAGCAGAGGGCACCAGAGTCCTAGTTAGAACACCCAGGGAAGGAGTTTTGGTTTGGGCAGGAAATGGGCGTGGCGAGTTATATAGTTAGTATGGTTGAAAAAAAAGACCATATGTCCATCAAGTTCAACCAAGGGATTAAGTCAGTCAGAGCACATGTGACGAGGGATACAGGCATAGCCAAGGTGCAGAACCGAAACCATGGCATTGTGGTCACGATGCAGAGTATCAGCAGTGGACTGTCATAAATGGCCAGATAATGGAGCCATAGGTCACAAGTGGACAATACGGGAGCTTAGGAACAGACAAATAACACAAGTAACTGCAGAACCCCTGGGGAAGACAGCCAAGCCACATCCACAGAAAAGGGCACCTGGTGCGTGAAAAACTAAGTGATAGAAGTAATGTTTTAGCATTAAAGACGGTTCCTATTGTTGTATAAATACAGAAGCCTTGCCCCCACAATACTTCATTGGGTTCAAATGGGATTGTCTTATGCTGGACCTCAGGGATCCCTTATTGTGGAGGCTCTCGGAGGATCTTCTACTATGGTAGTCTGTTGGGTCGGTTCGACAATACTCCGAGGACACTGCTTAATTTCTATTTCGTATAGCATTCTTCAATACCAGACGAGAATAAAGGCTGGACTATCAGGTTATATATATATATATATATATATATATATATATATATATATAATTTCCAGCTAGTCTACTGTAGACCTATTTTAGTTGCATGGCGGACAAGTGGTGTTTCCAGACAATTAGATGCAGGATTACAGAGATCTAATGGTATCATATTCATTATCCTTTTAAGTTGACTTTTCCACCACCGCATCAGAAGCTTTACTGGTGAGTCTGAATGAAATGTATACATTTAGTATCTGACATGGGGGGGGGGGTCTGCATAAGCAATGTCTGATATAAATAGAGATCATTTCCTCTCCTGCCAGTAAGCGCACTTACAGGTAGACGTCTTTTTAACTGGAAAAACATCCTGCTGTGTTGTAAAGGACTTGGATTACAGTTCTGCCTTAATACTTTATGTACCAGTTGCCAAAGAAACCATCCAGAAGCTATTTTAAATACATCTACACCCAATTAATGGAGTTCCTACGGCCACAGGGCATTAACTCCATTAGTGAATACATAGTTTCAATAAAGTGTCAAAAAAGTAGAGTCAAAAGTGCAGTACACAGTTCATCCATGATAGCGAAGGCCCTTCTACATGGATGATGTCGTTCAGAAAAATTGTTGAATTGCGTGAATTTGACAAATTGTTCAGTGTAAACACAGTCAACGATCTCGTTCTTTGTTCATTTTTTGGAAGCATTAAAGTCATTCTTGGCTCGCATACACGTCTCTGCGTGTAAACAGCGACTCCTATGTACAAGAATATAACTACTATAATACTACCCTCTATGTACAAGAATATAACTACTATAATACTGCCCCCTACGTACAAGAATATAACTACTATAACACTGCCCCCTATGTATAAGAATATAACTACTATAATACTGCCTCCTATGTACAAGAATATAACTACTATAATACTGCCTCCTATGTACAAGAATATAACTACTATAATACTGCCCCCTATGTACAAGAATATAACTACCATAATACTGTCCCCTATGTACTAGAATATAACTACTATAATACTGCCCCCTATGTACAAGAATATAACTACTATAATACTGCCCCCTGTGTACAAGAATATAACTACTATAATACTGCCACTATTTACAAGAATATAACTACTATAATACTGTCCCCTATGTACTAGAATATAACTACTATAATACTGCCCCCTATGTACAAGAATATAATTACTATAATACTGCCCCCTATGTACAAGAATATAACTACTATAATACTGCCCCCTATGTACAAGAATATAACTACTATAATACTGCCCCCTGTGTACAAGAATATAACTACTACAATACTGCCTCCTATGTACAAGAATATAACTCCTATAATCATGCCCGCTATGTACAAGAATATAACTACTATAATACTGCCTCTTATGTACAAGAATATAACTACTATAATACTGCCACTATGTACAAGAATATAACTACTATAATACTACCCCCTAAGTACAAGAATATAGCTACTATAATACTGCCCCCTATGTACAAGAATATAGCTACTACAATACTGCCCCCTATGTACAAGAATATAACTACTATAATACTGCCCCTATGTACAAGAATATAACTACTAAAATACTGCCTCCTATGTACAAGAATATAACTCCTATAATACTGCCCGCTATGTACAAGAATATAACTACTATAATACTGCCTCCTATGTACAAGAATATAACTCCTATAATACTGCCCCCTATGTACAAGAATATAACTACTATAATACTGCTCTTATGTACAAGAATATAACTACTATAATACTGCCACTATGTACAAGAATATAACTACTATAATACCACCCCCTATGTACAAGAATATAACTACTATAATACAGCCTCCTATGTACAAGAATATAACTCCTATAATACTGCCCCCCTGTGTACAAGAATATAACTACTATAATACTGCCCCCTATGTACAAGAATATAACAACTATAATACTGACTCCTATGTACAAGAATATAACTACTATAATACTGCCACTATGTACAAGAATATAACTACTATAATACCACCCCCTAAGTACAAGAATATAGCTACTATAATACTGCTCCCTATGTACAAGAATATAACTACTACAATACTGCCCCATATGTACAAGAATATAACTACTATAATACTGCCTCCATATGTACAAGAATATAACTACTATAATACTGCCCCCTATGTACAAGAATATACCTACTATAATACTGCCTCCTATGTACAAGAATAGAACTACTATAATACTGGCCCCTATGTACAAGAATATAACTACTATAATACTGACTCCTATGTACAAGAATATAACTATAATACTGTCCCTATGTACAAGAATATAACTACTATAATACTGCCCCCTATGTACCAGAATATAACTACTATAATACTGCCTCTATGTACAAGAATATAACTACTATAAAACTGCCCCCATGTACAAGAATATAACTCCTATAATACTGCCCCTATGTACAAGAATGTAACTACTATAATACTGCCTCCTATGTACAAGAATATAACTACTATAATACTGCCCCCTATGTACAAGAATATAACAACTATAATACTGACTCCTATGTACAAGAATATAACTACTATAATACTGCCACTATGTACAAGAATATAACTACTATAATACCACCCCCTAAGTACAAGAATATAGCTACTATAATACTGCTCCCTATGTACAAGAATATAACTACTACAATACTGCCCCATATGTACAAGAATATAACTACTATAATACTGCCTCCATATGTACAAGAATATAACTACTATAATACTGCCCCCTATGTACAAGAATATACCTACTATAATACTGCCTCCTATGTACAAGAATAGAACTACTATAATACTGGCCCCTATGTACAAGAATATAACTACTATAATGCTGCCCGCTATGTACAAGAATATAACTACTATAATACTGCTCTTATGTACAAGAATATAACTACTATAATACAGCCACTATGTACAAGAATATAACTACTATAATACCACCCCCTAAGTACAAGAATATAGCTACTATAATACTGCCCCCTATGTACAAGAATATAACTACTACAATACTGCCCCCTATGTACAAGAATATAACTACTATTATACTGCCTCCATATGTACAAGAATATAACTACTATAATACCACCCCCTATGTACAAGAATATAACTACTATAATACTGCCTCCTATGTACAAGAATATAACTCCTATAATACTGCCCCCTATGTACAAAAATATAACTACTATAATTCTGCCCCCCTGTGTACAAGAATATAACAACTATAATACTGACTCCTATGTACAAGAATATAACTACTATAATACTGCCCCTATGTACAAGAATATAACTACTATAATACTGCCCCCTATGTACCAGAATATAACTCCTATAATACTGCCCCCTATGTACAAGAATGTAACTACTATAATACTGCCTCCTATGTACAAGAATATAACTACTATAATACTGCCCCCTATGTACAAGAATATAACTACTATAATACTGCTCCTATGTAGAAGAATATTACTACCATAATACTGCCCCCTATGTACCAGAATATAACTACTATAATACTGCCTCCTATGTACAAGAATATAACTACTATAATACTGCCTGCAATGTACGAGAATACAACTACTATAATACTGCCTCCTATGTACAAGAATATAACTACTATAATACTGCCTGCAATGTACAAGAATATAACTACTATAATACTGCCACGTATGTACAAGAATATAACTCCTATAATACTGCCCCCTATGTACACGAATATAACTCCTATAATACTGCCCCTATGTATAAGAATATAACTACTATAATACTGCCCCCTATGTACAAGAATATAACTCCTATAATATTGCCCCCTATGTACAAGAATATAACTACTATAAAACTGCCCCCTATGTACAAGAATATAACTCCTATAATATTGCCCCCTATGTACAAGAATATAACTACTATAAAACTGCCCCCTATGTAGAAGAATATAACTCCTATAATATTGTCCCCTATGTACAAGAATATAACTACTATAATACTGCCCTCTATGTACAAGAATATAACTACTATAATACCGTTCCTATGTACAAGAATATAACTCCTATAATACTGCCCCCTATGTACACGAATATAACTACTATAATACTGCCCCCTATGTACAAGAATATAGCTACTATAATACTGCCCCCTATGTACAAGAATATAACTACTATAATACTGCCCTCTATGTACAAGAATATAACTACTATAATACTGCCTCCTATGTACAAGAATATAACTACTATAATACTGCCCCCTATGTACACGAATATAACTACTATAATACTGCCCCCTATGTACAAGAATATAACTACTATAATACTGCCCCCTATGTACAAGAATATAACTACTATAATACTGCCCCCCTATGTACAAGAATATAACTACTATAATACTGTCCACTATGGACAAGAATATAACTACTATAATACTGTCCACTATATACAAGAATATAACTACTATAATACTGCCCCCTATGTACAAGAATATAACTACTATAATACTGCCGCCTATGTACAAGAATAGAACTACTATAATACTGCCCCCTGTGTACAAGAATATAACTACTATAATACTGCCACCTATGTACAAGAATATAACTACTATAATACTGCCCTCTATGTACAAGAATATAACTACTATAATACTGCCTCCTATGTACAAGAATATAACTACTATAATACTGCCCCCTATGTACAAGAATATAACTACTATAATACTGCCCCTATGTACAAGAATATAACTACTATAATACTGCCCCCTATGTACAAGAATATAACTACTATAATACTGCCCCCTATGTACAAGAATATAACTACTATAATACTGCCCCCTATGTACAAGAATATAACTACTATAATACTGCCCCCTATGTACAAGGACATAACTACTATAATACTGCCCCCTATGTACAAGAATATAACTACTATAATACTGCCTCCTATGTACAAGAATATAACTACTATAATACTGCCCCCTATGTACAAGGACATAACTACTATAATAATGCTCCTATGTACAAGAATATAACTACTATAATACTGCCTCCTATGTACAAGAATATAACTACTATAATACTGCCTCCTATGTACAAGAATATAACTACTATAATACTGCCTCCTATGTACAAGAATATAACTACTATAATACTGCCCCCCTGTGTACAAGAATATAACTACTATAATACTGCCCCCTATGTACAAGAATATAACTACTATAATACTGCACCCTATGTACAAGTATATAACTACTATAATACAGCCCCCTATGTATAAGAATATAACTACTATAATACTGCACCCTATGTACAAGAATATAACTACTATAATACTGCCCCCTATGTACAAGAATATAACTACTATAATACTGCACCCTATGTACAAGAATATAACTACTATAATACTGCCTCCTATGTACAAAAATATGGATCTGAATAGGAAACAAGTAATTTCAGATTTGTATGGCTAAAGCTCTGTCCTGTATGAACCCCCCTCACACTCTCTAGCGGACATATTAGGATAAAGGACGGTATTGTTCATGGTATTTCTAGTTATTTACCCAGGAAGAAGCATACATTAATTAGTTTGCTTTCTTGGACTGTTGTAATTACAGTTAAAGTATTAAGAAGTAATGCTCTGGCAAGAAAGGTCCCGGAGGTCACTGGACAGATAATGGAAGCATTAGAGGTATATAGCGGCTGTTAAATAATTGCTCACAGCAATCTGCAGCCTGTCATTGTGCTTCCCATAAGGCTACCAGAACCAAAGCTATACTTAAAAGACTCTGGCATAGGAGAGTGCAAACAAGAAAATCACAGTCTTTTTGCAAAGGTAAGAAAAGAAAGTGGAAAAAATATATGTATTATACAAATGCCATAGGAGAAAAGTGCTACATAAGTGCGCTTACAGTATCATTATGACCTGCGGCATTAGAAGGTGAGGCAGGAGGGCGTTTTATCGATACCGCGGAGATATATAATTAGCGCTAACTTAAAAGGAGCTATAAGATCACAATATAATGGCAGCTTACTTCCAGAAAAAGTGTCACTCTTATGTGTGGCCTGTTGCAACTCAGTGCTATTCACTTTAATGGAGTTGTAGTGCAGTACCAGACACAGCCTGTGAACAGGAGTGGCGCTCCTTCTGGAGGAAAGCAGCTGTGTTCTTCATCTCATCGAACATCTTTAATATTGGACTGTTCAGGGTAGAGTCATTTGAAAAAAAATGTCACGGGGTTTCCACAGCCTGTAATATTGCCCAGGTAGTCTGTTCATACTAGGGTTGCAGCTCCATGTTCCCAGGTCCAGATCTAAAGTTCGGGACCCACGACATCACATGCCATTCATATTATTACGAGTGCGTTCATACATTGCAGAAATGCTGCGGCTTTATTGAAGAATTTGGCATTTTTCTGCAGCGTTTCTGCAATGTGTGAACGCACCCTAAAGGGGTTTTACGACACTTCAGAAATAGTGGCTGTGGGCTGGCAAGGGCATAGAATTACAGACCGATTCTCACCGGTCAGACTCCCCCTGACTCCATCACAGCCGCTCCAAACTCAGGATGTTGCTGCAGCAGTCACATGCTATACTTTGTGCAGTTGACCACTCAGCCAATCACAGGCTTCAGCTGTCACATGCCATTCATGGCAGAAACACCACGGAAGCCTGTGATTGGCTGAGTGGTCATGTGCTCAATAAGCGGCGGGTGACTGCTGCAACTTCCTGATTCTGGACCCACGGGATGTTTGACTAGTGAGTAGGTATTAGGCCTCTTTCACGTGGGCATCACTTTAACACAGAGTAGGCATGTAAAAAAAAATTGCATCCTAAGAAACCTACTGGTTTCCTGTGTGTTCTTTCAGACAAACGACTTTTTGATGTGCTTAGAAGAATTTCTCTATCCGTCAAAAGATACGCACTTCACCTGCGGCTCCATAGTCTTCTATGGGAGTCTATGTGAGCTAGCTGGCAAAGGGAGGGTGGGGGAGTTTAACATCCCCAGGAGGATGAAGGGAGTCCCCCATCTAGGAGATGAAGGGAATCTCTGCAGTGGGGGATTCCCTTCATCTCTGCAGTGGGGGATTTCCTTAATCTCTGCAGTGGGGGATTCCCTTCATCTCTGCAGTGGGGGATTCCCTTCATCTCTGCAAGGATGTCTTTCATTGTTCTGGTGGCCGAGGGATTTTGGGGCTGCGGCGTCACTGCATTGCAAGACGCCGCAGCCAGCCAGGTAAAATCGCAAAAAATGGCCACAACTTGGTCATTCTTCCCTCACACAATTTAGTGCCCCAATAGCCGTGTTTTTTTAGCGCGGCTATCAGATCGCTAAAATGACGCTCATGTGAAAGAGGCCTTAGTTTGCTATTTTGTGCCTTTCCCAGCAACTTTTTTCCTATTGTATGAAAACCGCTTTGAGGTCCTCTTACGTGCAAACGAGGTTTCGGGTCAGCTCTTGCACCAGGGACTGGGGTCAGACTGTGACATCTGCACTCCTATAGCTATGCTACTGCTTCGGCTATATAGACTGGGCAGCTCTGGTAATTCTGTGTTTTCATACAAACTAAATCTATTCACACATGTTGTTGGCTTATAGTTCCATTCATTTTTACAAGGCTTGATAAAGGGTCAGACATTGACTTGCAGGAATGCTACCTTCCAATAGGTGGCGCTAGAGAGGCATTGTTTCATCTTTCCATTTCGATAAAAATATCTGCAATGTAATTGAGTAATTCTATCAACTAACTTTATAGGAACGTGGAGAACCCCCTTAAATTATAGTGATCACTCAGCAGCGGTGATAAGTGGTGCCATCTAGTGGATGCCCCGCTGCTCACATATGTTTACAATCCATTCATCTGTGGATGGGAGGCTGCAGCAGAGCTTGTGCGAATTACCTTCAGGTAAGAAAATGGACTTTAGTGATCGGTCTGCCACAAGGCAGGTAGATGAAGAGACGGAGCACATGCTGCAGTAAACAGTAACCGCCTAATTGGCAGCTGAATTAGCAGAGTGTTCTCTTTAAAGGCCCATTTATACACAACGATTATCGCTCAGAAGCCATCTTTTGAGCGATAATCGTTGTGTCTAACTGCACTTACATTGTGCAGTTTTCGTTATGCCGCCGCTGGCTGCTGATCTTTCAGCATGCTGAAAGACAACAATGGGTCGTATCAGCGATTCACAGCGGGATACAGCTGATACTATTGTTTCAGCTGTATCTCGCTCCCTGATAACGGGTTGAGTATGAAGAACAGAGCAGTCCAGCTCTGTTTGTCATACCTGGCACGGAGCGCTCAGCTGTATAACAGCCGGGCGCTCCATGCAGAAAACATCTGGATGCAGAAGACAAGCGGGGACACCCCACTTGTCTTCTGCATCCTCCGCTCCAAGCGCCGGGCTGTATAACAGCCGGGCGCATGGAGCGGAGGAACATCTGGATGCAGAAGACAAGCGTGGACACCCCGCTTGTCTTCTGCATCCTCCGCTCCAAGCGCCGGGCTGTATAACAGCTGTAAATGACACAACTATGACTGCTCAAAAGTTGCTTGAGTGACATCTTTTGAGCGATTGTCGTTGCGTCTAAACCAGTCTTTACTTGGCACACTGTTTCAGAACATTGCAACATAGTTTCAATACTTAGCAATGCTGTATCTAGTCTTGGCAACAGTGTCCTTATTTGTCAGCCCTTGAGCGATTAAGTTACAGTCTCTCTAAGGCTGCCTGTCCATGGCCGTGATGGAATCTTGCTAGCGATATTCCACCGCGGGGGAGCAGGGAGGAGAACTGACAGGTCTCCGCGGTGAGCCTATCTGATAGATAGGCTCACTGTGGAGAATCGCTGCAAATCGCAGCATGCCGCGATCTGAATCCCATGAGCAGAGAATCGCTATGATTCTCCTCTCGTGGACATTGGGCTGCGCTTTGTATAGTTAACTCTATGGGAAGCGTTCACTGCATTACCTGCGGCTGGATTATCGTCGCGGATAACGCAGTGACATATCACCCGTGGACAGGAGGCCTAAATACTCCAAAGGCCTGGCGCAGCTTTGTGGACACACTCAATGGTTCACAACAATATGCACTCACAGTCTCTATGGGGGATTTTCTCTCTCTCTCTGCAGTACAGTGGGTTAGTGACCGGAGGTCTCTTAGGTTCATGGTGAGGACTGACCAGGTACCCTTGACTCTAATCAGGAGTCTTCAAGGCTCTCTCACAACTCACACCCTCAGGCTTCACCCAAACTCTTCTCATCAGGTCCCAGAGCTTCTCTCGTGGCTCATGACATACCCAACCTGGCATAGACCTCTGGTACTTGCTTGTTCTCTCCATTACCACAGCAACTACGTGACTCACATATAGCTCATACGAGGACCACCCGACAGGGTGAGATGTACTCTGCTATTCGCCACCCACCATGGTGACCAGTTATGTAAATCTTCAGAATGGCCGCAGTGACTGAGATCAAGACCATTCACACATTGTCCATGGGGGCCACCACAGTGTCTGCTACATCCACCAGACCCCACATTTGTATACTACACATTAACAGTTATGGCATAAACGTCTATCAACAATAATCATAAGTAGCAACAGCATTTACCTGACTATACCAAACTAACTTCTCCCTTAGGGTGCCTCCACACTTGCGATCACGATACCGCTGCGTTTTTTTAATGCGAATGTCAATGGGACTTTCTAATGTTAGAAATGCAACTTTGTGCTTTGCGATTTTTGTGTGATGCGTTTTTAACATTAGAAAGTCCCATTGACAATTGTGTTAAAAAGACGCAGCGATATTCCGATCACAAGTGTGAAGGCCCCCTTAGAGGTCCAACCTGACAATAACACTGGGAGATAGTCTTAGCTGATGCATATTTGGCTGCACGTACTTGGTTGTGCTATCACAAGCACTTGGACAACGCTTAAAGTCAATCTCAGAAAATTATGTTTTCAATCAGCGACGAGCCAAAAAACCTCAACCCAAATGTCAAGAACTGCATTAAGTTTAAGGCAGAAAACAAAAAAAAGGCAATTCTGCACAGTCAGTGAATTTAATCATCAAGACTAGAACGGCGAAGTTTAATCTGAAGAGTTTGGAGATTCTGCACTTTTGCTGTGACTTGCTGCGTCCCCGGGGACTTGTATCTGTGTTCTCATGGAGCTGAGCAGAGCTGTAGCCTAAGTGACAGGACTGTTATCTGGTGGAGGGGAAGATCCATAAATAGTGAGCGTGACACTTCTGTAATGTATCAGTGAATAGAACAGCTTCATTAGATCCTTGTTCATTAGGGTGGCTTCACATACTGTGTTTTCAGAAAAATGCCACGCTTTTTGCAGCGCTTTTGCTGACCTTTTTGCCTTGAGGCCACATGTTAGGGAGTGGTACCAGAATTTCAGAATTCCACAGGATAGGGAATAACCTGCTGATCGGTGGGGGTCACTGCTGAGACCCCCATCGATCCCAAGAAAAGGAGTACCGTGACCCCCTTTACCCTCACGGTGGATTACTGCACCTCCCGCAGTGAGGAGGAGACTGAATAAGGCTGATGGTCACAGAAGCGCACCAGCTTCACTTTCAGGGGCTGCTGAGATACCGGAGCGGCACCTGCTCGGGTATTTCTGCCAGCTCCAGTAAAATAGATTGAGCGCTGAATGCACTTATGCAGCCAGCCCACCATTCTGAGTGACTTCACTGCCGGGGAAGAAGCTACCCCCACAGTGACAGGAGAGCACACGAGGATATTTATCTAGATGCTGTATGCACTATTTATCTAGATGCTGTATGCACTATTTATCTAGATGCTGTATGCACTACTTATCTAGATGCTGTATGCACTACTTATCTAGATGCTGTATGTACTATTTATCTAGATGCTGTATGCACTACTTATCTACATGCTGTATGCACTATTTATCTAGATGCTGTATGCACTATTTATCTAGATGCTGTATGTACTATTTATCTAGATGCTGTATGTACTATTTATCTAGATGCTGTATGCACTATTTATCTAGATGCTGTATGCACTATTTATCTAGATGCTGTATGTACTATTTATCTAGATGCTGTATGTACTATTTATCTAGATGCTGTATGTACTATTTATCTAGATGCTGTATGCACTATTTGTCTAGATGCTGTATGCACTATTTATCTAGATGCTGTATGCACTATTTATCTAGATGCTGTATGTACTATTTATCTAGATGCTGTATGCACTATTTATCTAGATGCTGTGTGCACTATTTTTTCTAGATGCTGTATGTACTATTTATCTAGATGCTGTATGCACTATTTATCTAGATGCTGTATGTACTATTTATCTAGATGCTGTATGTACTATTTATCTAGTTGCTGTATGTACTATTTATCTAGATGCTGTATGTACTGTTTATCTAGATGCTGTATGCACTATTTGTCTAGATGCTGTATGCACTATTTATCTAGATGCTGTATGCACTATTTATCTAGATGCTGTATGCACTATTTATCTAGAAGCTGTATGCACTATTTATCTAGATGCTGTATGCACTATTTATCTAGATGCTGTATGTACTATTTATCTAGATGCTGTATGCACTATTTATCTAGATGCTGTGTGCACTATTTTTTCTAGATGCTGTATGTACTATTTATCTAGATGCTGTATGTACTATTTATCTAGATGCTGTATGCACTATTTATCTAGATGCTGTATGCACTATTTATCTAGATGTTGTATGTACTATTTATCTAGATGTTGTATGTACTATTTATCTAGATGCTGTATGCACTATTTATCTAGATGCTGTATGCACTATATGCACTATTTATCTAGATGCTGTATGCACTATTTATCTAGATGCTGTATGTACTATTTATCTAGATGCTGTATGTACTATTTATCTGGATGCTGTATGCACTATATGCACTATTTATCTATATGCTGTATGCACTATTTATCTAGATGGTGTGTGCAGTATTTGTCTAGATGCTGTATGTACTATTTATCTAGATGCTGTATGTACTATTTATCTAGATGCTGTATGCACTATTTATCTAGATGCTGTATGTACTATTTATCTAGATGCTGTATGCACTATTTATCTAGATGCTGTATGCACTATTTATCTAGATGCTGTATGCACTATTTATCTAGATGCTGTATGTACTATTTATCTAGATGCTGTATGTACTATTTATCTTCTAGATGCTGTATGCACTATTTATCTAGATGCTGTATGCACTATTTATCTAGATGCTGTATGTACTATTTATCTTCTAGATGCTGTATGCACTATTTATCTAGATGCTGTATGTACTATTTATCTAGATGCTGTATGTACTATTTATCTAGATGCTGTATGCACTATTTATCTTCTAGATGCTGTATGCACTATTAACCTTGTTGCTGTATGCAATCTGGATCTGATCACTGGATGCTTTATTTACTTGGTTACCCGATGCTCTATCTGGATGTCATATTCACTGCTTATCAGGACAGTGTTGGCTGTTTATCTAGATGCTGCATGGCACTTTGTATCCGGGCTCTGTGTAATATTTATCTGGATGCTGTAGAAAACAATTTACTTTATGCACTGTGTATCTGGCTTTTGTAAGGGTAAATATCTGGGCTCTATGTGACAATATTCATCACCTACACTATCGCTCAAAAGGTTTAGAACAACTCTTTTCCATTTTTTTATTGATATTTACACAGTTTAATATTTCAAATGCACTTTGAGATGAAAGCATAGAACAAATACACAAAATGAATAAAATTAACAGGTTTACTTCGTTTCAGCAAATTAAATCTAGAGGTTTTACTCTGCAGAGTCGCCCCCTCTAGCTGATATAACAGCTTCACACCATCGAGACATTCTTTCTACAATTGCATTCAGATATTGTTCAGAAATGTCTTCCCAGCATTGTTGCAGAAGTTCCCACAATTGTGCCGCACTTGTAGGATGCTTTGCTTTCGTCCTTCTGTCTAGTTCATCCCAAACAAGCTCACTGCGGTTTAAGTGTGGAGACTGTGCAGGTCACTCCATTGTTTGAAGCCTACCAGCTTCTTCTTGTCTTCTTAAGTAGTTCTGACAGTACCTGGAAGTATGTTTTGGATCATTGCCTTGCTATAACTTGAACCCCTGACCAACTAGGCGTACACCAGAGGGTATTACATGGTGTATCAAAATGCTGTGGCAGCCCTTTTTGTCCAGTGCGCCTGTCAGCCTGTGCAAGTTGCCAACTCTGGATCCAGCAAAAGATCCCCAGTTCTCCTCCATGTTTGACAATTAATGTCACCCAATCAGGAACCATCCTTTCATCCACTGGATGGCATACAAAAGCCTGAGTGATGTACCAAAGATGTCCAATTTTCATTAATCAGTTCTTACAACCTTCCTCCACTCTTCAATAGTCCACTGAAGGTGCTGCTAGTCTTTTTTTTTTTTTTTTTAATTATTTCACAATCTTAGCAGTGGCTTTTTCTACTGATTCTCTACCTGTCAGACCTGCAGACAGAAGTCGTCTCTTCACAGGTGGAATGGAAACTTGTTTATTTGTCGCTGCATAAGGGCTTTTACCCACTAGTGTTCTTTTTAATGCTGCGATATCGCTGTGTTTTTTTCAATGGGACTTTCTAATGTTAAAATCACAATGCACAATAATTGAAAGTTTGTGCTTTAGTGATTTTTGTGCGCAGCGATTTTAACATTAGAAACATTGAAAAGAAACGCAGCGATATCGCAGCATTTAAAAAAAACGCTAGTGGGTAAAAGTCCTTAAGCTGTACAGATGTTGTTTTGTGCTGTGAGGCGCCGATCACGCAAACTGGTGACCCTCAAAAACTTGTCATGTGATCTTGTGGTGGCCTTCGGTCTGCCGGACCTCTTCCTGTCAAAGTTTCCTCCAGTTTCTAAGTGCCTTTTGATGGTATAGGAAACCCTACTGACTGCCACCTTGGCTTTCTTGGAAATGTCTCTGTAGGATAGACCTACACTTCGAAGGGCTATAATTGTCTGTCTGTCATCTTTGGTTAATTGTCTTTTTTCTGCCATTATAATAGCAAAGTGCTCCGTCCTGAAGAGCAAAACTATCCAGATCCTGCCCTAGAGGGTGCAATGCCGTCTGCTGTAACACTGGTTATATACAATCACAGGGTTTGAAAGTAATCTACAAAAGTTGAGATACCTGTAGGAATAGTCTGCAGCCATTTCAAACCATAATTTGATATTGCAGCTCCGTCCATTCATTTGAATGGAACAGAGCTGATCTCTGTCATTGGCCTGAAAAGAGGCATTAGCTCTCACTGGACCACCATGGCCTCTTCAATCAGCTGATCGGTGGGAATCACGAGTGACAGACCCCCACTGATCAACTATTGATGACCCATCCTGAGGATGAGTCATCAGTAGTTTGGTGCCAGAAAACCCCTTAAGTGTTTGGGGCCCGGAAGTTTTAGTTGGCGTAACATTGCTCAGGCCATAGAATGGGGATCTAGCAGCAATATGTGAGCCCCATTTACTCATACACCCCATAGCAGCTGTACGGGCTGCCTCTATGTTGTACACCACAGCAAAGAAGCTTCTCGAGAAGGGATTGCAAATGTCAACAGCTGAGCCTTTCACATAGCTGCTTATTGTGTATAGTGACAAAAGTATATATACAAAAGGCAATGTATCGTAGATTCCCTTCTCTATAGGTAGTGTCCCTTTAATAACAATGGACTCGGAAGTCACATTAACAGTTACCATGGATACAGTTTTATTGTTGTAATCAAATATAACGTATTTTATGGCTTATATCGTGATCCAAAAGAAAATTCATTATAATTAGCACTTAAAAAAAAATCTCAGTCAAAAACCCCTGGCTTGCAGTGTAACGTTACACGGGTCTCATGGGAAGCCCAACGCAGAACTTCTGATATCACTGGCATCGCCAAAGGCTATTCCTTTTCTGTCTCCATTTCTTCAAGGCCAAGGGCCTGAAGAAATATACCGGAGATGTGTATGTGGCCCTGGGGCCCCCAGGCGGCCGTGTGGGCTATAGAGACTGGATGACACTTTCATCCTGTGATCTAATTATACATTCTCCCACATACTTTTTTTGTCCTTGATTGCAACATAGAATGAGAATTATGATCGACAATCTGAGAAATCTGTGACATCAGGGTGAAGGTCAGACTATCGCCCCCGCTTATTCTACATGACTGCCCCATCATAGAACTATCCTGGGAGCGACAGGCTAACTCCTACTTGTGTGAACTGGTTGTGAATGTTGCGTCATCCGCCACATCTTATCTTCTTTGTAGCAGCTTCTAGTTAGTAGAGCGTCCATGTGATGTCCTGTCTAAGGGACAAGGGGTACCCTAATAGACAACGGAGCAGAGGAGAGTCAGTGAAGTGCTATCAGCAATTGGTGGGATATGATGGCAGAGCCGTGATCTCATCGTCATCCAGTGTGAAGAGACAGAATGATTTGAGCAAGCCTCCATCCGCAGAAGATCAGTGGTTAAGGGCGGTTTTACACAGACGTGTTTGCGGACATATTTGCGCATGCAATACATAGAGAATAGAACCCATTGATTTCAGTGGGTTCACCTTCCTTTGTCATTTTTGTAAAGCATATGCTATTTTAGTGTGCATTTCCGCACCAAGGGCCCCCAGAAGTCTATGGGAGGGGAGGGAGGCGCACCCCATACCCATATAATTGTGCATAACGCTGCACAATTTTGCAGGAAAAGGAACACATCTGGAACTAATTAGGCTACATAGCCCTTTAAATCATGGAATGGGTGTGTCCCGCACCCATATGAAAGGTCCCCGAAATGAAAAGAGTACAGTAAAATACGCTAAATTGCACGTGGAAATGCGACATTCATGGCACAAATACGTCACACTAACATGTGCGTTTGTGCACATATACTAATGTGAAGTCAGCCTAATTCTCCATGATGTCTGGAACAACCTCCCTGCCGAGTTCCTTCAGAAACTATGTGCTAGTGTAACAAGAAGAATTGGTGCTGTTTTGAAGGAAAAGGGTGGTCCAAAAACTGGGCGGAAAGCGGGCGGACCTCATTATAGTCAATGGTGTCCGGGTCCGCTCAGCGCTGTTCGGTTCCGTCCAGAGACAGAACCATTTGGCCACGGGGATCCCCCATTCCTGCTCCCTGAATGGAAGAGAAAAGAGGAATCTCCAGTGCAGAGGTGACCCACCCTAAGGGCTTATTCAGACGACCATGTGTATAAAACACACTCGCCATAGTGCAATGTATTTGCACATGAATGAGGTTGATGCTGTTGATTTGTGCGCGCAAACACGGTCGGGTGAAGAAGCCCTAATACACACAGCTACAGTATACGTATGCCTATATGTAATGCAGGCACAGTATATACAAAAAAACTACAGGTACCATATATATCTATATCTATTATACACAGGTACAGTATATATACATATGCAATAGGGAAATGAGAAAAATATTAAATTCAAAGGAGCTGAGAGGAAGTGTGTGAGCCGCAGTGTGGAGCGTCAGCCTCACGGCCACGAGAGAGAAGGTCAGGTGACTACGAGAAAGGGGCACGGACGGTTTCCCCAGAACTCAGGGAGAAAGTAAACTTCCTAAATTTTTCTGAGTTCAATTGCAACATGGATATGAGCCCGTTCATTCCCGGGTAAGTGATGCTGCGAGCCGGAGTGCGAACCGCGTGATACAAGAGGATGGCAATTCGGTGAGTGCGTCACCTACGCTGAGAAGCCGCAAGTGGACAGAAGACATGGAGATGAAGTTTCTCTGGAGGCCCTTGAGGACCAGACTTCAGGTAGGCCCCTGCCAATCCCAAACCTGGTTAGCTGGACCCTGCCCCGCGCCAGCTCTTACAGGTACAATATATACACATATGTAATACAGGTACAGAATGCACATATATGCAATGTGCAGAGGTACAGTATATCTATCTATATACATTTATTTATAAAACAGAATAATATTTTTACCTGGGTATATACTATACCTGTGTGTGCATATAGACCATAAGTAGTTTAAAACTGGACAACCTGTAACCCAAAAGTTATGGAAAGCAGAAAGGGCAAACGAGCACAAAGTCATCCTGTCCCAAGGTGGTGTGGTGTATGGAAAAGAATATATACAGGGGGGGACAAAAATATGGAAACACTGTACCAAATACATGGGATTATAACCATTTGCACTGAACTGCCCTTTTGACCCCTGCTCGGCTGAGATCTTTTCCGCCAAATTTGTGTTTACTTCACCTCTTGCCCTGCTCTGGGTGGTTTTGGGTTACAGTAGCTGAGTGGCTCAAACCCCTGACCAATGGGACCTTGTTGCTCGGGCAGATGGTCACTTCTGCCCCGCAAAATCTGTGTCATATTACCTCCACTTAAAATCGGTCTCTACATGTCTTATTGAAATATGATTTATAATCCCATTTAAATTAAGACATGCATTTCATACAGTGTTTCCATAGTTTGTCCACCCCTGTATAATATATATATATATATATATATATATATATATATATACATACTAATTCATTATCACTTTTGCAATACAATGTTATATGATAATTTCAACAGGGTTGTTGATCAAGGGATTTTTCCGATTGCCGGATTGGAGAAAGGAAGGAAATTAAATGGGGAAAATTGTCTTTTATCTTATTGTTTTGTTTTTTTTTACTTCCTCTGGATCAACATTGAGGGGTAATAGGCAGAACTGGATGGACAGATGTATTAGTTTTGTAAAATCTCCTCCATAATGCCTACACCGCTCTGCACACACAGGAGCGCGGTCAGCAGTTATAGCAAGGGTTCCCTGCATAAACGGGTGTTAATATCACATACCATATACTATTACACGAAATTCCAGCAAATAGCCCTAAACATGCATGAAGGAGTATTTAGTGGGACCTCTCTCTGAGTGTATCTGAGTTCAGGTATGCCAGATGAAGCCCAACTGTCCGTGTCCAATCGATCAGCCATCATTAACCCTGTGATCTAGTCATGATCACATTACCTATCACAATATAAGTTTTTACGTCAGTGGAGGACCACCAGGTCCAGATAGAGCATTGTCCGCATCTTCAGGGTATACGGTATGTCTTCCTGGCAGATATGTTATTCTTCTCCCTGTATGTCGGAAACTTGTGGCCACAGAAGGACACGTCATGATTTCAGAAATAGCTCGCCATATGCATCCATATTTTCCTGCTCCTCATTCCTCTTCCATACTACTCGATGATGAGACAGATGGATGTAACAGACCGGTGAACTTTACATAAAAATACATTATACACGTTCAGCATCCAGCACTGCTTTCAAGGAGGGAAGACTCACATCTTGCATTTCAAGCTCCTTACAAGCACACAAGTGACACACGTGCCGGGGGCCAGAAGAGTGAAGGAAGCATCAGTGTGTTGCTTGTTGTTCAGTCAGCCATTGAATGGTCCATACGTCAATGACCGTCTACCATTCAGGAAAAAGGGGATTCTATGGAATTTGTGGTTGAGAAGCAGATCCTATTCATTAGCTAAGTCCAACTTTGGTAGAACCTTATGAGACATGATATGATCATCAAGAATGCTCCTGCTGTATCGTCATTTCCTGTCTACCAGTTTGTTGTTGGGGCAGTTGTTAGGCAACTATCTCCTCCACTAGTCTGGGTCAGCTGTCCACACTGATGCAGCTCAGGCACGTTTGGAGAAAAGTTCCTGATCAGTTAGCCTCTCTTTAAATGTTTCTGGCTTCTGCAGTGTGCTGCTGATTATAGTGTAAGCTATGTATTTTAATACAGTATTCCTTGTCATATTCTAGTCACCTTGTATTTTCCTAGTGTAGCCTTGTTTCTTGTCAGTGTAGTTTTATTCCTGTGGTTATTTCTAGTCCAGTTCTTGATTCTTAGCTTTGTTGTTTGCTTTTTCACGGTTTGTATTTATCTTTGCCTTCCTTCGTAGTTCTGCTCTTTTCAATTTGTTTTTCTTGTCTCTGTGTCCTAGTGCCCTCTCATTGTTAGGAAGAGTGTTTCAGGAAGGGTTTCCATTAGGGATATATTTAGGGATACTCAGGGACAGTGGTGGCTGGTGTTAGGGCCAGTGTCAGGAATAAACTAGGGGAAGACTTAATGGAAACAAGAGTTAGAGTCAGTTATTCCCATTCTGTTATTATTGGTTCACCATCACCTATCTGCTTCATTATCTGATAGGTATGAACATTATGTCTGTGCTCCATTAACTGACTAGCGCCAGCAGTTTGTGCCATAATCTGATTACCATTCTGTTCCTGTCATCTGTTGGTGACTTCCTAATCTTGCATCTTTGTTACTTACTAGCAATGATACACGCTTCATATTATTGCTCATTCAACTCTCCATTGTTTACATAAATCGGCATTACTCTTAGGGTAGTTTTACACAGGCGATCGCAATATCGCCACAAGAAAATTACAGTAAAAGCGTGTCTTTGTTCATGCAATTTATGAGCGACAGCGCTGCTTTTTCTCGCACGAAAGACAATAGGACTCTCTAATGTTAAAAATGCATTGCATTAAAACAGGGTTCCCCAACTCCAGTCCTCAGGGACCGCCAACAGGTCATGTTTTCAGGATGTCCTCAGTATCACACAGGTGATGTAATTATTGTCGGTGCCTCAGACATTGCCACAGGTGTTCTTACCAAAGGATATCCTGAAAACATGACCTGTTGGTGGTCCCTGAGGACTGGAGTTGGGGACCCCTGCATTAAAATCACAAGTTCATGCGTTGCGATGCGATAAAACAAAAGCTGATATTGGGAAACAGGTGTGATAAAAAAGAGCAAAACGCAGAAAGATAGAACATGTCGTGCTTTCTTTTCACGCAACATCGCATGAGTGAAAAAAGCAAGTGTGAAGGAAACCATTAAAAAGCATTGGTTTCATCATTCTGTGTTTTCATGCACTCTCGCTTCGCACGTTTGAAACTGGCGTTGGGAATATCTGAGTACTGGGCGATAGCATCAGTACCTGGGAGAAGTGACTACTATGGACTGAAGTCCAATTATGTGATTTTGTGTCCTACCAGCGAAAATTACAAATGTGTAAATTATTGTGCACATACACCTATTCTGTGAGAATAAGGCGGGACCACTAAATTATTAACCAGAGGCACCCAAAGCACCTCTATCCAACACTGCTCTCAACCCTATTACCCATGACTAAGACTTATGGCTCATTATAATGTAGTTTAGCCTGGGATTATCAAT
Source organism: Eleutherodactylus coqui (assembly GCF_035609145.1). Lineage (NCBI taxonomy): Eukaryota > Metazoa > Chordata > Amphibia > Anura > Eleutherodactylidae > Eleutherodactylus > Eleutherodactylus coqui. Next base: position 312,993,031 of record NC_089838.1, on the reverse strand, counting down.
TTTGTGTGCTGTTCAAAAAGCCAGCTCATGCACAGAGCAGGAAGCAGACAGCTCCATTTGCACTACAGTGGCCAGGCTTGGTATTACAGGCAAAGTTCTTGCTGATGTCAATGGGAACTTTGCCTGTAATAACAAGCCTGCCCACTGTGGCAGGAATGAAACTGTGTACTTCCTACATGCATCAATTCTGTACAAACAAGTAACCAAAAGAGGAATCAGGCAGCGGATCCCACTGATCTACTATTACGCCAGCCTGGGTTGCCCTAGAACTTACCCGCAACCCCTGTCCCTGCCTACTTGCCTCCACTTCTGGCTAACCCCAGGCGTGCAACTGGGCGGCGGTCTTACTCTTGCTAGGGACCGAGGAGGGACGCTGGCCTACCAAGATGGGACAGGGTAGAATACCCACAGGAATGGCAGATGAACAAACCAACAGAAAATACAAGCAGACCGAGGCAGATAGATAACCTGACAGATATAGCAAACAAGCTGACAACAGGAGACTGACAGAGGCAGGATGCAAGCACGCTGACAGAAACCAATAACTGGCAGTGAATGGACCTCACTGCCAGCCTTATAAACAGAAGCCTCCGCCCCGGGGCGGAGAGGGGGAGGCGACACCTCCCAGCAGAATCCCATAACCATGGGCTTGTGCGTAGAGCTGCACTCACAGGTGCGCACGCCGCCCGGACCCACGAGCGCGCACACCACGCCGACCGACCCCCGGCAGCCGCCTCATGGTAACAGGTGGCTTATTCAGAGGATAGGCCATCAGTAGTTTAAAACTGGACAAACCCTGTAACCCAAAAGTTGTGGAAAGCAGAAGGGAGACACAGGCACCAAGTCATCCTGCCCCAAGGTGGTTTGATAGAGTCCAACCACTTCTATGCCCTATTTAGAACTATCCTACCCTATACAGACTGCTCAAACCATCGGCTTGTTACAAGGATAGTTGCAGGATGTGACCGAAGATAGGAGACCACAGCGGTGCCATCAGATAAGTCATCAAGGGAATGGAGATCACCGATAACCCCTCGGAAGGCTCAGTCTTCCTTTAAATATTTCAGCCATGCTCGAATCACAGCAAGCACAGAAAAATGACAGTTTCTCCCATTAGTAGAACCTGCAGGCTGCGGTCTCTTTAGGGATAAATGGCATCAACAGCACTAGAAGAAATGGGCAGATTACACACTAATCTAGATTTCCCCACAAGCTCATTACTATTTATGTCTGCAGAATACATTAGCATTAAGTAAATAACAGGATCCCCGGTGATGTCGCCTTTCTTGCTACTTAGTTGACACACCAACAAAATGTTACTGGATTAGCCAATATTTATCTCATTTAATTAGTAATATTTAGATATGTTTACTGAAATTTGTGAGCTTAATTTTAATGCCGCACAGGCGAGAGGCTTAGAATTTCACTCATCCCCATATTAAGGAAGTAATTAAACGATACTCCCCACCGGTTCCCCAGCGAGGCAGCGACTTTGGATTGCAGAGTAGGGGGAATCGCTTGGGCTTTCCTGTAAATCAATATAAATACTCCAATTACATTGAGAAGCCGCGATACCGCAGCATTATCCCATGCAAACATTAATGTATCCATTAGGAAAAGAAGGAGCTCGTTAATGAGATGGTGGAGGCAGCGGCATGTATAGCTGGACTGTCAGTGGTCATCTCCTACCGTAGCCCTTCTGGCCTTAGATCCAGCTGTGGTAACAGCACCCGATTGCTCCAAGGTTCAATCATCTCTCTCTCTAGTTCATCTATGGTATTGGAAACTCATCAGAAGTCTTAAAAGGGTTGTCCAGTTTAGACTAATAGAATTAATAGAGTAGATCAAGATCATCATCTATTAGCAGTTACAAAGAGTGTTCTCCCTTCGGAGGATGTGGTACATACATGCATTACATAGAAAGCCCATTGATTACAGTGCAAATTATGTAATGCCTTATTTCTCCTGCGGAGGTGCTGTTCAAGAATCGAACAATTGCTGCCATATTCCCCACAGATTACAGTTGATGACTAGGGGACCTCAGCAAAGGGCAACCAGCAATTAAAGCAACTCTCCAGTTTTGGAACAAGGCGCTGTCCTGGAAGCTGAGGGGGCAGGGGGTATAATACCGACACTTGTTCTTCTCTGCTGTCCCTCTGATCTGTCTATTCCAGGTACCATTTTTGATCGTGCAAGATGACTGATGCAACCCTAAAACTGCCTAATCCCCACAGTGTATTTGTACTGTTAGACTACCAATGCACTATACCTGCTCTCTGACTGGCCAGAGCTGCTCACATGATCACCACTGGCCAACCAGAGAGCAGTGCACAGTGTGGATTAAGTCGTTAAAAAATTCCTGTGGCCATCTTGGCAGAATGGAAACAAAGCGTGGAATTGAGAAGAACTGCAGGTAATATGCCCCAATATACCCCCTCCCCTTCTGGCCCCAGGACAGAATTTGGTCTTGAAACTGGAGTGACAAGACAATGTTTTGCCTTAAGGACCATGCGATTTTCATAGTCACATTGCAAGAGCCATAACTTGTTGACATAGCCATATGAGGACATACGAGTTGCGTTGTTTAATGGCACCACTCTGAGGTACATATAACGTGCTGTATAACTTTTATTACACTTTTTTTTGGGAGGGAGGGGCGGAGGGGAGAAGTTCCACCATTGTTTTTGGGTTTTGTTTTAATGGCGTTCACCATTCCATAACATAATTTTTTTATCTGCATCACAATGTCTGCGATACCAAGTTTATATAGTTTTTTCTTTATTTTTTACTACTTTTACTCAATAAAAACATGTTTTTAAAGAAAAACAATTGAATCTGCATCGTTACATTCTAAGGTCTTAGTTACACGAGTGAATATTGGCTGGCGTTTTCACGGCTGCCCAATATACGCTTCCATCTAAGCAGTCCCCCCTCCTCTCACCCTCACCGGCTCTCTGCCTCTTTCCTCTACTCCAGCGTTTGCAATGGGAGGGGGCGGGAGGGGGGCGGAGCTAAACCCGACCGATATACGTCCATCTGAATAAGCCCCTACTAACATTGTTTAGGCCAGACTAAGTGCAGGAGGTAGTTGAAATGATTTGACTCAAATGTTTAAAGGACGGACACCTCTTAACCCTTTGCAATCCAATTTTGGATTCAGGGTTTCCTAGGGGGTCTTCTCTTTAAGCCATTATACAACAGCACCATCTGCTGGCTAGAGCCAGTACTGCAGTATGGGACATGCTGGAGAGGCCCCCAACAACAGAGCGGCCAGTAATGTACAGTAAGAATACCCTGCTGAACGTCTTCCTACATCGGAGCTGTACAGCCTTCAATCAGAATGTCTTGAGACATCAGACAGTGGATTGGAAAGGGTTAATAAAACTTAAACTATCCAGCAAGTATAGATTTGTGTCAGGCAGCTACATGTTTTCCACTTCCACAGAAATTCTCATCAGGGAGCAGGAAGCAGAGTAAGGTATGTAGGGTAATCAGCCTGGAGTGGGGTCAATCATGTGGTACATGTAATTACCCAGAAACGTGCAGGTCTGCTGCACCAGAGATACAACTTTGGCTATTGTCTGCAAGCAATGTTTTACATTTGTGTTTGCCTAGACTCAATATTATTTGATAAATGGCTTATTAAAGCAGAGACTGAAAAGCTTTGCTTTCCAAGCAGCAGGTTTTAATTACTCTACACTACCGGAGATGTATGGGAGTCCGCCTTTTGGTGCTTTACACAATAAATCAGACTTAATGATTATTTCCGGTAATGGCTATCCAATTGTGCTATTAATGTAAGCCAGGAAAAAAATAAAAATGCAAAAATGCATAAAAATTAAGTTAAAAGGATTCTCCGGGACTAGATAAATATAGATAAAAGACTGATCTGCAGTACACTCCTTTACTAATAATGACTCACGTAGCTGAAAAGAAAGCAGACAGCTTTAGATGTCTATGACCGGCCATGGCACTTTGTACGCATGGGTTATGCTCAGAGTTCTTCATGGAAATCACATCTACGGAGAGCAGAAGCCGAGGCCTTAACCAAAGGGCAAAAACAACGGTGAGAACAACCCCAACTTTTTTTATATGTGCCCCAGGATAAATCTATTGTGTGTCCACCTCACTTCCTCTCTAGTCCTAATGCATTTGAATACAAGTTTTGGGACCAGGAAGGGACCCTGTCATCGCTTTTGTGTCCATAAAACTGGCTATAACGGTGACAGAGTGAAGTAGTGTACTTCACAAAATGTATTTTGGCAAACACTTCGATCAACTCATGCCTTGAAAAAAATGACATTAACTTCTCCTGTGCTGAATATAAATTCACAGTGAGCAGTACAGTGGGCAGGCCAGACTATCCCTGGTGGGCATCCGGAAGGCTTCTCCTGGCCGGACTAGGCCTCCTAATTCTGTCCCTCTCGCATCTATTTATATTCCACAAGACCTCTGCTCGATTCACAACCTGATTGGTTGTTTGGTGAATCAGCCAACCCAAACAACCAATCACTGTGAATCAGCCAACCCAAACAACCAATCACTGTGAATCAGCCAACCCAAACAACCAATCACTGTGAATCAGCCAACCCAAACAACCAATCACTGTGAATCAGCCAACCCAAACAACTAATCACTGTGAATCAGCCAACCCAAACAACCAATCACTGTGAATCAGCCAACCCAAACAACCAATCACTGTGAATCAGCCAACCCAAACAACCAATCACTGTGAATCAGCCAACCCAAACAACCAATCACTGTGAATCAGCCAACCCAAACAACCAATCACTGTGAATCAGCCAACCCAAACAACCAATCACTGTGAATCAGCCAACCCAAACAACCAATCACTGTGAATCAGCCAACCCAAACAACCAATCACTGTGAATCAGCCAACCCAAACAACCAATCACTGTGAATCAGCCAACCCAAACAACCAATCACTGTGAATCAGCCAACCCAAACAACCAATCACTGTGAATCAGCCAACCCAAACAACCAATCAGGTTGTGAATCGAGAAGAAGTGTTGTGGAATATAAATATATGCGTCCCTCTCTGACACTATGTGTCAGGATTGAAAGCTGGGAATTCTCATGCTCCAGGCGATGTCTCTCCTTAGTGAGCTATTCAGCCTGCTGGACAACTCCCCTACCTAACCCAGCTCCTGATTGGCTCCACCCTGCACTGATTAGTCACCCTATAGAGATGATATCACAGCAGCACTACCACGTGTAGCACAGTAGTGGGAGGCAACAAGCAAAAAAAATGCCAAGCTCATAAAGGAGGACCAAACTCTTTGGTCCTGTGTATTAGTCCTCTATACAAACGGAAATGAGCAGCATGAAGAGTGCCTCAGTTAAAACTGCAACCGTATGATGCTTTTTTATGACTCCAAAGAAAAAACGCTGCGCTATGTTTTTTCTTTGGAGTCATAAAGAAGCATCATACGGATGCAGTTTTAACTGAGGCACTCTTCATGCTGCTCATTTCCGTTTGTATACAGGACTAGTCACTCTACATAAACCTGGCGCTGTCCCTCCCTTAGTGCATGATTATTGTGCTCCCAGACAGTAGTCAAGCTCTCTAACGTGCTGCTCCTCCATACAACTACCTGACATATCTACCTGTGTTTTGATCTCTGGCTTCCCTGACTATGCTACCCGCCTGCTCCTCTGTCTCGCGAACTGATTACCTACCCATGTACCGACCTTTGGCTTCCCTGACTATGCTACCCGCCTGCTTCTCGGTCCCGAGAACTGATACCTACTCGTGTACCGACTTCTGTACACTGTGCATACCTGTTGACAAGTTCCCTTTAATAAGCAGCTCCGTTATCGGAATGTATCAAAAGGCGCACATCCCATAACCCTTTCCAATCCACTGTCTGACGTCTAAAGACATTCTGATTGAAGGCTGTACAGCTTCCGATGTCAAAAGACGTCTGGCAGGGTATTCTTATTGTATATTACTGGCCGCTCCTTTGTCGGGGGCCTCTCCAGCATGTCCCATACTGTAGTACTGACTCTAGCCAGCAGGTGGCGCCATTGTATAATCTCAGAAAGAGAAAACCCCCTAGGAAACCCTATATCAAAAATTGAATTGCAAAGGGTTAATACATAGGTGCATTTGGGCCGTCAATGCATAAAAAAATCCACGCTAGTTATAATTATAGCAGTTGTAGTAAAAAAATGTAACGGGCAATATCCTCTGCTAAGCTTGGCCCACTTTATAAAAAAAAAGGCGAGGCTAGCGTAAAAAGAAAAAAGTCACAAAAAAAAGTTTTGCACAAAATATTCATGCGCAAAAATTGGCAACTTTTTAAATCGGGAGCGGGGGCAACATAACATTCACCTCCTGTATCTATGCATGGGGTTTCCCACTATAACATATTATTTATTCAGCAAAGAATGGCGCACTTTGTCAGCGTACTACAGAATACATTCCCTTTATGGTGGCAGCAGCCAGGAAGACCATGACTTGCAGATTTCCAGCTAAACTCCTGTGTGTGCCGAGATACAATAAAAGGAGAAAGTGCTCTTCTGTTTGACTAAGATTAAAGAGTCTGTGTGCATGCATTTCTCAAGAAAATCCCAAGTGAAAGTCATTTCAGGAACCGCACAGAATTGTTTGCAGTAAACAATTTAAATCAGAAGCCCCAACAGAGTCCGACTGACCAAATCCATCCTCAGTCACCCAGCGTCTCCAGATAAAAGGGCAGAGCAGGAGAAGCTTCTATTCTGCATCCAAACCAGGATGTGATCACTGGTTCACAGATCAGATTGCTGGCCCCAGGCAACAACTATAAGGGAGCATGCAATTTCCAGATATACTTGTTAAAGGGGTTGTCCACTTCTGAACTATTGATAACTTATCCTGAGAGCAGGACATCAAGAGTTAATTGGCAGAGGTCCACCACTTGGGACCCCCCAGCGATAAGCTGTCATTCGCAACACTGTCAGTGTGTGCATAGCTTGAAGCTAACAGCTCCATACACATTGCAGTGGTTTGGGTTGGTATTGCAAGAACAACTACCCTTGAATTCAAGTAGTCAGTAGTTCAGAAGTGGACAAAACATTAGGGACCAAGTGCCTGGGCTTCAATCCTGCACCATAGTAAAAAAAAAAAGGCATGGAATTAATCTAGTAGGAGCAGGTCAGGCGCTTGATCGAGGATCCGAAGGAGAAGACAGAAGCAGCTTTTAAACACTTCTTCCTTCTCTTTTACAGGCTACATAGGGATTAATGAGCGCTATATAGAAGTACAGGAAACAGCAGAGGTGTTACCTCTATAGGACCAAGTAATCACATGGTCGCCAGAGACCGCCAGCATGTCAGACATGCAGGGTCTTAGCTGACCCCAGCCCAGTTCTTCCAGTGACAAATGTCACCCTAGGGGGACGTTTTCTTCTGTAACTAAGGTTCCTATGGATGTGGGTGCTATAGATGCTTCAGTTATAGGTAAAAACTGTGAAATAACAAACAAATGACAGTGTAAGTGTCCCCCAGAGGTGTATCCGAAGTGTCGGGGTGTATCCGAACTGTGAGACCTGCAAGTGGAAATCATCCTTAATCCACCTGCTTACCTTGACTGACGTGGATGACATTCTTTATGTTTTGCACAAATCACTCATTATCTCTGGACATCAAGAGCGGCTCATGCATAAAGGAAATCTGCTGAGGACTGCAGCATGCGCACTTTATTTTTCCCTGTTGTGAGAACAAGTGTAAGGGACTTGCCTCTATAGGGTTAAGTTGTTATAGTGACAAACTGCCGAGATGTGCCCAACTATCCATCTCAACCTGCTTGCCCTCACCAAAACGTGGATACAGCAGTCCAACTTTGCCTCCCCCGCTGTATTGTCCTATGATGGCCTGCAGTTCTCCTACACCTCCAGATCGGATGATAGGTGTGGCAGAGGAGTAGGCGTTCTCCTCTCGCTAAACTGCACCTTCCAGGTCATTCCCTCGGTTTCCTCCCTTACCTTGTTGTTTGAGGGACTCTTCTGTCCACTGTCCCTGCTTGTCACAGTTATCTACCAGCCCCCCGAGTCCCACCCGCCTGTTCCTAGACCACTTCGCCGCCTGGCTCCCCCACTTCCTATCCTGCAAACTCTCAACCCTCATCCTCGGTGACTTCAACATCCCCACTGATGACCCCATCTGCTTTCCAGCTTTTAATGCTCACCTCTTCCCTCAGCCTATCACAACTCTTAGACTTCCCCACTCACAGAGGTAGCGATACTCTCAACCTAATCTTGCTCCGCCTCTGTGCTGCCTCCCACTTCACTAATTCCTCCCTCCCAATCTCAGATCACAACCTCCTCTCCTTCTCCATTAGGCACCCTAGCATCTCCCCAGATCCTCCCATCTATCGCACCTCTAGGAACCTCCAGACCGTCAACACCCAAAAGTTCGCTGAGACCTAACAGTCTTCCCTGTCCCCCATCTCTCTCCTCTCAAGCCCCAACCTGGCTGCTGAACACTACTCCACCACCCTCAGATGCGCCCTGGATGGAGTGGCACCCGCCGGGACCTGAGCCGTCCACCGCAGACCACGGCAACCCATGCTCACGCCCCAAACACACTTTATTCGACGGTACTCTAGGTGTGCTGAACAGCTGTGGAGGAAATCTAAACAGCCTGCAGACTTCCTCCACTTCAAATTTATGCTCAAAACCTACAACCTCTCCCTCCACCATGCTAAATAATTTTATTTCACCTCACTTGTTTCATCACTATCCCACAACCCCAAATGGCTCTTCGGCACCTCCAACTCTATTCTCAGCCCAAAGAACAGGCTCCTGTGACAGATCTTGGTGCTGGAGAACTAGCCGCCCACTTCAAATTAAAAAAAATCAAAAACATCTGAAAAGCAATCACCGAACATTAAATGGCTAACCCTGATCCCCGTCTCTTCAGCACTGCATCCATCACTCACTATATACATTAACCAACAATGGAGGAAGAAGTCTCCAGATTGCTTTCCGCTGCTCAGCCCACCACCTGCGCCAGCAACCCTCTTCCCTCTCACCTTCTCCAATCCCTATCCCCGGGTGTCATTACCCACCTCACCATCATTTTCCACCTCTACCTGACTACTGGCGTCTTCCCCTCCTCATTAAAACACTCCATGATATCGCCTCTGCTAAAGAAACCAACCCTTGACCCGACCAACGTTGCCAACTACCGACCCATCTCAAACCTCCCCTTCATCTCCAAATTTCTAGAACACCTGGACTACTCCCGCCTCACACGCTTCCTCTCTGATAACTTTGTCCTCGACCCCCTCCAGTCTGGCTTCTGCCCCCTACACTTGAATAGACCCAATGACGGCTAAATCAGGGGGCGACTCCTCCCTACTAATCCTCCTTGACCTCTCTGCTGGTATTGACACTGTTGACCATGACCACCTCCTCCTCGCTATGCTTTGCTCCATTGGCCTAAAGGATACTGCTCTTTCCTGGTCCTCCTCCTATCTCTGTGGCCGCTCATTCAGTGTCTCCTTTGCTGGCTTTGTCTCCTCTCTGCTCCCCCTCACTGTCCGGGTCCCCCAGGGCTTGGTCCTTGGTCTCATCCCTTTCTCTATCTACACAGCCCCAATTAGACAAACCATCAGCAAATTTGGCCTCCAACATCACCTCTACACTGACGACACCCAGCTATACATCTCTTCCCATGATTTCCCTGCGCTATTCTTCTAAAACATCACCTACTGTCTGTCTGCTGTTTCTTTGTTTCAGACCTATCCTCTCAAAAACTAAGATTCTTGTCTTTTTGCCCTTTTCCAGCCAACCTTCCCCCAACATCACCATATCAGTATCTAGCACCACCATAACCCCCAGACAGCACTCCCGCTGGCTTGGGGTCACACTGGATTCTGACCTCTTTTTCACCCCCCAAATCCAGTCTCTGGCCCGAACATACCACCTGCACCTCAGGAAAATTGCTAAAATCTGTCTGTGCCTCATTACGGACACACTAAAGACACTCATTTTTGCCCTCATCCATTCCTGACTTGACTACTGTAACTTGCTGCTCATCGGCCTTCCAAGCACTAGACTCTCCAATCTATATTAAATGCAGCAGCTAGACTCATCTTCCTATCCAGCCGCTTCTCAGCCGCCTCTGCACTATGCCAGTCACTGTACTGCCTGCCCATTCACTGCAGAACTAAATTCAAACTCATCATCCTCACCCACAAAGCTCTCCATGGCACAGTGCCACCGTACATCGCCTCCCTCCTGTCCATGCATCACCCAGCCCGCGCACTCTGATCCACCAACACACTCAGACTAAACACCCCTCTAATATGAACCTCACATGCTCGCCTACAGGACCTCTCTAGAGCAGCACCAGTCCTCTGGAACGCTCTACCCCAAAACATCCAAACTATCCCAGACGCACGGAACTTCAGACTTGCCTTAAAAACGCACCTCTTCGAAGAAGCATACCAAATCTCCTGATCTAGTTCCCCACCCCATGCCCCCTGCCCCTCCCTATAGCTTTCCACTTTTTGTGTGTACTTTTCCTGCCCCTGTACCTCCTGCATTACCCCTACCCCGCTTGCTTCCTAAAAACTGAATACCATAGGTTATCGTTGCATTGCTGTGTTCGCCCTTGCCCCTGTACCTCCTCTATCACCGAAACCTCATTTTGTTTCCAACTAATTGAATACCACAAGTAATAATATTGTTTGTCTTCCCCTGTGATTCGAAAGTGCTGCGGAAAAAGTTGGCGCCATACAATTAAAGATTGTTATTATATTGTTTATTATAAATGACTTCAGATTCGCCATGGGCACCAAAATTTTGGCCCACAGAACTGAGCATGCTCCCTGCTATCATAGAATCATAGAGTAGGAGGAGACCACTGGGGTCATCGGGTCCAACCCCTTGCTCAATGCAGGATCTTCTAAATGATCCCAGGCAAATGTCTGTCCATCCTCTGTTTGAAGACTAACATTGAAGGAGAACTCACCACCTCCTCTGGCAACCAGTTCCATTCATTCATCACCCTCACTGTCATAAAGTTTTTCTAATATCTGAATGGCTGTGATTAGTTCATGGAGTGCAGGCTCTGATTGGCTAAGCTGTGGCACTCAAGACCCAATCACAGCCAGCGCTTCCTGAAGGTGGGGTTCTTCAAACTCCTGACCAGGAAACACTGAGGAAAAACTACAAGCAAGTCTGCCAGGGACCTGAGGAGACGTGCGGCAGAGCCTAACAGTGCCTCTTAGGTGATGTTTTTTTTTTGTTTTTTTTTAATGCAACTAGGGCTATATTTCTGGGGTAGGGTTTATATTTTCTCACGGCGATATAGCTGTCGCCCATGTGAAAGAGGCCTTAAAAAGACATTGTACATGTATATGGGAACCAGGTTTTCTAAAAGACTGCATTTGGATACATAGTACAAAAGTGAATTTGTGCATTGTATTCCGCTCTCTACATTTCTTTGATACAGTCTTGCTAATTATTGGGTGTAATTGACATTCCGCACAATACATAATAACAGTAACACTTTGTGGACAGAGTGTTGTTATTCTTTTGTTTTCAGTAGCAGAAGATAGGAACTCGAAAGAACAAGTTCAATTACTTATCATTATCCTTTTTTTATTTACTGCTATTTCCATGTTCTAAATAAAATGTTGTATATTTTGGTTGCTCCGCCTGTTGCATAGTATCCTGCATTGCTATCCCACCACCTGGATTATTGTACGATTATTCTCGTATAGATGGAGCTGCATTCCAAATTCTGTTGTCTGTCGCTTGGTATATATCAGTGCAGTTTTGCTTAGCTGGACTCTTAGACCCCATTTACACTGACAGATGATCACTCAAAAGTCACTCAAACGGCAGTTTAAGTGACAGTTTTGAGCAATCATCTTTGCATAGTCAATAGTAGCTAAGTAGCTACTTAAGAGCTATGCAGGTGGAGCGCCGCTAACGCTCAGTGAACAATACAGCTGTTCTGCATAAGCAAACAACTGTATTGTTTTCCACGATTATAGCTTGTGTCCCGCTGTAAGAATCTTATCAGTGCTGCCTACTGTGATAACAGCCTGCGCTGCTGATAAGAGTTCATAGCTCAATTCAAGAAAAATTGAGCGAGGAACGACTCGTGCACGGAAACTGCACGATGTCTATGCATTTAGACCCAACGATTCTCGCTCAAAAGAAGGCTTAGAGCGAACTTGGTCTTTAGAACGCACTTCCCTACAATTAAAAATGTCCTGTAGAGATAATAAATGAGTAGAAAGCTACAGAAAGCTGTGAGATTCTGCAGCCTGAGAGCTAACAGAAAGGAAGAATTTAAAAAGAAGCACAATGTAAACAGAGAGAAGGACACAATGTAATCAGACTTTGCAACCGAGTCAGGTCAAGTCATCTATTGTGTAGGTCATTCCTGTAGACCTTGCTTGCAGATTGAGAGAGCGGAAAGGCCTTTATGATGTTCCTTTTTCTTCTATTTCCTGCACTTTTCTGATCTTGCACTTAGACTATTACTTAGTATCTACAATTGATGGGAAATTTTTAAAACAGCATGAGATATTTAACAAGAGAATAAGATACAGCCATGCTGATGGTGTAATTGCCTCTACACTACCCAGCATGCTCAGCAACGAGTATCTCCTACGCTCAGTGTTAGAAGCTGCGGCTCACCTGCCCCGTCGATCACTACTTTGATAACCGAAGCAAATCTATCTGCGCTCAGTTTCTTGCAGATTTTGTGCTGACATTTGTATTGGCCATATAACTGAGTATTAACGGGGTTGTCCATTTGTAATCTACACATGGTGTACCCTCAGACTAGGTCATCAATAGTAGATCAGCAGGGGTCCATCAGCTGGGACCCTCATGGATCAGCTATTGTCCTGGCTGGTTCATTTGTGTACTGAGCTGATTTCTACAAGAAACAGACAGCTCCGTTCTCACTGCAGTGGCTAGGCTTGGTATTGCAAGTAAAGTTCCCACTGAAATGAATGGAAACTTGGCCTGCAATACTATGCCTGGCCACTGCAATGGGAATGGAGCTGTCTGCTTCATACAGAAATCAGCTCAGTGCATGAGTACACTGTCCAAAAAACCCCCAAAACTGCTGATCAGTGGGGGTCTCACACAATGGACCACTACCAATCTAGCTATTGATGACCTGGTTTGAGGCTATTCATGACTAGTTTACAACTGGATAGTATTGCAAGCCAAGTTCCCACTGAAATGAATGGAAACTTGGCCTGCAATACTATGCCTGGCCACTGCAATGAGAATGGAGCTGTCTGCTTCATGCATGAGTACACTGGCCAAAAAAAAAAAACAGCCGATCAGTGGGGGTCTCACACAATGGACCACTACCAATCTAGCTATTGATGACCTGGTTTGAGGCTAGACATGACTAGTTTACAACTGGATAGCCCCTTTAAGGCCCTTTTATATGAGCCAGCAATTGAAGACAAACAATTAGAGGAATACATTTGCCAAAGCTGAACCCGTTGAGCCAACAGGGTTGATCACTTTGTTTGTGCAGCCATAAACGGCAGAGATCATTTTCTACTATTGTCTTCTGTTGAGGATGAACTGAACATGGCCTTCATTAGCATTGCTTTGGTTTAGCATTAGCAGAGGCTTAGGGCTCGCTCACATCTGCCCCGGAAGCTCTGACTGGAGATGCTGCATGGAGAACCTTTTTGTCTGGTAAAATGCCAGAGAGGTTGTGAGGACACGAATGGACCCCATTGTAGTCAACGGTCCGCTCTGTTATAAAATAGATCCGTTCACCCCGGGGATTCAGTTGTCCTGTTATAATAAAAGCGCAGGAAAATGAAATCCCCATCACACATATGAACAGGCCCTTGGAAATACTTTGGTTCCACTAGTTTTTGCACAATTTTTGAGCAAGGAGAAAAGAAGGCATGAAAATGGAATACAATAGAGCGAGTATGCGGCTGGAATATCAAAGAGGTGTTGTTTGTGCATAGCCATGCGGAGAATCTTCTTATTTGTAAACAGGGATTCAGAGGAAGTCGACAGAACAAAAGGAATGGGATTATGTGCTGAAAAACTCTGGGGCAACAGGAGTTATCAAAGAGATGGAGGAGAGACAAGAATGGGGAGTTAAAAGGGTTATTCATCAGAAAAAGGACACAAAACAGCTGCAACTGGTATAAAAGAAGCAAAAGAAACAGCGCTCACCTCTCGTTTCCTTAAGCGGTCGAGTCCTGAAACTTCTGTGGTTCTCCTGGTCATTGGGCCAGAATGCCACCGCTGCAGTGGTTACGTGCAGTACTGCTGGCATCACCGCTCAGCAACAGGAGTCATGATGCTACTAGTACAGCAGGTGACTACTACCGCAGCCATGGGCATCACCAAACATCATTGCTGCCCGCTTGTAAAGAGACTCCGGCAGGGGACTCTGACAGCTGATTAGTATCTTATTGACCTATCCATTTATTTATTAAGTCTGCCAATTCCTTTGAGCCACAGCTACAGAAACCAGAGAATGTCGGAACTCTGTAGCTCTGAAACCTGCAGAACTGTGAATGCAGCTCTGGAGTATAATCATAGTATCATAATATGTAAGGCTGAAAAAAGACACATGTCCATCCAGCTCAGCCTATTAACCCCCAATGTTGAAGCAAAGAAAGGCAAAAAACGCTAATGACAAGCCAATTTTCCCCATTTAAGAGAAAAAAATTTCTTCCAGATTCTAATCTGGCAATCAAAATAATCCCCGGATCACCGGCCCTTCTGAAGTTATAAAATAATCATAACATGTAATATTGTATCGCTCAAGAAAGGCGTCCAGGACCCTCTTGTACTCTTCTATTGTCATCATCACATTCTCAGGCAGAAAGCTTCATCGACTCACCACTCTTACCGTAAAGAACCCCCTTCTATGTTGGTGTAGAAACCTTCTTTCCTGTAGACATAGAGGGCGCCCCCACAGTCGCAGTTCTGGGTATAAACAGATCATGGGAGAGATCCTTGTGTTGTCCCCTCATGTATTTATACAGAGTTATTAGGTCGCCCATCAGCCATCTTTATTCTAAACCAAATAATTTGGGTACTGCAGCCCACCTATTCTGTTTATTACTTTAGTTGCCCGCCTTTGTATCCGCCCAAAACTGTCCACAATGTTCCATTTGTGGTCTGACCAGTAACTTGTAAAGAGGAAGAACAATACAGAATGTAACTCAGGATCAGTAATGTATGTACACAGTGACAACACCAGCAGAATAGTGAGTGCAGCTCTGGAGTATAATACAGGATGTAACTCAGGATCAGTACAGGATAAGTAATATATGTACACATTGACTCCACCAGCAGAATAGTGAGTGCAGCTCCGGAGTATAATACAGGATGTAACTCAGGATCAGTACAGGATAAGTAATGTATGTACACAGTGACTCCACCAGCAGAATAGTGAGTGCAGCTCTGGAGTATAATACAGGATGTAACTCAGGATCAGTACAGGATAAGTAATGTGTGTACACAGTGACTCCACCAGCACAATAGTGAGTGCAGCTCTGCAGTATAATACAGGATGTAACTCAGGATCAGTACAGGATAAGTAATGTATGTACACAGTGACAACACCAGCAGAATAGTGAGTGCAGCTCTGCAGTATAATACAGGATGTAACTCAGGATCAGTACAGGATAAGTAATGTATGTACACAGTGACTCTACCAGCAGAATAGTGAGTGCAGCTCTGGAGTATAATACAGGATGTAACTCAAGATCAGTACAAGAGAAGTAATGTATGTACACAGTGACTCCACCAGCAGAATAATGAGTGCAGCTCTGGAGTATAATACAGGATGTAACTCAGGATCAGTACAGGATAAGTAATGTATGTACACATTGACTTCACCAGCAGACTAGTGAGTGCAGCTCTGGAGTATAATACAGGATGTACCTCAGGATCAGTACAGAATAAGTAATGTATGTACACAGTGACTCCACCAGCAGAATAGTGAGTGCAGCTCTGCAGTATAATACAGGATGTAACTCAGGATCAGTACAGGATAAGTAATGTATGTGCACAGTTACTCCACCAGCAGAATAGTGAGTGCAGCTCTGGAGTATAATACAGGATGTTATTTAGAATCAGTACAGAATAATTAATGTATGTACACAGTGACTCCACCAGCAGAACAGTGAGTGCAGCTCTGGAGTATAATACAGGATGTAACTCAGGATCAGTACAGGAGAAGTAATGTATGTACACAGTGACTCCACCAGAAGAATAGTGAGTGCAGCTCTGGAGTATAATACAGGATGTAACTCAGGATCAGTACAGGATAAGTAATGTATGTACACAGTGACTCCACCAGCAGAATAGTGAGTGCAGCTCTGGAGTATAATACAGGATGTAACTCAGGAGCAGTACAGGATAAGTAATGTATGTACACAATGACTCCACCAGCAGAATAGTGAGTGCGGCTCTGGAGTATAATACAGGATGTAACTTAGGATCAGTACAGGATAAGTATGTATGTACACAGTGACTCCACCAGCTGAATAGTGGGTGCAGCTCTGGAGTATAATACAGGATGTAACTCAGGATCAGTACAGGATAAGTAATGTATGTACACAGTGACTCCACCAGCAGAATAGTGATTGCAGCTCTGGAGTATAGTAGAGGATGTAACTTAGGATCAGTAATGTACTGACAAAATGACTTAACAATTTCTGAAGAATACTTCTATATATAAATGTAAAAATTAAACTTAAATGTTAACATACTGTATACTTTAACCCCTTCACAGCACAGCCAGTTTTGGTCATGATGCCTTCATCCTCACATTCCAAGAGCCATAACTTTTTATTTGTATTGGCCATTTTTTATGTTTGTTGTTTTGTTTCTTCTCTTCGTGCTGCGGGGTGACTTTATCATGCGATCACTTGCATAATGCACTGATATTCTTCTGTATTGCAATGTATTGTGCTGTCCAGGTTGTTCTTTGATGAAAGCCTTGGGGGACAGGTTTCAGCTGGTCTGGACCATATAGAAAAGAAGGTATGGGTTGAATACTACGGAGGGAGATAATAAGGCCACTGAACAAGACAAGTTTTCTTTAATTGCCAAGAACATAGAGATCCAGCCAAATTGAAAGTGCCGCTTAACACATTATGACAACTTTCTGTGCCACAGTTTGTTTACTCTTTCCATAGCTTCACAATGGCTTTTGTAATGTTATGATAAGAGAACAATAGCCTTTCAATGGCTTCAGATAACTTGTCACAGGAAGTTATCACAGTGAGATTAAACTTGGCTTCATCTCTGACACCATGATGGATGTTGTATACAGCTCCTTCTTTAGTAAACTATTGTTCAGATCGGCTGACAATAATGTTCTGTAATGACTATCCACAACCTTGACAGACTGCCTAGTGCTGTCCAGCCACGGCGAAATACTTGTTTTCGTATGTAAATCATAACAATTACCCTTGAGACATACAAACAAGCATTTTGTAATGGGAGAATAATGGAACAGACTTTCCTTTCATCGAAATTAAAATGTTCTTGAGAAATAATAATAGACGCGCAAAGAAAACCATTTGAGAGTCCATGTATGTAGCCGTAAGCTGGGCTCATCCCGCTACATGGCCTCACGGAGGAACTACAAATGTATCAGGTAACGCATGCTCAACCATAGGCTTCCAAAGGGTGAACTTGGACTGGTCCAGTTATTGTGAGAAGGTTACTCCGTGTAGTAGCCGAATTATTACTAGAATTAGTATTCTGATCCAGGTCAGGATTGTGATTCCAAGGTCTTGGGTGTGTCGGCTTTTCACAACATCGAAATTGCTTGGTTGTAAACAAAATGAAAGGCCTTCAGAGAAGTTCTTTGGACAATAAAAGTGCCCAGAGACAAAAGTTGGATAAGAATGGATAATTTTAACCTAAACGATCATTCATTGGGAAAATTTAACACACTGTCATTGTCTGGAAAGAAGAGGACATGTTTGGAAGTCAAGACAAAACATCCTTCGTTGTTACGAAAGATCTTTCATCCATGAATGAACTTCCATTGAAAGAACGTTCACAGAAAGATTGTCCATCCATCGGCCAGTGTCATTGAACATTAATGGCCAACAAGTGTAAAGGTCAGTATGGACTTAAATGTGTATGACTCCACCTGAGAAATGATCATTCACCAAGCTATCGTTCATTCAATGGTTATTCAACTATCAACCTAAACGCCTTTTAAAAAGGAATGAGCATCACTGAGTGAACGGAGATGGAGAGTGTCAGAGACCGTTCCAGCCCACCCGCCTCCACTCACAATAAGTAAGTTCATAAATGAATGACTGCCTGTTTACACGGGCCGATCTGTGCTTCAATTTTATATGAGGCGATGCGCCGCCAAAAAGTGAGCATTTTTATGTTCGCAAGGAATTCACAATCAACCGATGAATTAGTGTTTGCTTGTTGGTCGGCCAATTGATGGCTCTTTTGCATTAGCCAGTGATAAGGCGCAAAAAAATTATTTTCCTGATCACTGGCCCATGTAAAAGGTCCCTCTCTCCGGACATCTGTTGTTGGGTGCCCACAAGATTGTCCACCGCCTCCTGTAGTGTACGGTCAGTTTTAGAGTAACATACTCAGACGAATTTTATTTTGTATACTAATGCAAAAACACCCAGATCCCCGTGGTTCACCTGAACTGACATAAGACCACCACAGAACCTGTGGTGAAACCAGTATACGCCCAGTTATACCCATGAGATAGATGTTTTTCCTAGGTTAAGGGGGAAAAACCAACCTCTCCAACCCTTGTTTCTCCCATAAGAAGACTATCTATGATATTTGATTTTCAGTGGATTCTGTCAAACCCTCCAAACGATGGAACGGGTCAAATACTTTATCATCGTCATGATCTGATAACAAATATTTAATGTGCATGGCTGGGTTAATATTGACCGCAAAACAACCCAGCATTTGTCTCTTGCAATGACTATTTATGTAAAAGAACTAACCACAAACTCCATTTGTGTAGACAGTGGCTCTAATGCATTTATCTATTACATGCTATTTTTGACCTGGTAATGCATGCAGTGAGCTCACATAAATGGCTATATGATACGGCTAACAACAAGCTACAATGTTTGTGGTCTGTTTGCTTCCAATGTATCTTCCTTATACTGATATTGATCTGCATCTAATGCACTTGCCATATTACAGTCTATATCTATTGTAGTGGTGCAGAATGACCTGCAGAGGGTGCTAAATAGGCAGTCTGATACCTGGAAAGGGAAAGATAGGGTTAACACCCACCAAAGGGGAAAGTTACTGCTTGGCAGTGCAAGACAGACTGCAAGCTGGGGTCCAGTGAGGACCAGCAAAGGCTCTGAGGTTGACAGGGATGACAACCCTAACCTCACACCCAGGTGGGGTGTTTATGGCTTTTGTATTGGACCAATTGGGTCTGTCACCCTGTCTGATGGAAGAAGGCGCCCTCCAGATGCCCCAGGAGGCGTTAGTGACAGGACCCTGTGGGTTCTGAACCCTAAAAACGATATGGACTGTGTATGATGTTTTGATGTGCTGTGAGTAAAGGCTGGCAGGAGCCAGGATTTTACATAAAGGCAAACCCCTCCCCCTTTCAGTTTTCTTATGATCCCTCCTGAACAGACTGTAACCCTGTAAGTTCACCGCCGAGTCGCATCTTTCATCCAACCAGGTCTCTGTTATTCCCACTATGTCGTAGTTTTTGTCAGTTTTACTTCCAGTTCATTAACCTTATTGGTCAGACTTTTAGCATTAGTCACCATGCAGTTTAGAGGTTTTTGGTATGTTTTTTTTTTTATATTAAATGTATCCCTAATAACTGTTCTGCCAGTTCTAACTGTATTAACCCCTCCCACCACTCCACCCCTATTCTCATTAGTTAGTGCCTGTCTACACTATCTTCCCCTATAGCTCTGTGATTCCCCCCCCCTCAGTCCCTACTTTAAACACTTCTCCAACCTTCTAGCCATATTCTCCTCCAATACAGCTACAACCTCCCCATTGAGATGCAGCCCATCCCTATGGTAAAACTTGTAGCCAACAGCAAAGTTGGCCCAGTGCTCCAGGAGCCCAAACCGCTCCTACATCAACTCTGGAGCCTCTTGTTTACCTTCCTAATCTCCCTCTACCTTTCTGGTGTGGCATGTGGTACAGGTTGTATTTCAGAAAGTACTACCTTGGAAGTCCTTGCCTTAAGGTTACATCCTAGTTCCCCCAAATCATTTTTAAGGACCCTCCACCTACGTCTAACTTTGTCATTGGTGCCAATGTGTATCATGACTGTTTTCACCCTCCCTTCCCAATAATCTGTCAACCTGATCCACGATACGTTAAACTCAAGCACCAGGCAGAAAACACATAGTTTGACGATCCCGGTCTTTGTGGCAAATTGCCCTTCTGTCCCCCTAATAATTGAATCCCGACTACCAGGACCTGTCTAGCCTGCCCTGCACTCCTATTTACCTTCTTACTGGAGCAGACATCCCCCCGGCGGTCAGAGGGCATGTCGTGCTGCAGCAGTGCTAATCCTGTAATGGTATCCCCCTCATCTACTAACTTTGTAATCTCATTGGCATTTGCCAGTTCAGGACTAGCCTCCCTGGATCTTTCCCCTCTACCCGTCTTTATAACTGTCATCCATCTGCTGCCTGATCATCCTGCTCTCCCATACTACTGTCAACCCCCACATTGGCATCAGCGAGTGGCTGCTCAATGAGCAGCAAACTCATTTTTATGTTGTCAATGGATCTCGGTGTTGAAAGCTGGACATTTAGATCCAATATCTGGGCTTCAAAATACGTAGCATGCTCACATCTTGAACAGCAGTATGCACCCTCGAACAGCTGTCCAAGGACTGCATACATGGCACAAGATGTACATTGGACAGCATTGTCAGTCATGGAGCAATGGGGATCATACAGATAGATTAGATAAAAGTAATATGTGCAAAAATTAACAATAGGTAAGCAGTAAATGAATACAATTGACCATTCCAAAGTCACTAATCTCAAGTCACACACTTAAGAAACTGCACACTTAGAATACGGCACACATGCTCACTTATGATTGCTTAATATAGCTTTTATCTGTAATTCTGCTGTAATTGTGAATGTGGAGGTAAGAGAGCAAATATAAGAGGTCTGTGCAAGTTTGGGTGTAGCCTGAGTCATGCGCTGTGAAAGAAACCTTTGAGAAGAGGTTGGGTGCAGCCTCAAGTTGTGCATTGTGAAAGGGCCCTGGAGCTTCTTGGTCGGAGTGAAGAGTGCCCGGACCATCGGGTCAAAGGAGTTTCAGACATGATCTGCTGTATTGCTGAGTAAAAGTCCAGCATAGAGACTGTGAGTGCATAAGATTGTGAACTGTGGAGTATATCCACAGAGCCATGCCAGGCCTGCTGAGTATTTAAACAGACTGAAAGAGACTGTAACTTGATCCCTCAAGGGCGGACAAACTGGGACAGTGTCAACTCTAGAGCCAGCCGTGCCAAGTAGTAGAGCTTTGCCTCTTAAGGCCTATTTAGACGCAACGATT
The DNA here is from genome assembly GCF_035609145.1 of Eleutherodactylus coqui. Taxonomy (NCBI): domain Eukaryota; kingdom Metazoa; phylum Chordata; class Amphibia; order Anura; family Eleutherodactylidae; genus Eleutherodactylus; species Eleutherodactylus coqui. Next base: position 312,971,486 of record NC_089838.1, on the reverse strand, counting down.
ATCGCTCAAAATTCGCTCAAAAGCCGTCTTTTGAGTGATAATCGTTGTCTAACTGCACTGACATCGTACAGTTTTCGTTAAAGGGGTTGTCCCGCGCCGAAACGGGTTTTTTTTTTTTTCAACCCCCCCCCCCATTCGGCGCGAGACAACCCCGATGCAGGGACCTAAAGAAAGCTTACCGGAGCGCTTACCTTAATCCCCGCGCTCCGGTGACTTCTATACTTACCGGTGAAGATGGCCGCCGGAATCCTCTTCCTCCGTGGACCGCAGCTCTTCTGTGCGGTCCATTGCCGATTCCAGCCTCCTGATTGGCTGGAATCGGCACGTGACGGGGCGGAGCTACACGGAGCCGGCATTCTGCACGAGCGGCTCCATTGAAGAGAGCAGAAGACCAGGACTGCGCAAGCGCGGCTAATTTGGCCATCGGAGGGCGAAAATTAGTCGGCTCCATGGGAACGAGGACGCTAGCAACGGAGCAGGTAAGTAAAAAACTTTTTATAACTTCTGTATGGCTCATAATTAATGCACAATGTATATTACAAAGTGCATTATTATGGCCATACAGAAGTGTATAGACCCACTTGCTGCCGCGGGACAACCCCTTTAAGCCGTCGCTGATCGTTGTCTTTCAGCGTGCTGAAAGACAATGATGAGCCTTATCAGGAATTCACAGCGGGATACAGCTGATACTATTGTTTCAGCTGTATCCTGCTCCCTGAACACAGGCGGGGTATAAGGAACAGAATGGTCCAGCTGTGTTCTTCATACCCCGCTTGGAGTGCTCAGCTGTATAACAGCCGGGCGTTTCGAGCAGAGAACAGCTGAATGCAGAAGACAAGTGGCCCTGCTTGTCTTCTGCATCCCCCGCTCGGAGAGCTTGGCTGTATAACAGCTGGGCACTCCGAGCAGAGAACAACTGGATGCAGAAGACAAGCGGCCCCGCTTGTCTTCTGCATCCCCCACTCGAAGTGCAAGGTGATCGCTCAACGTTTGAGCGATCACCTTGCACTGAATGCACACAACGATTCGTTCAAAAGTCCCTCAAAATACATCTTTTGAGCAATAATTGTGGGTCTAAATGGACCATTTAATCTACCTGCCTCATGGAACCCCCAACAGTGACCCCTTGTTATGCACATCACAGCCAAGAGGAGAGGGCTGGAGATTTGAATGTGTGTGTGGAACCTCTCTGCATTATAGTCTATGGGAGATAAGCTAGCAGCAGCTACCCTTGCTGCTATAATGTGTACAACAGTGGTAACCAAACCCCCAGTCAAAAGATCAATGGTGACCCTGGCATATCCTATTAATAAATTGTCAGAATACCCCTCTAAAGAAAAAACTGAGCAAATCTTGTGCAAAGAAATCTGTTCCCAGCATAGTCTTCTTAAACAGTGCGAAACGCAGAACCTTCAGAATGTTTAATCCCCAGTATTAGGATGTGATCTCTATGAAAACAAATGTTCTCTGTTTATATGTCTTGTATATACATGAAAGGATGGGATACATCCTAGTTACCTCTTTATGAGCCCTCTACACTTGTGCGAGAGCCATAAGCGGGTTATCCGAGACTAGGTGTCCCATCTGACCATGAAAGTGAGACGTTCCAGGATGAGCCGCACATTAGTGAAGCCTTGGATGGTCCAGCACTGAGACCTAATCTTGTGCTCGGTACACATCTGACCCCTCGATATCAGCCTTTACGAGTTTGGAGCTGTTCCTGAAGCGGAGTACACGAGGGAGTTCATGCTATCGTATGACAACCAAAAATAAGCTGCTTTATGCCCGGCGTCTCTTTCCCAACTTCAGATAAATATTATTTCTTCCCCTGGAGAGACATCACAACCGAATTGAGGCTCTATCCATGGAAATAGCAGTAATTAAGGAAGATTTGAGTCGTCAGCACAACGCCGAAGACATTGTCACGAATGAAGACACAAAGCAGTTAAGATCCTTGTTGTGTCCTCGGCTGATATAAACAGCCTAATATGGGGATTTAAATAGTGTGGTGAAGTCTTAATATAGGAGCGGAGAGGTGATATAGGCAGCCGGGGGATACAGAGACCCGTGTTGACCTAATCTAGTAGCTACATATAGGATAGATAGATGGCTGTGTGATATGCTGTCCTCATACACATCCAATAAGTGGGACTGTCTAATGAGATGCCGTCAGTAGTAAGTCATTGGAAGGAGCCATGCTGATGAGCTCCACAGCTGGATGGAAATGTGGAGACATAATAAACCCAACACATAAAATCAATGATTATAAGAAGTCCGTCATTCCTTCTGCCCCATGTATGGATTGTATCCACAGATTGGGAATGAAGACTGTCCTATCCATAGGGAATGCATATGATTTTCTCCCCCAACTACCCAAAAGGATCCATTTACATGAAAGAAATGACACAAAAGAGGGTTTGGCGATAACATGATGACCGATGCCACCTAATTTATTGTTCCAAACATACAACTTGCGGAGCCTGGTCCAAATCATGACACCCAACCCCAACATTTAACCAGCTGAACCATACCTGCACCCAGCTTCAATTTGGTCTTCCCTTCTGGGGGACTAGCCGCATACCCATGTCCCTGCCCGCTGACAGTTGTCCAAACGCACAGCCATGTCCCCTCACACTAGCAGTCGTCCAACCGCACGGCCATGTCCTTGCCCACTGACAGTCATCTAGCTGTACAGTCATGTCTCCCTCTTCCAAATTACCTCTTTGTCCTAAGAATAAAAGGCCCTATTTACCCCCAGAACCCCAGGAATTCCCCCTAATGCCAACTGTGCCAACTTAGCACTCTTGCTCTTATTCCTATAACCCAGATAGAAAGTCACACTGGCCACCCTATTGGCTCCTTGCAGAAAGCTTCTGGCCCTTGTCCCTCGTTCTCTTGCTTCCCGGAAGTGCGGCACACACACAGTGTCTGGTTGTGCATGGCGTCTCCAGCTCACTTGAACAGGAGACGTCAATTAATTAACAATGGGTGAGATTATCACAGAAGTAGGAGGAAGAAGATAGCCCAATACTGAAGATTGAACTGCCCATTGGATGGTTTAGTTGTAATTAGCATATGGTGCATGGAGTGAATAAAACCTGTTCAAAATAGAAGCAAAGGTATGAATAGGATGGTCCTCATTCACCTCATCCATGCAAAATCGGGTGACAGTTTTGACTGTCTGGTCATAGGTTGATCACATGGATTGCATCGCATTGCAGGATCTTCCAGTAGTGGCTGCCAACTAATAAGAAGTCCTTTTCGGAGCATACTTTACACAGTATGGCCCTTTGCCATTAAAGAACATTACTGCATGTCAAAATTTGGTGTGAATTTGGTGGTCTGAAAAAACTAATTCAACTCAAAAATGGAGGAGAAAAACATTAAATATGAAGGAACCAGAAAACATGGCATTGCAAACTCTCAGAACTATTTTACTGCATGTCTGCAATCCTAGAGCGACTGAATGAGTTGTCCATTTTGTATAGTGTCTTTTTGTTAGAAGGGTCCTGCAACAACAAACAGATCACAGGGCATCGCACTGAAGGGCCTCGCAGCAAAACGTGTAATCTGTGGGTTATACGCAGCAGTAGGTGTTCGATTCTCCTGCAGTGCCACCACAAGAAAATAAAGCATTACATGGTATCCGTAGAAATCAGTGTGTATGTAATGTATGGACATGTCAGGTCCTCTAGAATGAATGATTCTTGTAGCCACTCTTTGCTCTGGTAATATATGAGGATCCTGTAAGGTAGGTAGATAAAAGCTGGGTGAAATCTGCCAATTAGTTATCTACCCTAAATTGGGTAACCCCACAACACAACCGTAAGTGAGGTCGGCCTCAACTCTAACATTGGTGAGATAATGATACAGAAGTGCGAGCTCATATAATGCAAACCTGGTGATTGGAGTTTAAAAGCTGTGTTTCTAATAGGACTGCTCTTTGCACAGAATTATTATTAATGTTGTGACGGTATTATTCTGCATTGTGCACAAGTGTTAATTAACCTAGGATCTAATTAGCCGTAGTTAGTGACAGGATATTCAAAGGTAAAAGTTTAATAGCATAATTATAACATATATGTATGATAACCAGCTCCCCGCAGACATTACAGTCTATAGTCCTGAGAATAGGTGCATGGAGATCCAAGCTGCCCCAGAAACAGACCAATAACGCCTCAAAAATTGTGTAATAGTTCTCCAGCACTCCAAAAAAATAATATAGATTAAAAAAATACCTTTTATTGCATCAAGTTTAAAAAGAGTGTGAAAGAATAAAATCTAAAAAGAAGACGGACCTGAGATATGTTTCAAGCCAACTTATGAGTAACAGCCAGGATACGTTGAAACATGTCAGCAGGGTTTTCTTGTTTAATTTTATTCCACCACATTGTCTTTTAAATTGATGCAATAAATGTTATTGTTATTTGTGAGACACTGAAGGGGTTAATCCTTGACAGTCGCTATATTTCGCCGAGGTTGAGGTATTACACCCACTAGGTGAAGGGAGTTCGTGCGTGAGACACGGGAAAAATTAGGGATGTGATGTTATCTCCAGCATATAGTTGCTGGAGATGCTTTGCATACAATCTATTGGGCCTGTTTTTTTTGGAATGGATGGCAGGCTTGGTAGTGGGGCTGTCCATTCCACCCCCTCCACTCCAGGTCTTACTATGGGGAGGCAAGCTACCCAGGTGTAGAGGCTGGGTAATTAGCCCAGTGCATACAGAGAGGAGGCCGGGTGCAGCTAGATGCTGGAAGCTGCTGGTCTCAAGGGATGCTCTATCCCTGACCAAGGGAAATACTGGACTTTGCTATTTTGCTGTTTTTCGTGCGGCTGCAGCAAGCCGTATGTATGGACAGGGAAGAACTCTGTATAGTAAGTGCTGGAGAAGCAGGATTTTTGGTTTATGCCTGAAGCTAAGGCTGTGTTTTGTTTGTTTTGTGGTTTTTAATAAATGCAGGCCAAGCCTGTATGGACTATAGCTGCCTGTCTTGGTCTCTGACTGCTGTTCACACTGCAACCCCGCGCTCTACCTGAGCTGACTCTCCCGCATATTATACATATTTTTTAAGAAACTTTTATTGGGCATTCTCATACAATATAATACAAACATGAATAGGAAGAGATATAGGCAGTGTTTTCTAAATTTCAATAATCAGAACTCTTGTACTCCTCCCGTCCTTTGTAATTACATTGAGGATTTATTGGTCTGTTTCTGGGGGGTTTGGATCTCCATGCACTTGTTTTCAGTACGATGGACTCGTAATGTTTGACAGCGGGGAGCTGGACATTATATTTTGTATATATATATAATTTTTTCTAATTATATTAAACTTTGACCTTTGAATATCTTGTCACTAAGTACAGCTAACTAGATCCCAGGTTTATTAATACTTGGTACACGATGCAGAATAATACCATCAAAACTTTTTTCAATATTTTTGTAATTTTTTAAATCTATATTATTATTCTTTTTTAAATCTATATTATTCTTTTTAAGAGTGCTGGAGAATGGTTACAACATTTTTGAGTGTTTAATAGCATAACTATGATTGCCATATTAGTGTTTGTTACTATTCCTTTGATTATAAATATTGTAAACTTTGGTTACTCCATCTGCTGCATCGTATCCTGAATCGTGCATCGCGACACCACTGCTCGTGACAGCTGTAGGGTCATCTTATGTCTGTCTAGCACTGGAGGATTACAATCTAATCACCAAGTGATTGTGCCACCAAACATTTCTGAGAGAGACGGCAATTTCTGGGAATCGTCATCATCATCCCTCTCCGTTAACTGTAGCCTATTACCAGGGTGTGATGTTATCTTCCAACATTAGTGATGTTACTGTAGAACACACGCTTACAATGATAGGTTTAAGATTTCTATGTGTAACCGTAGATTCCATTACAGTATCTTATGAAACACGTAATGGTCTTTTAGGAGCAAGATAACCAACTAGTGCTACATCATGCCTCCCAGCAAATTACATTTTACCTTCCTATAAGGGTACTGCTAAGTATTATGTCTCTTAGGCGGTATGCCATTACATCAGCTGAAGGGGGTTCAGTTCTAGCAAACATTAGATTGCTGATGTTATAGCTCATCCATGGTCCGCAAGACTGTCCGTGACATTGTGACCACGGATCCTACACCATCTGTAAAGGAACAGTATGGGATTCTATGTACTCTATTCAGCCTAAACAACTATTCAACATACACACATACATGCATTTCAATCATCTGGTAAGAAGTAAAATGCAAAGTTTCCTCCCAGTGGACCAAATGCTAGAAGGGAATAAAAGAACATCTGGTTCAGTCCTGACCTCTTTACATTAGAATAGGAAACTAGAAAACGGGAGCACATCCGGAGGGACCGCTAAATGAATGTTGTGTCCCACATGGCCCATAATACATAATAATATGTACAGATAGGAGCGGTATGAAGAACAGATAGAGAGCGAAGATATATAAAATTAATATAAGATGGGGGGGGGGGGGGTTTATCATGTGATTTGCACCTGCGTAGCACAATTTTCACTATTTCTATTATTTTTCAAACTTATGATTCTTTTCTCTTACGTTTGCGCCTGTTTCTATTTTTTTGGGTTCTTGTCTGTGCCTGCACCAGACGTTTCGTCTTTTGCTAGAGATTGAGGATGGGGGGCGTTGGGGTTGCTGAACTACATTTTCCAAAACATTTGTCATTAGAAAGTTTTTCAAAAAGTCGTAAACTTTGTTTAGTCGAAGTTGACTCCAGTGCTGAGCTGGCACAAACATGTCAGGCCGAAAAATGACATATGTCTATCCAGTTCAGCCTATCACCCCAACCTTCTCCCAATGTTGATCCAGAGGAAAATGAAAAAAACCCCAATGAGGTAGAGGGGAAAAATGCCTTTTTTTTAACATGCGCTTCACCAGGAATCAACAGAAAAGGGATCCATGTCCCCCTTTTCTTATCAGTGTAGGGTCACTTCTCCCATCTACCGTGTGCAACAAAGCATAGTACGTTTCACAACAAAATGCTATGCTCAGGCACTTGTAAATACGCATACGCGCTTGCATTTCTAGGAGGAATAACTGAGGAACGGCACAACACAGACTTATGAGAAAAGCTCCAGAATGGTTATTTCCAAGAGAATGCGAGTATTTACTACAACAGACGAGTCGGGAGGGGTTTGACGGATTCCCCTTTAAAGGATGACTAACTTCCACCGAGTGCGGATGTTTCGTGTATGACATCTTGAAGACATGAACAAGTTCCAACACATCTGTTGTGTTAGATGAAAGCAGATATTGGCCTTAGTTCAGAAGGCACACAGCCCCACCATGTCCACTTCTATTTACTAAGGAAATAACGGGCATTTTAGGACATATATGTAACTTATTACAGGATTTACAAGAAACATTCCCCAGTCCTCCCAGATCCTTACAGATCCCGTTCTAGGCATTGTGTAAAGGGGATTCACATTTTCCACAGTAATGCCATGCAGTAATGGGCACGAGGGTCCATGATAGTGGACGGCCGAGCTCAAACCTTCTTCTTAATTTGCAATCATAGCAATCCTAACAAGCAATTAAGGCCGGGGTTCAATAATGTGAAAGCTGCAGTGGCTAATGGCTGCACGATCTTGCCAATGAAACAGCAATATTGCTTGCAAAATCATGCGACCATTGGCGACCTCAGTTGGATGGAGTTTTTTTCACATGCAGCAGCAGTAGAAGCCCAACCTGAGAGGAGAATAACCATAGGTAAAGGGGTTGTCTAGGGAGAATACTATTGATGACCTATCCTCAGGATAAGTCATGAATAGTTGATCTGCGAGGGTCTATCGCTCGGGACCCCAACTGATCAGCTGATTGTGCGCCTGCTGACAGCTCCACAATTATACCGGGGTCAGAGTGCAAGCAGTGGAAGTCTCTCTTCTGACCCGGTGTAATGGCTGCCGCTTGTAACTGTATGCTGGGGGCCAACTGATTTCAATGGGAGCTAAATTGGCATTTACAAGCGCCAGCCACTACACCGGATCGGAACAGAGATTTCGGCTGCTTCCACTCTGACCCCTGTGTAATTGTGGAGCTGTCAGCAGACGTACAATCAGCTGATCTGTCGGACCTTAACCAATGAAATATTGATGACCTTGGAAAACCCATTTAATGCCATACTGATTACATGAACCAGCACCAAGAGAAGGCCACATTTTGACTTTTGCTATGCCACTGACTTTATCAAAAATGTATTTCGACCCCCTATCAGTAGAATGGATCCTGTCATATTAGCATGTCACGTGTTCTAGACCATGTTATATAAGATGCAGACCTTTGAAGGTGCCCACAATAGTCTGTTTTGCTTAACACGCCTTGTTCCAAGGAACCTATAGAGTTTACACGTGGTATCATTGTTGGCTGTCCCATTCGTGGACTGTCACATTAGTGGACTGTCACATTAGTGGACTGCCAGTCTGTCACATTAGTGAACTATGGGTTCGTGGCATTTCTGCTAAAAACCAGATGCAAGAGTTACATAATTACAAGATAGTGGAGAGAGGGCCGAGTCACGCCTATACCAAGAAGCTGAGACCCCAAAAAATATTTTTGTACTCAAATTTGTTTTTGCTAGTTTTAACAATAAAAGTTGAACAATGTTACGATAAACAGATCTCCGGGGCAAAATTCAATCTGATCAACTTATGTCTTCAATGTCAAGAAAACAATAGAAAATATAAAGACGTGACATCCATTAAGAATAGAAAAGCATTAATATCACATCTTCCACAATCTGAGTAAATTGAACAGGGGAGGAGATATTACATAGTAACATAGTATGGAATGCTGAAAAAAGACAATGTCCATCCATTTCAGTCTATTGCCCCCCATTGTTGATCTAGAACAAGGCAAAAAAACAATGAAGTGGAAGCCAATTTTCTTCATTTTAGGGGAAAAAAATTCCTTCCCGACTCCAATCTGGCAATCAGAATAATCCCCGGATCACCGACTCTTCTGAAATAATCAGTTATATAACATGTACTATTCTAACATTTAAAGGGGTTGTCTCGCGGCAGCAAGTGGGATTATACACTTCTGTATGGCCATATTAATGCACTTTGTAATATACATCGTGCATTAAATATGAGCCATACAGAAGTTATTCACTTACCTGCTCCGCTGCTAGCGTCCCCGTCTCCATGGATCCGTCTAATTTCGCTTTCTTCTGGCCTTTTTAGACGCGCTTGCGCTGTGCGGTCTTCTGCCTGGTGAATGGGGCCGCTCGTGCCGGAGAGCTGGTCATCGTAGCTCCGCCCCGTCACGTGTGCCGATTCCAGCCAATCAGGAGGCTGGAATCGGCAATGGACCGCACAGAGCCCACGGTGCACCATGGGAGAAGACCCGCGGTGCATCGTGGGTGAAGATCCCGGCGGCCATCTTGGTGAAGGAAGAAGTAGGAAGAAAGAAGAAGTCACAGAGCGGGGATTCGGGTAAGTAATATATATATATATTTTTTAACACATCCCTTGGGTTTGTCCTGCGCCGAACGGGGGGCCTATGGAAAAAAACCAAACCGTTTTGGCGCGAGACAACCCCTTTAAGAAAGACGTCCAGGCCCTCTTGTACTCTTGTTCCCCATCACCACGTCCTCAGGCAGAGAGTTCCATATTCTCACTGCTTTTACAGTAAAGAACCCCCTTCTCTGTTGTGTAGAAACCTTCTCTCCTGTAGACGTACACATATCATATTGTAACATACATCCCTGAGAGAAGTGAATATACTTACAGGGGTTCAATGTGCCACGAGGGACCAAGAAAAGAAGACGAAAATGTCCAAGGAATGATAGTTATTTGATTATTAGTTCGGATAAGCTGCGACCTAAAAGTGCCATCTATTCCACGTAGATAAGAGGCCATCTCTGGAATTATTGTCCTATGCTATAAATTCCTTGAATCTGTATCATTGTTCAACTTTGTCCGGCCACTGAGGAATCAGTTCTGAAGAAACATGAATCTCCGTCATGCACGTTTTCTTAATTGTCGATTTCAATTGACGCCAAAAGAACTTTAAGTTATGGGCAAGACAGCCATAAATCTGATGAAACACCCGGCGATGACTGACATCGTCAGGATAGATGTGCACTTTTGAGACAGACAAGTGTTTTATACCACCTCAAGGTCAGCTCTCACACAAGACGGCATATTCTGCAATGGCGCTGTGAAATACGCCCCCCTGTGGAATATTCAGCACTAACATCCACACCGCTAACATGTAGATGTGATGTGGGATTAATAATAGCACAATTCTGCATCAGAATCTGTAGTAAGATGTGCCGATTTTGGTGCACAACTCCCGGATGGAATATTCCGCAAAGCTGTTAACTAATATTCCACCCTGTGTGAAAGGTCCCTTAAGTGTTTTCTAGAGTTCCTCTGTTGTTGATAAAGGGTCATTGGAGTCGTATGTTGGCCAATCTCTTTGAGAAGGGGTTTATATATTTCAACCCCCCCTCTAGCTGGTCTAGTCCTTTCTTCCTTGGTGCTGCCATCCGGATTAAGCTAAGTAGTTGGTGTATTGATTTATATCTTAGTGTTTTCTGCCATTGCTCCTGCTGCCATTAGTTGTTGCCACCTGCTTATTGACATTTCCCGTCTCCACCTAGAGTCAGTATAGTTGGCCCCGGTTCGGGACATGAGATCACTCTTGTTGGGATGATCGCCCCACTTTAGGCAGGGGTATTTACCCCCTTTGGTGGGTAGGGCTAGATTCCCCATCTTTTCCCCTAGATTGTATTGGGTGGTGGTTTTAGTGTCTTACATGGGAATTTCTGGAGTTTATTTGCCCTGTGTCAGAGGTGCTGCTCTGGAGAAGTCTTGGAGGTGGGAATGAGAAGTTTGAATTGAAGGGGCGCGCAGTCTGGTTTCGTTAGCAGAGCGGAGAGCCCGGGCTGGGTGATGGATTGAGATGAGGGAGGCGATATAGGGGGGCGCTGCGCTGTGGAGGGCTTTGTGGATGAGGGTAGGGACTTTAAATTGAATTCCGTATTTAACGGGCAGCCAGTGCAGTGACCGGCACAGGGCAGAGGCGTCCGAGTAGCGGCTGGACAGGAAGATGAGCCGGGCTGCCGCATTCAGGATGGATTGGAGAGGGTAGAGTCTGGTGCAGGGGAGGCCGATCAGCAACGAGTTGCAATAATCGAGCCGGGAGTGGATGAGGGCAACAGTAAGCGTTTTTAGCGTGTCCATGGTGAGTAAAGGGCGGATTCTTGCAATGTTCTTGAGGTGCAGCTGACATGTTCGGGCAAGAGATTGGATGTAGGGGGCAAAAGAGAGATCAGAGTCAAATATGACCCCAAGGCAGTGGGCATGCTGTCTAGGAGTTATGGTGGCGCCACACACTGAGATGGAGATGTCAGGAGGAGGTCGGTTAGTAAAGGGTGGAAATACCAGCAGGTCAGTTTTAGAGAGGTTTAGTTTTAGGTAGAGAGAGGACATGGTGTTAGAGACAGCGGACAGACAGTCAGTGATGTTTTGGAGTAAAGGTGCAGAGATGTCACGGGAAGAGGTGTATAGCTGGGTGTCATCAGCATATTGGTGGTATTGGAGGCCAAAGCTCCTGATGGTTTGTCCAATGGGGGCTGTGTAGATGGATAAAAGGAGGGGGTCGGGAACCGAGCCCTGGGGGACCCTAACAGCAAGGGGAAGAGGAGGGGATGTGTATATATATATATATATATATATGCAGCCTTTGAAAGATGTTGAAAAAAATGTCTAAAAATGGTGAACGGGGTCATAGAGGGCCCGATTTTCTGTAAAACCAGTCAAATTAGTCAATCTCCTTGGGACTACTTACTAGGAAGCAAGACTTGGCAGCTTTTGAGACTACCAGCTCTACGACGAGACCATCTATCAGCCAGTGAGGCTGTCACTGAGTTAAATTCAGTCTGCGGGTGTCGTAAGAGTCATTTCCTGAACTGTCATCCATTATTTAAACACTAATTAGTATTCCTGTTACCTAATTACAGTTCAACAGCTACAGATACAGAAAGTTAAACTGCAGTCTGGCCCACGGGGCTCCCAGCGCCAGCTATGATAGAAATCATTTAACCCAATCAGCTAGGACATGGGAAGTAAGGGCTGCAGAGGAGACCCCCTAGGACCGCCGAATTCAGTAAGTTCTCTTTTATTTAATATAGGAATGTTCTACATTGACCCATCTGCGGTTGAACGTTTTGCATTTTACGGGGTTGCTTTGTCGAAGAGTTATTTCCATCACTTTTATCAATCAGATCATACAGATTAATGTCCATCTGCGTGTTCATCCTGCTGTCCAGCTGTCACCCCTCGTCAGGCCATTTCTGGCTCGCTCTGTGACAGGCACCATTTGGTGACAGCATAGGCATTAGAGAAAAGCAGGACAACACAAAAAATTGTGCTTGGTACAACCCCTTTAAGCTTTCTTTTAAAAAAACAACAGACAACCCCTTTAAAGCGGTTTCCAGCAATCCCTTTAAAGGTTTTTTCAGGAAGGGTCATCAATAGTTGATTGATGGAGGTCTGTCACCCCTGATCCCTACCGATCAGCTAACTGAAGAGGCCGCGGCGCTCTTCTCAGGCCAATGATGCTACGTTCATTGGTCATGTAGCCTGAGTGCAGCTCTGTCCCATTCAAGTAAATGGGACAGAACTGCGATACCTGGCACAGCCGCTATACAATGAACGGCGCTGTGCCTGGCATGGACTGAAGTGACAGCGGCACTTCAATCAGCTGATCGGCGGGGATCATGAGTAACGGACATGCACCGATCAACTATTGATGATTCATCTTGTGGAAGGGTTATCAATAGTTTAGTGCCAGAAAACCCCTTTAAGGTTATATACATGTTCTATAATATAATAAGATGCTATCTATGATCAATGCACTCCTAAGCTCTCGCTCATGACCTGAAGGCTGTGGATTCAATACCCGCTTGGTTCAGGTAGGCGGCTCAAGGTTGATTCAGCCTTCCATCCTTCAGAGGTCGGTAAAATGAGTACCCAGCCTGGGTGGTAAAAGATGACTGGGGAAGGCAATGGCAAACCACCCCGCAAAAAACAGTCTGCCAAGAAAATGTTGCGGGGTTGGTGCATTCGCCCATAGTGATGTAATTGGAGTGGTGGTCACATATTCACATGCACAGCACCGCTCTACGCTTTTCGTTGGGACTGATGAAAATAACCAAGTACAAGCACTCAACTATCTCCTACACTCCCATTGAAAATAAATAAGGTGGAGCTGCACATGCGCAACCACCATAGGGGGTGCAGTGAGGAGGAGAGGGGGCACAGGAGTGTGAAGGATGAGACCTCCGCTGATCAGATTTATATAATCTCTCTTATATGTATAGATGATAAAAGTTGCTTTTGGCACAACCCCTTTTGTGGCTGATTGGTATATATACAATATATACCAATCAGCCACCTGCATAAAACTATGTTCACATCTGAGGCTCCATTGCAGACTCCATCATATTTACCAATAGTGGAGCGTGCAGCACTCTTCTTCCCATCAAAACAAGCGACACCAAGACGGAGCCTGAGTGACGCAATTATCAAGTCACGTCAATGGAGTCCAGTGAGCTTCATTGATGTTTGTCATGCCAAGCATCCGGCGCTACGTTACAGATCTCATTAAAAAATAGAAGCCACAATGTATGTGTGAACAGAACCTAATGATGTGGAGCGCTCTCCCTTGAGTTACCAAATTTGCTCTGATCCGGTGAGGCCCGGAATCCACAAGACATGTAAAGGTGTTCTGTGCTATCCGGCACAAGATGTTAGAAGCAGATCCTTTATATCCGGTAAGCTGTGAGGTGCGGCCTACAAGGATCGCACTTGTTTTCCAAGTACATCCCAGAAATGCTCAATTGGATTGAGAGCTCGAGAATCTGGAGGCCAAGTCATCACCTTCATCTCTGTCACGTTCCTCATCCACTCCTCAACAGTTTTTGCAGTGCGGCCGGGCGTGTTATCCTGCTGAACGGGAGCACGGCCATTAGGGGATACCATTAGGGGGTACTAAACAAGAGAGTGAAATTAGCTTGAGCCAATATGGAGTTCTGTGGTACCTTAAGGTGGGCAAACCTGGAGCTCAAGACCCATGAAGCGACTAAATCTACTGTTCATTAAAACAATAGCCAGGGTCAGGGGCGTGACTATAGGGGATGCGGTTGCACCAGGGGCCATGAGCTTTAGGGGCCCATAAGGCCTCTTTTCTCCATATAGGAAGCCCAATACTATAAATAAAGCATTATAGTTGGGGGCCCGCTTACAGATTTTGCATTGGAGCCCAAAAGCTTCATGTTACGCCTCTGGTTGGGTTATTTAAAGCACTGACCGTGACGGCTTTGAAGAATTATATGTTCCCATGTAGGCATCTTCTAGAATGTGGCGTGTTCAGTTCCTAGGTGGCTGTCCGCAGAAACACTGGACTTTTATGAATTTCATCTTTACATGCAAAAACTAATTTTGTTATCCAACTGGGAAAAGAAATCCTCTTAAGGCAGCGATCCTGTCTGACCAGGAAGGTCTAATCCACAGTGGATTTAGTCAGGATTAAACAGAACTCAGAATAGTCAGAATTGAGCTGGGAAGCTTCACGATGGATTGGAGAGGCCTGATTTTGGAGGGGGCCCCATGAGGCACAAGTGCACCATTGTGCTGACATGGCAGATTTGCACGGTTTCACGATCGTTTCCATTCTGCATGGAGGGGACTCAACTTAGAAGCGTAGTACCTACATAGACCAATCGTAGTCTTTGTCTGGAGATCATGGTCAATGTAAGGTATGGAGAAGGCAAAGGGTGTCCAATAAAAACAATATTCATGATATTTCAGAATGTGTTCACTGAAGTATTGAATTATTAACTCGCAGAAGTAAATAATCACAGCAAGCCACCATATACTGACCAATATACTGATACAAGAGGGCAGGTAGAAGCACCACATTCCCTCATGTAAGTATATGGGGGCTTTTTGGGATTTTTTTCCCCTGCTTATTCCATTTTTCAGTAAACTCCCTGAGGATCTCATTAATTCAATCTAAATGAAAGGACTGCTTCAGTTTGCACAACATTTAACATGTGGAACTTTTTAGTGGAGACTTTATCCCGTTTACTCCGGCCTCACATGCCGTGTAAACAGGGATTTTCCTATGAAAGCTTATAATAGAAGCCAAGAGAAACATGGCGCTGGGTGCCGACTGTTAGTAAATTAGGATCTGCCCATCTAATATGCTCAGAGGAATAATACACCAGATCTAAAAAATGCATACTGATAAATATGACAGTGACCTGTGGTTCCAGGATCTGGCTATGTACATGTTCTTGTTAGCCGTTTAGTCGTTCACGACCCTCGGCGACCCTGAAGGCTCCTCCATGTTTTTCGGTTTTGTGCTGCTTCTTTCAGTTGTGCGATATCCATGCCAGTATCCGCTCTGACAGTATCAGCCATTGTGTTCTTTGGCGCCGGGTCTTCCTTTGCCACTGATCTGTCCAAGCATCAAGGTTTTTCTAGTGACTCTGCGAAAATTTGTGAGTCTATGTACATACCATATGTAATTGTCAAGGCTGTCAGCCACGACCATCGGTAACCTAACGGACCCTTCTCTGCCGCTAGCCGTTGCCTCGACATCCCCATCTGTAATGCGTGTGGCATCATATCATCCCTCCTGCCACAGTTCAGATCCGAGTATATTTTCAGCCTGTCTGTAAGGGGCCAGCATGTCCACCCAGCTTTTCCTTCCCCAGCCATTACCAGATTAAGGCACCCCCTCCCACTGGAAGGTTCCAGAGCAAAAAGTTCCTAGTGATCCAAGTGTGGGTGTTGTTGATTTTTGTTTGCTACTCAGTTTTGACTCTTGCTTTATGCCCAGTTTTCCCAAGCTCTGCCTGTCCTGACCTCGGCCTGTTTTCTCGCTATGTTTTGCCTGATTGCCACCTGCGCTGACTTCCAGTTTGATTTACCGTATTGCTTGAACTCTGCCTGTCCTGACCTTGGCTTGTTACAATGACTACATCCTTGCCTGTTCCCTTGGTACCGTGTTTCGGTGCCTTTTAATCCGGGTCAGCTGCCACTGAACTGAGACTATTCTTGAGGAAAGGGGTTACCTGCAGCAAAGACCCTATCCCTCTAAAAAAAAGAGATTAAGGCTGCCTGTCCACGGGCGTTGTGATATCCCACGGCGGATCTCAGCCACGGGAGCTGCCGCCCTGGAGCAGGAGCCAGCTGACGGATCTTCACGGTGAGCCTATCTGACAGATAGGCTCACCGCGGAGAATCGCGGCAATTCACAGCATGCTGCGAATTGCCAGGCGCGAGCTTAGAATCGCTATGATTCTGCGCTCGTGAACAGGGGGGCTGCGCTTTCAATAGCAACGCTATGCAAAGTGTTCACTGCGTTCCCTGCGGCCCGATTATCGCCGCGGGGAACGCAGTGAAAATTCGCCTATGGACAGGAGCCCCAAAGGGTGAAAACCAGGATCCTCTTCGAGAAGCCGTCAGAAGTAGCCCAAAACCGAATCAGTCAGTGGCATAGTGGGTCCTGCTGTGTTACAGTAATGCAGTGATATCCAACCACAGTCCTGCAGCATCCTGCTGTGCCTTAAGAAACTCCTAGGGGTGACGACGGTGAGAAAGAGATTTTTTTTCAGGGGTGCAGGAAGATAATTTAAATTTCTTTTTTTTGCAAGGTGTTCCGAGATCCAAAAAAAGTTGAGATATAGACAAGGAAAATAAAAAACTTATTTGGGTATGTGGCGCGACCTCCAGGTGTAATATAATTACATGAGATTGTAAATTGCCAAAGCTCTCTATTTATTGATTAAACGAGCCTGTATATGTGTTTTGAGGTTGGTGAACCTCTTCCCCGCTACTTGCTGGGGAGACACTGAGCCTGGACTGATCACTTCCTCCCAAAAAAGATGAGAAACACTGAAGTAATGCGCAATTTTGTGGGTATTTAAGTAAGAATCAGCAATCCAGTCATGAGTGCTCAAGAGAAAAAAAGTTCCCCCTTATTGCACCCAATGAGCAAGCCTGACTTGTAGCACTGAAATGCCTTCAGGTCGTATCCAGGGGCAACCTGGGAAAAAACACTCCTGAAGTGCAAAGAGACGACAATGATTTATAGAGCTACTGACACAAAATCCAAAGCAGAAGTACATTGCAAACTTTAATAATATTTGATTAACGTTATTTTCATTGCAACTTTGTGTATCCGGAATACCCCAATAAAGAGGAAAAAGGTTTTCCAGGAGATTCTAATAATGGCCTACCCCTTCTAGGACCCATCAGTAAAGCCAGAGGCCATTCAAGTGAATAGGGTTGATCTGCAGTACCAGTTACAGCCACACAGGTATGAACGTCACTACGCAGAGTTCCAGTGAATGCTAATGGGCCTTCATTTTAGTGTCTAATAGGGTTCCTGGGGGTGGGTATGTTCCATTAATTGAAAATTGCAGAAAATGTCCTTAAATATTAAGTCAGCATTCACTTATCTCTCCCAGTG
Organism: Eleutherodactylus coqui; assembly: GCF_035609145.1. Taxonomy (NCBI): domain Eukaryota; kingdom Metazoa; phylum Chordata; class Amphibia; order Anura; family Eleutherodactylidae; genus Eleutherodactylus; species Eleutherodactylus coqui. Next base: position 312,953,950 of record NC_089838.1, on the reverse strand, counting down.
TTATTTTTAAGACAGAAACATTCATAACTACAATTTACAATAATGGAAAATGGTAGATAATGCAGGAATAGAAAAGAGAGAAAAAGCTGAAGGCTATAAATTTATGACATGGTGGATAATATAGGGGATTTCCTACCAAAGCATTTACTGTCAGATCAGTGTAGGTTCAAGCTTTGGGACGCCTATCGATTCCAGGAAAAAGGGGGCAGAGCCCAGTCAGAAATGGTGAAGCTTCAGGAAAAAACAGAGGCACAACTGACCCGTCGATCTCACAATCGTGGGGGTTCCAGTTTTTCAATCCCCAGCAATGAGACACTGATGACATATCAATATACACTGAGCGTCCACTCTGTTAGAGACCCCCCATCTGGTAGCGCGTTGGACCTCCTTTGGCCTTTAGGACCGCAGCAATTTGTCATGGCGTCCATTCACAGGCATCAGGGGATCAAGGGCGTGCCAGGAAATCATTTTTTACACGATTACTGCCCCTCCATCAGCCTGACAGGAAGGGGTCATCCGGTCATGCTGCTTGCATCCAATATTCAGCCTCCCATCAGCACGGTGCAAAAGAAATCTGGATTCATCTGACCAGATGAGGCTTTTCCGCTGCTCAGTGATACAATGTTTGTGTTCTTTTGTCCATTGGAGACTCCTCTTTCTATTTTTCTTAGACACAATGGAACTGGTCGTCTGCTCTTACAGCCCATCCGTGCTAAAGGCCCTCTTAGACACAACGATTTTCGCTCAAAAATCACTCAAAGCCATCTTTGGAGCGATCGTTGTGTCTAACTGCACTGACATCCTGCAGTTTTCGTTAAGCCATCGCTGATTGTTGTCTTTCAGCATGATGAAAGACAATGATGAGCCTTATCAGGGATTCACAGCGGGATACAGCTGATACTATTGTTTCAGCTGTATCCTGCTCCCTGAAGACAGGCGGGGTATGAAGAACACAGCTGTCCAGCTGTGTTCTGAATCCCCCACTCGGAGCGCTTGGCTGTATAACAGCTGGTCGCTCCGAGCGGTGAACAGCTGGATGCAGAAGACAAGCGACCCCGCTTGTCTTCTGCATCCCCCCGCTCGGAGCGCAAGGTGATCGCTCAACGTTTGAGCGATCACCTTGCGCTGTAAAAAAAGCACACAACGATTATCGCTCAAAAGATTTTTAAGTGTCTAAACCAGGCTTAACGAATGACAAGTTTTGCATTCGGACATGTTAGTTGGAGCACCAGTGTTGAATTTGGATGCAATTTGCATGACTGTGCAGCACCTGTTCATTAGAGCGATTCCTGACATCCTCCTTTGACCCCTTTCATTGATTAGTTATTTCCATGCACAGGATCCCCTTTCGCTACATGTTTTCTTTGATCACACCATTCTCAGTATACTCTCTCCACACTGCTGCACCACGCATTTGGCAGTGACATCCCGGCCCCGGCTAGTCTAGCACCGATGACTAGACCTCGATGGAAGTCCCTCAGATCACTGGATTTTCCCATCGAATGGGGATTCACACTGAAACTGATCGACGGAAAACTTGTCACGTGACTTTATGCTGCAGTCCGGGGAGTTGGCTCTAATTTCCATGCAAGGGAGCGCCAATCGTGCAAGGGCCAGTGTCACTAATGAAGTGCCGATTCAGTGTATACCATTAATGACCTTGGAGTAAAAACCTCTTTAATTTCAATGTCTTGCTCATGAGCTGAAATGAGGCCATAAAAGCTGAATATAAGCCACATATGTCTGCAGGCAAGTTCAGTTTAATGGCAATGAATCTAGACTTGAAGACTAAAAAAAACTGTTCTTGAGTTATGGTGCACTGCGCTCCCAATCATAAATAATCTCCAGTATGTGCTTACAGAGATAAACAAGACTCAGTGGAAAAAAATCCGGAAATTGGCAGCAGTGGGGGAATGGAGCACACAATGTACACAAGTCTGCCTACAGTCCATCCTGGCTGGGGCTGCGTTACAAGAGAAAAACTAACACAACCCCACAGCTCTTTTGACTCTTTCCTCAACGCATAAAAGCCCAATGTAACAAATAAAGTTAAAGGCAATTTTAAAAAACTGAGATTTTTTTAAAAGAAAGAAAAAAAAAAAAAGATTGTGTGTATTTTGCACAGAATGAACTGCACAGGTTTTTTCCATTGCTTATTTTTGAGTCAATGGAAAAAAAATGGTGAAAGTTTTGTTAGAATGTACCAAGGAGAGTCATTCAAAACGAGAACTTCACCTTTTGACAGCTGGTTTTTGGAGAACACGTTGCTCACATACAATTCTGCAGGGGGACCTTCAAAATGTTAAGCGTTTTTTGTTATGTTTATCGTGTGTGAAAAAGCAGAACGGAAACTGAAAAAGTTGGATTTCAGAAAGGCAGATTTTAATGAACTCAGAAAGAGGGTAGGAGGAATCCAATGGCTGGAGGTTCTTAAGGACAGAAATGTCCAAGATGGTTGGGAAATATCGCGAAATGAGATTCTCACAGCACAATCGTTAACAATCCCTAAAAGAAGGAAGAATGGGAAGCATTTAAAGAGACCAGGATGGATGAACACAGGACTTGTACACATGTTAAAAAGGAAAAAAAATATGTTTATCAAATGGAAAGAGGGGGGAATATCTAAAGAAGAATATAATGGGGTCTGCAGAAACTGTAGGGCAAGTGTCAGAAAAGCTAATGCTAATAATGAATGAGGCTTGTAACAGAGGCCAAAAGGAATAAAAAAAGGATTTTGGGGATATGTCAAAGCAAAAGAAAAGTCAAAGATGCTATTGGATGCTTACAAGATGAAAATTGGTTAAGAATGATGTTGAGATGGCCGAACTTTTAAATTCCTATTTTGTATCTGTTTTCTCTCAGAAAGTAGATGTAACATCAACTGATCTTCCCTGTGCTATTGGGGGAATAAAAGAATGCAGGCTATCTATAAGCAGAGAGATGGTGAGGGAACACTTAGCTAACTTAAATGAATTCAAGTTTCCAGGTCCAGATGAATTACATCCTAGGATACTAAAGGAAGCAGAAAAGGTAATTGCTGAACCACTTGCCATAATCTTTGAAAATTCCTGGAGAACAGGAAAGGTCCCAAAAGATTGGAAAAGGGCAAATGTTGTCCCTATCTTTAAACAAGGGAAGAAGGTGGATCCAAGAAAAGAAACTACAGGCCTGTGAGCCTGACTTCTATACCAGGAAAGAGCTTTGAACAAATTACTAAACTGCATGTATGCAAGTACTTGGATAAAAATGCAGTAATTAACCAGACCCAGCAAGGGTTTGTAATAAGTCATACCAGATGAATCTAATTTCCTTCTATGACAAAATCACCGAATAGGTTGATCAGGAAAAATGCGATTGACTTTAGTAAAGCATTTGACAAAGTATTTTATACTATACTTATTGAAAAAATGACCAAATATGGGATTGACGAGGCAACTGTTAGGTGGATTCACAACTGACTGGGTGATCGTACTCAAAGAGCAGTCATAAATGGCTGCACATCCAAGTGGAAGAATGTATCAAGTGGGGTACCACAAGGCTCTGTCCTAGGCCCAGTGTTGTTCAACATTTTTATAAATGATCTGGAGGAGGGAATTGATGGGAAACTGTTTAAATTTGTTGACGACACAAAGCGAGGAGGGATAACTAACACCAGAGAAGAGAGAGAGAGTATTCAAAAAAATCTAGAAAAGCTTGAACAGTAGGCGGCGACTAACAGAATGGTATTTAACAAGGAGAAATGCAAAGTCCTACATCTGGGGAAGAAAAATGAAAAACAAAAAGCACATACAGAATAGGAGGAATTGAGCTAAGCAGCAGCACATGTGAAAAAGACTTGGGTATACTAATAGATCATAGACTGAACATGAGTCAACAATGTGATGCAGCAGCCAAAAAGGCAAACACAATTCTGGGATGTATTAAGAGAAGCATAAAGTCTAGATCACATGAGGTAATTATCCCCCTCTACTCTTCCTTAGTCAGACCTCATCTGGAATACTGTGTCCAGTTTTGGGCACCACACTTTAAAAAAGACATAGACAAACTGGAACAAGTTCAGAGAAGAGTGAATGGCAGCTAACTCAGTAGAGGAAGGTGGCTGCGGTGTCACTGGGGTCCCTGCTCCTCTCTCCTAGACTGTAATCTCTCCTAATGCTCTTCGCTCCTCTCCCTGGTAGCACAGCCTCGGCGGGGTCACTCACAGCAGCTGTCAGGGAACAAGTACAGCACACCAGCAGCAGAGGTACAGAGCCAGAGGGCTGAGTGTAGCAAATCAGGAAGTGGGGGTTTCACCTGGCTGTCAAGCAGCCTAAGACTTGTCGTCACCCACCACTTCCGGTGGTGACATAACACAACAGTACCCACCACCCTTTGGGAGGAAAAGAGAGATGATGGATGGCTGCACCCTATGTCACCAGGGACAAAGGCAGGAAGGAGACAATGAGCAGATGAGGGAAGCTGGCGTTCACAGCCCCAATACATGGCAGTATAGCTATTACACATTTTGCACTGGGGTCCATGAGTATGACACAGTCCTGTAATGCTTGTCCTGAGGATAATAACTGTGGTGCAACACTTGATTATTGGTGCAAATTGAGGCAGAATTCTGGCACATTTAGCTAAATATGTCTGCCACAATTGCCATATTGTTTGTACATTGAGGCCTTTACTCAATCATAGTCTAAGCTATGCCTTTACTTAAATGTTTTTCTAGGCGGTCTTTTTTTGCGCCATACTGCCACCAATAATATATACAGCGTGTTCAGCGTGACTATAAGAAACAGGCGGAAATGCTCCATATTGTTTACCATTTTTGGATAAATTGAAGCCATTCTGCCTCTTCTTCACATGGTCCTCCATTGTCTCGATCTACAAAATATCTCAGGGGGGATTTTCCACCAGCTGTGTCCTTGCATTGCACTTGGCCATAGTTGCACGCTCCAAATACAGATTTATGGACTGTTTACGGAGCTGAAGCTGAAAACTGGGAGATGTTTTCCCTTCAGTTGATTTACAAGTTTACATTTTTTGTTCTGCATCGACCTAATGAGCGTTGCAAAATAATAAAAAAAAAAACACCCACAACTGTTCTGAGTTTATGGAATTAAAAGGATGAAAAAAATCCAATTTATTCGCACAGAGTTTATATTTGCTATGGATCTACAAGGGTTTTGAAAAACAGTCAGGCATCAGCAATTGTGAGGGCTCAATGAATATTCAAGACAGAAGTCACAGTTGTCATTTAAAGGGACACTGCAGTGTTATGTCTACTGCGGGCCTAAGGGGACGGAGCATAATGGAGATGTTCTCTTTGGTGGTCCTTGAATCCATGCGCCATGTCCTGCCCCCTCAAGCCCTGCAGAAGAAACAACACAGTACATATGTGCTCTACAAAGTGTTCCTTTAGACTATGTTCCCGATGTGGAATGTCCGCTGCGGAATTTCCGGTGTACGATCCGCAGCGTTTTGGAATCCCAGCTAAGTGAATGAGCTTTAGTGATTTTCCATCTACACGGATTGGAAAATATCTGCCGTTTTCCGCAGCACAATTTAACATAGCGGTAATATAAAAGCCAATCCCCAAGTGTCTCCATGAGGCGTGGTTGCATTGCGGGTTTTAGTGCGGATCTACATGTAAATTTGCATTGCTCCTCCAATGACACAGTTGAGTAAACGAGTGGAAATCAAAATCGCACTAAAATGCCACGAAATCCGCAACAAACAGCAACTTCATATCTTGCGGATTTCAGGACGGTTTGTCAACAGCCCTGCGGAAATTCCACAACAGACACTCTGCAGTGTATTCGTCCCGTGTGAAGATAGGCTTAATGGGGCTGTCCAAACCAAAAAATGGCTTTAATTCTACTTTTTATATAACCCCAAACAAGTTTGCAATGTACCCACTCCTGCAAAAATATCCCATTTTCCCGATTTAGGATTTTTGCCACGTGATCCTATCATGAAATGTAAAGCGGTTCTGCTGACGTCATGTACACAGAGCCTCGTGGGCTCATGCAGCTCGTCGTACATTAGCGGTTATGCCAGTCTCGGGAGGGGGAGGCATCCATTCATTCGTATGTACCAAGCATGTGCATTACATGTGAAAGAAAGGACAGCCCCTGAGACTGACATACATGTTACCGACGTACATGTACACTGATCTGCGACGGCTCATAGGGGTCTGTATACGTGATCTCAGTGGGACAGGATTAAATTTTAGAGCTGGATCCTGTAGTCTCGATCTGAAAAATGGGAATTTTTTACTAGAGTGGGTACATTGTAAATTTGCTTGGGGTTACATAAAAAGTAGAACAAAAGCAAGTTTGGGGTCTTGGACAATATCTTAAAGGCTATAATCACACGGTCTGATTGCTGATCAGCGGGGGTCTCATTAGTGAGATCCCGCCCATCTCAAAAAAGGGGGGTGCTGTTTTCCCAATCCTCCTCACTGTGAGGCTACTGCACCCCCCCCCCCTTCAGTGAGGAGGAGACTGCAGGAAGCGCTGGTCATGCAAACGCACCGTTCATTTTCAAGATAGCCGAGCGGGTGCCACTCGGCTATTTCCATCAGTCCCATTGAAATGAATGGCCGGTGCTCCATTCAGTGTGATGCCACTGCGGGGGTAAAAAGGATTTCAGCAGTGATAGCAGAGTTCCATTCTCCAGATCGGCGGGGAACTCAGTGGTGAGACCACCACCAATCAACAAATTATACCCTATTCTGTAGATAGGCAATAACTTTAGATCTTGATACAACTCCTTTAAGTTGCATACAAAACCAGAATTTTTGCAAGACTTTCTGATGTGGTTGTGGTTTTTATGGTTAGTGGCAATTCGTGGTGGCCAGCGAGTGGCGCTTAGAGTAGAAGAGAAACAGTGAATTAGTGGAGCTGTGCTCACCATCCTGGGTCCCAATTTTGGTTTGGGAGCCCATCGGGGTATTCCTTGACTCCCTTGTGGGTCAGTCTACGTCTGCAAAGGTTATTACTGCCCAATAGCGAAAGGGATGGAACAAATGAGGACTTGGCTCCTGTCTCCATGAGCCCCATAGCCCCTGTGATTTATACTGCATCCCGTTATCCAACAAAATGGACATAACCCCCTCCGGTAAAAGCTCCCCTACTGTAGCTTTACTAATAGGGTATGTCCTTGGTAGGATGAGGGTAATGGAGGTGATACAAGAGCATAATGACTTTTCTTTCAGTATGCAGCCTTCTGATAACAATTCCATTAGAGGATATGTATATTTTGTGTACTAAACTATCTGCTTTCCAGGCTTGGTGAGGTGGTATAATGATCCATCAAAGCTTGTTGTCCCCATAAATCTTCTATCATATACGATCCTTTATTCTGAGTGTGGAATCTCCTTCCCTGTCAGTCGGCTCAGCCCTCATCTTGCAGAAAAGAATGGAAGAGGGATACGGCAATCATTCCTACTTTGCTTCAAGGGGGTAATTTACAGACACAAGTACAATTTCATCACATTTGACCGCAAAGCATAATTCAGCAGCAAATAACAGGGAAAAGCAATTTCTCGGTTGTTCTGTCGTGAGACAATGTCGAAAAAAAATGATGCTTGTGAGTGTTAAAGTTATTGTAGAAAACAGGGGAAAGAAATAGGAAAACATGAATAAAGAGGCACTGCGGCACAAAGGGGCAGAAGACACAATTAATCAAGGGAAGAATTAAAGAGCGAGGGCCGGAAAAACTGGATGAGGATGGCCAAGAAAAGACGGAGTACAGATAAAATAATAAAGTATTATGGCCAAATAATTCAGTAAGCTCTGGGCTATAGAGGGATCCGGTGCTTACTACTAGAGCCGGAGCAAGGAGGACATGGGTGATGGAGGGAAATATAGTGTAACGCTGCCAGACTATTCTCAGTGTTGCCCAGTTGACTTGGGGCAATGGTCAGGTGAACGAGCTTACCAATAATCGCAATGCTTGGCCCGTGTAAAAAGAGCCTTCACCCATGGTGGCATTACATGTAACAAAGATCATCTGAAGAGTTGCTTGGAAAAGTTGGTAAAAGTTTACAACAAGTGTTGTTTCTGCGCTTTTACGCAGAGCGATTGTTGCTCAAATTTGCGCACACCTCCTTGAAAAGTTATTGGTTAGTTGTTGAAAGATGAACGAGTACATGTTCACAGCTTTTAGAATAATATTCTTGTCATTGTGGTGGGATTGGAATTTAGAAAACCCATTGTTATACACCCAATTGGGAAAATCTAACTTAAAAGCGGTATTCTCATTTGGGCATTTCATAGCCGAGATGGAAAACCAATGTCACAGCTACCGGCCACCCGGTCAGAGCCTACAGGATGAGCCAAGCTCTTAGGGCATCGCTCTTCCGTAGCTTTCATTGAAGTAAACTGGAGCTATGGAAACAGCGTAGTACAGAGTGCTTCACTGTTTCCGTAACTCGTGCTCAGCTCTTTCTGACAGGTTGTTCGAACAGGTTGTTTCTAATCTTGGCCATGCAAAGCTGAGATGGGAATACCCCTTAATAGAAGGGTCTCTTCTTCATGACATCTCTTGGCACAGTGTAGAGTGGTTACAAAGAATGTCCATCTCTGGAGGACCTGTCCTTACAAAGACAACTCATTGATATGCATATACACTGTGTAATAATTTATTTGCCATGTGGTGGCGCTACAGAAAGATTGAACACTTACTGCAAAGTTTCCCCAAAGATTACAGCTGATTGCTGGAGGTCCCAGTAGGGGAACACTTTGTCATCAACTTATTACGAGGGACCTGCTACCAAGAAAGAACTGTCCACAGCGGAACCGCCTTTTAACCCTTTCCAATCCACTGTCTGACGTCTTCCTGCATTCTGATTGAAGCTTGTACAGCTCCAATGTCAGAAGGCATCCCACAAGGTATTTTTACCGTCTATTGCCAGCCACTCCGCTGTCGGAGCCTCTCTGATGCTCACATACTGGCTTTAGCCAGCAGATGGCACCGTTGTATAACAGCAAAAAGAGAAAGCCTTTTAGGTAACCTTGAATTCAAAAGTGGATTGGAAAGGGTTTAAAAATTGCTTCTCCTTGTGAAATCGGTTCATGAGATTGCGACTGATATTGCATTTTTATTCACTTTTAATTTTTTTCTAATGATTTTAATAAGTTTATTTTTAAATCTTCTGTTATGAAACTTTTTGGTAAAATTAGAAAATTGATGAATGGTATATAAGAGTTTGACTAATACTTACTTCAAGGCAAAGAGCTTTGTGGATACTGCGTAATACAAAGACAAGAACAATCCATGGCAACAGAGGTATCGAGCAATGTGCAGGAAATAGAGTGTCAAAATTACCAGAGAAAACACATTATTATTACAAAAACCATAAAAAAATCAAAATCCCAATTTAGGTTTTATTTTTAACCCCTGAGAAGTGGATGACTAAACTCCTTATTTTTCTAATTAACAAAGTCTCATTAAGTTCTGGAATTAGTGCGGAGAAGCTTGAATAACGATAATCTGCTTCAATCTTCAAAGTTAGAGGATATAAATTAAAAGGTCCTTCAAATTAGCCCCACTCTCAAAAACAAAGGAGACGTTTCCTCTCACTAATGATGTAAACTATGGATAAAACAATGGAAGATGATTGTTTTTGGTAATATAATTTCATGCGCTTATTTACAGCAGCGGTTTACGTCGTCACGCGATGCAGCTCGTATTCCCATTGGTGTTTTGGAGAGTCTTTGTTTAGCTAATGAGTCTCGACACGCACATTTATCAAAAAGTTCTCAACAGAGATTCGAACCCAGTCATCGGGAGCCGCGTTGCTCTTCCTTCTGTCACTAACAAGACTCAGACTGTAACTTAGTTTCTTCAATCTCGGATATTACAACATATACGAATGTAGCAAACTTTAAAGAGACCCTCTAGTTTCTGAACAAAATTCTGTCCTGGGACCAAAGGGAGGAAGGTGTAACTTACCTGCAGTTCCTATCTGCCATCCCTCCAATCCGCTAGATCCTGATCCCATTATCGGCCATTCAAGATGATCAGTTCCCATTTGGAGAAGCTGCTTCTATGTACCCATGTTATAGTCCCAGTAGAGACTTTTCTTCGTTTTTTTAACTACGTAGAGTCAGCTTTTAAAAAAGAGTATCTATTAAATCACTCTAGCATGTGCCATAACATCTGCTGTAAGAGAACGCCTCTAAATGCAAATTGAAGTTACCCTCTAGCCCTGAAGAAATAGTCGACATGCACAATGCATTACTATCTATAGGTAGTCTACGACACTACATGCTGCTCTGATTGGCCTCTGCTGTCGATGTGAGCTAGCACTGGCCAATCAGATCAGCATGTAGTGTCTTTGACTAATGATGGATACTAATACACAGTATGCATCAGGTAGTCATAGAACTGCTGCAGCCATCTTTGTTTGTCCAGGATCGGGGGGATCGCTTTAAGAGTCTGTTGTTATATCCTGTTGACGTTGGCACATGTCCAGCACAAATGTTGATCTTGTTACCAAGGAGGGGCCACAGACAATTTTTTTGCCTAGGGCCATCCAGTGATCCCGACTGAGATAGCTCTATCTAGTAAAATTTACTGTACCGTGCATTTATTGTCATGCTTTCATATATAGTTGGGTGGACTATGGCCTCATAGTTGTTAAAACCCAGTTGAAAGCCATATTTCTGTAACCCCTATGACCAGTACCATGTTCTGGGTGCTGTGGTGGTTGCAGTTGCATAATGAGGCCCCTCTGGCACATAGGAGGACATCCCTCTTATAAATGGCACATAGGGGGGTATTCACAAACCCTTTTATGCTAGTTTTCTGGCATTAAAAAGGAGCAAATTTTTGCACAAGTTTATCTTGTGCAAGAATTTGCAACTTTTGTGCCTTTTAGCACAGTGTTCATTACTTTACTAAAAGTGGCAGGAACTATTGATCACCGATCTTCAGGACTGGTGATTAACAGTTAATCATCAGGGACCCACTGCATGGGATTCCCAGCGATCACCTGGCGGATGGCCCAGCCTGGCTGTCAGTGTAGTGACCCGTGTGTCATCATAGAAGACAGAAGTGGAAGTAGCCCAACTGGCTTCATTCCAATTGAAATGAATGAAGCAACCATTACACTTCTAGCACTTCTGCCTCCGACTCCGAGGACAAGTGTGGAATTGAGCTGCTTCAGCCTCCATTGATTTTAGTAGGCATTAAAGGGGTTGTCTCGCGAAAGCAAGTGGGGTTAAGCACTTCTGTATGGCCATATTAATGCACTTTGTAATATACATCGTGCATTAATTATGAGCCATACAGAAGTTATTCACTTACCTGCTCCGTTGCTGGCGTCCCCGTCTCCATGGCTCCGTCTAATTTCGGTGTCTTCTTGCTTTTTTAGACGCGCTTGCGCAGATGGGTCTTCTCCCTTCGGCTCGGCACCATTGGCGTTTTGGCTCTGCCCCTTGTAGCGTCATCGCGTAGCTCCGCCCCCGTCACATGTGCCGATTCCAGCCAATCAGGAGGGGTATTAACCCCTTAGTGACGGCCAATATACCTTCTTACTGACCTCACTAATGGGCCTTTAACCCTTTCCAATCCACTGTCTGACGTCTAAAGAAGTTATGATTTAAGGCTGTATAGCTCCGATGTTGAAAGACGTCCGTCGGGGTTGTCTTACTGTATATTGCCAGCCTCTCTGCTGTCAGAGCCTATCCAACATGTCACCTCATGCAGTACTGGCTTTAGCCAGCAGATAGTGCCATTGTTTAACGGCAGAAAAAGAGTAAGCCCCCTAGGAAAACCAGGATACAAATGTATTGGATTGGAAAGGGTTAATTTCCACATACATCTCTTTAAGGAGTTGGCTTAGCTACCAACTGACAGCGAGACTTCTGCTCTAACAACCAGATGCGGAGAAAACTCAGATCCTGGCAGTTTAACCCCTTACATGCCACAAACAATAGCAACTGCGATATGTAAAGAGATGACAGGGGGAGGGGGATCCTTCTGCCACACATTGGTACCCCGCAGTGCGATTGCAAAGTATCAGCCATGTAACTCAGCCTATTAGACCCCACCTCTGGAGTCTAATAGGCTGCTGCTATAGGCTTAGTAGAATGCAATGTATTACCTTATTGATCGAACTATCGCATCTTCAAGTAATCTTAAAGAACTGAAAAAATAGTGCCAAACAAGTTCAATAAAGTTTAATTTTAAGAAGGAAAATCCATTAAAAAAAAGTTTTTTTCCAAAATAAACCAACCTTTTTAAAATGAATCAAGTACAAAAGAAAATGGAACAAAAACAACACATAACAGGTATTACCGTACGTAATGACCCAAACAAAGTAAATGTTTTGGTGTTTATCGCACAAGGTAAAGGAGGAAAAAATAATTTTAAAAACTAACACCAGAATTGCTATTTTTCTTTTGTTCGAAAAACGCACTAAAAAGCAATCCAAAAGTAATATGTACCTCCAACTGGTACCAATAAAAACTACAGCTCTCCCCACATAAAACAAGACCCCCACGTAGCTCAGCTGTCGGAAAAGTAGAAATGTTCTGGGTCTTAGGATGCGGCGCTGCAGATTCAATTGTTTTTCTTTAAAAATGTGTTTTCATTGAGCAAAAGTAGTAAAAAAATAAAAATCTCTATAATCTTGGTATCGCATTGATCCAGATAAGAAAGGTTTTATGTTATTTTTACTGAATGAGCTCATAACTAAAGGGTTAGGATCCTATATCATGCTTTGGGGTCTAGGGGACTGTGGCTGTCAATAACTACTTACTATGTGAAAAGTTCTTAGGGTTACTTCTAGGGGGTTTTCAACATTTACAAAAACTTCTCCCAGGGCAGAGAATGGTATAAAAACTAATAAAATAGCCATTATTCTGCTCCCAGCTGATACAGGAAGCGATGATGTCACGTTCATCATTCACTTGACTGCTGCCGCCAATAGCTGGCCTCGGCCATGACCGCTGACACCAGTGTCTAACTGCAGCAGTGATGTCAGCAGTGAACATGATGTCATAATTTCATGTATCGGAGGGGATCGGAGTGAAGGGGATCAGGTTGGTGGTGCTGGACCAGAGGTAATTTCGGAGGGTGACTAATGCGTTTTTTAAATTCTTTTTTGCACCGTTCTCTGCTGAGGGTCACTTTTTTTTAAGATGTAGGAACTCCCCTTTAAGAACTACTTATGTCTGCCGCCTATTAGGTGATGCCAAATAAAGCATTGCTATCACTTTTTCATGTCATCTGTAGGCATTATGCAGCCATGTGTATGAGCACCGGCGTAGGAGGCATCTGTGTCCTGTTCAATAAGGATTTGTCGATGATTGCCATAGTGTGCTGAGGAGGAAAATATGTGTTAGCGAGCATATCTGTTTACTCTTCGCAGTAGTAAGGTGTGCTGGGATTTGCTCAGCATTAAGAATCAAGAAATCCATTAATCCCCGCATTTTGTATCATGACGCTGAGGATGTAAGCGCCGATGCCAGAAGAACAAGCCGCTGCAATGGTCATCTGACTTCCTCTGACGCCCGCTTTCAAAACAAACACTGGGACCACAGCGAGAGTGCAGCTCTGGATCTGGACAGCAGAGGAGAGGTAAGTAATGCTCTGTTTATTATTTCAGTAGAGACAGGCCTAATAAAAGGAAGTTGTCATGTAACTGGACAACTTCTTTAAGTAATCCTATGGACCTGGAGAAACAGAGATGGTCGCAATGCTTCTCTGATTTCCCGACACACACTAGGCATTGGAATGCATCGGGAGTTTAAGACACTACATATATTTTTGCTGGGAGCTTAGTTCTGGAGCTGTATTTATGTTATGAACTTGGTTCTGGTACCGTTTTTATGATATGAGCTTGGTTCTGATTAAGGATGAGCGAGTATACTCGCCTTAGATGAGTATCTCCCTGCTCGTCCTTAAAGGTTCGGGGGCCGCCACGGGGCGGGGAGCTGCGGGGAGGAACGGAGGGGAGATCTCTCTCTCCCTCTCTCCCGCCCGCTCTCCCCTGCTCCCCGCCACGACTCACCTGTCAGCCGTAGCGGTCCCCAAATCTTTATGGACGAGCAGGGAGATACTCGTCTAAGGCACATTACTCGAATGAGTAGTGCCTTAGCGAGTATACTCGCTCATCCTTAGTTCTGATGTATTTATCTACTGAGCTTGATTTCGAGATGTATTTATGTTATGAACTTTGTTCTGGTACTGTATATATGTTATGTGCTTGAATCTGGTGCTGTATTTATGTCATTAACTTCATTCTGGTGCTGAATATGCTGTTTTTAATGGGCTTAGTTTTTGTATCATATTTACTTTAAATATGATACATGGTTTGGCTGGCTGTACATTCCCAATTTCGCCCACCCACGGTGGCCATTTGCCAAGAGTACTGTGTGCTTGCACCCCGGGCTAAAATTTGCCAGCCAGCCCTTGCATGATCCTATTGGACCTGCTCAATGCCTCTACTGCTTGAGGCTCCTTTACATATCCCAGATCATGGCTGCCTTTCATAGTGATTGGTGAAATGAGAACTAGATAGCTTCCTCAACTAGTTTCTACATCTCTTTAGTTGGTGGTAGCCATTCGTATTACAGAAACATTACCGTAAAATGAGTTTAAGGTGGGATAAGAATGCCTCGTCTTGTTTCGATGCCATGGCCATGCAATTACTGCTGGGAGACTTGCATCCTCTCGCCTGAAGCGGTGTATGTGTCAGCTATTTATTTTTAACTCATATATACTATCGAAATACCTGAATATTATACTGCAAAAAGTAGCGGGGAGAAGTAGATCTGCAGTTGAAAGGCCTCCAAAGCTGACATTTTGCCTCGGCCCAGCTGTGTTTGTTTGGCTACAGTCATTAGATGATTCCCAAAAGAGTGTTAATGGTTGAACTCTGAGGAGGGAAACTCTGAGTTGATGTTAATTACTGTTCGTGCGCTCCTTGTGGTTTTTACTTCTGTGTTCAATGTCTTTGAAAACTCTAATTGAATCTATAGCGTCCCATTTGCACAGCTGCTGCCTCTCACAACGGCTTGGTGGTCAAACATTGCAGTCCTAGGAGACGGTTTTCTAAAAGAGGCCATACATATTAGATGAATCTCGGCCAAACTCATCGATTACTGCAGGACCGGACGACTACTATTGTGTACGGGGATGCCACGTTTCTCCCTAAAGGCAGATGTCAGGGAAAATAGGATCGGCATGTTGGATTTAAAGCGACCCTCTAGTTTTGGGGGAAAATTCGGTTACGGGAACGGAAGGGGTATATTACATGCAATTGCCAGATCTGCCGGTTTCTGTCCCGGTTTTTAGCCATCCGAGATGGCCACTGCAATTTTCTATCCAGTTAATGCACACGGTGCATTGCTCTGTGGTTAGCCAGCAGTAATCACATCAGCAGTGCTGGCCAATCAGAGGGCAGAAGAGAGCATTGGTAGTCTAACTCTACCAAAGCACTATGGGTATTATGAGTTGAAGATTGCACTGAGAACTTTGGACAGCCAAAAAAGGGCCTGGAACCAGTGTATGGGAAGGACCAAGTGCATATTGTATACCCCCCGCCACCTCTGGTCCTGGCACAGAATTTTGTCCTGAAACCAGAAGTTTTCTTTAAACATGTTGAGCAGTTTATTCTCGGGGTAGATATATCATGCCAGAGGAGGCTACAAGCAACCTAATCCCCGATCTCTATTAAGAACACATGGATGTTCATCCAGTCCGGGCGTGCATCTGGATGATGGTTTTAGGAGGAATATCAATCATCTGTAGGAGCTATTTAAGGTGTTGAGTTCTTAAAGGGGTTGTGCCAACATGCAAAGCTCCTCCGAGGATGCAAGGAGAGTAGCCGGTCATCCCAAGTCAACAGTGATCCTGCTGGAGGATGCTGTGGCCAGCCACAATCTGCCCTGCAGCGGCTGTTCAAGGAGAAATGTAGTAAGAATAGCCCTCCTCTAACACCAGGATAGCAGAAAGTCCACCAGAACTGAAGCCTCTCTTATGAAGTAGCTCCCATTCTGGGTCCTGAGTAGGATAAATGGAGGGAAATACCAGCTGAAGTGTATCAAATGTTAGTAGAATGTATGCCACGGAGAGCATCTGATGTCATTAGGGCCAAAGGGGGACCCGCAACACATGGAAATAAATACTACGTATGACTCTTGCTCAGGTGTCCAATAACCTCTAGAAGGTAACGGTACCTGTGTATGGACTGGCGTTTCTTATTATTTAATGACCGAACATGTCAGCTGCACCTCAAGAACATCGCAAGAATCCGCTCTTTTCTCACCATAGACACGCTGAAAACGCTTACTGTTGCCCTCATCCACTCCCGGCTCGATTATTGCAACTCGTTGCTGATCGGCCTCCCCAGACTCTACCCTCTCCAATCCATCCTGAATGCGGCAGCCAGGCTCATCTTCCTGTCCAGCCGCTACTCGGACGCCTCTGCCCTGTGCCGGTCACTGCACTGGCTGCCCGTTAAATACAGAATTCAATTTAAACTCGCCACCTTCATCCACAAAGCCCTCCACAGTGCAGCGCCCCCCTATATCGCCTCCCTCATCTCAATCCATCAACCAGCCCGGGCTCTCCGCTCTGCTAACGAAACCAGACTGAGCGCCCCTTTAATTCGAACTTCTCATTCCCGCCTCCAAGACTTCTCCAGAGCAGCACCGGTCCTCTGGAACGCACTACCAAAGGATACCCGGGCAATCCAGGACTCGCAGAACTTCAGGCGTGCTCTAAAAACGCACCTCTTCAGGGAGGCATACCGCATTCCCTAAACAAACCCCTCTGTACTCCGCCTGATAACAAGCTCCCTGACCTACTGACTGCAATCCCTGCTAGCCATCATAAACCGCTCCTGCAGTCATACTGTTTCTGCCGTCACACGGCTAAATGTCTGACCATTGTCTATGTGTATAGCACCCCTCACTCTCCACCTCGCCATACCGGGCACATCTCCAGCCCCTTTACCTTCTGTATCCCCCCATTACTTGTAGTATGTAAGCTCGTTGGAGCAGGACCCGCACCCCTATTGTTTCCATCAATTGATTACTATATGTAACCGTGGTTCTGTAATGTTTGTACTTTTGTCTTTCTGTATTCCCCCCTGTCTATGTAAGCGCTGCAGAATATGTTGGCGCTATACAAATAAAGTTTATTATTATTATTATAATGTCTCTAGAGATGAGCGAGCGTACTCGTTAAGGGAAATTACTCGAGCGAGTATCGCCATTTTCGAGTTCATGCCCGCTTGCCTGAAAAGATTCGGGGGCCGGCGGGGAAGATCTCGCTTCCCCCCCCCCCCCCCCACTACCCCCTGCTCACTCCCGCAACTCACCGCTCACCCCCGCCGGCCTCTGAATCCTTTCGGACGTTCAGGCATGTACTCGAAAATGGCGATACTCGCTCGAGTAATTTGCCTTAACGAGTATGCTCGCTCTGAATGTCTCCGATCTGTTCTTTTCTGTAGATATATGTGAACACCATAGTTACATAGTAACATCATATGTAATCTTGTCCTTGATACGACCATCTGATAAACTGCTACTCTGTAGAGATATATATATATATATATATATATATATATGGGCTGATAGGTCCAAACGGCTGGCACCACAGCATGGAGAAGAGGGTGACTTTAAGAGATATAGTAGACTGAGCAAGGAACAATAAGACAGACAAGTCGAGGGAAGTAGCAGTTCCCGGTGGATTGTCTGTCACCCATGTCTTCCGCTGCTGTTTACCAGGCACTCGAGCTTTGTCTGCGAAGGAGAGAAGATTCACGCTGCTCGGTGTCTTGGGATTTTCTGTTCTGGTTCCTGTTTCCCTCCCACACAGAGTTTTATTTATGAATTAAATCCTATGGGTCTGCGATAGTATAATTACAGAACATAAAGAGCCAGCCAAGAGGGCGCGATCCAACAATGCAAGACTGCGTGTACCTAAAATAGAGACCTGGGGAATCATATCTACATGCCAAGATTACGCTATTTTACCGTAAAAGGGACCTGCGGTAAATTATTAAATGTTCTAAATTATAGAAGAGTCATAGTATAGTATATACAATCTGAAATGTGAATGTAACTAATTCCAGAAACCGGCGCATGCGCGTGAAGTCAGTCCGGCCAGAAAAGAGTCACCGCGCATGCGCCTGCTCGCTAAGACCAGTGAGTCATATATACATATGTATAATCATTTGGTATAGTCCCAAGTCTCTAATAACTCGTAAATCTGAGTGTACAGATCTGACCCTTTGGTTTGGCCCAGCCATAGCCAATGCATGCGTTCTCAGCATTATCTGACACATACAGTACAGCGAATCACCTTCTTCTTCTCCCTGGTAATCAGGCATTAATACCTGAGTATACAGGATATCCTACATGTCTGCCCCATCTTCTGTATTGATCTGAAATTAGTTACTCAGTCATTAATTATTAACGGCATTGAAGCCTCACCAGACTCTGTGCCAGAGCTGGGAACGCGGCCAGAAATGCAGAGCAATGAGAGTTTCCAGATGTCACATATTACACTTCATCGTTTCTTCAAATTTTTTTTTTTAAATCACTCTTCTGGCAAGATAACCATTATCAGTGTGTATTCCAGTCCCAAATGATCTGACCCAGGGGCGGGGTGACTTCTCCACTGAGATAATGGGTCGCCAATTTACAGGGTTTCTGCCAAATCGGATAGAGATTTATCTGTTTAGGAAGGAAACATTCATCAGGTGCCACAACTGAGCCAGAAATGAAAAACACTTGTCATTGCCATTGTGTATGATTCATGGGGGTCACACAGCCTGGAGAAGCCAGTTAAAGGCAACCTGTCACATTGCACTGTGGGCAGCCCGTCCTACAGCGGGTGAAGGCGAGGAGATTGTGGGCAAAGATTCAGCATAGCTTGTACTTTATTCATTGAAATCCCTGCTCTTTCTTGATGGAAGGAGTTCAGAGGGTCCCACTAAATATTCTGCTGGCGGAGTAGCTCTATACATACATGACGTTACTTATCCTGTACTGATCCTGAGTTATATCCTGTGTTATACTCCAGAGCTGCCACTCACTATTCTGCTGGTGGAGTCACTGTGTACATTACTTATCCTGTACTGATCCTGAGTTACGTCCTGTATTATACTCCAGAGCTGTACTCACTATTCTGCTGGTGGAGTCACTGTGTACATTACTTATCCTGTACTGCTCCTGAGTTATATCCTGTGTTATACTCCAGAGCTGCACTCACTATTCTGCTGGTGGAGTCACTGTGTACATTACTTATCCTGTACTGATCCTGAGTTACATCCTGTATTATACTCCAGAGCTGCACTCACTATTCTGCTGGTGGAGTCACTGTGTACATTACTTATCCTGTACTGATCCTGAGTTACATCCTGTATTATACTCCAGAGCTGCACTCACTATTCTGCTGGTGGAGCCACTGTGTACATACATTACTTATCCTGTACTGATCCTGAGTTACATCCTGTATTATACTCCAGAGTTGCACTCACTATTCTGCTGGTGGAGTCCCTGTATACATACATTACTTATCCTGTACTGATCCTGAGTTACATCCTGTATTATACTCCAGAGCTGCACTCACTATGCTGCTGGTGGAGTCACTGTGTACATACATTACTTATCCTGAGTTACATCTTGTATTATACCCCAGAGCTGCACTCAGTATTCTGGTGGTGGAATCACTGTGTACATACATTACTTATCCTGTACTGATCCTGAGTTACATCCTGTATTATACTCCAGAGCTGCACTCACTATTCTGCTGGAGGATTAACTTTGTAATACATCACTTTCTTGGGATATGTTATCTATCTAAATACAGTACTACAGTGCTTAGTAGTGATCACATGTTTTATGCCCTCATTGAAATGTATGAGCCTCTCTCCATAGACACTCAATCAGAAACAGGATGAAAAATCTCCAGATGTTATATTATGGAGCAAACACTGATTATAACCAACATGGAAGCTGTTGTAACATAACATTCTGATGCATATTTTGGTGACATCTGCCTATCCTGCCGTCCTGTGAGATGATCAGTCACCGCGCAGATAATGTCTTCTACTAGCTGGGAGTGTTAGAAGGACATTACTAGAATTGTTCCCTATAGTTGGGAGATCACTGATAACCTACAGGGTTGTAGAGAACGTCAAACCCATCAGCTGTTTTATGATGGCCTGTACCTGGGTGCACTAAACAGCGTCCTGCTGATGGCCTCATGTCATCACTTTAGGAAGGAGGGATTTATTAAAGCAGTCAAACAGTTTAGGGACAAAGTTCTGTCCCGGGACCAGAGGTGGGGATATACAGCGTTAACAGCACTTCTTCCCTGCCAGCCATCCAATCTGCTGGTTTGGGGTCCCGATTTTGGCCATTTAGGATGGCTAATGCAATCTTCTGACTACCTAATCTCCATATTGCATTGGTAGTTTTAGACTACTACCGTAATACACCATACCTACTCTCTAACTGGCCAACGCTGCTCACATGATCAGTGGTAGCCAATCAGAAACCAGTGCACAGTGCTAGACAGAAAATTAGAATGTCCATCTTGAATGGTTGAAAACCAGGACCAGAACCAGCGGATTGGATGGCCAGGTGCAGGAAATATATGTATCGTCCAGTCCCGGGACAGAATTTTGTCTCAAAACCACAGAGTTGGTTTAAGGCCAATGTATCAAACACCAATCATAATATAATTTCTGGAGGTGCTAGAGGCGCCTAATGTAGGAAAGTGTGAACGCCTCTTTATGCATTCGATGCATCTCAGATTGTCTGTGTGCCTATAAGGAAATCTATACCGGCAAGGAGATGAAGCAGATTTTTGGTATAATTTATGCCAGTGCAACACCCCAGAGGAGTTTTACCCCGGACATTTGACTAACGTGAAGAGCTCGGAGGGTTAAGTGTTGGCTTGTCACGGCGGCACTTACCAGGCCTTGGTCCCAGAGGGATGACACGCAGCCAAGGCGAGAGCTGGATTGCAGGCCACCTTCGACACCCCTAGGATAGGAAATCCCAATAAACGGGTTGATGGTGGTAGTAGTAGTTATCGCTCGTGACGCCACCGTTCCCACACAACGGTATGTTATGTGACAGAGAATAAACACAGAGACTTGTGTGTAGTACCTCGGGTCCCCAGGAACGGTTAGAGCCCAGTATAACTTTACTTGAAATAATTTATGCAAACAATTATTCAACACAATGCAGGTACAATTCTTTTAAGTGCAGGCAGGACAGAGCTCAGAGATCAGGGAGGATACACAGGATGAAACCAAACTAGGAGCACTTCAGAGGAGGAAGAGGGGTAGAGGTCACTCCACAGACACTCTGGCCACTATTTACTTATAACACCCCGCATGGCAGGCATGTGGGTGTGACTCAGCAGCGTACCTCTATACAGTGATCCTGTCTTTGGACGGCCGCATAGGAAAACTTGTAATATGAATTGGTACCTGTATGATGGGTCTCTATTACCGTAGAAATGAGCGAGTATTCTCGCTAAAGCACTACTCGTTCGAGTAATGTGCTTTAGACGAGTATCTCCCTGCTCGTCCCTGAAGATTCAGGAGCCGCCGCAGCTGACAGGTGAGTTGCGGCGGGGAGCAGGGGAGAGCGGGCGGGAGAGAGAGATCTCCCCTCCGTTCCTCCCCGCTCTCCCCCGCAGCTCCCCGCCCGCCGGCCCCCGAATCTTCAGGGACGAGCAGGGAGATACTCATCTAAAGCACATTACTCGAACGAGTAGTGCTTTAGCGAGTATACTTGCTCATCTCTAGTCTCTATATACAGAATTATTGGAAGCTGCTCTCTTTCTTAGGATCTTGGGACTCACTCCAATCACATCCAGACCCCAATTGCTATGGGAAATCTCTCCTTCTCCTCCATCTTCACCTACATGGAAGCTGAAGGTGCTTCCATGTGGCTCTGTGTTAGCACTCACTCTGAAGATGGACCCCGAGCTCACTTCAATCTCCACTCTCCTTTTCCCGCTCTCAAACCCTCACATTTATAACTTCACTCATGCCACATGACATGACAGTCTGATACATTTACATGCAGGCAATGATTTTTTTCGCGTTAACCTCTCAAGCGCCGCAGCTGTGCAACACACACACTGGAAGTGACAAGACAAGCTTTGCACAGGGCATCTACATAAGACAAACATTTATGGAGGGGACCAGGATGGTGTTCTGGGCCACTACACCAGTTTCTGGTGTAATTATACTTAAAGGCATTGTGTCATTATGGGCGCAGGAAACATCATTGTCCCAGGTTCATGCTGCCCATGGTTTGGGTTACACAATTGGAGCTCGCGGTAAGTTTTGTGATGTTTTTATGCCAATTTTCTGTGCATGAATCCCCACTAGATAGACAGTATATTGGGTCAATATTCTGAATTCATCAGGACTGGCCAACCATCTAAAGTGTATGGAGGTCTCCCAACTATCAAAAATGTATGGGGGCCTTCCAGCTCTTCCCTGCAGATATCGGGGGAAATAAATATTTGGCTTTCAACTTGCCCAATCCTTTGGTGTTCACAGATAAGCCACCGACACAGGAGTTTGCAAGCAGCTTACTCCACTCTCCTCATTCAGAGCTCATGTACGCTCGGCCAAGTCAAGTGTGCAATGTGTATTGGTTGCTCAGTAGAGATAGCTATTAGCTGAACAAGGTTTCAACCAACAGCTATCTAAGGTATTATGGCCAGCCTAATTTAAAGGGGTTGACATCCTTATCACCCCCATTGATTCATGGAGGTCCAACGCCCAGGATCCCTATCAATCAGCTGTTTGCTAGGTCGCTGCCAGTGTTGACAAGGCTGGAAGCAGATAGTGCTGTCAACATTGCAGTGGCTTGGGTTGGTACTGCAGGCACAGTTCCTATTGAATTCAATGCAATACCACCTCGGACTGCTATCTATTGACGAACCCTTTAATATTCACGGGTCTGTGAATCCTATATAAAAGGATAATAGAGTTCTATAGAGTGTCTGAACCTCCTGGGAACTGCTTGCAGATTTCCTTCTTTCCAAATCAAAGTATTCATCACAGGGCACCAAGGAAATCAGCTGCTGCGTTCAGATGGCTGGAGGTGGTATATTAACATATTTTAAGCTACAACTTCAATGACTTTACACGTTATATGAAGCATGGCGCAGGCTCACATCATTACATCCATGGCTTTCTGTAAGCCTCCCTTATCACTGCCTACACTGCTCCAGATAGCAGTTTGTCCTGCATCCTCCAATATGATTAGATTATTGTTGGTTTTCCATTTGAAGATGTAGACAAATAATTTTCGTTTTATTGTTTTGGCATTTCGGTCTGGACAGCGAGAGGCGATAATTTAGAAACTCCTTTAAAAACCTTTATTGTAGTCATAAAATGGTGCACACACGCTGTCCTCTGTATTAACTCCTCCGTACCGCCACCAATGAGCAGAACATAGGTCTCTTTTTATGACTGCTATTAAAGAAGCGGCAGACAAAGCAGAACATAAATTATTTCTATATGTGTTCCTTGGAGAAAGAGGTGAGAGACGTGTCTGTGTATTAAGAGAAGGTCTGTGTATTAGGATGAGTCGGGGTCTGTGTGCCCTGATGTCCCGCTATTAGGAGGAGAGTATGTGAATCGGGAAAGATGACGGCGGTTCAGTGTGTTTTAATGAGGTTCTTTTTTACAGAAAAACAATGTTGATTGTGTAATGTTGTAAAGGCACATAAACCTAATAGTTACAGTTAGCTAATTACAACCACATTAGTATATGGATGGGCATAGCAATTAATGGTCATTAAGTCACTTTGTGTTCTACTTAAAATACTTCTAGTGGACCCCTGTGTATTGTTTACACGACCGTATCCCATGAAAATAATGGAAAACTTTTTGTTTGAAGAAAAACTTTTTGAAGCTGAAAAGACAGATGATGAACAAGAATCTGGAATACATTAGGTGCAGAAAGTCTTCAGACCTTTTGGCATTTTTTAAATTATGTTATGTCGTGGCCTTGTGCAAAATAAACTTTAAAAAAAATCAAGTTTTCCCCATCATTCTGCACTTAATACCCCATAATGACAAAAGGAAAAAGGAATGTTAGAAATCTTTGTAATGTTTTTAAAGTGAAAAACTAAACATTTTGCATTGAGATACGTATTCAGATCCTTTGGCATGACACTTGAAAATTTAGCTCTGAGGGCCTTCCACGTCTCTTGATCATCTATGAGCTGTTTCTACACCTTGGTTGGAGCTGTAGTGACCTGAACTATGGCACTACAGTAAATGTACTTAAAGGGGTTGTCCCGCGCCGAAACGGTTTTTTTTTTTTTTTTTAACCCCCCCCCCCCGTTCGGCGCGAGACAACCCCGATGCAGGGGTTAAAAAAACAACCCGCACAGCGCTTACCTGAATCCCGGCGGTCCGGCGTCTTCATACTTACCTGCTGAAGATGGCCGCCGGGATCCTCTGTCTCCGTGGACCGCAGGGCTTCTGTGCGGTCCATTGCCGATTCCAGCCTCCTGATTGGCTGGAATCGGCACGTGACGGGGCGGAGCTACACGGAGCCGGCATTCTACACGAGCGGCCCCATAGAAGACTGCAGAAGACCCGGACTGCGCAAGCGCGGCTAATTTGGCCATCGGAGGGCGAAAATTAGTCGGCTCCATGGGAACGAGGACGCCAGCAACGGAGCAGGTAAGTATAAAACTTTTTATAACTTCTGTATGGCTCATAATTAATGCACAATGTACATTACAAAGTGCATTAATATGGCCATACAGAAGTGTATAGACCCACTTGCTGCCGCGGGACAACCCCTTTAATTGCAGGTCAAGAGCAACTGTCCTAACTACAAGCTCACTTAGCAAGAGTAGTGATGCAGGTTTCCATTTAATAAGAAGTTGGGGCCAGAATAGGGAATTAAATAGTTAGGTGGCTGAGGCCAATCTTAGACTACCCAATGCACACTGAACACTCTGGGTGCGTTGGTAGTCTAAGACATTACACACTGCTCATGTGAGCAGTTTTGACCAGTCAGGAAGCTGCAAGCACTGCTTGACTACTGATGCAGAATGTGCAGTGAGTAGTGACAAAAGCGATATGGCTATGTAAGAAGAATGAAGACGGGCCCCAGGAAAAGGGATATCAGTGACGGAAGCGGGTAAATGACAGCAGGGGTAGGGGTATGCACTTGCTTTTAAGTATGTTTTCTTTTGTTATGATATGGTGCTATGACTATGATTTTAGGAGCAGGCGGGAATGAGGAGCGACACTCTAAGCGTGAAAGGTACTGGAAGTCAGAATCTGCCGCTACATTGTAGAAGGGGGAGCTAAAGGGTGCGGAGAAGGTCTCTTTGACAAGAAAAGGAGGCAGTTGGAGGAATCCTCAAAGCCATACGCCTCTAACGCCTCCCTCTGTGCCAGTTACACTTATTTATTATGGAGACAAAAGAGACTCATATCCCGGTGACCAAGTAAGCTTTGCTGTTGATCCCACTAAGCGGGCAAAGATATCCTGATAAACAGCAGCACATGTGAAAAAGACTTGGGTATACTAATAGATCATAGACTGAACATGCGTCTACAATGTGATGCAGCAGCCAAAAAGACAAACACAATTCTGGAATGTATTAAGAGAAGCATAGAGTCTAGATCATGTGAGGTCATTATCCCCTCTACTCTTCCTTAGTCAGACCTCATCTGGAATACTGTGTCCAGTTCTGGGCACCACACTTTAAAAAAGACATAGACAAACTGGAGCAAGTTCAGAGAAGAGTTACCAAGATGGTGAGCGGTCTGCAAATCATGTCCTATGAGGAACGGTTAAAGGATCTGGGAATGTTTAGCTTGCAGGCTAAGAAGGCTGAGAGGAGACAATAGCTGTCTACAAATATCTGAAGGGCTGTCACAGTGCAGAGGGATCAGCCCTATTCTCATTTGTGTAAGGAAAAGCTAGAAGCAATGGGATGAAACTGGAAGGGAGGAGACATAGATTAGATATTAGAAAAAACTTTCTGACAGTGAGGGTGATCAATGAGTGGAACAGGTTACCACGGGAGGTGGGGAGTACTCCTTCAATGGAAATGTTCAAACAAAGGCTGGACAAATATATGTCTGGGATGATTTAGTAAATCCTGCACTGAGCAGGGGGTTGGACCTGATGACCCTAGAGATCCCTTCCAACTCTACCATTTTATGATTCTATGAAACAGGAAGAGACAATGAATTATTATAGCTAACGTGGATCCTTTGGATTTGTTAAGACCCGCCAGAATGTATTTGCCTTAGAAACAGGTTCTTGAGCAGTTCAGTTGTCATTGTACTTTATTAAACTTGGTTGAGCAAAGATGTTGACTTCTGAGCCTCATGTCAGTTATTCCTGTAGTCTACAACCTACAGCTACTAACTGAACCTATTTCCAAACCTAGCCCTCTCCAGAGCCGGGACACAAGTCCTTATTAGCACCCCTTGCCTGAATATGTGAACAAGGGCACAATGGTGACTCTGAAGAAACCAGTCTCGATGTTGGAACAGTCTATTACATCCAGGGCCAACTTCATGCTATCTCTTGAAAGTTAGGGGAGCCTTGAGCCCAATACCTGTGCCTTCTCACATGGGGATGAAAGACCTTATGGGCCTCATGAGTCTCTAGGGCGTGGGTGTAAAAGCATCCTATAGTTATGCCCCTGGGCACCAAGTAATATAACTCAACCCCCCACGGTCTCTGGTCAAATTTTGTCCCAGGACTGGAGGGTGACTTTGAATGGGATTGTCTGCTGAACCTTTGAAGCCCATTCTTGTGTCAGGACCTGGCCCTCTTGACAGTTCTCTAATGGTCAGTCTGACTCCGGATAGGGAAGGTAAACTAGTTGTAACTCAGCAACTATAATAATTCATGTCAGTGATAAACACACAAAGTACTGTTCTACTGGGAAACTCTTGGAGAAGATACTTATCGTTGCTCATTGCAAACCTTAGTTAAAGAAACCTAGCCAAAAATGAATGTTTGATTTGATGGGTTTTGAGATGCCCATATAGTTTTGGAAATCGACATAGATTTCACTGCACAGACATTCTCCAGGTCAACGCTTGACGTTCAGGAGACCTCTCTTTGGTGTACTTTTGGTGTAAAAGCACCATACATGGAGGTTGATCACAGAGTTTTCTGTCCCTGTCCTCTAACCGTACAGATTTGGGGAACAATTGGTTATGCATAAATTAGATGCAGACACCCGCCGCTTTTATCAGAGGCCTTTATAATATATTTATAAATTAATATTTTGGCCCAGTATTAGCAAGAATTAGAGACGCTCCAATGTCGAGCAGTGGGCGGCTGCCAAATTGTGAGATTATTTTCACAGTCATCCAAATCTATAACAAAAAAAAAACAACTAAATTTATCAAAAGCTAATACAGAATTCAATGTTTTATATGGAAAGGAGTGGGATGCAGTGCAGGAAGAACCTGTAATCCCCTTAATCCCCGGGGAATGTCAGACTAGGGTGCATGACGGGTGAAGTATTTATAAGCATGCTTCAATACTAGCCTTGGCTTTGACAGGATACAAGAATGCCAAGTATTGTAAACTGACAGTATGCAACCTGGGAATACATATCTTGACAACTATGTTAGGATGCTTTAATACTTGGTATTTAGAGTACACCGATCATCCATAACCTGATATTGTGCAGGTCTCTCTCGTGCAGCTAAAACAACTCTGACCCATTGAGACATGGACTGCACAAGACTTCTGAAAGTGCTATGACATTAGAGGATTAGTCATGACTCGGGATCGTCATCTTCTCCACTCAAGATGGTTGGCGTCACTCTCATTTAACAACCAAAACTTTCTTTATCTGGCAGCTGCCAGTTTTATTCCAACACAGCAAAGGTTTACAGCACTCCATACTTTGACAGCAAACCGGAACATCAATAAACCCTGGCTGCCTGGCCACTAACTATACATCAAACTTGGCCCTAACTCACAAGACTAGTGCCATCAGATAGTGCATCATCATAATCTCAGTCCGTTACCCTTGGGCTGTAGTATAGAGGGTGTACACAGGTCTCACAGATGGGGTGGCAGAACCTCAGGAGCTCCAAGTTCCCAGCTCCGGTGGAGGCAGTTTATCAGCTCTTTGTGAGCGGTATGCCCACTTATTTTACCAAAACCTCACAGATTCCTCTTAATTAAAACGCACCCTTTCTCTACTGGACCAACTGTCACAGAGACCTATAATGGCTTCTACCGGTACTGTTTTACCAAAGTGTCGTGTGGTATCTGGTATAAGACGTTAGCAGCAGATCCTTTAAGTCCTGTATGTGAGGTGCGGCCTCCATGGATGAGATTGGTTTTCTAGCACAGCCCACAGATGATCCATCGGATTGAGATCTGGGGTATTCACAGGGCAAGTTATCACCTTCACCTCTTTGTCATCCTCCTCATCCATTGCTGAACAATTTCTGCAGTGTGGCAGGCACATTATTCTGCTGACAGAGGGCACTGCCACTAGGGAAACTGCTGCCACGAAGGGGGTACTAGTCTGTCCAATGTTAGGTAGGTGGTACGTGTCACATCTGCGTGATGCAAGAACCCAAGTACCCGACAGAACATTGCCCAGAGCTTTTCTTCCCATAGTGGATCCTGGAGCTATTACTGCCACAGGTAAGTGATGCACACGCACTCAGTACCGTACGATGTAAAAGAAAATGTAATTCATCAGAGCAGGCCACCTTCTTCCATTGCTACATGTCCAATTCTGAAGCTCAAGTTCACATTGTAGGAACTTTTGGTGCTGGACAAGAGTCAGCTTGGCCACTCTGACTGGTCTGCGGCTATGCTGCCCCTATATGCAGGACACTGAGATGCCCTTTCCCACAATGCATATTTGTAACCTATCCTTACAGTAGGGGACCACCATCAATCACAAGACACCCCCTACTCCCATATTCAGCAATTTGTGCAACAGTAGCACCCACAAGACCTGTCGTTTTGGAGATTCTGTGACCCAGTCATCTATACATCACAATTCAGTCACAGTCACTCAGATCGGACAGCTGTATAGGCCTATCAATAGCCAAGCTAGAAACCTACTGCATACTGATGAGGAGCAATTACCCCGAAACAGCTGTCTGTGCATGGTTTCTGGCTTTGGCTTACAATTCCCTGTCATTGTTATAAGACTTCTTTAAAAAGTCTAACATTGATTTACAGGAATGCTGCCCTCCAATAGGTGGCGCTGCAGAGGTATTGTTCCATCTTCCCATTTGCATATTTCCCAGAGGAGCATGCATGGCCTTATAAGTCTCCTCACACACCTTCTAGGTGCTTTCCTGAAGGAGAAACGATACACTTCCTGACCCAAGTCACTCAGATCGTTACACTAGCCCATTTGTTCCCGCTTCCAACAGATCAACTTATAGACCTAACTGATCATTTTTTGCCTAATATATAATATATCCCCCTTAACAGACACCATTGTCACCTGATAACCAATGTTATTCCCTTCACCTCACAGTGGTATTAGGCTGAGCCCACACAGTCCAGCCTTTGGCCAAGCCACCCCCTATCCCGGTGGTTCACGGGCACGTGATTTACCAGGTTAAGTCCAAGATAGGGGGTCAGCTACTGAGGATTATCACAGGGCCGAGACACAACTGCAACATCTGCATGCAGGTCTACAAATTGCTGAACCGCCGTGGTGGGGTGGGTGGAGACAGCTTGTCGATCAGCTGTAAATCAGCTGGTATATCTGATGCCCGCGGTATCAAGCCCCAAAGTTTGAGCTTACTTTTCCAGAATAATATTAGTATTGTGTGCCAGATTTATGAGGTATTATTTTATGTTTCATACGATCCGTAAATATTCTAGCAGGCCTCTCGCTATGGCGCGGCAGCTTTACCAACAATACATCTTTAGTAGCCCGAGAGGAACCACTTTACAGTGATTCATTGTGAGTCCTTGGGCACCAGGAGCTATTGAAGCCAAGCTTTCCTTTTTCCTGTCTTTGTTTTTAGTACTTGTTGATTACCAGCCCTGAGTATACCATTATTCCCTCAAGTTCTGCCCTTCTGAGAAGCACGTAGCATCCGTATGACAGAACAACTCTATTGTGCGGAGCTAAACAAGACGCCTGGAAATAACTGATGTGCTGATACATAAAGCATGCCCATAGCCTACACACAAAACACAGAAAAGTCCATCAAAATGGGCATAACGACCAGATCCAAACTGCTAAGGCTTTTATCTTATGCCTATCAGTCCAAGCGCCAGGGACGTTCTGGCATGTCAGCTGTTGGGCTGCCGCAGGTGACCTTTAATATTACGTGGAGGTCATTTAACCCTTTCCAATCCACTGTCTGACCTCTGAAGACATTATGATTTAAGGCTGTACAGCTCTGATGTTGGAAGACGTCCGTCGGGGTTCTCTTACTGTATACTGCCAGCCTCTCTGCTGTCGGAGCCTATCCAACGTGTCACCTCATGCAGTACTGGCTTTAGCCAGCAGATAGCGCCATTGTATAACAGCAGAAAAAGAGTAAGCCCCCCTACGAAAACCAGGATACAAATTGGATTGGAAAAGGTTAAATGCCATTCACATTTTACTGTAAGATTAGAAATAAGTGGCATTTTATTTCCTCGGTAGTTCTCTGACTCTATAAAGCAGAATGAAACTATACAGGATTTCTAGCAGGGCCGCTTTAACCCATGGGTGGTCCAGTTTGAGGCTTCTCACTGCACATTGTGTCCCTTGGAAAGACACTTACTGTACTTTCATGCCGGGGGCCCCATCTGTCTTCCACTGTTGGGAGTAGAGAAGGGGAAGCCATGACGTACCTCCAGTTAGAAGATGGCAGGCGAAATCCCAGGAGGCTCGGGTGCAAGTAACCGCATGATATCAACTTGACCGCATCTTGCTTCCGAATTGCAGACTGTACCAAACGGTAAATGATTTAACATGTGCTTCTAAGGCAAGTCATCCAGCAAATGTCTCTACTTGCTTCTTCAGATCAGCATTTTAGAGTCTGCTATCACTCATAACGGACTTTTCTCACTGAACGGAACTAGTTCTGCGCCATAATGTTATCCCTATGGGGCTTGAATTCCACACCTGTTAACCCTTTCCAATCCACTGTCTGACCTCTGAAGACATTATGATTTAAGGCTGTGCAGCTCCGATGTTGGAGGACATCCATCGGGGTTCTCTTACTGTATATTGCCAGCCTCTCTGCTGTCGGAACCTATCCAACGTGTCACCTCATGCACTACTGGCTTTAGCCAGCAGATAGCGCAGTTGTATAACAGCAAAAAAAAAAGAGTAAGCCCCCTAGGAAAACCAGGATACAAATTGGATTGGAAAGGGTTAAAATCCGCACTACAAAACCGCATAATTACATCACGCAGAGGAAAAGCTTTCTGCGGTGGAC
This sequence comes from Eleutherodactylus coqui, assembly GCF_035609145.1. Lineage (NCBI taxonomy): Eukaryota > Metazoa > Chordata > Amphibia > Anura > Eleutherodactylidae > Eleutherodactylus > Eleutherodactylus coqui. Next base: position 312,922,530 of record NC_089838.1, on the reverse strand, counting down.
GGACGTCTTGTAAACTTGTTGTTGGGGATCTCTAACATACAGGAGATGAAATTCCGTAATTAGGGTCTACAGAAAAAAAACGCTAAAGAAATTCCGCAACATCTTACGCAGGACGCATTCTGCAATTAAAATCGCTACAAAATCCGCAGTAATTGACAAGGTCGGCATCCGCGCTGGTTGACAATTCTGTCCCCTCTGAAAGGTCCCCTAGGAGTTGCATCTTTTCTCTTCCTCAACGCCACAGGCTCTCTACCGCCATCGGCCTCCATCGCCTCCAGGCATGGTTCGGCTCTAACGCCACCTCCTATCATATGACGTCTTGAGCGGAAAATAACACCGCCATGTGTTTATTCAGCCCGTCTGTTCCTCCCATATAAAGTTTTCATTGCTCCGTAATGTGCGCAATGTTCCCGGGTGTTACAGAATCCAAGTAATTAGAGGTTTCTGCAAATGACGGAAGTGAAGTCGTTATCACCATGCTTAATTTGCTGTTAAGAAGGAATATTCCTACAAGGAGGAACATTGGTTACTTGTAAAATAATACACAATGAGCGCAGTAAGAAGAGGTAAGCCGTGGGCTGCCGTCTATTATAAGGTCCATTCTTGTACATGTGGGAGGTATTAGTGTCTGGTTAGTTGAAGTGAATGAAGACTCGGCAGCCGGAGGAGGGCTCCCAGGAGAAGCTATTTTAATATAAAGAAATGCTAGTATTATAACCTATATATAACAATAAAACACATGGGGGGAGGCGGTGCGGGGATTTAAATGACTAAACACACGGCTGGCTGGTTCTGTGCTGCTGATTTTAATGGAAGGAGTGGGTCGCTGATAAAGCAAAACGATTATAGACATTACTTTCTTAAAAAATGCGCAGAACAATGGAATGTAATTAAAGACGATGATTGATTTCGTAAGAGGAACTTTGGGAGAGGGATTGTTTAGTTTTATTCTCCCCTTGGGGCGTTGGAGGGATGACATCCTTCTTACAGGTCAGACATTAGGCTTGCTTACATCCGTTTATAAACACCGAATCCCGACGGACCCCGTTGCCTTATAATCATAGAGTCTGCCATTTTAAATGGAAAATCTGACGGAATTACCATAGAAGCCTCCAATGCAAATGTGAAGACAGAGTAATATTGTTTTAGTAGCTAAAAGCAGTGACACAAGAGTGGGGTTAGACATCATGACCATTGAGATGCTGCAATATCTCTCTTTAACTAGAAATGCACTTCTAGATAATCCCACTTCATAATTCTATGACATCATCAGATAACTCCACCTCCCCATTCAGTGACATCACCAGCTCTCCAGATAACCCAGTCTCCTCACTCTGTGACATCAGCAGTCCACCCCAGATAATCCAGTCCCTTCACTTTGTGACATTACCAGTCTTCTCCAGATAGCCCAGCTTTTTTACTTTGTGACATTACCAGCCCCTCCAGATAACTCAATCTCCTCACTGTGACATCACCACTTGCTTCAAAATAGCCCAGCCCTTTTACACTGTATAGAAAGGGAGCAGTCCTAGGGTATACCTGGTTAAGTAAGTCCGAATACACACAGGCGGGTTCAATTCCGCAGCTGGCATCCACGTGTACCTGCTGTTTCTTCTCTTTTTCTGTACTGCAGATGGTCCACATGGCGAGCCATCAGACATGCGCAGTACAGAACTTTTTTTTAAACTGACTGCTTGTCATTGCGGAAGAGACGCGGATCGGACGGCTTCCATTAACCTCAATGGGAGCCGTTCGTGTGGGATCTGAGCTGGAACAGGACATGCTGCGATTTTCCCTCCGCAGGCGGAAAGTCGCAATTGTTTTCCACTCGTGGACATGGAAAAGCGATTTTGCATAGCATGTCTATGGGCAGTATTTGCTGTGGAATCTGGAGGCGAATCCCCACTCCGAATTGCGCAATGCAAATACGCCCATGTGCATTGGGACTAAGCCTAATTTCCCAAAAATTGCCAAAGGCATAAAAGTAGCCTACTAGTTATACCTCTCAAAGGAGGATGATATAAAATCATATACTTTATTGACATATATGCATTCAAAACACAGAAAGACACTTTAAAATTGAGGAATAGGTGGCTGAACTAAATCCTTACTGAGTTCATAAATAAACTAAAATCTTAGATTAGGTTAAGGCCGCCTGCAAACGGCCGGGTTGGATCTGGCTGCGAGAATTCTCGCAGCGGGACCCGACCCGAGCGTCTGCAGAGAGCAGCGGGTCACTCGCCTCTCCCTCGGCTCCGGCTCTTTCATGTGCCGGCTGCCGGGCAGCAGGCGCATGCGCAGAGTGGAGCCGGTGGCCGGTGAGTGACGTTTCTGTGCGGGGCTCGCATAGAACATGCCTTGATTCGCCTGCCGTGCGAGATTTCGCGCGGCCAAATCGCCGTCTGCATAGGATTGCGTTTGTTAACCCAATCCTATGGCAGCTTCCAGGGGCGGAAATCCCGCCGTGAAATTTCTGCCCGTCTGCAGGCGGCCTTAGGGATGGCTCAACTATGCAAAAAATGATTATAGGTAGCCAGGCGTTAGGGCAGTCCTTTATGGTTTGACAGAAACCTCTCTGACATCTCCAGCCTCTCTCACAACTGTGATTGATGCATAATCAGCATAGTAGTTTACTAGGAGATTATAATTCGAGTGCCTATATAGCCCCTCTATTAACGGACACCCTGTGCATCCTATTATTGGCTGCAAACAGTTATATTATTTCCCCAAACACTGCATACTGTGAATATATTAGCGGCTAAAGACAATTGTCCTCACAGCTTTCCTAGCAATATATATTTAGTTCAATTATTTAGTTCACCCATTAGTCCTCAATTTTAAAGTGTCTGTGTCTGTTTTGAGTGCATACAAGTCCATAAGGAATATAATATTATATTATTTTCTTTTGGGAGGATACAAGCATTACGCCATTTTTTTGCCTTTGGCAATTTTTTGGAAATTATACCAACACCTCACTGTTATCAAAACCCCTCCCACACAACCCTATCAACTAATTCTATGAAATCATCACTCCTCTCCAAATAAGCCAGCCTCTTCCTTCTGTAACATCACTGGCTCTCCAAACTAACTCAGATATCATCCCAAAAAACTCTGTCCCCACTCTCTGAGACATTACCAGTTATTCCCAATAGTGTCTCTAGCTGTTAAAAGGGCTGTGTCAAGATAGAAAGTTACGCCCTATCCACAGGATAGGGAATAGATTTTTGATCGGTGGGAGTTTGACTACTGGGAGCCCCACTGATCCCGAGAAGGGTGTTCCCAAAGGTCTCAACATCAAATAAGTGGTAGTCGCACATGTATGTTGCCACCAAAGATTGCTGAGAGATTAAACTCAGCTATCTCCAGCAGTCCCATTGAAAAGAATGGAGTGGCAGTATGCACGTGTGATGCAACGACCTTTGGGAACCCCATTTTCGGGATTGTGGTGGTCCCAGCAATCAGGACCCCACTGATCAAAACGTTATCCCCTATCATGTGGACAGGGGATAATTTTCTATCATGGCACAACTACTTTAAGGATGTTTGCTTTACATGGACTGCCCATTGATATCAATGCATACAATGTAATACTCCATTTTGCCTGTGGAGGTGCTGCAGGAAAATAGAGCTCTGTCAGGTTCCTCTACACATTACAGTTGATTATTGGTGGCACTGTAATGAGACATCTTGTAATCAGTTCATCTTTGGGGGACCTTTCAAACTAAAAGGAATTGTCCACAGTAGCAATAGAGGTCACCTTCCTGTTAGAAAGTGACTACTCCTCTTATCTGGAAATGTCACCCGGGCTGTCTTATGGCTTGTGCTCTATGTTACCAGTAATTTTTTAGATACTGTCTACTGTGTTACAGTGGCGCTCTGTGACGTTAATGTGAACTGATGGCAACACAATGTTTACATGTCCACCGGGAGCTGGTGGCCGACATACAATGAAAAAGCAGTGACAGTTCACATATTTCATTTATGGTGAGTTGTCTTGTTAAAAGAAAGCAAATTTGCTAAATGTTGTTTAATCTGGTGTTAATATCATATGCTACACGAGCTGTATTATGTATTTAGAGGGGTTGGAGCTCAACGCCATTCACTTGACTACACACCAGTGCCATCGTTAGGCTAGACGGCACCCTGTGTGGAATGTTTTTTGCCAACCTCCTCCCGTTCCGTCGTGGCACTGATATGGCGCTCACTGAAAACTATGGCCGTCCTTGTGGCATCTCTTTGTAGCGTTGACATGCTCTCGCTAACAGTTGGGAATCCTATAGGGATAGGGACAGTCCGAACCAGACAGCTCCGTGCTATAGTAGCCATACATAGCATTTACGTCATGCCTGGAGAGGCCATAAGCAGGTCAGTAATGTGGATACATGTGTGGGAGGGGATGAGATCCAGATCATTGTTTCTTCCAATAAACACGAATTCGTACATCCAGACATGGCCGGTGTTCAGGACCATCATATTCTGCAGCGTTATAAATTAGCCCGTGCATCAATTAATTATTTATTGTACAATTATATTCCTTGGTTCTTCGCCATGGCGGCCAACGTTTATGTCTATAACTAGTATACCTTATTCCAAGTAAACAATGTGTCAGTTCTCATTAAGAGTAATAATGTTAATTAATAACTGAGATGCTTTTGGATTTTAGGTTTGGATATGAGGTTCCCAAAGAGCATGAATTGTGAAAATGATATTAATGCGAGACGGTTCAAAGAAGAGCGACTAAACTAATACATGGAATACCCAGAGAGGCTATCCAAATTGGGACTATTTACTCTAGAAAAAAGGCGGCTAAGGGGCGACCAAATAACTATGTATAAATACATGAGGGGACAATACAAGGATCTCTCCCATGATCTGTTTACACCCAGGACCGCGACGGTAACAAGAGGGCATCCGTTACGTTTAGAGGCAAGCAGGTTTCATCACCAACACAGAAAAGGATTCTTAAAGGGGTTGTCTCGCGCCGAAACGGGTTTTTTTTTTTTTCAATAGGCCCCCCGTTCGGCGCGAGACAAACCCAAGGGATGGGTTAAAAAAAAAAAATATATATATTACTTACCCGAATCCCCGCTCTGCGACGACTTCTTTCTTCCTTCTCCAAGATGGCCGCCGGGATCTTCACCCACGATGCACCGTGGGCTCTGTGTGGTCCATTGCTGATTCCAGCCTCCTGATTGGCTGGAATCGGCACACGTGACGGGGCGGAGCTACGATGACGACGCGGGACCAGCTCTCCGGCACGAGCGGCCCCATTTACAGGCAGAAGACCGGACTGTGCAAGCGCGTCTAAAAACGCCAGAAGACAGTGAATTTAGACGGATCCATGGCGACGAGGACGCTAGCAAAGAGCAGGTAAGTGAATAACTTCTGTATGGCTCATATTTAATGCACGATGTATATTACAAAGTGCATTAATATGGCCATACAGAAGTGCTGAACCCCACTTGCTGCCGCGAGATAACCCCTTTAACTGTAAGAGCAGTTAGACTGTGGAACTCTCTGCCTGAGGACGTGGTGATGGCAAAATCCGTAGAGGAGTTTAAAAGGGGACTTGATGTCTATCTGGAGAGGAAGGATATTACAGGATATAAATCTTAGGTTAATTGTTAATCCGGGTATACAGGCAGGTAGGAACTATTAGGGGTTGATCCAGGGAACAGTCTGATTGCCATTAGGGAGTCGGGAAGGAATTTTTTCCCCAAAGGGCTATTTGGCTCCTGCTCTTGGTTTTTTTTTTGCCTTTCTCTGGATCAACAACACAGGAGGATAGACAGGCTGGACTAGATGGACAATGTCTTCATTCAGCTTTACGAACTATGTTACTATGTTTTCTTCTTTCTTTTTGTGTGTGTTTATGCGGTTTTGCATGTTTTTGTGCGATTTCTCTATGCTTTTCTGTGTTTTTGTGAATTGTTTGTGCGTATTTTTTTAATCATATTTCTTTTATTGTAAAGTTTTTCCAAACAGCATAAATAACACCGTACACGATATACATATGTTTATACTGAACTATGATATTAAGGGAATAGCTTCATGTTCTATACAATCAACATAGTTCACCACCACTTTACAGTTAGCATATTAAAGGGGTTGTCCCGCGCCGAAACGGCTTTTTTTTTTTTCAATAGGCCCCCCGTTCGGCGCGAGACAAACACAAGGGATGGGTTTAAAAAAAAAAAAGTTTAGTACTTACCCGAATCCCCGCTCTGCGGCGACTTCTTACTTACCTTACCAAGATGGCCGCCGGGATCTTCACCCACGATGCACCGCGGGTCTTCTCCCATGGTGCACCGTGGGCTCTGTGTGGTCCATTGCCGATTCCAGCCTCCTGAGTGTCTGGAATCGGCACATGTGACGGGGCGGAGCTACGCGATGACGCGTAGAAGGGGCGGAGCCAGAACGCCGCTCGTGCCGAGACCCAAGAGAAGGGAGAAGACCCTTCTGCGCAAGCGCGTCTAATCGGGAGATTAGACGCTGAAATTAGACGGCACCATGGAGACGGGGACGCCAGCAATGGAGCAGGTAAGTGAATAACTTCTGTATGGCTCATATTTAATGCACGATGTATATTACAAAGTGCATTAATATGGCCATACAGAAGTGCTTACCCCCACTTGCTGCCGCGGGACAACCCCTTTAAGATATCGAGCATAAACTTAGAACTAAAATAAAGATACTAATTAATTCAGCCGACTGTGTATGCCAGGAAAAGTAGTAGTAGAGGCAATATAGAAAAAAAAAGAAAAACATAAATGCCTCTAGTGCTCCAACGTATATATGATCCAGGTTCTTTATTCCAATTGAATATATAGTCAGTACTTGGAGATTTGTAGTACATTAGTATTATATCTACTTGATAACCATAAATCCCATTTATTACAAAAGGATGATTTATTATCACAGGAGGATGCAATCATAGATTCCTACCAGCAATTATGATTTATGCCCGCCATGACTTCTTTTAGTGTGGGGACTTTATCAGTTTTCCAGTATTTAGCTATCTTGGTTTTGGTTAGAGTAAAATGTAGAATCACGGTTTGGCAATTTCTTGGATAATTTTCTATACTTAAAGGGGTTGTCTCGCGCCGAACGGGGGGCCTATTGAATTTTAAAAAAACCCATTTCGGGTTGCATAGAGACAAACCCAAGGGATGGGTTTAAAAAAAAAAAAAAAGTTTATTACTTACCCGAATCCCCGCGCTTCGGCGACTTCTTTCTTCCTTTACCAAGATGGCCGCCGGGATCTTCACCCACGATGCACCGCGGGTCTTCTCCCATGGTGCACCGTGGGCTCTGTGCGGTCCATTGCCGATTCCAGCCTCCTGATTGGCTGGAATCGGCACACGTGATGGGGCGGAGCTACGAGGACCAGCTCTCCGGCACGGGCGGCCCCATTCACCAGGGAGAAGACCGGACTGCGCAAGAGCGTCTAAAAATGCCAGAAGACAGCGAATTTAGACGGATCCATGGCGACGGGGACGCTAGCAACGGAGCAGGTAAGTGAATAACTTCTGTATGGGTCATAATTAATGCACGATGTATATTACAAAGTACATTAATATGGCCATACAGAAGTGCTGAACCCCACTTGATTTCACGAGACAACCCCTTTAAGGGCTTATTTACATGAGCGTATATAGGCCGGTGTTTACACGGCTGGCTGACATACACTTCCATCTAAGCAGTCCCCCCCTTCTCTCACCCTCACCGGCTGTCTCTCTCCTCCCCTCCCCTCCGAGCGGTTTGAATGGGAGTGGGCGGGAAGGGGGCAGAGCTAAGTCCCCACCCCTTCCTCACCCTCTGTTCATAGCTAGCAATGGGAGTGGGTGGGACAGAACAGAGCCTAGCTCCACCCCTCCCATTTCAAATAGTGGTGAGGGGCGGAGAGGGGGCAGGAGCTCAGTGCACCGCTCCCGGCCCGCCTCCTCCCCCTGCAGAGAGGGACAGCATATATAGGCTGGGCGTGAAAACCCGGCTGATATACGCATGTCGGAATAAGCCCTTAAAGATAGGACTTGCCCTATCTTTGTCGCACATTGTTTTTCTATGTTAGAGAAAAGATAGGGCAGGACTGATCTTTATTTTCTTTTTGCTCGTGTGCAATAGCGTAAAGTTTCAACTGTCAAAACAAAAAAAGATTTTGACAGGTTCACGCGCTAATGCGCTCCCCAGCGGTGAACGTATTCGTGCATGCGGCAGTGTGTAGAAGCCCTCAATTTGTTTTTATTCATTTTCTGTGTGTTTTGTGCATTTTTTTTGTATTTTGTGCTTGTACATCTGTTTATTTTTTGTGGTTTTTTGTGTGTTTTTGTGCAGTTTTTTTTTCTGTCTGCATTTTCTGAGCGTGTCTCGAGGATTTTCTGTGCATTTATTCTGTTTTGTGCATTTTTTGTGTGATTTTCATTTATTTTCTGTGCATTTTGTGTATTTTTTTTCCTTATTGCTGATATTATGTAACATATAAACCCTATTATATAACATTTAAAGCTTGGTCTTTGAAAAACATGTGACTTATACAACCGGTTGATTTGTATGCAGATTTAAATATTCTGGTGATTTTTATTGTTCCTGTGTTCTTTTTAAAGGGGTTGTCCCGCGAAACAAAGTTGGGGTATACACTTCTGTATGGCCATATTAATGCACTTTGTAATGTACATTGTGCATTAATTATGAGCCATACAGAAGTTATTCACTTACCTGTTCCGTTGCTGGCGTCCTCGTCTCCATGGTGCCGTCTAATTTTCAGCGTCTAATCGCCCGATTAGACGTGCTTGCGCAGTCCGGTCTTCTCCGTGTTGAATGGGGCTGCTCGTGCTAGAGAGCTGCTCCTCGTAGCTCCGCCCCGTCACGTGTGCCGATTCCAGCCAATCAGGAGGCTGGAATCGGCAATGGACCGCACAGAAGACCTGCGGTCCACCGAGGGTGAAGATCCCGGGGCCATCTTCACAAGGTAAGTAAGAAGTCACCGGAGCTCGGGGATTCGGGTAAGTACTATCCGGGTTTTTTTTTCAACACATGCATCGGGTTTGTCTCGCGCAGAACGGGGGGGCTATTGAAAAAAAAAAAAACCCGTTTCGGCGCGGGACAACCCCTTTAAGCATTTTCCTTTCTGAGTTTTATGCCGTAATGAAATGCCATCAGGTCTGATCTGTGTTGCATCTGGCATTCTGCTGCTGGGCCGTGCTGTCAGCTTCTTCCATCAGTTGTGTGAACTCTCTCGGACTTCTGACCAGCGGTACCGCCTTGTACACCAGTCTATGGACTGGGCCGTTCCCATATGGACGGAAGGCCAACACGCTTGTATTTTGTGTTAATACTCGGTGCCACCTGCGCTCTTACAGGATGTCTGACGATGCTTCTACCTGCTGGTACGAGGGATACAAGTGCAGAAATTATTCATGCAGGATTTATGGATTGAGGGTCTTTATGGCATAAATATAAAACAGCTGCAGGAAAGCTGCTGGGGGCTGCGTTCCCGAATGCATGTCACATCCACAATGATTCATGTGAACAGCACCGCGGGGAACACACAGCTCTACACTATGGGGATTGGAGAAGTTAGAACAAAATTGGCTTTCTTTTTTCTTGCTCTGTTACAAGGTGAATTTGGCTGAAATCCGCCCCGTGTTTTCACTGCCTGCTGTCCCTCCTCTATGCTTTACACTGCAGTTCTGCCTATTACAGAGTAGGACAATATTTAAAAGTGTTTTTCCACCATAGGTAAGTGATACTTGGTATGTCCCCATGCCCCTGTAGTCGGCACCATTTCCTGGTCATGAGGTCACATGACAAACACATGATTCCTTGCAGAGATCACGTATGTTGGGTCATGTGATCACTCTACCAAGAAGTCAACAGTGCCGTCTACGGCGGCAGGGGGAGCGATCAAGGAAGGTGAACATGGTCAGTTTTTTATTTTATTAAATATGCTGGCATCCTCTCCTAGCTGGTCGGCATCTTGGGCCATGGTTCGGGGAATAAAGGTTTAGTGAATGGCCCTGCGGGCCCCAAAGCAGTCCTGTGGTCTGCCTCTATTGGTGGCACGCTACTGCAGCATATGCCACTATACCAATTACCATCGCGAACTTATCTGAAAGTACGATGACACCAGGAAGATGTGGACCCGACCAGAACTCTACCATGTACCATGAAGATCCTTAAACGGGCTGGAATATATATATATATATATACACTACATTTAAGGTTGATTGACTGGCTGGGGGAACCACCTCCCCTCCAACCAATCAAACTGCACACCAGCAAATAGTTGTTAACATGTCGACGCCCAGTGCTGAATGACAGGGCGCATGCATTCCCATTGTTGTCACATGGGCCAGGCTGATGTCGTGACATGACCCGGACCTACAGCTGCCACGCCATGCCACCCTTGTCACCAGCATGCCATGACATGACCATACAAATGATTGCTTGTCCCACCTAGACTCTGAATTGGCACGTGTGCTGGTGGTGTCAGACGCAGGACCTGGAGCAATCAGCTGATCGCCCCAGGAGCAGCATTCTAAAAGGGGTCATCTCTGATGAGACAATCCCTGCAAGGGAACAGATGTGAATCTCTTAAAAATGGAAGAAAATGATGAATGGGGTATAAATCTACAAGTTTTTCACGGACGAGCTCACAGAAAAGAAGGCTAATATATAGACCCGATAGACCGATGATTTAATGTTCTTTGATTAGGGTAGAACAAGAGCGCAGTGTGAGACGTCCCCGGTGACTCTTCATGAATTCTCATCATTAGCTATAGTAATAAGAATGTAAAGGCGTTGTATAAGGTTACACAAGAGGTCTGCTTTCTTTTTCTTGCAGCTCCGCTCCAAACACGTGACTACAGACAGCCTGTAATACCAAACAAAGACTATGGGTAAGAGTGGCGCTATTTCTCAAATTGCAGCTCTAAACTTGGGACAGTGATTAGTAGGGAGGACACTCCGCTACACTTCCATATGAGTGTCCATAGAATGGATGCTGAATCCTATGGACTCAGCGGGGGTCCTTTCAACCGCTAAAATAATCATAGGCGGCTCACAAGCTCCAGCTGCGATTTTGCCATGAACGGCACTTATTTACAAATATGGCAGTACCATTTTTTATGTGACAACTCGCAAAAGGGTTTTTCCTTGAACTTTTAATATTTTTTAAATTTCCTAATAAAAAAAAAACAACTTCATTAACCTTTTTTTTTACTTGTCATTAGTCTGCATAGGGGGACTTAAACTAGCAATCACTGATTGCTTATATAATAAGAGGGTGTACCTAAAAGAACCATCTGGTGGATGGGGTGTTACTAGTACCAGCTTCTGTTAGGTGAATGTCTGCGGGACCCTCTGAGGCGGTATACCAGGCGACGTTGTTGGGGTAGGTTGTGTTCGGCTCCAGTGATTTATTTTTCAACCAGTTGTTCAGTTTTTGGCGTATTTTGTGACGGCCGCTTCATTCCAACAACGTGTCAACAATCAGTCAAACAAAGTTTTTGTTTGAAAGTTTTGAAAACGTTGGCTCACGATGTACGGAGAAAGCGTCCCCATTGGTGGCATACAGGGGACTGGTTCTTCCATCGTGACAACGCAGCGCTGTGTGTTAAACAATTTTTGTCAAAAATGGCCGCCAACCTTCTTCACCCTCCATATTGACCCGATCTCACTCCAAGTGACTTTTTTTTTTATTTCCCAGGTTAAAAGAGACCTCAAAGGAAAACGTCCGCTGACGTTGAAGAGGTGAAACAATAAAGGTACGAGTACTAAAATACGTCCATAACGACAGTGGAGAGGACTTTGAAGGAGACTGAAGTTTCAAAATGTACAAATAAATAGATTATTTTTATAAAGTTAATGGCTGTTCCTTTTGGCTACCTCCTCGTGTATTGCTATACCTCTGTATTGCAGTATGTTGTATTTTGGCAGGCAATCTGTTAAAGCAGTCCTCCAGTTTTGGGACTACATTCTGTCCCAGGACCAGAGGGGAGGAAGGTATATTACCTGTACCTGTACCCGCCAGGCAGCCTCTGTTGTTGGTTGGCATACATACTGATTTCTCTTCTTCACTCTAATTCTGCGCAGGCGTAGCAGCAGACCCAGCCCGCGCCTGCGCACCTCAACTCTTCTTCACTAGCTTTATCTTCAGTGGCGTACTGCACATGCCCTTCGTTACTCCCACTGCGCCCGAGCTCAGATGACGGTGGGAGTAACGATCCTCAAGGAGCGTAGTACGCTGCTGAAGTCTCAGTAAGTAAGGGAGAGCGGAGGTGCGCAGGCGCTGCCAGGGTTCGCTGCGGCACCTGCGCAGGATTACAGAAAAGATGAGAAATCAGTATACATGCCAACCAAGAACAGGGAAAAGTCTGACTCTTTTCTACAAAGTCTGACTCTTTTCTACAAAGTCTGACTCTTTTCTACAAAGTCTGACTCTTTTAAATTCCTTTTAATACAGAGCTGGAAAAAACGTCAAAAGCCGATTGTAAAGGTACCGGGGCACTTATTGCAAAACTAATTAGAGATAAGGAAATCTTATTAGCTGCACTGTTAAAGGTTTAGCATAGATTACATTGTAAAAGCTTGATGACAGGTTACCTTTAATAGACAGAAAGATAGGCAGCTCTGGGGACCTTAACCAGGCCCGGGGCTGACATGACACCTGAACAGCCCGCTGCGATCTTGTTGGATGTGAGCCGTTCAGGTAACATAGGGAGCTCCCCTCCTCAGAGGGGGCCTTTTAAATGCTGCTGTGAGGACTGACAGTGGCATCTAGAGATCCGCGTGTCAGCTGTCAAAGAAAGCCAATATCTGCTATGTGTATACATCGGGCCCGCGCTGTACAATGACACCCAGTATCTGCTGATAATGCACAGCGAGTGTCAGGAAGGGGTTAATATGTCTGTTACTTAGCGATCTCTCTACTCTTCTTCCATCATCTTCCCCAGTACTGTATATAGCAGAGCACTGAAATGGTAACATAAGCATTTTACCGAGCGGCAAGACATAATGAAGTGTGCAGTGTGGGAGGATTACATATATATATATAATGTTCAGCGGTAGGATGGATGGGCTCTATTACATCCCGCTAGCCTTGAATCGCTCCATGCTAACTGGATGCATGTTATTCCGCTCTTGACCTCTTCCCTTTCTTATCGGTTGTCCTTAAACCTCTGAGCGCTGAAATGTTTTGCACTGAGAATTCATCCTCTAAATGTCTCATTTACAGCATCGGCTCTCATGTTTTCTTTCTTTCCCAAATGATGACACATAAACCTCTGCAAAAGGAGAAAATTACCTGTAATAGGGAGAAGGAACAATGCTGGAGGAGGTGAGTAGCCCACTCACTACCCTAGACCACCAGGGATGTTACCATTAAAAGGGGTATTCCATGCTTTTACTATTGATGATCTATCCCATGGATAGGTCATGAATAGTTGATCGGTGGGGATCTGTCGCTCAGGATCCCCGCTGATCAGCTGATCCCCCCCGAGCCCCCCCCCCCCCCGTCTGCTGTTAGTGCAATAGGACTGGATGTCATCATGATCAATGGTCAAGGCCAAAAGTCTAATAGATGGTGAAATCAATGAGAGTGAAGCTGTCTATTACACTTCCAGCACTAACCACAGATGATGACATCCGGCCCCAATGCACTGACAGCGGGCTGGAGGATCAGAATAGGTCATCAGTAGTAAAAGCCTGGAATACCTCTTTAAGCCCTTCAATACCTGAGACCACCAGAGTTCCGCAGCTATTGTATATCAGAGATGCTGACATTAAGTCCTCTATTAGAGCAGTGTTTTCATTCTGCAGTCCTCAACAGGTCATGATTTGGGGAAGGTGATGACTGATGCACCGATCTGTTCAACACTAAGAAAAACCTTAAAGGGGTTGTCCCGCGGCAGCAAGTGGGTCTATACACTTCTGTATGGCCATAATAATGCACTTTGTAATGTACATTGTGCATTAATTATGAGCCATACAGAAGTTATAAAAAGTTTTTCACTTACCTGCTCCGCTGCTGGCGTCCTCGTCTCCATGGAGCCCGCCTAATTTTCGCCGTCTAAAATGGTCGAATGGCCAAATTAGATGCGCTTGCACAGTCCGGGTCTTCTGCTTTCTTCAATGGGGCTCCGTGTAGCTCCGCCCCGTGCCGATTCCAGCCAATCAGGAGGCTGGAATCGGCAATGGACCGCACAGAAGAGCTGCGGTCCACGGAGGAAGAGGATCCCGGCGGCCATCTTCAGCCGGTAAGTATAGAAGTCACCGGAGCGCGGGGATTAAGGTAAGCGCTGAGCGGTTTTTTTTTTACGTCCCTGCATCGGGGTTGTCTCGCGCCGAACGGGGGGGGGGTTGAAAAAAAACAAAACCCGTTTCGGCGCGGGACAACCCCTTTAAAGCAACAAAGTCAAAGATGCTATTGGATGCTTACAAGATGAAAATAGTGAATTGGTTAAGAATGATGTTGAGATGGCCGAACTTTTAAATTCCTATTTTGTATCTGTTTTCTCTCAGAAAGTAGATGGAACATCAACTGATCTTCCCTGTGCTATTGGGAGAATAACAGAATGCAGGCTATCTATAAGCAGAGAGATGGTGAGGAAACACTTAGCTAACTTAAATGAATTCAAGTCTCAAGGTCCAGATGAATTACATCCTAGGATACTAAAGGAAACAGCGGAGGTAATTGCTGAACCACTCACCATAATCTTTGAAAATTCCTGGAGAACAGGAGAAGTCCCAGAAGATTGGAAAAGGGCAAATGTTGCAATGTTGAAAAAGGAAGAAGGTGGATCCAGGAAACTACAGGCCTGTGAGCCTGACTTCTATACCAAGAAAGATCTTTGAACAAATTATTAAACAGCATGTATGCAAGTGCTTGGATGAGAATGGAGTAATTAACCAGAGCCAGCATGGGTTTGTAACAAGCAAGTCATGCCAGACTAATCTAATTTCCTTCTATAACGGAATCACTGACTGGGTAGAACAGGGAAATGCGGTGGATATAGTATATCTTGACCTTAGTAAAGCATTTGACAAAGTATCTCATACTATACTTATTGAAAAAATGACCAACCAAATATGGGATTGACAAGGCAACTGTTAACTGGATTCACAACTGGCTGAGTGGTCGTACTCAAAGAGTGGTTATAAATGGCTGCACATCCAAGTGGAATAATGTATCAAGTGGGGTACCACAAGGCTCTGTCCTGGGCCCAGTGTTGTTCAACATTTTTATAAATTATCTGGAGCAGGGAATTGATGGGAAACTGATCAAATTTGCTGATGACACAAAGCTAGGAGAAATGCAATTTAGGGAGGGAATGCTATTTAACAAGAAGAAATGCAGAGTCCGACATCTGGGCAAGAAAAATGAAGAAAGCACATACAGAATGGGAGGAATTGGGCTAAGTAGCAGCACATGTGAAAAAGACTTGGGTATACTAATAGATCATAGACTGAACATGAGTCAACAATGTGATGCAGCAGCCAAAAAGGCAAACACAATTCTTGGATGCATTAAGAGAAGCATAGAGTCTAGATCACGTGAGGTAATTATCCCCCTCTACTCTTCCTTAGTCAGACCTCATCTGGAATACTGTGTCCAGTTCTGGGCACCCCACTTTAAAAAAGACATAGAGAAACTGGAGCAAGTTCAGAGAAGAGTTACCAAGATGGTAAGTGGTCTACAAATCATGTCTTATCGAGAACGATTAAAGGATCTGGGAATGTTTAGCTTGCAAAAAAGAAGGCTGAGAGGAGACTTAATAGCTGTCTACAAATATCTGTAGGGCTGTCACAGTGCAGAGGGATCAGCTCTATTCTCATCAGCACAAAGAAAGACTAGAAGCAATGGGATGAAACTGAAAAGGAGGAGACACAAATTAGATATTAGAAAAAACTTTCTGACAGTGAGGGTGATCAATGAGTGGAACAGGTTACCATGGGAGGTGGCGAGTTCTCCTTCAATGGAAGTGTTCAAACAAAGGCTAGACAAATATCTGTCTGGGATGATTTAGTGATCCGGCACTGAGCAGGGGGTTGGACCCGATGACCCTGGAGGTCCCTTCCAACTCTACTATTCTATGATTCTATGATAACACCTGCTGGGTGTACTAGAGGGGGACTGGCATTGGGAAACACTGCTCTAGACTACCAAGAATGCTGGCATTAACCCCTTCGCTACTTTGTATCACTAGGATTATTACCACCCAGGATAAAACTATATTAACAACTAAGTCACCCTACCTCACCAGGAATATTATTATTAACCGTAAAGAGGACCTGTCATGGCTTGGGTGCATAGCCCTGCACTGGGGCCCGCAGACTTTACCACCTTTTTCTATTGTACTCCCCTCCCTGTGTCTGGGTGGTCTCTCCTTAGGTCCATCTTCAGCCTCTGTCAGTGTGTCAAGTGGGCAGTCCTCACCACTCAGTGTCAATGAGTGACATCAGAATGCAAATCAAGTCTGATATCACCCACAGAGAGTGAGTGGTGGAAGCTGCCCACTTGACACCTTGACAGAGCCAGGAGCTGGACCTAAGGAGAGCCCTTCTGGCCAAAGAGAGTAGGAAAAAATGGGGATAGAGTCAGCAGGATTTCAGCTGCAGGGCCATGCTCCCAGCCCCATTGACTTTAATCAGTGACCAGACCTCTTTAAACCAACTCATAACACCACTAATATTAAGGTATTAAGGTGCTTTCACATTTGCTCTGGGGATTCCGCTTTCCTAAACCACTGGGGATGCAGGAAAGGGGAATCCCTGTGGATGAACGGTTCTGTTGAGAGACAGCGATGAGCGGACCGCATTGACTATAATGGGATCCACTTTCCGTCCAACTGTCCGGTTTTGGGATGGAAGAAAAAGCGCTCCATGCAGAGATTCCGACACAGTAGTGATACCAGCCTTAGCCCTGATGCCACCCTCAGATGTCAGGGTTCACCTTCGCAATGATTTTTTTTTATCATGTCAATGCATCATGATGAACTTTTTGAAAGCCTCAAAGGGATTCTGTCATCAGGATTGTGCAGCACGATCAACGGGCAGCATGAGCCCGGGGCAGAGATGCCTAATACGCTCGTCAATGTTTTATTCTGAAACGCTGTGGTGCTTTAGAATAAATGCACTCTGAGGTTTGGCTTGGAGGTCGTGCCGGCCTCTCCCTGCCGCCTGCATGAAGACTGACAGCTCTCTCCTATACACAAAAGGGGCGAGACCTGTCAGTCTTCATGCAGCGGATGGGGAGAAGCTGACATGGCCCGCATCTGTGACCCGGAGTTCGGCTCTGAGTCAAATTTTAAAGTGCATTTATTCTGAAACACTAGAGTATTTCAGAGTAAAGCCCCCATGGGGGCAACAGGCGTCCCTGTCCCGGGCTCATGCGGTCTGTGGTACGGGCTGCGTGGACTTGATGACAGAATCCCTTTAACAAATTGCTTCATCAGTCCCAGCTGGATAAGGAATGGTGGGTCAATGATTTTTTCCCCCCTGTCAACCAATGGCTCCTTACTGATATTCACTGCATCCACAGTCACAATTTCCCTTGAAGGCCATGACACTTTATACCAGGGATCAGGCACATGCAGATACGTCCGGGGTTCTTCATGTATCCACTTTGCTACCCAAGCAAGAAAATAACCATCTTTAGATGAACCCAAATAGACCTGCGGAGTTCACGATACGAGAACTTCTGCAGGATTATTTTGCTATTTTTATATTCTTTATCGAGTGAGTAATAAGAAGCGATGCACAGTAATTACCATCACATAACAATTCACAATGTGCCTGAGGCGAGAGAACCCGAATTATGGTATCCCTTTGTTAAAAAGTATAATCTTTATCGGTATGCATTAAAAGGGATATTTAATAGCCCGGTATCCTCCACATGCTCCCTTAACAGATATCTACTAGATGGCTAGGTATATAAAGAAGAAGCTCATTACAATTAAACACAACTAACAGCCCCCAATGTTTCACCAGCTCAGTGGCGTCATCAGGGGTTTGGGGTAAATGGCACATTGATTGATTATAAAGCCCGGACATGTTTGCATATAAATGTGCAGCAGCACCACGCAGGTATAGATCGTGGCGTACAGCCTCTACGCCTCCGCTATTACAAGGGTAAACAATTTGCATATTTACTATTGTTGTGAAGTATGCATACTGAGAATGTGCATTATACGGAGTCAAGAGTAAATGTATCTTATCTCTCTTTTCTATGTAACTAAATGCAATTTTATTATATTCTGTTATCAGCCACTGGAAACAGGCCAGAGACTGTCTATGTAGTCTATACGATGCAGATTGTATCCACATGTAGTAAAAAAAAAAAAGTTATGTGGGCTCGGTATAATTGTATCTTGTCACCACCGGAAGCTAGGGGTTTGACAACCCTTACATGGAGGAACGCCTGTGTCACGCCCCTAGCTCCCGATTGGCTGTATTGTTGTCCGATTGGGAAGATATTTGTTCAGGCGGGGAAGATACATCTCACCACTGCTGCCAACACTGTCCTCCCCCATGCTGTAGCGCTGAGATGACCCCGGCGCGGCCGGCCACACTGTCCTCCCCCATGCTGTAGCACCAAGATGTGGCTGCTGAGGGCTACTCCGCTCCCCATCTGCCTCTGAGCAGCAACGCCGGTGCCAGCTGCTGAAGGGAGATGAGGCAGGGGAGCGGAGTAGCCATCAGCGGCCGTATCCCGCTGCAGTAAGCTGGCAGTCCTGTCACTCTCCTCCCAGCTCCATTGTGGCGCTCACACCTCTGCTCACCGCTGTCATCCTCAAGCCCTCCGTGGTCTGTCCCTCCATGGTACAGCCGCCACCGACAGTGTAGCAGGGAGTGTGGTGGCGGCCATTCTGACAGCGGGGATGGCAGCACAGAGTGCGCTGACAGCACTGAGGGTAGGCGCCGCGGCCACACTGACACAGCGGTCAGGAGCAAGCAGAACAGCAAGGATCTCCTGCCTCAAGGTCTGTAGATGGGAAACAATCACTCACTTCAACTCCGGGGAGACGGAGGACCGCAGCACATTGCCGATAGCATAGCACGGCAGGCACAGACACCCAAATACCAGGGTAGTTTCAGGGACAGTGAGCAATTGCATCAGCCGATGAGCTCCGGGGGGCGTCACCGGCCTGTCAAGCAGCCTAAATCTTGTCTCCACCGCTACTTCCGGTGGTGACAAGATAGAATAGTACCCGTGAACTTTACATGGGGAATTCATTCCACAGATTTGCCCTTTGAAAAGCAATAAATCTGCTTGCAGATCTGCAGCCATACAATTGCATAGCCGCAACAGAATAAAAAAAGAAATCTGCGTTGGATTCCGCCATGTGAACGCAATCTAAGGCCTCGCTCACACAAGCGTTTGCAGAAACACAGCGTTTTTCAACGCTGCGTTTACTGCTGTATTAGCCCGGTTTCAGCAGCCCTGGCATGCATTATGTCAGCGTTTTGGCTGCGTTTTCAGCACAGCTAAAAATGCAGCCAAGGATGCTGAAAAGAAATCAATACTCGCCTAGCTGACGCTGTCTGGTCCCTGCCGCTGCTCTCGGCACTTGTCAAGCTGACACAGGATCTTTTGCTACTGATGGGGATTGAAATCCCCGCCTCCAGTAAGACATTGCTTTGCTTGGCTGAGTGCTGCTGAGTGTCAGCTGGTTGTGATTGGCGGAGCCAGCTGACACTCAAAGACCTCAGCCAATCAGAGCAATCTCTCACTGGAGACGGGAGATGTCAATCCCCGTCATTAGAAAGAGATCCTCTGTCGGCTTGACAAGTGCCGGGAGCTCTGGAGAACAGCGGCGGGGACACAGACAGCGTCAGCTAGGTGAGTATTGATTTTTTTTTTCTGGTAGTGCAGCTAGCGCTGGCGTTTAGCGCTGCCAAAAGCGCGGTACCAAGTTGTGCCACGTTTTTAGCAGCGCTGAAACCGCTGCCCATTCATTTCAATGGGTGACGCAGGGCTGAAAACGGCCAAAGATGGAACATGCAACGCTATCAAAGCGCAGCGTTAAAGATGCTACGTTTTGACGCTTGTGTGAACAGACCCATTGAAATGAATGGGAGCGTTGTACAGCGTTAAGCACAGCGCTGTAAAGGCCTTGGGGTGCGTTCACACGTCACTGATTTTCTGCAGATTTAGTTGCAGATCTGCAACGGATTTCACCCTTTCAATTTGAATTCAATTGAAAGGGTAAAATCTGTTTTAGGCCTCCTTCACACAAGCGTGCCGTATTCACGCTCACCAGAGGAGGATGTGACTGCGCTCAAGTTGAAGCATGATCCTGTCCTCTGCGAGCCGATCCACACTACTTACTGTTCTTTGCCACATTGCCGGCCCTATTCACATTAGTGCGGGAGACACCTGTGCCATGTTTAAAAAGGCGGAACAATCTAATGAGTAGGTGGAGCAGCCTACTTAGCGGTGTTAGCGAATAGCGACATTTCGTTTGGGACAAGGGCGCATTCGTGTGCACCGCAGATTCAAATAGAGCCGTAGGTGCAGAAATGCGGACCAAAATAGAGCATGCTGTGTATTTTCGTAGGCGGTGAAAATTTGCGCAGAAAATCGGCCAATGTGAATGCACCCATTTAAACTGTTGAGTTTTAATGGTTGCAGTTCCCATGGCCAATTTTCTACGGGCAATAACGTGGGCAATAGCGCTCGTATGAAGGAGGCCTCGGATCTGCACCAAAAACTGTGACAAATGTACAGCAAATCAGAGAAGTTCTGATCGGCACACATCCATCGGCACTCATTTTCTTTTACACAGGACAAAACTTGGCTAATGGGGACGAACGACTACTAATACGATTGTGTACCCCCGTAGGCTGGCGGTAAATCCCCCCATTCACACGGAGAGATGTACCATCGATCAGCGAGCATTTTTATGCTTGCTGAAAGTGAAGAACCAGCTGACAGATGAGCGTGCGCTGGTGCACCGGTGGACCATTGGTCCCTTTTAGAGATGAGCGAGCGTACTCGGAAAAGCACTACTCGCTCGAGTAATTTGCTTTATCCGAGGATCGCTGTGCTCGTCCCTAAAGATTCGGGTGCCGGCACGGAGCGGGGAGCTGCAGGGAAGAGAGGGGAGGAACGGAGGTAAGATCTTTCTCTCCCTCTCTCCCGCCCGCTCTCCCCTGCGACTCACCTGTCAGCAGCAGCGGCACCCGAATCTTCAGACCCGAGCACAGTGATACTCGGATAAAGCACATTACTCGAGCGAGTAGTGCTTTTCCGAGTACGCTCGCTCATCTCTAGTCCCTTTACATGGCTTGATTACGCATGTTAGAAGGAATATTCAGGCTGATAATCGGCTCATGTACACACAGCTTACGGATATGTTCACAAGATGAAAAATCACTAAAACTCCTTCTTTTAGCTGGGATTTCAAAACGCTGCGGATAGTATGTCCCGTGTGAACATAGCCTAAAGCTGACTGTACTAATGAAATAACCAGCACCTGAAAGCTACCGACTTCTCCATAAAAATGCACACTGAGCTCGGTCAGACCTGCCTGTTTAAGAGGTTGTCACACAAAACGAAGTTATCCCCCATCCACAGGCGTGAACTAATAGTACCCAAGCAAGGCATCGAGCCGTCATCTTCCATACCGTGCACCGTAATACAGGGGTTTCCAACCTGGAGCACTGAACTGATTATGAATGGTAAGCCGGTGGGGAATGAAAGGCTCGCCGTAATACACTGTAGTGATATCCCATAACAGGCCATCAGCATAAGGAATTTCATTAGGCAAAAATAAACAAGTTGTCCGTCTCCTACCTGTCAGAGTCCACATGAGTGATGGAGATGCGCGGAGGGATCCGCAGGGGAAGTGTGGTTGGTCTCTGCATGCTGTCATAATCTGGCGAGCGTGCCCTCTCACCAGGTCTCCAGGGTGGAACCTGAAGGGTGGATGAGGGTCGTCTACGGCCCCTGCGCAGTTCTGCACCCAGGGTGCAGGAGGAGGTGTACGATCGGCTGTATCTTCCCGACTCGTCCTTGGGCTTCTGCTGAAAGGGAAATGCAATAGGTTACATTAATGAGATCATGTCATGTCAGGGTACATACATAGTATGAGAAATGTAATTACCACAAGATGCCGATGCAGCGTAAGAGCAGGGCACACCAATGTGGAGGGAGACCATGGGTAAACAAGCCGGATGTCACGGGTGGCTCTATGATCTCTCCCTGCAATGGCGGCAAAGGTGCCTGGCTCGGTCGCGCACAGGGGCAAAAGGGTTATTACAGATGGAACAGCACACAGGGATTTTTGTAAAAGAAATAGTACAGCACCATCCAGTGCCTTCTTTGTTTAAATCTCCATAAAAAGCACAGTTAGCAACGTTCGCCCTTTTTCATGCTTGAATCCCTGTGTGCTGCTCCATCTTTAAATTTTGGACGTATTTTTGGAGGATCTGGTAGTTTAGGATCCATTGGAGCGTGCACTTTTACGGCTCCCTAAGAAGGTTGGGACTCGCTGTGCTGCTGGTTTTTGCTTTTGGATAGAAAAGGGTTATTACACTCAAGAATTATTAATGGAGGTTTGTCACGTGACGCCAGCACCTCTTTCCAGGGACTTCAAGAGTTAATGATGAAATATGTGACACGAGTTCTGGTAACTTTGATTAGCAAACTGGAGGTACGCAGTTTACTTCAGCTTTTAGTAATAGTCTGAACAACAATTACAGTCTTGCAGTGATGGCAGAGGTATTGCTTTGCATTCAACCAATAACGTTGCTCCACAGTTCAGTACAACACAAATTGATCTTCAACGCTCTCTATATGCATTTAGAGGTTACTCAGTAGAATTCCCACAGTCCTAGTTATCTGATGGGGCTTTGCTAGAAGATTATACATATAGGTCTCAAACCTTCTCCTCCACACTGCTTTTGATTCAGAAGCTTGTTAATCCGTGCTTCCCACTCCAGGTAATGCTATTTCTCTGCACACACTGCAGTACACCTCCTCCATGTCCTCCTGCGACGACTGCCTCTTCGCTATACCTCCTAACTCCTTCTTCACTTCCCGTCTTCTCTACCGCACTTTCTCTCCTCACTGCTACCAACATCCTGCCTCACCCTGCTATTTTCCCGCTCTGGACTCTCACACCATTCCCCTCTACCAATCAGGGTTTGCATGACAAGCAGCCTATCAGCAGCCAGCTGTTGCCAAGCTTTTTGCTTATTAATAAAAGGGAAAACAGTTTTTTTTTTCAACATACAGCACCTTTTATGTGTCCTAGGAGAGCATAGCTAGGTGTTACAGAACTGATGATTGTGTGGCTATCCTGGAGGACCTTCTGGGCCACTACACAGAAAGCCTCTGATACTTACGGTAGTTATTTTCTTCCTTTTTTCGTGGTAAGGTCTACACACCTCACACTACACAAGTGGCCTCCAATCTGACTCTACAACGGTTGCAAAACTTCATCTCCCAAATTCCTCAAGTGTGGATGAGTGTCAGACACCTTCTATTCTAGTAAATGAGGATGCCACAGCTCAGCCTCATAGCGTACAAAGGCTAAGTTGGGGAAAGTC
Organism: Eleutherodactylus coqui; assembly: GCF_035609145.1. Lineage (NCBI taxonomy): Eukaryota > Metazoa > Chordata > Amphibia > Anura > Eleutherodactylidae > Eleutherodactylus > Eleutherodactylus coqui. Next base: position 312,898,977 of record NC_089838.1, on the reverse strand, counting down.
TATATCCACTCTTTGGCACCATTTTTTTTATCTACATAGATCCAATTTTCTGTCCTGAGTCATTTCTTGATATATCTTTATAGTGATCAGAACTTCATTTTTATCATACAGAGCTCCAAACTCTTTACAAAGATATAAAGCAACCTAATAAAGTTCTGGCTGTTTTTAGTGACCACTAGGGGGAGTTTAGGAGCTTACTGTATATAACTCAAACATTAAATGGGTATTCCAGACATTATTGATTACCTAGCCTCAGGATAGGTGATGGATAGTTGATCTTTGGGGATCTGCTGCTCTCCACATGTGTTGCCTCTTGGAAGCCGCCATGAGAGGAACAGATGTGGCTGCAGAATGTCCTGAACATATCGCTGAGCTGTCCTGGGAAGTGACCCAGTGCTCTGGAAGAATTTCTTGTTACCTTATGGATGTCCAGAGAAGATTAGAGGTTCTGCCTTTGGGTTTCAATTGTTTTATGAACTGTGTGGTCTCTATAATTCACAGCCCATCACCAACAGAGCAATGGACTCTGAAAGAAAATTACCGTATTTTTCGCTCTATAAGACCTTTTTGAGAAATGGAAAATAGGGAAAAAATATTTTGAACTCACCCAGGGACAGTGGCCAAGTTTACTGCCAGAACTCATCTATGTATACAACAACACCGTGCAATGCCCAACTAGCTACACTCCATGATTGGGTAAGTGACCATCAATAATCACTAAGGACTCATGCCCACGGACGGAGTGGGATCCGCCCGCGGTTTTACGCTGCAGGAATCCCGCTGGGATAAACAAAAAACTCCCCGCTGGGTAAAGCATTTTTCCGCGGTCTCCATTAATACTATAGTATTCCAGTGGTTCCAGTGTCTGGCACCATCATAACCCCCCGACGGCATGCCCGATGCCTTGGCGTCACACTGGACTCTGACCTCTCCTTTGCCCCCCATATCCAATCTCTGGCCCAAACATGCCACATGCACCTCAGAAATATTGCTAAAATACGTCCGTTCCTAACCACGGACACGCTAAAGACGCTCGTGGTTGCGCTCATCCACTCCCGGCTTGACTACTGCAACTCGCTACTCATTGGCCTCCCCCGCACTAGACTCACTCCGCTCCAATCCATACTAAATGCAGCAGCTAGACTCATTTTTCTATCCAGTCGTTATTCAGACGCCTCTGCATTATGCCAGTCGCTGCATTGGCTGCCCATCCACTGCAGAACTAAATTTAAACTCCTCTACCTCACTCACAAAGCTCTGCATGGCGCTGCACCACCATACATCGCCTCCCTACTGTCAGTACACCACCCAGCCCGCTCACTCCGATCGGCTAACACCCTCAGACTAAACACCCCTGTAATACGAACCTCTCATGCTCGCCTACAGGACTTCACTAGAGCAGCACCCATCCTCTGGAATGCTCTACCCCAAGGCATCCGGACAATTCCCGATGCACGAAATTTCAGACGTGCCTTAAAAACGCACCTCTTCAGGGAAGCATACCAAATCTCCTGACCTAGTCCCCTGCCCCTCACTATGGTGCTCCACCCTGTTTGCCTTCTGATAAATGATCTGTACATAAAATTTCCTATTGCCTGTGTTCCCCACCCCCTGCACCTCCTGTACCACCCTCAACCCATTTGTGTCTAACCCAATGTACCTTATATTGTAATTGTTGTATTGTTTTGCATTTATCCATGCCTGAAAGCGCTGCGGAATAAGTTGGCGCTATACAAATAAAGATTATTATTATTATTATTATTAGTAATGCAGACCTCCTGCTGCGGAAAGATTTTTTCCCGCGGCGTAAATCCGTGGCAGAATCTCGCATGTGAGGACCGAGCTATTAGGTTCAATAGAACCTAATAGCTGCGTTATTCTGCCGTGGATGTACGCCGCAGGAAACGCGGCATAAATCCATCCTTGGGCATTAGCCCTTACTGATGAACCGGAAATTGTGGAAACCAGAATGGAAGAGGCTCGCAATAAACAATAAGACAACAGCTGGATTTCAACAAGCAGGCTAGAGCTGAACCTTTCCACGTCTGAGACAAAGTATGGCTGAAAAATAATCATCGAACTGGTAAACTAGATACCCAGTGGGAAAGACAGTCACATGTAATTAACCCCTTAACGCTGCACGGTGTACATTTACGTCCTGCAGCGTTAGGGTATGTATGAAGAGAGATAGCGTGGCAGCTGGGAATTGTAGATGCTGGTGTCACATCCTGCAGTTGGGAACTGCGACTAGATAAAAGTGGAATGCCTACCAGCATACTATGGTCTGCGGACATACAAACTGTTGCATAACCAAATTGGCACCTGACCTGAGGAACTTTATCTGCTATCTGTAAGGAAGTGAAACGCCGAGGACGGCTTGTTTTAAAAGGGGGGAGAGTTGTAGTGACCAAGGACTAGCATTACTGGTTAATTCTAACATCTCAGGGAGACCGTGCCACCAGATTAATTTTTATTGTGCTATGTTTGATCATTTGTCTGTATCTCCAGTATCCCTGGCTGGCCTTAGCAACTGAGAAATCCCCTGCTATGGGTCAGCCCCTTTGTGTTACCTGGGCCTTGACTGGTGGAGGAGGAGTTGATCTGAAAGGTGTTAGGCTGCCTGTCCATGGGCGATAGTTCATTGCGTTACCCGCGGCGATAATCCGGCCGCGGGTAACGCAGTGAACGCTTACCATAGCGTTGCTATGGAAAGCGCAGCCCCCTGTCCACAAGCAGAGAATCATAGCGATTCTCCACTCACAGGATTCAAATTGCGGCATGCCGCGATTCTCCGCGCTGAGCCTATCTGTTAGATAGGCAGAGAACTGACACCTTTCCCCCCCCCTGCTGCCGCCGTGGACAAGGGGCATAAGAAGGTTTCGGAAGTGGAGGTAATATAAGATCCTGCAATTCCTGTTTAGTTCAATTTAGTTCATAAAGATATCAGAGATGAGTTCACAGGGGAGATGAGAGAAAGTGTGGAGACCAGAAGGAGTGAAGTGCGCCTGGACTGGTCCTGAAGAAGACCCCAAGGCTTGGATAAGGAACAAGCGCCAGTGATAGTACAAGAGAAAATATGGAACCGTCCAAACTAAATCACTCTGACTGGGCTGTTGGCAGATACATTCAGAGGAGTTCCCTGGGCTTGTGCAGAGATACAAATACTGGAGAAACGGTGGATTTTACAAGTTCTGTGATTTGCGGTAAAGATAAGCTGTAACCGGTTACCAAATGTTCAGTAAACTTCTAGTTTCTGTTTTCCTGAGTTCCCGGCCTTGTTTGGTCCTGCACAGAACACCTCATCCACCAGCTCATCTTTACCTTGTAGCATAGCGAATGGGAGATATTTAGCCACTGTGAGCTTATGCTGATCCCTAAATCCCTTTGTCTGCCATTGTCCCTCAAACCACTACTAGGGGTGACTGACTGTGATGACCCCACAGACCATCACACCAGCAGGGGGCAATGTGCCACTCCACAGTAAAGACAGGATTGAGGCGATCACACTGAGGTTTCCAGACACAAACACGGCCGTCGTCAGAACCCAAACTAAAGCTGGATTCGTCACGGAAGACAACTTGGTTCCCTGGTTTAGTGATCAGGTATCAAGACCGTTCATCTAATTGCACCACAACTCTGAACATTTGTATACCTGCCTGAGATGTGACTGCAGGAGGAGTTTTGCAACAAAACAACAACTTCTAAGTGCTTGATTTTTTTTTTTGACAATGAGTATAATAACACAGAAACACTTGTACCCTTCATGTATTTTATTGAGCACCTTGAATAATCTTCCAAAGTCCAGGGAGAAAAAGTAAGTGAACCCTGAATTTAATAACCTGTCGAACCCCCTTTAGCAGAGGTTTCTTCCATCCAATGTTTGCTGTAGCTGCAAATGAGACTTGCATAATACTGAAGAGGTATTTTGGACCATTTCTCTGCAAATGTGCTTGGGTTCATCATTATTTCTGGGATGCTTTGCCACACAATCCTCCTCGGGTCAAGCTACAACATTTCCATAGGTGTAGGGCTCACTCACAAGAAAGTAATGGGGGCTGCGTATTATGTTCATAAGTTTCACACACGTAATACACAGTACACAGGGTAAAGGCTGTAACTTGACCATTCCAAAAAACAATCTTCTTTGTCAATCATTCTTTAGCTAATTTAGGGCTCTTTCACATGAGACAACTTGTTGAGCCCAGATGCCTGACAGTTCATCCCAATGATAATCGTCCATGTGCTTTCACACTGGAACGAGCAGTGCTGACTGAATGGAGGTAGAGCGGTTGGGGATCATTCCGGCCGCCTCCATTCACAGTAAACAGGCAGTCGTCCAAAAGTGAAGGACTGCCTGTTTACACGGGCCGATCCGTCGTTCAGTGTAAATGCATGCAGAAACTGAACGATGAACGAGAAGCGAACAAATTCGTGATCGTTGTTCAGTCGGGGTATGCATTTACACTGAACGATTGCCGCATCCGGCAAGGCCATTGTCTTTTGTCACAGTCTCCACAGCCATGAGACAGTAGACATGTCTTATAGAGATTAACAGTCAATTGGTTGTTCTAGATCTACTATTCCTCACTATCGTTCCTATCTGCACAGTTCTCTCTTTTGATGTGCGCCATTCTCTGCTCGTTTATATGTTAATTAAGTATAATGACACGTAATTGATGGCCGGCCAGGGCTTTCTCCATCTTTCATATAACCAGCAGAATCCCATTCCTTCCGATATTCGCTGCGTTGTGCTAGGAGTCAGTTTGTGGCGGGGGACCGAATCGCTGCAGACATGATGTACTGGAAGGTGGTGATAAAGCGGGCGCAGTCAGTAATTGTGTGTGTTCTCTGAAGGGTGCTATCACTGGTGCACTCCACAGAATGGCTTGTGTGGTGATTGAAGTTTAATTAGAAGCAAGTTATGGGAATACGGAATGGCTTATTGAGGTGGAAAATGAAATACTTGTCCTAGCAAGAGGCCGGTCTGCAGCGCTCACTATTATTTAATTACTAACATCCAGACAGCAGTCAGCATCCAGGTACCCACAATACTGATATTACACAAGGATGGATACATATCTGCATACTATACAGAATATCTATATCCGCAGTCTGTATGTATGCATCCATCTCACATCTGCTGTATAGAAGTCAGAACACGTTATACTCTTCTACAGGTTATACAAAAAGAAGAAGCAGATATTTCAGTATTTAATTACAAACTCCAAAAGACGGGGCCACAATCCACACATCACCGGAAACAGGAGGGTTCAAGGCTTCTTATGGCATACGAGTCCCATGCCACATACCGCTATACACAAACTACAATCCATACTATTACCCTTTGTCCCATACCGCTATACACATACTCCAATACATACTGTAATACCATGTCACATACCGCTATACACATACTCCAATACATACTGTAATACCATGTCACATACTGATATACACATAATCCAATACATACTATTACACCATGTCACATACTGATATACACATACTCCAATACATACTGTAATACCATGTCACATACCGCTATACACATACTCCAATACATACTATTACACCATGTCACATACTGGTATACACAAACTCCAATACATAATATAATACCATGTCACATACCGCTATACACATACTCCAATAAATACTAATACCCCATATCACTTGCGGCTATACACATGCTCCAATACATAGTATAATACCACGTCACAGACTGCTATACATGTACTGCAATATATACTACTATCCCATTTCACATATCTCTATACACATTCTTCAATGCATACTACTACCCCCAGGCAACATACGGCTATAAACATACTCCAATACATACTACTCTCCCATGTCACAAAGCACTATACACATACTCCAATACATACTACTATCCCATGTCACAAACCAGTATACACATACTCCAATACATACCACTATCACATGCCAGATACTGCTATACACATACCCCAATACATACTACTATCCCATGTCACTTACCACAAAGCACATACTCTAATATTTACTACTATATCATGTCAAATACTGCTATACACATACTCCAATACATACTACCATCCCAAGTAACATACCGCTATACACATACTCCAATACATACTAATACCCCATGTCACATACGGCTATACACATGCTCCAATACATAGTATTATATCACGTCACATACTGCTATACATATACTGCAATATATACTACTATCCCATTTCACATATCACTATACACATACTTCAATGCATACTACTATCCCATGTCACGCACCGCTCTACACATGCTTCAATGCATACTACTACCCCCAGGAAACATAGGGCTATACACATACTCCAATACATACTACCCTCCCATGTCAAATACCGCTATACACATACTCCAACACATACTACTATCCCATGTCACAAACCACTATACACATACTCCAACACATACTACTATCCCATGTCACAAACCACTATACACATACTCCAACACATACTACTATCCCATGTCACAAACCACTATACACATACTCCAACACATACTCCAATACATACTACAATTTGATCAGCTTCTATGATGAAGTAAGCTCTAGGCTGGACCTGGGAGAGTCTATTGATCTTGTATATCTGGACTTCTCTAAAGCATTTGACACCGTGCCGCATAATAGGCTGATATATAAAATGAGACAGCTCGGATTGGGTGAAAACGTGTGTAAATGGGTAAAGAATTGGCTCAATGATAGAAAGCAGAGGGTGGTAATAAATGGTTCGTACTCTGATTGGGCCACAGTCACTAGTGGGTGCCACAGGGTTCAGTATTAGGCCCCATTCTGTTCAATATATTTATCAATGACCTGATAGAGGGGCTGCACAGCAAAATATCAATATTTGCAGATGACACAAAATTATACAATATAATTAATGCAACGGAGGACAATATGTGGCTACAAACGGACCTGGATAAGCTGGGGGCTTGGGCAGAAAAATGGCAAATGAAGTTCAATGTTGAAAAATGTAAGACTATGCACATGGGCAAGAGGAACGGATGTCACAAATATTCACTTAATGGGGTACCGCTAGGGAAAAGTGATATGGAAAAAGACCTGGGGGTACTAGAGGATTGTAGACTAAACTGGAGTAACCAATGTCAGTCAGCTGGTGCAAAAGCTAATAAAGTCTTGGGGTGCATTAAAAGAGGTATAGGGGCGAAGGACGAGAACATTATCCTCCCACTATATAAGGCACTAGTCAGGCCTCACATGGAATACTGCGTACAATTCTGGTCACCGGTGCTCAGGAAAGATGTCACAGTGCTTGAGGGGATTCAAAGAAGGACAACTAAACTAATACATGGAATGACTGGACTGGAATACCCAGAGAGGCATCAAAACTGGGATTATTCACCCTGGAAAAAAGACGGCTAAGGGGCGACCAAATAACTCTGTATAAATACATATGGGGACGATACAAGGATCTCTCCCAGGATCTGTTTACACCCAGGACTGCGACGGAAACGAGAGGGCATCCGCTACATCTAGAGGAAAGCAGGTTTCATCGCCAACATAGAAAGGGATTCTTTACTGTAAGAGCAGTTAGACTGGAACTCTCTGCCTGAGGAAGTGGTGATGGCAAAATCCATAGAGGAGTTTAAAAGGGGACTTGATGTCTTTCTGGAGAGGAAGGATATTATAGGCTATAAATCTTAGATTAATTGTTAATCCGGGTATACAGGCAGGTAGGAACTATTAGGGGTTGATCCAGGGAACAGTCTGATTGCCATTAGGGAGTCGGGAAGGAATTTTTTCCCCAAAAGGGCTATTTGGCTTCTGCTCTTGGAGTTTTTTGCCTTTCTCTGGATCAACAAAACATGACGCCTGGAGGCCAGAATGCCCCTCTTTCTGTACCCTTCCCAATAAGGACAAACACCTTTTTCTTTGGATAATTTTTGGCCACAGCAGCCTTTATTAACCCCTTAGTGACCAAGCCTGTTTGCGCCTTAATGACCAGGCCAAATTTTGCAAATCTGACATGTGTCACTTTAACATGGAAAAACACCAGAAAGGTTTTGCATATCCAAGCGATTCTGACATTGTTTTTTCGCCACATGTTGTGCTTCATTTAGGCGGAAAAAATAGACCGATAAAAATTGTGTTTATTTATTAAAAGCGCCAAAATTGGGAAAATTTTGAAAAAATCGTCATTTTTTCACATTTCCAACTGCAATATCTTAAATATGTGCAAACATAATATAGAAATTTTTGCTAAGATTTATATTTCCACCCGTTTACTTTATTTTGGGCGCACATTGGAAAAACTTTCGTTTTTTTTTAACTATTTAGGAGACGTACAAATTTAACATTACTTTTTAGCATTTTGAGGAACACTTTGTTTTCCTATACCAAGCCGAGATTGGAAAGGCTCATGAGTGTCAGAATAATAGATACCCCCCCAAATGACCTCATTTTAAAAACTACACCCCTTAATGTATTCACTGAGGGGTGTCATGAGTATTTTGACCCAACAGTTTTTTTTCAGGAATTAATTCAATTTAGAGGAGAAAAAGTAAAATTTCATATTTTTGCAAATCTGTCATTTTAAAGACATATTTTTTTCCTATAGTTTACATGAAAATCAGGATTTACACCCCAAAATGGATACCCCTATTTCTCCCGTGTCCAGAAATATACCCATTGTGGCCCTATTGTTATATCTGAGTCCACAATGGGGCCCAAAATGAAAGGAGTAGTCAGTGTCTTTCAAAACAGAAATTTTGCTTGAAGTCCTTTTAGGCCCCATAGCACACATGTAGAGTTCTTGAGCGCCCAAAACCATAGAAAACCCCCACAAATGACCCCATTTTGAAAACTAGACCCCTTAAGGAATTTATCTAGGGGTGTACTGCATATTTTGACCCCACAGTTTTTGAATGAATTCAAACCAAGCAAAAGGAAAAAATTGTGATTTTCGTTTTTTCGGCAATTCTGTCATTTTAAAAACAGCTTTTTTTGTACAGCACACATATGAAGGAAGACTTGCACCCAAAAATGGATACCCCTGTTTGTCCCGTGTTCAGAGACATACCCATTGTGGCCCTAATCTTATGTCTGGATACACAACGGAGCCCAAAATGAAAGGAGCGACCGGTGGCTTTCGGAACACAAATTTTGCTTGAAGTCCTTTTAGGCCCCATTGCCCACTTGTAGAGTTCTTGAGCGCCCAAAACCATAGAGAACCCCCACAAATGACCCCATTTTGAAAACTAGACTCCTTAACGAATTTATCTAGGGGTGTACTGCGCATTTTGACCCCATAGTTTTTGAATAAATTCAAGCAAAGCAAAAGGAAAAAATTTGGATTTTTGTTTTTTTGGCAATTCTGTCATTTTAAAAACAGCTTTTTTTGTACAGCACACATATGAAGGAAGACTTACACCCCAAAATGGATACCCCTGTTTGTGCTGTTTTCAGAAATATACCCATTGTGGCCCTAATCTTATGTCCGCATGCACAACGGGGCCCAAAATAAAAGGAGTAATTGGTGGCTTTCAGAACATAGATTTTGCTTGAAGTCCTTTTAGGCCCCATTGCCCACTTGTAGAGTTCTTGAGCGCCCAAAACCATATAGAACCCCCACAAATGACCCCATTTTGAAAACTAGACCCCTTAACGAATTTATCTAGGGATGTACTGCATATTTTGACCCCACAGTTTTTGAATAAATTTAAGCAAAGCAAAAGGAAAAAAATAGGATTTTCATTTTTTGGGCTATTGTGTCAATTTAAAAACAGTTTGTTTTGTACAGCACACATATAAATGAAGGCTTTCACCCCAAAATGGATACCCCTGTTTGTCCCGTGTTCAGAAACATACCCATTGTGGCCCTAATAGACTTACAGGACCCATGGCTAGGCCTACAATGAAAGGAATACCCGTTGGATTTCAGGGTACCACTGAATAAATTTCAGGCCCCATTGCCCACTTATAGAGCCATTGAGCGGCCAAAACTATAAAGAACCCCCTCAAATGACCCCATTTTGAAAACTAGACCCCTTAACGAATTCATCTAGGGGTGTACTGCATATTTTGACCCCACAGTATTTGAATGAATCTAAGCAAAGCAGAAGGAAAAAGTTACGATTTTCAATTTTTTTGGCAATTTTTTCAATTTAAAAACAGTTTTTTTGTACAGTGCACATAGGAATGAAGACGTTCACCCCAAAATGGATACCCCCGTTTGTCCCGAGTTCAGAAACATACCCATTGTGGCCCTAATCTACTTACAGGACGCATGGCAAGGCCTATAAAGGACGGAACACCTGTTGGATTTTAGGGCACAACTGAATAAATTCCAGGCCCCATTGCTTATTTGTACAGAATAAAGATTGACTCCCTAAAAATTCCCCCCCTCCCCCTCCGCGCCCTTTTTGGCGTTCGCAAATCTTAGATAAAAGTAAAAATGTGAACTGTGTAGTATTTCCGAAGACAGGGGTAATTACGGAGGCTGGTTGGAATGGGCCCATGGGGCAATAAAACCGGGTATCCCCCCCCCCCTCCTCTCATGCTTTTTGGGGGTATTTCATGACCTCAGTGGCGGGTATGGGGTGTAAAAAGTGGCGTTCCGTGAGTCTCCGTAAGCTTGATGAGGTGCGGCGGTCTCACACAGAAGGCGCTCAACAAGGTGCTCCTGGAACTGCAGGAAAGCGAGCGTTCCCGGGGCTTCTTGTAAAATACGTATCACAGGTAGCGGTCTGAATAACGCCGGGCTCACGCGGGTGCAGGCGGAATCCGCTTGCGGAGGCCCACAGCGGATCCCATCTGTGAGCCCGGCTGTGACCCTGCGTACGGCTGCGTAATGTACTGCGCATAACTGCGTACTCACACAGGCGGTCATGCACAGTACACCTTTGTTTGTATTTCCCGCCCCGTCGTGTAGCGATGACGCGGGTACCCGCAGCCCGTATACAATGTAGTTGCGTATGGACTGCGGGTATATCCGCGACCATGGAGCACAATGGGCTCTATGTTGCCGATATCCGCAGTAAAATAGAACCTGCTGCGTTCTCTTTTCTGCGAATGGATTACGCAATTCTGACCCGCTAATGTGAGCGGAATTGTGTAATCCAATGCGATTGATCTGCGTATTACCACGGATCAGACGCATGCGGAATCCGTCATTCCTATCTGGTCATGTGAGACCGGCCAAAGGTAGATCGCTACCTTTTTATCACGTGATCGCATCAGTGAGGGGAGATGAAACTTCAAATTTTTTTTTTTACTGTTACGTGATCGCCATTATTGGATAATGGCGAACACGTGACCAGGAACCGCTCACCGCGGACCCCCATTAAATCTCCATGCTCTTGGCTACGTTTTGTAGCCAGGAGCAGGGAGAATTTAAATTATCCTGGCAATCCACAGCTTTTGCGCATGCGCCCGCCATTTTGGCGACGGGCGCGTGTGCAGAAGCTGTGGTAAGGTCCGCGGATAAATCTGGGGGCCTTAGGTACGTACTTTCATCCTCCCTCACGGATATGATTCATGAGGGGAGATGAAACGTACGCTTTTTAAACTTTTAAAAACTTTTTTTTACTTTTTTTTTTTTTAACTTTTTTACACTTTTTTCTCACTTTACATGATCACTGTCATCCATTGGATGACAGTGATCATGTCCCCGGTATAATCTCTCTGCTCCTAGCTACACATGGCAGCCAGAAGCAGAGGGATTTTAAATTTCCCGGGGCTCGAGCCCGTCTGTTCACGCGCCCGATGTCAATCATCGGGCGCGCATGCGCAGACGGGGATTCGGGTCCCGGGACATCGGGACACCGCTGAGGACTGGGGGTGAGTATTTTCACCTCCCCTCATGGATCCGATCCATGAGGGGAGGTGAAACTGACTTTTTTAAAACTTTTTTTTAACTTTTTCGCGATCGCCGCTAACCATTGGATAACGGCGATCGCGGTACCGGGGACCGCTCACCGCAGTCCCCGCTGACATCTCCTGCCTCCCGGCTACCTACAGGAGCCGGGAGCCAGGAGATTTTAAATCTCCCGCGCCGCCGGGCCTTCTGCGCATGCGGCTGACGTAATGCCGCCTGGCGCGCATGCGCAGAAGACCGGCTTCGGGCCCCGGAGTGGCAGGAGAGCGGGGAGCAGCGTGCCAGACCTCGGTGAGTAATTTCAGCTGCTCCGATGGATCCGATCCATCAGAGCAGCTGAATCTTTAACTTTTATGTACTTTTATTAACTTTTTTTGCGATCGGCGCTATCCATTGCATAGCGCCGATCGCAATGCCGGGGGGGGCTCCGAACAGCCCGGGATGACAGCTCCATGCTGTCAGCTACCTGCGGACACCGACAGCATGGAGCTGTCACGTCCACAGCCCGAGGGGCACTATTCTCTGCAGGAAGCATGTTTTTACGTCCTCAGAGAATAGAGCCCACTTCGGGAGGACGTAAAAACACTATGGGCTGGTCGTTAAGGGGTTAACAACAAACTGTACAATAATTACCAAAAATTAACGAGGGGGGAGTCCCTAGAGTCACACAATCTGGTGCTACCACACTCAACTAATACACGCTGCCCCACAGCCGTAGACAGGCTCAGGGACAACGCAAGCCGCCCTTAGGTGGCTACCACACTTGGGGCTTACAGCCGGCGGAGGGTCTACTGCCCCCCACCACCAGGCCAAGTCCCTGCACCAGATACTACACCAATTACAGAGGAGGGAGTCTTAACGGATAGGACCAAGCCCACCCAACTCCCCCCCTACACAATTTCCACCGACTCCAAGGACTCCCCCACCCGACACTGCCATGACAATTGAACCTATAACCAGTCCCCCACCCACCAATAACAAAAACGGGCGGGCGGGCGGGCCTCTCCGCTATCTTCTCTCTAAGGTGACCACCCATGAAGCACCCCCTCTTTATATATCCCCCCCTCCCACTAAACTTTCCACCTATCCTGACCCATACACCTATCTTCTAGAACCTTCTAACCCCCACCTCCAATCAACATTAACCCCTTACTGACTACCTGCTATCTGGCCCCACGCGTCATGCCGGGCTTCCTCTTAAAGGGGCCACAACCCCTCCCGCTCCAGCCCATGACTGGAGGCTAGACAGGCTGGACTAGATGGACATTGTCTTCATTCAGCCTTACGAACTATGTTACAATACCACGTCACATACTGCTATACACATACCCCAATTAATACTGCTTTCCCATGTCGCATACCGTTATACACATACTCCAATACCTACAACTATACCATGTCATATACTTCTATAAACATACTCCAATACATACTACTGTGCCATTTCACATACTGCTATACACATACTCCAATAGATACTAATATACCACGACACATACCGCTATACTCATACTCCAATGCATACTATTATACCACGTCACTTACCGGTATACACATACCCCAATACATACTGCTTTCCAATGTCGCATACCGTTATACACATACTCCAATACCTACAACTATACCATGTCATATACTTCTATACACATACTCCAAAAAAAAATACTGTCACATACTCCAATGCATACTACTATTGCATGTCACAAAGCGATATACACATACTCCAATACATACTGTTATACCATGACAGATGCTGGAATACATATATTCCAATACATTCTACTATCCCATGTCACATACTGCTATTCCATGTCACACACTGCTATACATATACTGTAATACATACTACTATCCCATGTCACATACCGCTATATACATACTCCAGTATATACTACTATCCCATGTCACATACCGCTATACACATACTCCAGTATATACTACTATCCCATGTCACATACCACTATACACATACTCCAGTATATACTACTATCCCATGTCACATACCACTATACACATACTCCAGTATATACTACTATCCCATGTCACATACCGCTATACACATACTCCAGTATATACTACTATCCCATGTCACATACCGCTATACACACACTCCAGTATATACTACTATCCCATGTCACATACCACTATACACATACTCCAGTATATACTACTATCCCATGTCACATACCACTATACACATACTCCAATAGATACTAATATACCACGACACATACCGCTATACTCATACTCCAATGCATACTATTATACCACGTCACTTACCGGTATACACATACCCCAATACATACTGCTTTCCAATGTCGCATACCGTTATACACATACTCCAATACCTACAACTATACCATGTCATATACTTCTATACACATACTCCAAAAAAAAATACTGTCACATACTCCAATGCATACTACTATTGCATGTCACAAAGCGATATACACATACTCCAATACATACTGTTATACCATGACAGATGCTGGAATACATATATTCCAATACATTCTACTATCCCATGTCACATACTGCTATTCCATGTCACACACTGCTATACATATACTGTAATACATACTACTATCCCATGTCACATACCGCTATATACATACTCCAGTATATACTACTATCCCATGTCACATACCGCTATACACATACTCCAGTATATACTACTATCCCATGTCACATACCACTATACACATACTCCAGTATATACTACTATCCCATGTCACATACCACTATACACATACTCCAGTATATACTACTATCCCATGTCACATACCGCTATACACATACTCCAGTATATACTACTATCCCATGTCACATACCGCTATACACACACTCCAGTATATACTACTATCCCATGTCACATACCACTATACACATACTCCAGTATATACTACTATCCCATGTCACATACCACTATACACATACTCCAGTATATACTACTATCCCATGTCACATACCGCTATACACATACTCCAGTATATACTACTATCCCATGTCACATACCACTATACACATACTCCAGTATATACTACTATCCCATGTCACATACCGCTATACACATACTCCAGTATATACTACTATCCCATGTCACATACCGCTATACACATACTCCAGTATATACTACTATCCCATGTCACATACCACTATACACATACTCCAGTATATACTACTATCCCATGTCACATACCGCTATACACATACTCCAGTATATACTACTACTATCCCATGTCACATACTGTTATGCACATGCTCCAATATATACTACTATCCCATGTCACATACTGTTATGCACATGCTCCAATATATACTACTATCCCAAGGAGCAATCCTGGTGCACACATTGCCATCAGTTTGTGTACCCGTAGCAGTGCCATTGAAAGATCTGCTTCGGGACTCTGGGGACAGCTGGACACAAAGTAGGACTGTCCCGCCTAAATTGGGACGTCTGTTCACCTTACATTGTATTGCACTCACATGCCATGTAATATGCACGCAAGTGCGATTTTCCCATTGAAGTCATTGATGAAACTCTTAGGATCCCATCACACACGTGATTTTAATAAAAAATGCTTCGCATCGCCGTGAAAATCACACGTTGCCATGCGCCATATTGGGCCACGTTTCTGCGCCCCATATCGTGGTCGTCCATGTGAATGCAGCCTCATGTGCAGATTTCATTTGGGATTTCGGTGGAGAATTTTAATGAAGATTCAATGTGTGAAATTAGCCTAAAACTTATGTAGGAAAACCACGGTTTGAGGGGGCGGCAGACCAATAGTGCCCACCTGTACAGCTGTATGCATGGGCAGCAATGTGTGGTATTGTGATGTCACTGGTGTTTCCATGGTGTTGCAGTGAGGTCATAGGTGCTTCTGCTTCTCTATGCAGATAGAACCCGCCCACACAGGCAGTTCCTGCAGCAGCAGCACCAGCCCTGCTTCCGTCATCTGAGCTCCCCGGACCCTCCTGATAATGGCTCCTTCTCAGCGGTAGGCTGCTGGCACACAGGCATTGGGTCGCAGTTCACACTTTCTGTCTCTCTGCTCCGGATCTGTTTTCCCCCCATTGATTTCAGTGGGGTTTCAGAAAAACAGAAAGCAGATAGAAAGTCTTCTATTTGCTTCCGTTCTGTTAGGTTTTCAGTTTTTTGTTTTGGACGGGAAAATAGCGCAGTCTGCAGTGGTATTTTTTTGTCCAAAAAAAAGCACACCTGACGGAATTGAAGCAAAAGGAAGCCTTTTTCGTGACCGCCCTCGCGCGCTTCAACATCGACGCTGCCCACGCGACTGCCCCCTTCCGTAACCGCCCATGCCCGCTTCATCTTTGAAGCTCCCCACGCGACTGCCCCTTTCCGTAACCTCACTCACCCACTTCATCTTCAACGCTCCCCATGCTACTGCCCCCTTCCTTAACCACCCTTGCCTGCTTCATTTTTGAAGCTCCCCATGCGACAGTCCCCTTCCGTAACCTCACTTGCCCGCTTCCTGTTCGAAGGACCCCATGCGACTGCTTCTTTCTGTAACCGCCCTCGCCCGCTTCATCTTCGACGCTCCCCACGTGACTGCCCCCTTCCGTCACCGCCCTCGCCTGCTTCATTTTTAAAACTCCCCATGCGACAGCCCCCTTCCATAACTTCACTTGCCCACTTCCTGTTGGAAGGAACCCATGCAACTGCTCTTTCCGTAACCGCCGTCACCTGCTTCATCTTCGACCCTCCCCACGCGACAGCCCCCTTCCGTAACCGCCTTCGCCTGCTTCATTTTTGGAGCTCCCCATACAACAGCCCTATCCGTAACTTCACTTGCCCGCTTTCTGTTCGAAGGACCCCATGCGACTGCTCTTCCCGTAACCGCCCTCACCTGCTTTATCTGCGACGGACTCCACCAACTGCCCCCTTCTGTAACAGCCCTCACCCACTTAATCATCGACGCTCCCCACGTGAATGCCACCTTCCGTAACCGCCTTCGCGTGCTTCCTGTTTGATGGTCCCCACGTGACTGCCTTGATCTGTAACCGAACTTGATCGCTTCATTGACGCTCCCCATGCAATTGTCCCGTTCTGTAACTGCTCTCGCCCGCTTCATCGTCAATGCTCCCCGTGCGACTGCTCCCTTCCATATCTGCCCTTGACCGCTTCATTTGCGACAAACTCCACCAACTGCCTTGTTCCGTAACCGCCCTCGCCCATTTAATCATCAATGCTTCCCACGTGAATGCCCCCTTCCGTAACCGCCTTCGTCCGTTTCCTGTTTGATGGACCGCACACGACTGCCCTCATCTGTTACCAACCTTGATCGCTTCATCGACGCTCCCCATGTGATTGCCCCCTTCTGTAATTGCTCTCACCCATTTCGTCATCAATGCTCCCCACGTAACTGGCCCTTCCGTAACCCCCCTCCCCTCCTTTCTGTTCAATGGACCCCACACAACTGCCTCTTTTCATAACCGCCCTCGTCCGCTTCATCATCGACAAACCTCACAAACTGCCCCCTTCTGTAACCAACCTCGCCCACTTAATCATCGATGCTCCCCACATGAATGCGCCCTTCAGTAAACACTCTCTCGCCTGCTTTCTGCTCGATGGACCCCATGCAACTGCCCCCTTGTGTAACTGCCCCCGCCTGCTTAATCGTCACGCTCCTCACAGGACTACCCCCTTCAGTAAACGCCCCCCACCAGCTTCCAGTTTGACGGACCCCATGTGACTGCCCCCTTGAGTAACCGCCCTCGCCAGCTTAATCATCGATGCTCCCCACGTGAATGCCACCTTCTGTAAACGCTCTGTCGCCTGCTTTTTATTAGATGGACCCCATGTGACTGTCCCCTTGGGTAAATGACCCCACCCACTTAATCGTCACACTCCTCACGTGACTACCCCTTCAGTAAACGTCACCCGCCTGACAGACCCATTATGACTGCCCCTTTCCTCAACCGCCCTCGCCCGCTTAATTGATGACTGACCCGACTGCCACCTTCTGTAACCGCCCTCGCCCGCTTAATCGTCGACGGACCACATGTGACTGCCCCCTTCCATAACCGCCCTTGCCCGCTTAATTGACGACTAACCCGACTGCCCCCTTCTGTAACCGCCCTAGTCTGCTTAATCGTCGACTCACTCGCGCGACTGCCCCCTTCCGTAACCCCCTTAGCCCGCTTAATTGACGACTGACCCAACTGCCCCCTTCTGTAACTGTCCTCGCCCGCTTAATCGTCGACAGACCACACGTGACTGCCCGCTTAATTGCGATTGACCCGACTGCCCCCTTCTGTAACCGCCATTGTCCACTTAATCGTTGACGGACCTCACGCGACTGCCCGATTCTGTAACCGCCCTCGCCCGCTTCATGTGCGACGGGACTCACGCGACTGCCCCCTTCCGTAACCGCTCTCGTCCGCTTCTTGGGCGACGGGCCACACGCGATTGCGTGAACTTGATTCCTCTTTTTACGGGTTATTGGCACCTCATACTTTTCCAGGAGTTTCTATGTGTTTTGTGAAATTGTGGCCAAACTGTGAAAAATATGTGAATGTGCTCTTCCTTAAGATGGGTTCATTGTAGTCGTACCTGAAGACGTTTTATAAGGAGACCGGCTATAGTTCAGATATTTGTCTGTAGGGATGAGTTCCCTCTACGTAATGGAAAAGCAGAGCCCACCCTGCGCTATCCGGCTCTCCTGACACTACAACTCTAGAGGCCCCTTTAAACCAGCGGACTTGCGCGCACAAAATAGAAGCCGTTGATTCCAATGGTTTCGCTCTCGGTACCCCTACTAGTGCACACAAAATCAACCACAGCATACTCGATTTTTGTGCAGATTTGCACACCGAAGATCGCAACGACATCTATAAGTGGTGCGCCATTGCAGAAAATGCTGTACGATTCTACGAGGAAAGGAACACATCTGGAAGTCATCAGGCCGCCTTCACACTGGCGTGAAAGTCGTGCGAGGTTTGTGCGTTGCCTTCTTTTGAATGGTGTCATACACATTAGCGATGTCTTCCTGCATGGCACCGCGATGCGATGAGATAGGATGCAGGAAACAAATCGCAGCGTGTTCTATCTGGCCGCCAGGTCGCAGGTGGCAGCCCCACTGAAAACAATAGGAGAAGAGCGCAATCCTCTACCGCAGCTGTGAGAGTCGCAGCGGGGGATTCCCTTCATCCCCCCGAGTGAAAACGCTTTACATCCACGTGGCTTTTACATGGATGGCAAGGGCAATAGTGAGCCGTGATTTGCGACCCAATATCCTCCTTGCCAGTGTGACGGAGCCCTTACGCTAATTAGCCTTTAAAATCACGGTGGGGGTATGTGCCGTGCCCATGTGAGTTGGAGCTGCGAGCGCAAAAACGACAGTATTCTGCGCAAAAGCACATCGTTCATGGCACAAATGTGTTGTGCTTATGCGAACATTTTTGCGCATGCGTTCGTGTGAAAGGGGCCCTTATGTGAAAGTTGTTGGGGTGTAGTGGGGGCTTCACAACAGATAAACGGCCACAGGGTGCACACCACTGCCCCCTAGTGTAGTACACAGACAACTAAAGTGCAGTCACTCACCTACAGGCCTTCTTCATGGTGCATGCGCACATACGCTCGCCGCTATGGAGGGTATTTGTGCATGAACAAGCACGAAGTCTTTTTTCCCCCGTTTAAACTCCACGATATTGTGCATGGGCGAAAAAAAATCAGAAGCGCACCGCCGGGAGGGCCTTTTATTGCTTGAACGTAGGAATATAGCGCGTGAAACACGGCCGTTAAAACGAAACCATTGTTATCAATGGCTTCACTTCGTTGGGTGTGAAAACCCTTCGCAAATACAGGCATGTATCTAAGCGCTCTGCTGGCCTCACCCAGGCGTGTTCATGCGCAAGATTTGTGCGCGTAATTCACGGACTAAAACTGATTGTTTTTAATAGATTCATTCTCACTTTCGCTTTTACACGCGTAAAAGGAAAAAACACAGCTGGCTCTATTTTGCTGCGCAACTGCGCAAGGAATTGCAAGCACCAGGGGTAAAAAGCTGCGCTATTGCGTCCATATCTGCGCATACGCCCGTGTGGAGCCACCCCTATGAGGTGGCCCAGCTATGGGTGTGAAATGTGTGTCTCGGCTCAGCTGTACAAGGACATAGTGGTTTGGATGGATGTTTCAAAGAGCGCACGAGCGAGTGACGTCGCCGCTAATTTGTTCGCAGTTGTTTGCACTCGTGCAGAATGTTTAGACAAGGCAGATATGTTGAGAATCGTTCACTTCCCGTTCGGCGCTTCACATCCCGATGTATACACTGAGCGGGGAGCATCTAACGAGAAGTGAGCGAGCGCCGATGATGTTCATGCTGACTACTAAGCGCCAAAAAAAAACAAACGAAAAGTGCACAATCGCTAGCGTTTAGACAAAACGAGTATGGTGCACCTTCGTTTGTGAGTTTTGAGCGACAAACGTTACGTGTAAATGGGTCTGAAGTTCAGTTTTCTGCCACACCGCGGCGCTGTTTCTTGCTGTCATACAGTTTGTATAAACATCCGGTCGTTTCTCGTACTTGAGTTTGGTAAGTGTGAACCCATGGTTCAAGTGCAACGTGAATACCGGCATTGATTTCACAAACGGCCGCCTCGTCACAAGCAAATTATTTTTTCTGCAGTGTCGGCATTTTCCTATAAACTGCAAACAACAAGAATCAGCGCTGCTGTGTGGCAGAAAATTGCACTTACTCGTATGCCAGAAAAAACTTTGAACCTTCCTCTTTTCAGTGATGTAAGGATTGTGGACCCGTCTTTTGCAGGTTGTAACTAAATCCCCAAATCTGCTCCTTTTTTTTGAATAACCCTGTATCTCTCATATCTCTGTTTCTATCATCTAATATACTGCATACAATATCTTATACACATATATCTCATATCGAAAGACCCTTTAAACAGGATGTCTATTGGGCAATCCGACACAGACTCCGATAAGTTAGCGATTTCTCACTCAGGGCTCTGTCGGTGGCCACGTATACACGGGACGATCATTGCTGGAATCAGCTGTTTTCAGGGATTATTAGGGTGATAATCGCCCCTTAACCCCTTGAGTGGCATGTTTCCTATCACCCTGTCGTGCCCACCAGGGCAGGTTTTTTAAAATGGTCTAATCATTGAATTTCAACTAGTTTTGCAGTTGCGTCTCAAGAGCCATAACTTTTTCATTTTTCCATTGACATGGCCATATAAGGGCTTGTTTTTTGCGGGACAAGTTGTGATTTTTTAAACAGGGGGGAGGAAAAAAAGAAATGGGGAAAAAAGAAAAAAAGGGGCCATGTCATTAAGGGGTTAAATAATGTATTAACTTCCTTCTCTGGGTCATTACGATGCATGGATACCACATGTGTGATTGTATTTTTGATTTTTTTACAAAGTAAAGGGAGACAAGTGTTTTTTTTATTTTTTTAATAATTTTTTTACTTTTTTTTTTTTAATTTTTTTTATTTATTTATTTATTTTTTTTGTCCCTATAGGGGACTTCCACAGGGACCCATCAGGACCCCTGATCACATTCCGGGGGTCCGATGGTGACAGCCCTTTACATGCTGCAGTGACAGCCCTTTACATGCTGCAGTCACATAGACTGCAGCATGTAAGGGGTTAACACAGCAGAGATCAGAGGTTTTCTCTGATCTCTGCTGTTAGAGCTAGTACCTAGCTGTCCTCTGACAGCTAACAACTAGCTCTCCCGGCCACAGAGACCATCGGCTTGCTTCTGACAAGCCGATGGTCTCTATGGCAACCTGTAAACAAAGCAGGACATTGCCGACATGTCGGCAATATCTTCTGCTGGTTTTTCAAAGCCCTTGCACTGCTCTGTGTGGGTCTGTGCAGGCAGAGCACACTGTCACAGCTTGTGGCATTGTGCTCTGCAGCTCCCATAGTGATACATAGCCCGGAAATCTTCCGGGCTATGTTGCTATGAGCAGTGGAGCTCGGCCCCGGAAATTTTCCGGGCGTGCCACTCAAGGGGTTAATATATACAGTATCTATACCTATCCATTATTTATCTGATGTCTTCCTTATATACTAGACTATGGAAACCTTTGTACATGAAAAATCAATACACACCTATCTGCAGTCCCTGCAGGAAAAAATGATGCCCTTATTTATTTTTTGCTTTGAGTTTTCGTTGCCATGCACTTAAAATGCCTTATCGATCTTTTACACAGGATGGAATTACGCCGCAGGGCCCTATCAGCATTTGCAAGTCTTGCACCCCTATTGCTGTGCCCCTGCAAATCTCTACTTGACAGCTGCAATAAAAATGCATATTAGTCGTCATTGAGGGGTTAATCCCTCTTTTCGGGAACATGTCAGAACTGTGACTATACTGGGAAGTATGAGCCTCACGTCAGATGAGTTTACATCCTCATTAATCTGTCTCTTTGAGGTGAGAGCCCGGATGTCGGGGTGGCTTAGCTCCCTGACCCTCTGATTGCGCCATTGTTCTGGACTCCGCTGTAACGTTATTCTATAGACACGTCAAATCCCGGAAAGTTTAATTATCCTGTCAAGTCACTTCCGCAATATTTCAAAAGGTAATTAAAATTACCCGTGCATTTTAGTAGAAAGTCTATAGAAAGCTTGTGTCTGGCAGAAAATCAACAGCGCTGCTTTGCTTAAGAAGAAATGATGGGACCGGAATCGTAAAAATATTAATGAAAACGTAGAAAGGCAACCAGAAAGCAGCAAAACAAACTCTGCAGGATTTCCCTGTTTGCTTCCCTCCTACTCCTTGCCACAGTTGGGGCCCTGTTACAGGTTTCGCATTGGGGCCCAGAAGCTTCAAGTTATGCTTCTGGTTGCAAGGAGCCTCCTGGTTGCGTCCATAGTGACAAAGTATAAACTGTGGGAAGCCAGGGCTCCATAGTGAAGTTGTACTGAGAAGAGACAATAGCTGGCAGTGCTGGATCGGGGGGCCTGGGACCCACCAGTAGAAGTGACTCCGTTATATGCCTGATCACTTGGGGCCTTTGGGATATAGTAACAGTGTTTTCATCACAGTTTTTCAAGAGGTATAACTTTTTTTAAATGTTCCCCGTTGTAGCTGTATAGCAGCTTATTCTTTTCCTGGCACTGTTGGGGGGTATGTATACCGTAGGTTATTGATTTAGGACAGTGTTCCCCCCCACTCCAGGCCTCAGAGACCCCAACAGGTCATGTTTTCAGCATATTCTATGTGTGGATAATCTGCACCATTTTCCGCCATGTGTGGGAATTGGCGTTATTCTATCTGCAGGCAGGGCTGGTTTTAGAGGAAGTGTTGCCCCGGGCAAAAATAGAAATAGAGCCCTAAATACTGAAATACTGCATAAGCAACACAGACACACATTCAAGATATTCAGGAGGCGGAGTGCTGCAGAGCTGAACTCTGGGACTTCCAGGGGCGTTGCTAAAAATATATATATATTCAGATACATTTCTAGTTATCAAATATGAGGTCTAAATATTCCCACCATGCAAAGATAACATATTACCGCCATCTATACTTCTTTATTCTACTGTTGGGCTGCCTACACACGGGCGAGCGCGATATCGGGCCGAGAAACGTGTCTCAATATCGCGCTCGGTAACCTGCATTGTACACGCATATGCGAGGCGATTTTTTTAGTCAAAAATGTCTCGAATCGCATCTGTGAAATTCCAATCCTTTTGCGTGAATTTCACGTGTGTCAGAGGATGGGAAGTGATTCCCATTGATTTCCATCACACTCGCAGGCACATGGCACTGCATGGCAGAGCTATGCGAGGCATTAAAGGTCCCACTGAAGTCAATGGGCGATGCATTCAAAGGAATGCGAAGAGATGGGACAGGCCACGATTTTTTTTCACACTGCTCGAGACTGTTGGCCGTGTGAAAGCGGTCTTAAGGTTGTTGTCTGGAAGGCTAATTGCACTTGGGTGAGTGTGATATCGTACCGTGGAACTCGTGTTCGCCAACGCGCGATGTCCCCACAGATGCAAGGCGTTATTTGAGTTAAAACCGACTCATAGCCCTTCAGGAGGATTGTGAAGTGTTTCCTATTGTTTTCAGGCGTGCACCTCGGACGCCGTGCGAGGCAGCGCCACCCCACAATGGGGGATGAGTTCCGAGGGAACGCCCAAAGACATGACATGCCGCTACAAGTGTATGACGCCATTTAACGTACAAATCTCGCACGACAAAATCTGAGCACAAATTTGGAATCAGCAGCCAAAACTCTGTAGAGGCGGCTTCACACCAGTCTGCGGGTGCAAAATCTGTTTCAATGAGCTCCTTCTCACTGCTCCTTTTTGAGTGCGCATTCCACGTTGTGCGGGGAAAAAAGCAACATACTGTATTTAAAATCACAGAGGTGAGGAAAAAGAAAAAAAAACACATTCACTGAAAAAGCCAAAAATACAATACCTGAAGGTCTGCAAAGCAGACACGGTCGCCATAGGCACGATCGCCATAAGGCAGGCACAATCGCCACCGGCACAATCGCCGTAGGGCAGGCGCAATGGCCATAAGCCCTGAAGATATGTAGTCAGCCAGACAATAATGTGTGGAGGAGCAGCTTGTTCCTGGCAGGCTAATATGCAGTCACTCACTCAACCCAGCCCAGAATGGGGAGGAGTGACTGCATATACTATTAGCCTGCACATGTGAACGA
Organism: Eleutherodactylus coqui; assembly: GCF_035609145.1. Taxonomy (NCBI): domain Eukaryota; kingdom Metazoa; phylum Chordata; class Amphibia; order Anura; family Eleutherodactylidae; genus Eleutherodactylus; species Eleutherodactylus coqui. The sequence continues at coordinate 312,874,442 of NC_089838.1, read as the reverse complement.
TACCAAAGATGTCAGCCATAGATGGGTGGTGACCCACCATACAGGATATCAACCCTACAGCCTGGGTTGATATCCTGTATGGTGGGTCACCACCCATCTATGGCTGACATCTTTGGTATCGTTCACATGTGCAGGCTAATAGTATATGCAGTCACTCCTCCCCATTCTGGGCTGGGTTGAGTGAGTGACTGCATATTAGCCTGCCAGGAACAAGCTGCTCCTCCACACATTATTGTCTGGCTGACTACATATCTTCAGGGCTTATGGCCATTGCGCCTGCCCTACGGCGATTGTGCCGGTGGCGATTGTGCCTGCCTTATGGCGATCGTGCCTATGGCGACCGTGTCTGCTTTGCAGACCTTCAGGTATTGTATTTTTGGCTTTTTCAGTGAATGTGCAACATACTGTATTTGGTGCGCATTTGTGCACTAAACGTCCCATAGGAGTCTGAGGGGGGTATACACAAAAATACTGTGCATCCTCTCGAACACCGGCAATTAATTTGGCTTAATAGACATTTAAATCAGCCATTTAATTGTCAACTAGCGGTGCCTGCGCAAACATGCCCAGTATTCATGCAGGAACACCAGCAAAAACACTGCATTTTGTCAATTATGTGGATTTTGTTGGGTTTCTAACTCCGGAATGTTCTGCGGAACGTCTAACGGAATTTATTGCATTTTGTTTTGCAGACTTTAATTGCAGAATTCCATTTCCCGTGTGTCAGAAATCCACAACAATTCCACAAGACGTCTTTAATTCTGCAGCAGAAAGATTTACCTCTGCACAATTGAATCTTGTGGTCTTGAAGTAAAGACGTGCAGATCTTAACAGGTGCGGAATTCACGCCCCATAGGGGTAATACTGTGACGTAGAAATGTCGCCACGGACCAAATCTGAGTGGTAAGCACCCTCAGGCTGGATTCACATAATCGTATGAGTATTTGGGCCGCCTTTCTGAACATCGGACGCTGCGTATTTATTCGTACAACTGTGTTTTTTACGGTATAAAGAATCATGCACGATGCTCTCAGTGATTAAAATGGCCAATTAGGTTAATGAGTTCAAAATGTGTCATTTCCCTTTGTAAATGTGCAGGAAAATAGAGCATGCTGCTTTTTTTTGAGCAATGGAATTGTGCACACAAAATATGTGAATGTGAACAAACCCATTAAAATCAATGGGTTCTATTTCTCTGTGTACTGCAGGCGAAAATACATCTGTGTGAATCCGGCCCCAGCTGCACTGACTGGGTAGATCAGGGAAATGTGGTGGATATACTATATCTTGACTTTAGTAAAGCGTTTGATAAAGTAGCTCATACCATACTTATTGGAAAAATAACCAAATATGGAATTAACAAAGCAACTGTTAGGTGGATTCACAATTGGCTGAGTGATCGTACTCAGAGTGGGCATAAATGGCTGCACATCCAAGTGGAAGAATGTATCAAGTGGGGTACCACAAGGCTCTGTCCTAGGAGCAGTGGTGTTCAACATTGTTATAAATGATCTGGAGGAGGGAATTGAGGGGAAACTGATGAAATGTGCTGATGACACAAAGCTAGGAGGGATAGCTAACACTAGGGAAGAGAAAAGATCCAAAAAAGATATAGAAAAGCTTGAACAGTAGGCGGCGACTAACAGAATGGTATTTAACAAGGAGAAATACAAAGTCCTACATCTGGGCAAGAAAAATGAAGAAAGCCCATACAGAATGTGAGGAATTCAGCTAAGCAGCAGCACATGTGAAAAAGACTTGGGTATACTAATAGATTATAGACTGAACATGAGTCAGCAATGTGATGCAGCAGCCAAAAAGGCAAACAGAATTCTGGGATGTATTAAGAGAAGCATAGAGTCTAGATCACGTGAGGTAATTATCCCCCTCTACTCTTCCTTAGGCCGCCTGCAGACGGCCGGGTCGGATGCCACTGCGAGAATTCTCACAGCGGGACCCGAAACAAGCCCCTGCAGGTACCAGTACGGCGCTCACCTCTCCCACGGCTTTGGCTCTTTGATGTGCCAGCTGCCGGCCAGCCGGAACTCTGTGAGACCCGCACAGAAATAAAACATGCGGCAATTTGTTTTCCGCGCGTGATTTCACGCGGACAAATCATGGCCGTCTGCCTAGGATTGCATTTTTTAACGCAATCCTATGGCAGCTTCCACAGGTGGAAATTTATAAAAGACATAGACAAACTGGAGCAAGTTCAGAGAAGAGTTGCCAAGATGGTGAGCGGTCTGCAAATCATGTCCTATGAGGAAGGGTTAAAGGATCTGGGAATGTTTAGCTTGTAAAAAAAGAAGGCTGAGAGGAGACTTAATAGCTGTCTACAAATATCTGAAGGGCTGTCACAGTGCAGAGGGATCAGCCCTATTCTCATCTCTACAAGGAATGACTAGGAGCAATGGGATGAAACTGAAAGGGAGGAGACAGATTAGATATTAGACAGTGAGGGGATCAATGAGTGGAACAGGGTGCCACAGGAGGTGGGGAGTTCTCCTTCAATGGAAGTGTTCAGAGGCTGGACAGACATCTGTCTGGGATGATTTAGTGATCCTGCACTGAGCAGGGGGTTGGACCCGATGATCCAGGAGGTCCCTTCCAACTCTATGATTCTATGCAGCTACTAGGTGTGGTCACATAGTAGAGTCAAGATTGCAGTAACAGAACAGCAGAGCTAAATAAGTCCCCAGGATCAGATGGCAAAAGATCATCATATGCAGGGGCAGAAAGTGACTACTAATTGGAACGTGGTGAGGTAAGTTTATGATAATTTGAAGCCACACGGGTGTATTTGCACACGGACTTGTGAATGGGAGTTTTTTGTTAATGTGATGCGATTTTTTACTGGGAAAACTTGTGAGTTTCACTTGTCTGAAAAACTTACTGCAATGCAAAGAGTACAATATGTTACTATGTAATATGGGTCCGAGTTACTTGGACCCATATCACTCACAGCCATGCGAATGCATCCGTATGCGTTTCTTCCACCCAGCCCACTGCCCTAGCCTTGTATCTACAGATGTAGCGATATTTAACATGACAGGTAAGGCACTGTGCTATTAATGTAGTGCCCATTTATAAAATACTATTAGAGTGGCGCAGCGCGTTAATTGCTTAGCTTGCCGTCTGTCATATTAATGCTACAAACATCTATAAATATTATGGTCAAGACACAATTAAGGGTGCAGCTATGAGAGGGCCCTTTTACACAGAACTATTTGTTGGAGTTTCTCGCAGAATCGCGGATATCTGAATGATTCAGTATAACTGCCTAGACGAACCCAACGGCGAACGCTGATTTGTTCGCTTATCATTTGTCGTTCGGCTTCTGCAGGCATAAAAACAGAGCAGCGATTGGCCTCTGTAAACAGGCAGTGGCTCGTCAATGAAGGACTGCCTTTTTACTGTGAATGGAGGCAATGACCTTCCTTGGGAAGACTGTCAGTCACTTCTGCACACGATATTCCCCTCGTGTAAAATGGCCCAAAGAGGCTGTCATTCATATGCCTGGGGCCGTTTAAAGAGGGCCCGGACTGCTGGTCTAATTCCCGTTGCTAGTAAGAAGTGAGAACGTATGGTAGACTCCCCATTCTGGAGCCAATAAGAGAATGGGGAATTGGCCCAGGGGTCAGTAAAAAAAAGAGGAAATGATCAACAGGCCCTTCAGGGTTTCTAAACCTACCACCACATTGGGGGGCCCAGTTTTATTATGGCTACGGGCTCCACCTCTCTACTATATCTGCACTGAGCAGAGTGGCTTGTTCACAGCCTCCTGGCACACGGCAAGTGGAGAACTCGCCCTGGACGGCTTTCTTGTCATGTGTTATCCAAGGGACAAAAACAACTATAAATAATGCATTATGCATCCAACTAAAGTAATAAAATAAGGACATCTGTACATTTCGTTTTATATGTCCCATTAATGAAGTTTAATAGCGGGGTCATCAGTGTAAAAGAGACTTGATAAAGACTGAGCACTCCCATCCTTATCAAATTAAAGCCGGTCAACTTCCACATAGTCAACCTATTGTGGGCAATAACTCTGCAAGAAAGCCTCAGTACTGTATATAGTGGTATATAATACCGGATTCATCAGAGAGGGTCAATAAATTAGAGATAGTGACATCATTATGTTTCCAGCTCAGTAACGGATATTGTAGGGAATAAATCATGCTATCAAAATGTCCAATCAGTCAAAGCAAGGCCGGAGCGAGGGGTCTGCGGAGTCTGTATTACATTAGGGAGAAGATGTTCAGTGTGAGATACAGGCTTATTACCATTCTATTAATGTATCTCCACAGCCGGGAGCTGCAAGGTCCTGCTGTGATCTAGACCAGCGTTTGATGTGCAGATGTTGGGCCTATTTGGTGGAGGCAGGGGCAGGGATCTAAGACATTGTCATTTCAAGTCTGAACATATATGCAAATGAGTGATGGAATACTCCTCCATATCGCCACCTATTGGAGGATTATTCTATTACTCATTTGCATAGCCTTTTTCCCAGGAATCACTGCATGGCCTATAAGACTCTCTTCGCCCTTTCGGTGCTCTCCATATGGAAAAACACTACCCCCTTGACTCAATTCTGAACGTAGATAAAATTCCAGAAACTAGTCACATTACTTTCCCCAATAGACCGATTATTGATTGGTAATCAGTCAGAAAAATTATCTGCCTTATTTAAGGGGAATTTCTGGGACTACACTATTGAAGATCGATCATCAGGATAGGTCAGCAGTAGCTGATTAGCGGGAGTCTGTTGCTTGAGATCCCCATCCACCAGTTGATTGAGAAGGCCGCAACGATTTTGTGAGTGCCGCGGACTCTTCTCCGGCCTGTGACATCACATACATCAGTCAGCGCTGTGTCTGGTAGGCTCTGCAATAACAGCAGTGCTTAGTTGAGCGACATTGCCACTTCATTCAGCTAAGTGGCGGATCCCCACTGATCAACTATCAATGACTATTCTGAGGATTAGGCCGCCTGCACACGGCCGGATTTGCATTGCGGAATCTGGTGTGGGCATCCGCCTCCGGATTCCGCATCAAATATAGCCCATAGCACGCTATGGCAAATTGCGATTTCATCTCCATGAGCGTAAATCGATGCAATTTTCGCGGAGAAGAAATCGCAACATGCTGCGATTCTTGGACTCTGAACGAACAGCTTCCATTGAAGTCAGTGGAAAACGTCCAATCCGCAGGCTTTCTGCAATAAGCAGTGATTTAAAAAAAAAAATCTGTACTGCGTATGTCCGATGGCTCACTGTGCGGACTATCCGCAGTACAGCAAGAAGACTTCTGCGCAGATGCCAGCTGGGCATAGGGTCAGATTCTGCATGCGGAATCCGACCGCCCATGCGCAGGCGACCTTGGTGTTGAGTGTACTGAAACAGTCAAATCTTGCTAGAAGTTTGGTTAGGCGTGAACCGAACCTCAGGCAGTTCGTCTTGGCTGAAGCTGCAAAACGGAAAAGAGGGAGAAGAAGGAAAAAGAAGAAGAAAGAAAATGAAGAAGAAGGAAAAAGATTGTTTCTTTTCCTACTCCCTTCTTTTACTTTCTCCTTTACCCTTCTTGTTTTGCAGCCTTCTCCTTTTTCTCTGGACTTCTTTTTCCTGCTTTCTCTTTTTCAGTTTTTTTCCTTCTTCGTCTTTTTTCATCCTTTTACTTCTTCTCTTTCCTTCTCCTTTTCCGTTTTTCTTTCTCCTTTTTTTCTGTCTTTTTCCTTCTTTCTTCATTAACATTGCCTTAAAAACAGCTAAAAAGTACCTAGAAACATTCCTAGGTGCCCTAAGAGTATTATACAGGGTTACTATGGCCTTTAGAAAGTTTTAGACAACAATTTTAGAGGTATTGGTGAAGTCCTGGTTCAGGTCTAACTAATTCATATTGAACAGAAATTCCAGCAAACTGGCCAAACTGAACTTTTCAAAAGTTCACTCCTCACTACTGAGGATAGGTTACCAGCAGGGTACTGCTAGAAAACACCTTTAACCCAGCTGATAGTCATTGTTAGCTGAAGCGCATGGTACAAATGGTCAATCTGTGACCACTTAGTTATAGGGAGTGCAGAGAACGTACCTAGACATCGGCGTCTGAGGGGTTCTATAACAGGAGTGTTATAAATGGTATATGGTAGGTGGAGGCCCAGAAGTTACAGCACTGCGCAAATGCTTTGGGCAGAAGTGGAGAAAATGCTGCAAAGTAAGAATGCTTTCAAAAAAAGAAGCATCGATAGTTTATTTTTGTTACTTAACAAAATGAAAAGTGAATGAATAGAAGAGTAATCTACATCACATCAATATTTGGGGTGACGCCCTTTTGTCTTCAAAACAGCATCCGTTCTTCTAAATTCAGTTGCACAAACCAGGGATTATGTAGGATTATAGTCAGGTGTGTGATTAACCAATTATGCCAAACAGGTGATAATGATCATTTTCATATGTAGATTGAAATACAGTAATTAACTGAAACAGCTGTGTAGGAGGCTTAAAACTGGGTGAAGAACAGCCAAACTGTGATACAAAGGTGAGGTTGTGGTTTGAATGGTTAGGCCAAGGTCTAGGTCAGCCCGCCTTGAGAGGCACACCATCCTTTTGCTCGAGGAATGGAGCATACTACAATCGGCATTCTATAAGCTGTCTGTAATGTTACTGATTGCACTGCCCTCTCAGAGGGACCTGTTCCTATGTTTTCTTTTTCTATAAAGAATTTATAAAAAAAAAAAAGGTGAGGTAGTGGAAGACAGTTTCATGTCACAGAAGAGAGACATGACAGCATTCAAGGTACAAAATTAAAAGAACATTATTCCTTAAAGGACATAATAGCAATGTATCAACCATACATAACAGTATCACATATTCCTTAGAGGAATAACGACGTTCTATGATTCTAGATTGGATCCATGGATTCTGGTTCCAGGTGACTGCGCATATGTTGCCTCACTATTAATGTACTCTGAATTGTGCTGCTGGCACACTGCTTGTTTCTACATCAGTTTCATATCACAGGTCATACACCATGGCAAAACAGAGCACAGCGAGAAGACACAAGGTAATTAGTGCATCAGTTAGGTCTCTCCCATGCACAGATTTCAAAACAGCACAAACAAACATATAACACTGAGGACCGCAGACTGAGTGGTCGGCCAAGGAAACTTAGTGCAGCAGATGAAAGACACATCATGCTTACTTCTCTTCGAAATTGAAAGATATACAGCAGTGGCATGAGCACAAAACTGGCAGAAACCAGTGGGACCCAGGTACACCAATCTATTACTGTTTGGAGGAGTCTGTCCAGAAGTGGTTTGAACATGGAAACAAGGCCTAGTCACTAACTACGCACAAAAACACAGGAACCGGGATGCAGAAAATGGCAGCAGGCGCTCTGAACAGATGAGTCAAAATGTGAAATATTTGGCTGCAACAGAAGGCAGTTTGTTCCCCAAAGGACAGGAAAGCAATAATGAGTGTCTGCAGGCAGCAGTGAACCATGGTGGACAGCGGTACAATAATGAGTGTCTGCAGGCAGCAGTGAACCATGGTGGACAGTGGTACAATAAGGAGTGTCTGCAGGCAGCAGTGAACCATGGTGGACAGTGGTACAATAACGAGTGTCTGCAGGCAGCAGTGAACCATGGTGGACAGCGGTACAATAATGAGTGTCTGCAGGCAGCAGTGAACCATGGTGGACAGCGGTACAATAAGGAGTGTCTGCAGGCAGCAGTGAAGCATGGTGGACAGCGGTACAATAACGAGTGTCTGCAGGCAGCAGTGGCTGGTGCATGATGGACAGCGGTACAATAATGAGTGTCTGCAGGCAGCAGCAAAGTATGGTGGAGAGTGGCACGATAATGAGTGTCTGCAGGCAGCAGTGACACATGGTGGAGGTTCCTTGCAAGTTTGGAGCTCCATTTCAGTAGATGGAGTTGGGGATTTGTGTCCTTAATACTAAGTAATACAGACAGATCCTTATTCATCATACAATACCATCAGGGAGGGGTCTGATTGACCCAAATGTATTCTGCAGGAGGACAACAACCCCAAACATCGACCAATGCCATGAAGAACTATTTTCAGTGTAAAGAAGAACAAGGAGTCCTGGAAGTGATGATATGTCCCCGCAGAGCCCTGATCTCATCATCATCCAGTCTGTCTGAGATTACATGAAGAGACAGAAGGATTTGAGCGAGCCGACATCCACATAAGATCTGTGCTTAGTTCTCCGAGATGTCTGGAACAACCTCCCTGCTGAGTTCCTTGAAAAGCCATGTGCAAGTGTATCAAGAAGAACTGATGCTGGTGTGAAGGTAAAGGGCGGTCACAGCAAACATTGATCTAATTTACATTTTTCTATTGTTTAACCCCTTAAGGACATTGCCTATTTTGGGCTTAAGGACGCAACGATTTTTGGCGGATTTTCATCTCCATTTTTCAAAAGCCATAACTTTTTTACTTGTCCGTTCAGGCAGCCGTATAAGGGCTTGTTTTTTGCGTGGCAAGCTGTAGTTTTTATTGGTGCCATTTTTGGGTACATAGACTATATTGTAAAACTTTTATAATTTTTTTATGATAACAGGGAGAGAAAACGCATCAATTCTGCCATAGATTTTTTTTTTTACAGTGTTAATCATGCAGCATAAATGACACAATCCATTTTTTCTGCGGGTACAATTACAACGAAACCAAAATTCTTAATTTTTTTTAGGTTTTTCCACTTTTTTGTGATAAAAAAAACCCTTTTTTTGGAAATCTATTTTTTTTCTAAATCGCTGCATTCAAAGTCCAGTAACTTTTTTATTTTTCCATGGACGGAGCTCTGTGCGGGCTTAATTTTTGCGAGACGAGCTGTAGTTTTTAGTGGTACCATTTTGGGGAATATACGGCTTTTTTGATCACTTTTATTGCATTTTTTGGGAGGGAGTTTTTTGACGCGTTTTGTCGTGCAGAATAAAAAGCGTATTCAACTTATTGTACACATCGTTACGGACGCGTCGATACTAAATATGTGCCATTTTAATTTTTTTATGCTTATTTGAAAGAAAAGCATAAAAAAAGTTTTTTTTTACATTTTTCTTTTTTTTAACATTTTTATTATTATTTTTTTTTAACACAATTTGTATCCCTTTGGGGCACTTACAGTATAACACTGATGATCGCTGTGATAAGGCATGGCAGGGTTACTTCCCTGCCATGCCTCATCGCTTAAACAGCGATCATAGGCTTTGGCAACACAGGACGCCGCCATCTGGCGTCCTGTTGCAATGGCAACAGGCCGGGCTCTCTGCGATTATATCGCGAGAGCCCGGCAACTTCACAGAGGGAGCGTGCTCCCTCTGTGAACCCTTCCCATGCCGCGATCTACATAGATCACGGCAGGGAAGGGGTTAACAGCGGGGGGCGCATCTCCGAGGCCGGCTCCCGCTGCTCAGATGTGATGCTTTCTATTTTACATCGGATGGACGTTTTCTTCTTCTAGACGTTTGTAATGTATTGTACTGACCTCTGACTGTTGCTTTCCATCTCATATCTATGGTGAGCTCTAAAGGCGCTCTTCCAGCAGTTTTGACCCCTTACATAGGCACATGATGAACATACCCATGTTGATGGTCATACTACTTGTATGACCGAAGAATTAATTTATGCAGAATTTTGGAAATAGAGAGCAAAATAAAAATATGCCAGGAAGACAGAGAGCGGAGCAGAAATAGCTGGAGCTCAAGGAATACCGACACCTTAATAGCCGTGGAGCGGCACAAGGCAAGGAGCTGTCCAGCTTCTCAGGAGAGCGGGGAAGAACTCAGGGACTTTACACTGATCTGAATAGACAGGTCTCTACTGCTTCTTATTGCCAGACTGAAAACAATGCATTTCCTCTTTCTTGATAGTGCAGCCACCTAGCTTAGTTAAACATTTTGCTGCTCGGACGATTTTCACACTTTTTGACAAAGCCTGAACTATAAAATAAAACAAATCCTATTACACCCCATTCTTAAATGTCTGCTGAAAGGAGTCGCGTGGCGTAATTTGAAATTGCAACCCAGCATTTTACACTCATGGGTGCCTTCGTGTAATTTTGCATAGAAGCAAAAAAAAAAAAATCTAAAAAGAAATGCAGAAAATGTTATGCTTGCGGCTAAAATCCTGATCCAGCAGAGACTGAGACTCATACAGGGGGTGGACAAAAATATGGAAACACTGTACGAAATGCACTGGATTTTAATCATTAGCACTCAGCTGCCCTTTTGACCCCTGCTTGTCTGAGAGCTTTCTTACTAAATTTGTGTTTACTTCACCTCTTGCCCTGCTCTGGGTGGTTTTGGGAGGCAGCTGGTAACAGCAGCTGAGTGGCTCAAACCCCTGACCAATGGGACCTTGTTGCTCAGGCAGATGGTCACTTCTGCCCGACAGCAGCTGTGTCATATCACCTCCACTTAAAAATCGGTCTCTACATGTCGTATTGAAATATAACTTATATACCCATGTAACTTAAGGCATGTGTTTTGTACACTCTTACGCACAAATCTTCAATATCTAGTAGAATTAAGGAAATAGGAATTGAAATTCTCTCCCGGTGGTATAAGGTCCCTTCCAGCTTGCACTTCCTTCTGCCCTCGATATCCCAAAGATGTTACAGGTGCAAAGCTGAGCAGAGTACAATGCTCCATATATTTTGGGACTGCCCGATGCTGGCAGATATCTGGGAAGGAGTTTGGCGTATAACCTGTTAATTCACTAACTATACACTGCCAAAATCTCCTGTTGCACCTCTGTGATATTCCCCTGTCCCTATACAGATGCTTGTTGGTTCGCCATGTGGTCAACGCAACCAGAGCTTGTATTGGCCTGATGTGGAGGCAGACGTCACCGGCTCACCGCCATCATTGGCCTTTTGGGTTAATACATTTCAGGAGATTATGAGGACGGAGGATCCTACAGACTCTGGAGAAGCTCACAACATCCTGGTTCTGTTGGATTGAGTGTCAAGACTCCTCACCCTGATCCATGAAGTGCGGTACTTCTCCCTCTGTGGATTACATATTACTTTTCCCCTCTTCTTTGCGTTCTTTCTTTCCCACCTATCCCTGGGAGCCTTGTTCTGTCCTTGGCTCTTGTATTAAGTACCATCTTTCTGTCACATGTTGAGCAGCCGGAGGTCATGTCTATCATGTGTCACACTGCACTATCCTTCTCCTTGGAATGTATTCCGCCTGCAAAACGATGATTTCATTCTGTTTATTGTCTATATTTGAAAATCTATATATATAAATAAATGTCTGTCTGTCTGTCCTTTATGCATTACTACACCATTCATCTAATCGCCAGGAGACTTTGGGAAGTTGCTGAGTACACTCCTGGGAAGATTATAGGAATAGTACATCTATCCTACGATAAGTGGCGCACGTGCGAGCATCGTCGACAGTTATGCCCCCCAGACAAAGATCGTTTGATTTCCATCTCAAGCATGAAAGCAAAAGGCATTACGAGCAACGGGATGAGTGTTCAACTACAAAATGATGCATCCGCCGAACGTTTCGCAAGACAATTGCTGGATATTGAGAATGCTGAGGTAAAATGAAAGCTGTGCTGTGATTGGTTGTTATATATTATACTGAGGTAATATGAAAGCTGTGCTGTGATTGGTTGTTATATATTATACTGCTGAGGTAAAGTGAAAGCTGCGCTGTGATTGGTTGTTATATATTATACAGCTGAGGTAAAATGAAAGCTGCGCTGTGATTGGTTGTTATATATTATACTGAGGTAATATGAAAGCTGCTGTGCTGTGATTGGTTGTTATATATTATACTGCTGAGGTAACATGAAAGCTGCGCTGTGATTGGTTGTTATATATTATACAGCTGAGGTAACATGAAAGCTGCACTGTGATTGGTTGTTATATATTATACAGCTGAGGTATAATGAAAGCTGCGCTGTGATTGGTTGTTATATATTATACTGCTGAGGTAACATGAAAGCTGCGCTGTGATTGGTTGTTATATATTATACTGCTGAGGTAACATGAAAGCTGCTGTGCTGTGATTGGTTGTTATATATTATACTGCTGAGGGAACATGAAAGCTGTGCTGTGATTGGTTGTTATATATTGTACCGCTGAGGTAAAATGAAAGCTGCGCTGTGATTGGTTGCTATATATTATACTGCTGAGGTAACATGAAAGCTGTGCTGTGATTGGTTGTTATATATTATACAGCTGAGGTAACATGAAAGCTGCGCTGTGATTGGTTGTTATATATTATACTGCTGAGGTAACATGAAAGCTGCGCTGTGATTGGTTATTATATATTATACAGCTGAGGTAACATGAAAGCTGCGCTGTGATTGGTTGCTATATATTATACTGCTGAGGCAACATGAAAGCTGCGCTGTGATTGGTTGCTACTTCTTATACTACTGAGTTTACATGAAAGCTGTGCTGTGATTGGTTGTTATATATTATACTGAGGTAACATGAAAGCTGCGCTGTGATTGGTTGCTATATATTATACCGCTGCGGTAAAATGAATGCAGCGCTGTTATTGGTTGCTATTTTTTATATTGCTGAGGCAGAATAAAAGTTGTGCTGTGATTGGTTGTTATTTCTCTTACTGCTGAGGTAACATGAAAGCTGCGCTGTGATTGGTTGTTATTTCTCTTACTGCTGAGGTAACATGAAAGCTGTGCTGTGCTGTGATTGGTTGTTATATATTATACAGCTGAGGTAACATGAAAGCTGTGCTGTGATTGGGTGTTATATATTATACCGCTGAGGTAACATGAAAGCTGTGCTGTGATTGGTTGTTATATATTATACAGCTGAGGTAACATGAAAGCTGCGCTGTGATTGGTTGTCATATATTATACTGAGGTAATATGAAAGCTGCTGTGCTGTGATTGGTTGTTATATATTATACCGCTGAGGTAACATGAAAGCTGTGCTGTGATTGGTTGTTATATATTATACAGCTGAGGTAACATGAAAGCTGTGCTGTGATTGGTTGTTATATATTATACCACTGAGGTAACATGAAAGCTGTGCTGTGATTGGTTGTTATATATTATACCGCTGAGGTAACATGAAAGCTGCGCTGTGATTGGTTGTTATATATTATACAGCTGAGGTAACATGAAAGCTGTGCTGTGATTGGTTGTTATTTATATATATAAAAACGAATGTATGTATGTCTGTCTTAGCAGCAACGCGTGACAGGTAAGCTAGCGTTAAATAAAATAATAAAAGTAGTGGATACTTCAAACAAACTTCCAGAAGACGTCATTGGAAAATGAACAATAATTGAGTTCAAACTGCCTGGGATAAGCTTAGAGCTATCCAATACTGATTCATTGTATACAGGCTGTGAAAGTATAAAGTATTCTGTGTTACACTTGTAATTTAAAGGGTTACAATAGCTCGGGCTGAAGCAGCACAAACCTTGACTGACTGTCCCTGTAAGTCAAGAATGATGTGACAAGATTAGGTAGTGCAAAAAAACAAAACAAACAATGACATTTTCTTTATTCCATCCAGACGCACAAAAGACAGCGGCGTTTCGACTCACTTGAGTCCTTTATCAAGCATAAAAAAACAGATATACTGACTTTCTTGTATAATCCAATGTGCAACATGAACACAAATCACACACAGGTGGACAAATAGGGAAACACCCAAATAATTAGACCACAAGTGATCTTACCCTTAGCTGACCCTGTGGTGAGGGTTGACCGTTTCCAGAAGACTATAGTTAGTCATAATGTAAGATAATGTAAATAGCATGGCACATTATTTATTTGTCAGTGTTGGACTTTGTAATGATTTGCAGCGCTTAGGGAGTTTGTCCACTGTGATTGGACACTATACTTTCCTTTGTTATGTTGTGCACTATAAATAAAGTCAACACTGGGCTAGGCTTTTAAGAAACATCACAGAGGTGACTTCACACAGTTAATGTATCTTGTTCTTTCTCCAATGATCATCATTAATTTATTTAGACACATGAGATAACTCCGATACCATTAGCCTTATTGCCAATTCTAAATTTAAAGGAGTACTCCTACAAGACTAAACCTCAAATTTTATTACATAAACAATACAATGAGGATACACATAAAACACAACTAAAGTCTCAGGTATATAAATCCAATTGTAGCTTAACAGGTGTAGTAGCTGTATAGAGCTAGAGAGTAGTCAGAGGAGAGCCAGCAACGGTAGGTATCAGTTCGCAGAACAAGGAAAGAGGCGGGTAGCGTTGTCAGGAGGGATGCCAGAAGTTGGACAACAGGAGGTCTCAGTTGTTTGTAGAAGAGCACGCTGGCAGTGGAGCTTGACTAAGACTGTGGAGCACAATAATCATGCACTGAGGGAGCGTCAGGGCCAGGCTTTTATAGAGTGCCTAATCAGAAGCAAAGGCGCGGTCAGGACAGGGGAACAGATCAGTAAACACAGGGTCATTACTAGGCTTTAGTAGAGGAGCTGTCCAAAGGGCTGGGTAGCTCAGTGGGGAGAGCTGCCGACTAGAGAACAGGTAGTTCCAGGTATGATCCCTGACACCAATATTTTAATCATCTTAACTGGCATATTAATAAATATGTCTTTCAAAAATAGGGTTCCACCACGTAGTAAAGAAACAAACTTTTCCTCAGCATTTTCTTTCTCTTTCTAGGTAGGGCTCTCAGGCTGTCAACACACCATTATCCTGCTACATAATTGCACAGTAGGCATATTAGTGCATGTAATTACCTACTATAATGAGCGTAGATGTGCAAGGGAGTAGTTCTACTTGGCTTATAAATCCTAATTTCATAATTAGGAATAATCGTGGCCATTATCAATGTCGCGCCTGCCTCTTAGCACTTGTATCTATCTTTCTCTGATGAAGTTCTTTTAAACAGAAGTGAGTAGACCTGAGCTCTAGCCTGTAGATACCTTGCTAACAGGTAGGTAAGGACTTACAGCAAACACAATTCCTCCTTCTCTCTCTGTTCTATCAGGACTAGTTTACCTGCATTGGAAAAGATCTTCCTTCTACTCTTCCCACTATTGTCTATTACTAGGAAGAAAATTGGAAGTGACGAACTAAGTGAAAATGCTCCCTAGTTTAGGTGTAGTTCCCGAGTATCCTGTTATTATCGTAAAATCCACTAAAAGTTGAGTTTTAGTTTTATGTAGATTACTTCTGCTGAATGGCCACTTTATGAGCATTACATTGTATCATGGAGCAGTGGAAAAACCTCCTCTGGTCAGATGAATTCAGATTTCAGTTGCACAATGCTGATGGGTGGTCAGAATTTGGCACAAGCAGCATGAGTCAATGACCCCTCCCTATTAGCTGTTCAGAACATGTCAGCATCTCCACGTAATTTGTGACAACTACAAGAAGCTTCTTGTCCGCAGGGGCCGATATTCCTGCAGACCGATTTCAACACCTGGTGGAATCTACACCATGACGAATTGCTGCGGTACGGAAGGCCAAAAGAGGACCAACGCATTATTAGATGGGAGTGCCCAATAAAGTGGCCATTTAGTCTATAATGGCATGGTATGCACTAACAGAAATAATGTCACTACATTCTGTAACATGTTTGACTATATTTAGGTGATGGAAGTAATTACAGTATTCTTCCCCAGAATCCACTTTGTGTTTGTGTTGTTTGTTGTTTCTTTCTTCTTTATCAGTAACGGGTCTTTGATGGCGACTAATAAGCACAACTTCCCTGATGTTTCGAGCGGATGAGATCAGTCTCTTAGCTTGAGCTAAAGGAAGTATGTCAGAGCATTTTTCTGATGTGAACGCAATATACTGGCAGATGTGGGACTTCATGAGGAATAAAACTGCAGAGAAATAGCTGAAGAAGGGCTTCCCGCATCATACAATAATTAGCGGTGGACCATCCGATGGGCAGATCACTTTTCCAAGCAGTCCGGGACGTTTACCTCCCTCTTCCACAGAAGAACGCCCCCTTGTTCGCTGCACGATGTCTCCGGCTTCCGTTGTTGGTGATGCAATGCGTTCCACGTATAGGGCGCCACACTGAGGACAGTGCATGCGCTTGAGGTCATTCCAGGGCGAGAGGAAGTCACAGGGCATGCGTAGTCTCCCTCAGTGTGGAGCAGGCGCCCCATACATGAGTTCCGTCAATCCTCCAAGAGCACCAGGGCCTATTCCTCCAGCCGAGCAAATTCCTCAAGCTCTTCCTGTATACTCGGCTCCCTCCTCAAGCCACCTATGTCCCTTTCTGCCAGGGGCCTCAGATATCCCTTTTTACATTGGCCAACATTACCAGCATGACGTCTTAGAGTACATTCACATAGCAAAATGTGTATTGGGTTTTTGAGCCCCTGAAACCAGAGTATGAACAGGGGATGGGCTGCCAGCAGTGACTAAATAAAGTCTGGCGTGTTTAAAAGGCCACTCCAACAAGGGCCAATGTTGATTGGCGCCAACGTAACGCTGCTATCGTCCCATGTGAAAGGGCCCAACATACATTAGTCTCTATACTTTGGCTTATTTTATTCCAACGTGTGACTCTTCGGCTCATGTATTTTCCCAGCACTATGGTACTGCGTGGTTCACGCTTTCAGACAAGGGTCCCGAACACAATCAGACGGGAACGCTCTCCATGACCTCCATCATTAAAGTATCACAATTTCCCAGCAAGCATATTACACGTTCCTGGATTCAGTTCCACCGCTTCACAAAACAAATTAGATTCCAGTAATTTACTCTCCGATGGCAATGTGGTTTAGATTAGTCCTGTAAGAGTGAATTTGTAGGCCGCAGAGTGGATTATCTCCACGAAGTAAATCCTATAACATCCCGGCGTTTTGCTGAACGCCTGCTGAAGCACATAAGCGTTGCCCGGTGCTATAGACGACTTATGTCTACAAATGGTGCGGCTTTGGGAGGATTCTCAATGCCTGAATGCTGAGAATATTACAGCAATTACCAACAGGCTTAGTTCCAAGAGACACCCTCCCCTTTAATACAAGCTGCACTATAATACACGGATGTGTAAACGAGTCTGACCCCTGACACTGCCAGTCATCAGACAAGAAAAGATCCCGCTACAAGAATTAATGCGGAATCCAATCCCATCCGCTACCGGTAAAGTCGTGGCAACAACAGGTTTTCCCGGAGTCGGTAATGATGAATGCCGAGCAGGTAAGAAAAATTCTAAGAAAATATTCCGCACTAATCATCTCAATGCCACAACTGCTTCTCCATATCACAATTTAGTTAAAGGGGGTTTCAATTGATGGCCTATCCTTAAAGGGGTTGTCTGTGAATTTTACTATTGACGACTTATCCTCTGGTTAAAGGTTATCATATGAGGAATGGATAAAGGATCTGGGAATGTTTAGCTTGCAGAAGAGAAGGCTGAGAGAAGACTTAATAGCTGTCTACAAATATCTGAAGGGCCGTCACAGTGCAGAGGGATCAGCCCTATTCTCATTTGTACAAGGAAAGACTAGAAGCAATGGGATGAAACTGAAAGGGAGGAGACACAGATTAGATATTAGACAATGAGGGGGATCAATGAGTGGAACAGGTTACCACAGGAGGTGGGGAGTTCTCCTTCAATGGAAGTCGTCAAACAAAGGCTGGACAGACATCTGTCTGGGATGATTTAGTGATCCTGCACTGAGCAGGGGGACCCGATGACCCTGTGGGTCCCTTCCAACTCTATCATTCTAGGATTCTATGACTAGTTGATCAGCAGGGGTCCGCCACTTGGTATCCATGCTGATCAGATATTCACCAGGATAAGGTCAGTGTGGAATCAAGTAGTGCTGTCAACATTACAGCAGCCCAGGTTGTTACAGCTGTTCCTGTGGTACTAAACTGGGCACTGAAATAACTACAGTGCTATCCGCAGTGATGGTGGCCCAGCGAACAAGCGGCGAACCTATGCTGATCAACGATGATGACCCCCCACACACTGATTAACTATTGTCCTGCACAACCCCTTTAAGATATACCATCACTATATCACTGGTGGAGGTCCAGTGTGGAGCTGCGCCTGGATAAAAAATGAAGAGGTCTTAGTATTTTAGTGAATGTTGCAGCCCCTTCTGATTGATAATAGTCAGACCCCCACTCATCATACATCGATGGCGTATCCTAAGCTGGGTTCACATGGGGCGAATTCCCGGCGGAAATCTCGCAGTTTAGCCGCAGAGAAAAAACGCGAGATTTCCGCCGGGAGAAGCGCTGCTTCAAAACTAGCGGCACTTAGCCGTGGGTTTTGAAGCGGCCCAGCCGCTCGCTCTTCCGCTGAGGCTGGTGCTCCCATAGAGGAGAGCGCGGCCACAGTGGAAGAAGAAAAAAAATGAACATGCTGCGCCCGGCAAATCCGCGCCACAGCGCTGGCTTCTGCCGGCTTTGCCACGGCAGATTTGCCCTCCCGTGTGGACGAGATTTCTGAGAAATCCCGTCCACATGGCTGGTTAACCCAGGGATTAGCGGCCGCAGGCGGACTTGCCATGGCGAAATTTCGGACGGAATTTCCACGGCAAATCCGCCCCGTGTGAACCCAGCCTAAA
Source organism: Eleutherodactylus coqui (assembly GCF_035609145.1). NCBI lineage: Eukaryota > Metazoa > Chordata > Amphibia > Anura > Eleutherodactylidae > Eleutherodactylus > Eleutherodactylus coqui. Next base: position 312,855,894 of record NC_089838.1, on the reverse strand, counting down.
GGTGCCCAAACACTTCCAGCAGCTGTTGGTAGAATGATTGTTTGAGAGCTGTTTCCACTGGCTCCCCCAAACAAAGGACTGTTCGATTTGGCTTGGCCAATTGTTCATATGTTTAGGGAATTACCCGTCACCAGACAGCTCTAGCATGGTTTATCTCTTGTGGGACAAAACTGAATATCCCCAAGCCTTCTTTCACCAACATCATATATTGGGGAAAGGTTGAGCAGCTCCAATACAGATTAGAGGCACTGGCTCCGCTGTTACTAGTGAGTTCGTATGACTGAACCCTTATGTATATAGAGGGGCCTAAAGGTTTGGTCAACAACTGCAAGCTCCAAATGCAACTTGATCAAATTATGTTTGAAGGGAAAAGCGCAAGTAGTCGACACTGGAATCAGACCCCCACCAATTGTACATTGATGACCATCGATGTACATTGTAAACCACCAATGTATGAATGGTGCAGGCCTGCTGTGGCGCTATGTCTGGAAAAATAATGAAGGGTTCTTAGTACTTCAGTGAATGTTGCAGCCCCTTCAACCTGGCGATCAGTAATGCTCAGAACCCCACAGATCATACATCGATGGTGTATCCTAAAAGTGCCCATGCACTTTCAACAGTGGTTGGACAAATGTTTCTCATACATATTAACGTTTGACTTAGCCAAATGTTCATGTGCTTAGGGGGGTAAGCTGCAGCTAGACATCTCTGGTAGTGGCTTATCGCTAAGAGGACAAAGTTACTCATCCCCGATCCTTCATTCTACCAACATCATCTGTTAAGGAAAGGCTGAGCCACCCAAATACACATTAGAGAGTCTTCTGGCTCCGCTGTTATCTGCAAGTTTGGACAACTAAGCTGTAATATGAATGGGGGCCTTAAGTTTAGGTCATCAATTGCAAATTCCAAAATGTAACCTTGACCAAAGTGCGTCTGAAGGGAGACATGTAAATTCTTATAATGAAACCAGGCAGCAGGAATTCGGTGCAAAAAGATTTTTATCTGTCCATAGGCATATCAAATGACAAACCGCATCAACACAGAAAAAGGGACGTTTCGACCAAATACAAGTAGGTCTTTGTCAAGCTAGACCTACTTGTATTTGGTCGAAACGTCGCTTTGCGAAGTAGAAAAGAGTCGCCGGGAGCGGGATCACACAGATAACTATGACTGTGGATTGTCCGGATCGCCCCGAGTATCCTCCCTGTCACACCACCTTCTCTTGTATCTGTGCCAATCTACTGTTGAACCGTTATCAAGTTACAGTAAACGGGCATTACCGACCGTTCCCATTTGTCCAGAAAGCTATCCCTGTGTGTGGGCTAAGTTATTTCCTACAACGAGTTTCACCACAGAGGACGGAATGGTGGCGTCACGAGTCCCAAGCTACCTTCAGGGGAGTAGATTGTAGTGCCACCATGACAGAAATCACTTATCTACCCGCCATCTCCTCGGCTGTGGGCCCGCTCCTCGGACGCTGCACTAGGCATACTGAAGGCTTGTAATTCTAAAGTTGCGGTAATCCTGAGATTTGATTCACAGCGCAATATTATAGTTGTCAGCGCTGTTTGGTAAAATGCACTACTGCTTGTACCGAGGCGCTGAGTGACTTGCTAAGTGGCCGCCAGAGGTACAAAATGCTCCTAAATGTTTCGGGATCAGTTGGAGAAGACGTAATACAGCATGATCCTTAGGCTAGGGCTACACTCCGGCCCTTTTAGCAAAATGTTCTCATTTTAACTATTAAGTGTTATTTGTTATCCACTGAAGGGCACCGAGTTGAATGCAGCTCAGTGGATTACTAAGAAAATGCTCCAGATTCTGGCTCGGGTTGCACATAAAGCTGACATATACGGCACGCACCAGATTTATTATGTCTTTAGGCATTTTATTATGTGTTTACGCCTCACTAGACAGTTTTAAACAAGTGTCTGGAAAAAGGTACGTGAATAAGAATAGTCTGGATTTATTAACAGTTTGGGCCAAAAGTAAAGTAAACCAACCAAAAGGTGACATAAAGATGAGCGCAGTGTCTGAAATATCTCACGAGGGGCGCCATAACTATCACACAACACACGCTCATCATGGTAAATTTGGTGTAGCTTCTGACGGTTTTGTCTAATTTTATGGTGTTTAAATGTATGACAGTATTAACCCCGTAACGACTCAATGCTTTAACAATTTTTTTCATCCCCATTTTCAAAAAATTCTACCTCTTTTACCCATCTACTGATGTAACGGTCTGAGGTCTTGTTGTTTGCGGGACGACTTGTATTTCTCACTTATACTATTTAATGTACCATATAATGTAGTAAAAAAAAGATACCAAATTTCCATTGTTTTTTTTTTTCTGTACTACTAAAATAAAAAATCTTTAAAAAAAATATGTATGTTCTGCTGCCCTCTTTTAACTGACATAACTTTTTATTTTTGAGCTGGCATAGTTGTGCGAGGGCTCCTTTTTGCGGGATGTCCGGGGTTTCTATTGGTACCATTTTGGAGTATGACTTTTTGATTACTTTTGATTGCATTTACTATTGGAGACGGGGTGGCCAAAATAGCGCAATTTTTGTCACTGTGTATTTTTTTTCCTGATATTCGCCACGCAGGGTTAATAATGCATTACTTTGATAGATCGGACATATACGGATGCAGTGATACCAATTTTTTGGGGGTGGAGGGGGTTGTATTATTTTTTAATTATAAATATGGAAAAGGGAGGGGGTTAACATTTTAAAAATCCTTTACTTTTTCACTTATTTTTGCTTTTCTTTCTCAATCCCTTAAAAGGACTTGAATTTGTGAAGGTTTGGTCACTTCAGTATGGCAGTATATGGTGTTTCTGTCGCCATTGTATAGCAAGCATGCCTTAATAGGCAGAAACACATGGCAGCCCTGGAGAAGAACCCCGGCCGCTAGGATGCCAGTCTTACAGTCTCATCACCGTGGGGTGGGTCTGTTCGGGACTTTTTATCACCCACTGGGGACTTTAAATGCCAGAATTGACAGCAGCATGTAAAGGATTAACAGCTGCAATTGTCCTGATTGTGGCTGTTGCTGCCGGCTGTCAGCAGTCGAAGACAGCCAACACTATGTATGCTGCGGGCTCGGCTCCTGATCCTGCCAGTCCCGCGCACCTAGCACATACATATACAACCTGGGGCATGGAGGAGGTTAATAAGTCTCTTCCCATGTGTTATTTCGGTCAGCAGCAGTAGCCTGACATTGGAAAATCTTGCTACATAACGTGTGTGTGTGGTTAATTGCTGTTTATGGAGCGGCTCTTTAAGAGCGCCATTAAAGGAGCTCTGTTAACACTTGTGTAATGGTGCTAATTGCCAGGTCGCTCCTCTAGGGCAAGTGCAGCCCTGCAATTATGTGGGAAACACGCGTGCCAGCAGTAACCGCTAATGCACGTGTAATAGCACCCTCATGTTCTGTAAACTAAAGGTTGGACAAGAGAACCGGAGAATCTCTCAATCACTTACTGCCAGGGTCTTATGGTTCACCTATGTCTAATTACATAAGGATACGTTCCGTGTGCACAATGATAGCAACATTATCAGGTGTTCGTCCATTCACGTAGACGTTGTGCTCATTAGACTATCCCTTTAAGCACATTTCACAAGGAAGGGACAATATATAATATATTCCAATGGTCTCCAACCTGTTCGTTCATTGTCTTATCACCTTTGCAAATGAAGCCTGCCATCAGCTTCCAAAAATGTGCAACTGTATAATAGATGTCCAGACCGAGTCTACTAGGATGTGACATGGTCTTTATTAGCAGCTCTTCTCTCCAACTAAAAGAGAGGAATCTAAAGCAGTGACCCCTCCTTTATATCCCCGATATACCCTAATAATACATATGGAAGGAGGTTGTCTAATAACCCACTTTTATATAACTCATTAGGGAATCCTGAGTTAATAGAATGGGTCTCATTTTCAGGATCCTCATATCTTGTCCAAAGGGCGTCTTTCTGGAGGATTGTTTTGTCATTAGTTACACAGACAACCCATTGATTCGAATAGGCACTGTGTAATGCCTAGGTTCTCCTGTGGTGGCACTGCAGAGAAATTGTACAGCTATTCCCACACATGACAGGTGATTGCTGGGGGTCCCGCCAGCAGAACGCCTATTGATCTGTTTATTGGCAAGAGACTCTTCTAACAAGTGGCAATTGTCCAATATGGAGAACTTTTTTAAGGAGGTAAACCCAAGATATCAACTTATCCCCTATCAACATGATAAAGGGTAAGTGTCTGACCAATGCAGGGCCCAGTGCTGAGGACCCCTGTATGCCCCCTCATACAAATGGGTTGGTCGCTCCAATTAGCTGCCTGGGGCTGTTGGAGATTGCCGAGAGCAATACTTGGCTTCTCTTTGGCAGTCTCATAAATATTTTGGGATAACATTGAAGGGGTTGCCCATCTTATATTGGCTATTTTAGCAACTAACCAATAAAATGTGTTCAGTTCTGTAGCCAATAACAGGGTTCAGTGATTAAACATAGACTCGGATGACCAAGCATCAGCGCGGGACACAGCGGGAGCCGGGAGAGGTGAGTATAAGCTTATGTCACTGCATGGTGAAGGCACTTTACACAGGAGCTACAACTCAGACAACCCCTTTAAGCCGGTAACCCCTTCCTGCTGCCTTTTTTTCCCTCTTTTTTTTTCCTCCCCACTTTCAGAAAATCAGGACTCTCTTATTTTTCCTGTTACATAGCTACACAATGTTTTTTTTTGTGGGACAAGTATTTTTCAATGTTGCCATTTAACATACAGTATAATGCACTGGGAAACTTTTTGAAATTTTCTAAGTGGGGAGAAATAGGAAAAAAATGCAGCTGTATCATTTCTGGCCAGCATTTCTTTGACGGCGTTCATGATATGTTATCATTATTCTGTGGGCTAGTACAATTACCGTGATATCAAATATATATATATACACACACACACATATATACATTTTTTAAACTTGCAAGTTTTCTTGAGTTTTGAAGATATTCTATAATTTCCCAAAGCAAAGACACCAATATAGATACAGAATAAGCACATGCAAAGAAAGCAGAATTCATAACAGAGAAGAATATAGATTCATTAGCGGGCCTAGAAATGGCGCAAACATTAAGGGAACACACGGGAGAAAAAAAAGGGTATAATTTGCCAAAGCAAAATAAAGTCTCCCGTCGGACAACCAAAGTGCGGGCATGAAATACAAGAAATTCCAACAGCGGTATAACTAATCAGAATGAGATGGAAAAAAGGACAACAACAAGAAGCCGAAAACTGAGAGATAGGAAATGCGCAGAAGGGATGGAAGGAGGAAGCACAGAGGGAAAGAAAAGACATAGGAAAAGGAACAGCCAAGGACCGGTCCACAAGATACAGCAGACCAAGGGGCCATCGATGGGGAGGTCTGCTGAGGACTAATGTGGTCAACCCAAAGGGACCAACCCGCTGGTAATGTTACCATCTTATCTAGCAGGATGGCCATGAGCCTCTTGTTATCCATAAACAAATCTACGGACTTATTTTTAATGTAGTACAACTTAATAAAAAATATAACATTTGCTTTTTGTCCACAACTTTTTTTTCCATAAATTCTTTCTTTGCAAATTTTTGAATAATTGAAAACTGGAAACAAGAATATGGGTGACAGCCAGACCTGACAAAGAAAACTTCGTCTATGTCAGAAACCGAACATATGGGCGAGTGCAATCTGGAACAGAGTGCAATGATGCAATTGCAGAAGTGAATCCAGTCCAAGTTTGGGTACTAAGGACATGACAGGAGAGAGGAAAAAGCGAAATAACAGAGGAAATCCCCTGAGAAGACAAATAAACCCACGGGAGGAACGGCACTGAGCTCGTAGAGGCAAAGACTGTGCTATGAAATATAAAGAATGGAAAGGAAGATTCAGAAGACGGTAGAAAAGAGAGAGGAACAATGAGGTGGGGGGGGGGGGGGGGGGGGGCACCCCAACGGATTCTGTTGCTATCTTTTGACCCCCATAACTTTTTTATTTCTTTGTTGATTGGGTTGTGTTCAGTATGATTTTTTTTTTTGAATATTGAATCTTTATTTGGGATATCAGACATAGTGTAAACATCAGATACATTGCACAGGATAGCTACATTCAATTTAACAAATCTAGAATGCCATACTCCTGTTTATCATACAATGTAAGAATCCCTATGTTTTCCAATTATTTAGTAAAATTGACAGCTATGTAAACTGCAAAACAATATTAAAACAAACATACATTGAACTAGAACCTGGCATCCTATTTGAAACGCAAGCTCTACTGAATAGCTTTTCTCCACACATCCCACGATTCCCCATATTTTCTCAAGGAATTATCTCTGAGCGCCAACCATTTTTCAAATATAGTCTGTTCAGCCATACGGTCCAAGAACTGTCTAGATGATGGGGGGGGGGGGGGGGGGGCGGCAAGCCCCTTCCAGTGCTTGGCTATAAGTGATTTTGCAGTCATTAGGGCATGACCCAACAGGTACCTGGTGTTCGGTGGATATCTGTCCAAGTCAGCTAATAACAGAATCAGTTTAGCGACTCTAACGGTGCAGATCTTTAACACATCATCCAAAAGGTTGAGAATAGACACCCAGTAGTTCTTTATTTTGGGACAAGCCCAAAATATATGGGTAAGGGTACCCCTCTGACCACATTCTCTCCAACATCTGTCATTGTTATTATGAGGTACCACCTCATGTTTATTTTCATTTATATTTCTAAAATACCTAAACCTTTGGTGGAATTACACGCCATTTTGTATGATTTTTCCCATACCTCGATAGGCAAAACCTCTCCCAGCTCTTGTTCCCAACTAAGCATATGAGTCTTTTTGGATAATCTGTTGTTCACTGACAGAACGTCGTAAAAGTATCTGGTCTCCGATTTTCCCTCTATGGGTTCCGTTGTAATTTTGTTAAGAATTTCAGCAGGAATTCTCACGTTATATATGGGAAATTTTTTAAAAAAATTTTTGATTTTGGAATAATTGAATAATTCTTTCTGGGGTAGGTAAAATTTGGAGCGAAGAATGGTTCGAATGGTTTTATCTCGTCTCCGATTAGTAGATCTTCCATCTTCGTTACCCCAGCATGATTTTTGCGCAGTGACTTGTAGTTTTTATTATTACCATTTTGGGGTACATATTGCTTTTGGATCACTATTTATACACTTTTTTTTCGTGGAGATGGGGTGACCAAAAAAGTGCAATTCTGGCCTTGTGTATAAATTGTTTTCTGACAATGTTCACCGTGCGGGATCAATAATGTGATATTTTAATAATTTGGACTTTTGCAGATGCAGCGATACCAAATTATTTATTTTTTATGAGACAACTGAGAAAAGTAGGGGTTTAAACTTTTAGTACATTTTAATTTTTCTAGTATTTAATCAAGCTTGTTTTTTACTTATTTATACATTTTTAGGCCCTATTGGGGATTTCAACTTCGACATACATGTATGGTGCATGTCAGGAAGGGGTTAAAAAACTGTTTTCTTATCTTAACACAATAAAACCCAGTGTAAAGCAATTGAAAGGGTAAACAAATTGTGCAAGTTATCAATAATGCATTAAAAATCAAGTAAAACCTTGCTACATCCGCAGTCTGTAAGGCTGAAAAAAAGACTTATGTCCATCTAGTTCAGCCTAACCACCTCCCAATGTTGATCCAGAGAAAGGCAAAAAAAAGCCCATGACATAGAAGCCATTTTTCCTCATTTTAGGGCAAAACATTCCTTCTCGACTCCAATCTGGCAATCAGATTAATCCCTGGATCACCGACCCTTCTGAGTAATCAGTGATATAACATAATATTGTAACATTTAGGACAGGCATCCGGGCCCCTCTTGTACTCTTTTTGTGCATTCACCATCACCTCTTTTGCTATACCCTTTTACTATGAAGCCACCCCCCCCACCATAGAGGTTGTCTTCATGGACAGTATATGGATGGAAGGGCACCCAACCCTGTCCATCAGCACCTCCCATTTAGACACCCTCCTCCTGCGTCTATTTCCTTCCTGGACAAAAAGTCCAGATAAGCAGGAATTTGGCATAGATGCAGAGCGGCTCAATTCGGAGCACCGATGAGCAGGGCGGTGTGCCCTTCCATTGGTACCCTTCTACTAAACAGAACTGTGCAAATTGCACCAGAAAACGGTCTTACATGCTTTGTGCCACAGCTACCTTGTGTTTTAGACACTTCTTTTTTGTTGCCGCGTCCAAAAAAAGGGGTGTTCTTTTGTAAAAATGTGGCCATAGCCAAAAACTGCACCAAAAATTCACAGTACACAAAAATTGATATCATTCTTGTTATAAACTAAGCCAACGAAAAGGTGGACTAAAGTTAGACTAATCAGTCTAAAAATTGAACTGTGATAAATCAGGTGCATCTAAGGACCCCTTTTTTTTTTTTTTTTTTTTAATTCTTTATTTTTAATTTTTCAATTTTAATACAGATAGTGTGATGATTGTTCAGTAACTTTAACCCTTTCCAACCCAATTTGTATCCTGGTTTTCCTAGGGGGCTTACTCTTTTTCTGCCGTTATACAATGGCGCTATATGCTGGCTAAAGCCAGTACTGCATGAGGTGACACGTTGGATAGGCTCCGACAGCAGAGAGGCTGACAATATACAGTAAGAGAACCCCGATGGAGGTCTTCCAACATCGGAGCTGTACAGCCTTAAATCATAATGTCTTCAGAGGTCAGACAGTGGATTGGAAAGAGTTAAACACATATTTGAGGTGCAATATCGACTCTGAACAGCCGTTAAACTTTGAGGCGTCTCAATACACCTCGTTCGGCTTGAACATTAAACTGCTCCATTCCTTTTGCACTATCGTCTTACATCTATCATAGAAACTTTGTCTTAAGGACTATTACTTAAAGTCATACAAGCCTAGTATAGATTAGGTAGAGTTAGGAACGCTTCTAATCCGACATAATAACATCTTAAGGGGGAACTAAGACATAAGACAAGAAACAGATGGGAGGTTGTAGGGTTTTGTGAGGGGGTGGTAAGGACAAGTGTGGAAGTGATGGAGGGGGGACATAAGGGGGAAAGGTTTATGACCTTTGGTGTCCGGAGTCCAATAGCCTCCGGTATTCCGGTGAGTTCTGGTACTCCAGCCAGTGGTACCAGGTCTTTGTGAATTTTTCTTGGGTGCCTTTGAGCGTTGCCGTGAGGTCCTCCATCTCCTTTATCCCCTGTATTAGATTAAGCCACATCGGGATCGAAGGTGGTGTTGTCTGGCGCCAGAGTTTCGGTATACAGGAGCGGGCTGCGTTGACTAGGTGACGCACTACTGAATGTTTGGACACTATGAGTGGAATCTCGTTATGGTGAAGAAGAAAGAAGGCCGGTGTTTTGGGAATTGGATATTGGGTAAATTTCGAGGAAATCTGCTGCACCCTCCCCCAGAAGCCCGCCAGCACTGGACAGTCCCAGAAGATATGGAGGAGAGTCCCTCGGGCGGCATTGCATCTCCAACACTGGGGGGAGACTAATGGAAACAGTTTGTTTAGTTGCGCCGGTACCATGTACCAACGCGATAGTACTTTGTATCCAGCTTCCTGTGTTTTGCTGGATATGGAGGTGGAATGTGTCAGCGTGAAGATTTTTTCTCTTTCTGTTTGGGAGAAGGTTATTGAGAGGTCCTCTTCCCATTTCTGTACATAGTTAGGTGGTTCAGGTTCTATCTGTGTGTTGAGGATGTCATATGCTAAAGATAGTGTGTGTACCTTCGGTACTGCATGTTGCCTCGAATAGTGTTTTTGGGCACGTGAAGAGGCTCGGGTGCGGGATTGAGCTGAGGAAGTGTCTCAGTTGCACCGTTTGCCAGAACGGGATTGGGGGAAGGTCTTGTGTCTCTGTCAGTTGAGCCGCGGTCAGCCAGTGGCCTTCATGTAAGAAGTGGGTTGCTCTGTATCTACCTTCCTGTGCCCAGCTGCGAAATACTTTATTTTTGCACCCCGGGGGAAATGAGGGGTTGCCCAGGACTGGGAACATTGGTGAGGGATTGGGAGCGATGTTCGGCTTTGCCCGAATTTTTGCTACCGTCGCCAGGGTGGGGCCGATTGTGGGGTGCCGCATCAGCTCTCTGGGGGTCTGATCCGTCAACCAGGGTAATACCCTCAGTGGGATGGTCGTCGCTGCTTGTTCGATGGACACCCATTGTTTGAGGTTCTGGTGTCTGTGCCAATCTATTACTCGGGTTAGGTGGGTTGCTTGGAGGTATTGCGTGAAGTTGGGTAGGCCTACTCCCCCTTCCTTCTTGGGTCTTGTTAAGATGTTGCTGGAGATGTGCGTTGGTTTGTCCGCCCAGATGAACTTGGATGTGAGAGCTGAAAGTTGTTGAAGGAATTGTCTGGGTACTTGTACGGGGAGCGCCAGGAATAAGTAGAGGATTCTAGGCAAGACGTTCATATTGAAAGTGGCGCATCTTCCGAACCAGGAGTGTAGCCCCTTGGTCCACGAGTTTAAGTCTGTTTTGATTTTGTTTAGGAGTGTGGGGAGGTTGGCCGAGTACAGTTCTTCTATGTCCGCGGGAAGGCTTATGCCTAGGTATTGGATGTGTTTACTTGCCCATGTGAACGGAAATGAGGTTTTCAGTTCATTGACTAACGGTTGTGGGAGGGATATGTTGAGTGCCGCCGACTTATGGTAGTTAATTTTAAAGTTTGAGACTTCTGAGTATAGTTTGATTTCGGCTAATAGGTTTGGTAGGGAGATTCTTGGGTTGGTGATGAAGAATAGGTCATCAGCGTATGCTGCTATTTTGTGTTCAGTATCAGTGGTTTTGATCCCTGTTATGTTTGGATTGGATCTAATTCTAGCCAAAAATGGCTCTAGGCACAGAATGAAAATTATGGGTGAGAGCGGGCACCCTTGTCGCGTTCCATTTGTGATCTGGAATGCTTCTGATATTTGGCTGTTTACCCTGACCGCGGCCGATGGGTGCGAGTATAAGCTCGCGATCCATTTTATCATTTTGGGCCCTAGTCCCAGGTGAGTTATTGTGGCATCTAAGGACCTTTTACATGGGATGACCTGTCAGGCACAGATGGCCGAGTCTATCCCACTGATAATCGTTCCTGGCCACCCGCCTGCATTCACAATAAACAGGCAGTCATTCATTAGTGATACTGCCTGTTTACACGGGCCGATTTATCGTTCAGTTTTCTGCATGCAGAAACCAAACAACGAACGAGAAGCAGACAAATTCTCTTTCATTTAGTTGGGCATTTACACTGAGCGATAATCATTCAGGTACCTGCTGGATGCGGGAATCTAAACAATTTATCTGCCCGTGTAAAAGGGCCCTTAAGGATTTATTCTGACGAGTGTATATCGGCCGGAGTTTTCACGGCCAGCCAATATACGCTATCATCTGGGGTGTAGAAGCACGCGAATGGGCGCACAAATCTAAAGTTTGTGCGCCTTTTCATACGAAATAGGCCCTGGCGTATATGCGCCGTGGTAACCATGTCGTCGCCCCTTTCCCTCCCTTCCCATCGCAGGCACACTGTTGCTCTCCTCCCCACTCGTTCTTTGCAATGGGTGGGGGCGGAGCTAAGCACCGGCCTGGCCTGCCTCCTCCCATTGATAGCTATGGACAATGGGCGCCCTGTCCTGCCCCCTCCCATTGCAAAGAACGAGCGGGGAGGAGAGCAGAGGTGAGTCTGCATCGGGGGAGGAGAGTAGAGGGAGGGAGTTTAGCAGCCATGCAGCTAAACTCCCTCCCACCTGCGGCCGCTGCCATGGGCTCCCACATAAGCCCATGCAGCGGCCGTTGTATTCCGTCCCAAAAGATAGTTTCAAGGACTATCTTTTGGGCCTGACGTACAAACGCCTGATGCTATATTGGCCTGGCTCGGCACTTTTACGTCTCAGAAATACAGCCGAGGAAACGGACGGCCAATATACGCTCATGGGAAAGAGCTCTTAGACTGTCTAATCTAAGTTTGCTCTTTCTATCCATTAGACAGGATTAGTAAATAAGCCCCAATTAGTAAATTGCCCAAATACCCACTTTCTACTGTCTGGTCCTTATACATAAAGCCCCATTTACATGCAAAGATGGTCGCTCGAAATTTGTTAAAAAGATAGGGGAGAATGACAGTTTTGAGCAATCATTTTGCATAAAGTGCTAATGGGCACTAAAGTTTCATTTATACACAATGATTATCAGTAGGGATGAGCGAACGTGTCCGTTACGGACACATCCGCACCCGGACACCGGCTTTGCCGAACACTGCAGTGTTCGCGCGTAAGTGTCCGGGTGCCGCCGGGGGGCGGGGAGATGCGCGGCGCCGCGGGCGGCAGTAGCGGGGAACAGGGGGGAGCCCTCTCTCTCTCCCTCTCCCCCCCACTCCCCGCCGCACCCCCCCGCGCTGCCACGGCGGCCCCCGAACTTTTTCGCCCGAACACTGAAGTGTTCGCAAAGTTCGGTGTTCGGGCGAAAAAGGGGCGGAGCCGAACGTGTTCGCTCATCTCTAATTATCAGTCAAAATTCGCTCAAAAGCAATTTTTTGAGTGATAATCGTTGTATGCATTTACACGGCAGTTTGAGTGACAGTTTTGAGCGTTCACTTTGCATAAGCTCTTAAGTAGCTAATTATCTACTTAAGAGCTTATTAGTGTGTAAATGAAGGCTCCTGCTGTATACAGAAGACAGCGGGAGTGCTGTATTCTGTATATAGCTGCTGTGTTCTCAGAGCTTTCAGCTGTTATCTGCTGGGAAGTCGCAGCGGGCTACCAGTTGAAAGAATGTTATCAGTGCCACCCACTGAGAAAATCAGCGTGCGTCAATGATAAGGCTCATCCCTCATTTCTAGCTGGCTAGAAATGAGCGATGAACGAACAGTGCACAATGGCAGTGTATTTAGACAGAACAATTATTGCTCAAAATATGGCTTTTGAGCAAATTTTGAGCGATAATCGTTGTGTCTAAATGGGTCCTAATGCTCATTAGTACTTTATCAGCTTCATTTGCATGCAAATGAGCCTCCAGGAGCTGGTGCAGAACTCAGCAAGAGATCTGAGCTCTGCAATTAGCTCCACTGTTTTGGCATGGGCTGCTTAGAGAAAACAATGTAATCTCCAGCTCCTCTGGAGATAACAGCCTGTGGCTGCACAAAGAATGCTATGTTATCTCCTGCTCCCAGCGTGCGGTCCGAACGATATTTTTGAAATTCAACTAAAAATCATCAATCAAACGAACAGTGCAAGATGATAGCGTTTACAAACAATGATTATCGCTCAAAAGCCATTGCTTTAACGAATTTTGAGTGAAATTCGTTGCATGTAAAAGGGCCTTTACAGGTGGAATTTTTTTAATTGGTAAATGTTATATTTTGCTTTCATTTCTTGAATTTCTACTAAATTCCATACTCGAAAGATCTACGAATTCCATTCAGCAGCAAATTACGAAAAGGTTTTACGGTCTAGTAAGCTAAAGGCTGTGTACATTACTATTTACATCGCCGCCACAAAGAAGTTATTATCAGTGTTTATGTGCGCGGCGCTCTGATTCATTTTATGCATTTATGATTCATATTCTCCGTGGGATTTTTTATTTATCTTGGTATAAAGGCACTATGTGATGATGCAGTTAGGTTGCAGTAATCAGTCCCCACGGTAATACATGTATTTATCTATTCTATTTGATATGAACCTTAGATATACATTTTCTTAAACAGAAGAACATTGTGGAAAACCCCAAATTATACAGGATGGAGCTTCGCCTATATCTGGATAAAAAGGGGGTGCAGTTAGGATTCTGCAGCGCTGTACAGAAATGATCATCAGTCCTGGTGCCCAAGGCGGCTGACCATCTAATATTCTTATTTCAAGCATACACACACCGCAGCCAATTTCATAGGAAGTCAATTAACCAAGATTTTGAAGTGTGGAAGGAAACCAGCGCATGTTAAAACAGGGAGATGGGATTCATGAGCCCGGCGCTCTACTGCTGCAATGCTGACCACTGTGCTGTCCATACCTACCCTGTTTCGCTGAAAATAAGACATACCCAGAAAATAAGACATAGCATTATTTTCCAGAATTTTTGAGGATGCAAAATGATTTTTCAGGCTTTTTGAGGATGCTTGAAATATAAGCCCTACTCCAAAATTAAGCCCTGCTAACAGTTAATTTAAAAAAGTCCATTTAAATAGTGTCCAGGCAGCTATACATGTAAAAAAAAGTTAAACCTTTTTGAACAAAAATTAATATAAGACACTGTCTTATTTTTGGGGAAACACAGTATCTACCAATCTCTGGTAGCTTCTCAAGAGGCAGGATGCTTTAAGCCAAGAGGTTCTTATTTGCTCAGGATAGGAACAAGATACTAGTAGTTCACTTTCCACTAAGCCACAAGGGACTTACGTCACTGGGCCACCAGGGCCAAAACACTATATGGATGGATCATTCAGAAAGAGATCTGGGCCAGTGCCAGTACCTGGCAAACCTGGACAGATGCCAGAGCCCATTAAGCCTTGGGGGCATAATCAATTCAGTGTTTGTTCTTTGAGGTCAATTGTATCCAATCTTAGAGATGTTGATATAATTGACTATGACAGCGGCACCGCAGGTAGCCGAGCGCTCGCTGCTTCGTTGTCCAACACCTTCTATGCCACACAGGCGGCAGGATGATGATATTGCATCACTTGTGTCATTGTTGCAACTACTGAAATGGCCACTAAGAAGCCTAATTATAGAGATAGCAGATGACAGTCCGTCTAATAGAGGAAAGGGCTCTTTGCTCTGGAACTTGCCAATTAGGGTAATTATGCTCCATGTGAGAGTGTCAAGGATGAGCCTCTTGGTCCTGGCTCCAGCCTGGGAAGAAGAGGCAACGCTAGTCTGAGAGAGCAAGAACACCAAGAGGGTGGTAACAAACCTGTGTGCAGTTTTTAGGTAGACCTTAACCTTAGTCAGCTAGCGGAGCTGCATGTTTAGTTAAAGGTCAGATGGCCAGGTGTTGTATTAAATGCTGTGCACTGTCACTGTGGGAAGATTCAATAAAGCTGGTTGAAACCAGTGTAAAGTGAATTTATAGTGTTGGAATAAGTTCCCATTGGTAAGTGCGAACCATTTTATAGAGGACGATGGCGATCGTGAGTGACTACTCTTCCCAGTTGTCACAGCGACCTGTAAATGGTCCATGTGGCCCACCATGACTCTGTCGCCCATGAGCCAAATCTGGAGTCAGCCCTGGAAAGGATGCATAGCCATCAGGGCTGGATGCCAAGCCAATGAAGCATGAAGAATTCATGCCTATTGAACCGTCAGGGAGTGGAAACTTTTCTACCAGGTCATCAGGAAGCATACACATTGGCACTACATTAAGGTCAAATTCAAGACCGAGAAAGGTAATGGAAACCTAGTCAAGACAAAATCTGCAAGACATGCTTTGTTATAGTTGCTTTGATCTTAAATCCTTAAGGACATGACTCCTTTTTTACATTTTCGCTTTTCCTCCTCACTTTCAAAAAAATCAAAAATGTATTTATCCATGGACGGAGCTGTCTGAGGGCTTGTTTATTGCGGGATGGTACAGCTTAATGTACTGGAAAAGTGGAGTAAAATAAAAAAAGCCACAATTCCAATATCTTTGGAAGGGCGCGGGGTCCTGTTTTCAGGAAACATATTGCCGTACATATTGCATAAAAAATGACATGATAACTTTATTCAGTGGGACTGTCACGTTCGTCCTGGACTGCCAAGACGAACAAGGTACGGGGCGCAGTGAAGATGGACGGGGGAAAGCGCTGGTACAGGTGGATAGATGCGGAACAGACAGAGAGCAAAATGCAGAACAAACTAAGAGAAATCCTTTCCCTACAAACCCCTACCCCGGGAGGGAGCCCTGCCTAATCGGCGGGCCGATTGCTTCCAACAGGTGCGGACCCACACTCGTACCTGGGCCACTACAAATCCCTACCAGGGAGCCCTGAACACATGGGGTACAATGCACGGAAATAAACAGAACAAGTACAGACAAACAATAGGCACAAAAAGGGAACAAACCAAAGCACCGGAGCCAGACACAGCAGCTCTGAGAAGGCTGACTGCTCAGGGATCACTGAAAATTAATCAGCAACTGCCAGGCAGCAAGAGCTGGATCTTATAGGGAGGAGGGAGAAGCTGATTGGCTGACAGAAATGTCAATCACCAGCCACACCACTCAGATACAAGCAGGACTAATTAACCTAGAATAGAAAGTACAGGAGCTGTTAACCCTGGCTAGTCTGGATAGAATCTACGGAAACTACCGTGTTTCCCCGAAAATAAGACACCCCCCAAAATTTGCAGAAGTCCCAAATATAAGGCATCCCCCGATAGTAAGGCATAGTAAAGTGTGCAGGCAAGTCAAGAGGCCTGTCCCCTGCTGCCATCCCCGTTGTCTCCTACCTCCAGATGTATAGGTAGATCTGCAGAGCTCCCCCTGGTGGCCGGAAGCTGCAATACCATCCCTGCTTACAAGTGGTACAGGAACTTCTGTCTGCAGACAGGTACGTTACTTTACAGCCCTTATTTTTTTGGGGCTCTGTGTGTAAGTCAGGCAACCTGTGTGTGATTCTTAAGGCTGGGTTCTCACAGAGTGTATTTCCAGCGGAAATCTCGCAGTTTGGCCACAGCGATAAACAGCGAGATTTCCGCCGGGAAAGTGCTGCTTCAAAACCCACGGCACTCAGCCGCTTGTTTTGAAGCGACCTGGCTGCAGCTTTTTGTGGGACATCCTGTAATGTCTATTGGTGTAATTTTGAAATTCATGTGAAATTTGTTCGTTTTTTTTTTTTTTATTTCTTGGAGATAGGGTGACCGAAAAAGTGCAATTCTGACTATGTGTATTTTTTTTCCCCGACGACGTTCACCGTGCAGAATAAATAATGAGTTAGATGATTGATTCATTTATTTATTACTCTTTATATGGTAAATAGGGGGGTTAAACATCCTTTTATTTTTTCCAATAACTAATAAAACTTTTTTTTAACTTATTTTTATATATTTTTGTTTGGTCGACGGTATTACAATATTACATTATACTGCATTTGGACAGGCAGTCTATGAAGGCATGTCACAGGCATTTCTTCACGGCAGCCCTGGGGGCCTTCAGACGGCCCCTGGCTGTCACAGCAACTGAATGGCCCCCTGCAATCTCATCCTGGGAGGCCTTCAGGACCCCAAATAATAATCAGGGTACACTGTCATCAGAATTGAGAGTGTTAACAGTGGCGATCAGTATTAGCGCTGATAGCAGCTGTTGCAAGCGAGTGTCCGCTATCACAGATAGCCTGTACCTGCCTTGTATATAGCAGGATCGGCTCATGATCCTGCTCCATATGGACCCTGCACACGTAGGATGTAAATGTATGCCCTGTGGTATTAAAGGGAACTCAACATTGGGGTTTTGAGAATTGATTTTGACTTAGCAGCATTGAAAAGGAGTCCAAAGGATCGACTTTTATACATTTTCACCCACATGCAGTAATACATCCTTGTAAATAACTTTCACGCCAAATATGTAAATTAGCCGCTCTAATGAAATACAGCCCGGCCCTTAATGTTTTGTACATGCCCATATTCTTACTAAACATCTCGTCATCTCGCGGTCAATCTAGCGCCCAAATTCAAATGACATATAAGTTATCCTTTATACTTTACTTGTACAAAGAGGATCCCAACAGTAAAAGTCTGGCAACGGGGGGACAATATTCTCTGCCGTACTGGCCGACACACACTGACATCTGACATCATCAGTGCGAGGCTGGGCTGTGACAGAACTAAGATGACATATTGCTCTCAATCACAATAAAAAGAAAAGTAAATTACTGTTATTCCTGATACCCTTGCTTAGTCCCTTGTCTTTATGACTCCTTCCTCACAGATCTTATTGCCTTCATACCACGGATCTAGTTCACATAAAGCTGCGGGGAGAATGTATTGTGTCTTGAGATACGGGCTTCCCTCTACTGCTAACATAATCTCTCGTACGCTGCTTTACAATTATGACATTTGTGAGATGGATATTTCCAGATTTTCAGACTGCAGATTAATGGACTGAATCCGATGCCACGTGACCCCCCCCCCCCTAGTCATGTGATGCTCGCGGAATGATGAGCTTCACCATCTTCAACAAAATGATTCTTTTTAGCCCATTCCCTCTATGGACATCAACAATCTACACAGTCCATGTGCCAGCTGGTAGACCAAGAAGTGCAGGAGGAATTGGAAGATTTTAGTGGGATCCATTAGAGAAGTATAAAGTCATTATGTATCACATCTCACATTTTCTATTCCCAGCTATGCTCAAGTTTGAATGTAAGTAATAACATTTTACAAACAGATCAAAAAATAGCTTTCACTTAAAGTGACCCTTCAGTCACTGGACAAAATTAGTCCCAGATCCGGAGAGGGGTAGTTAAATTACCTGGAGCCCTTGTCTGTGTAATGTACTGTGGATCCATCTTTTCCTAGTTTCTTCTCAGTGGTCTTCCAATATGGCCACTTCTTAGTCTACCTGATGCATATTGTGCATTGGTAGTAGTCAGACATTACACATTGCAGTGAGTGGTCAGCACTGCTCATGTGAGTGTAGTGACCCAGAACTGTCACCACATAATAATATTTACGCTTCTCTGTGTACATGTGCTTTTAAATGTGTTATATCATTGTACCGATGTCTTGCCTTGAAGATGGTGTCTAGAAAGAATATAGCACAGACGGGTACAAAGGTCCAGTGGCTCAGCTCCTTTCGGAGCAGTCAATCTGTATCAGGCTGGTGGGAGGAGAAAAGGTATATAAGTTCTTGTAGAGTTCTAGAAAGGTGAGAATAAGAAGACAGTAGAAAGTAGTGTAGCACTGTTCCAACTACACAAGCTGGTTTGAGGGAGCAGTTCCAAACAGCCACTTCGAGCCACCACCTTCAAGACAGGACTTTGAAAACAGGATTGTAAAGGGCTTGAGCCTTTATCATCTGGATGCAGTTGAACTGAATAAAAGTGAGTTTACGGTTACTCTTCCTGTTCCCTGGACTCTCTTCCACTGGGGGTATCACGCTCTACTAAGTCATCACACCAGGGAGTGGAGACCAGGCCTCACCATCAACTCCCTATCTATCACTGTAGTACAGCCATCTGGAAGAGGGACCTACACTACACCGGCCACAATGGGCTAACATCACTTGGCCCGATCAGCCCAAACCATCACCCCTATTCTGGCTCTCTACATAAACGCCGCTGATCAATCAAAGACGAGAATGCAACGTCTGCCTACTGATACACAGTGTATATCAAGTAGTCATAGAAGCTGTGATGTAACTCCAGCGGTGCCATTTAAATGAATGGAGGGCCAGCATATATGTGACAGCCAATTTGTTAATTCTTGGATGCCTCAAATTCCTGTTCTCAGGATAGGTGGAGGTCCTAGTGGTCAGACCCCACCGATCAGCTAGTTATCCCCTATCATATGGATAGGGAATAACTCCTTTAACATAAAATTTATATAGGGGCTTCGACTGCTTTGTGATTCGTAGATCTGGAAAGTTAGCATCAAATTAAAGGGGCGGCTCTATATGGGCTAGCCCTTTCAGTTAGGAAAAAAGACAAGAGTCAGAAAAATTCCGCTCCAATGGCAAGAAGTGAAAATAGGGTTCATGAAATAATGAAAAAGATATAAAGTGTGGACTCACCAAGATATAACTGGACCCTCTAGGGCAGGGGTGGGCAATTAATTTTCCCATGGGGCCACATGAGAAATTGGAATGGTTTTAGAGGGCCAGACCAACATACGAAGGCTCCATGCACATTGCCTTAATGGGGCCGTATTCCAGCCGCCCGATTTGCGGCCAGAATACGGCCGCCATTGAAAATGAATGGCGCTGTAATACGGCGCGGTGAACACCCGGTGTTTCACCCCGTTTTACGGTGCGGCCCCCGTGTCTGCCAATGGAGAGGGGAGCGGTAAGGAGCACTCCCATCTCCACTCAGAAGTTACAGTGGCATCACTTAGGGCTCATGTCCACGGGGAAAAGAAGAATTAAAATCCGCAGCGGATTTTAACTCTTCTCCTGCCCGCGGATCCGCATCCCATAGGGATGCATTGACCACCCGCGGGTAGATAAATACCCGCGGATCGTCAATAAAAGTGATTTTTAAAAAAATGGAGCATGAAAAAATCTGGACCATGCTCCATTTTCATGCGAGTCTCCCGCGGGGACGGCTCCCGCGGGCTTCTATTGAAGCCTATGGAAGCCGTCCGGATCCGCGGGACACAAAAATCACATTTTACTTACCCGCTCCGGTTCTTCTCTTCGGCGCCGCGCCATCCTCTCTCAGCCGCGGCCGGATCATTTTGCTTCGGCCCGGCGCATGCGCGGGGCACGTCACCGACGTCATCGTGCACATCCGCCAAGCCGAAGAATGAAGATCCGGCCGCGACGAGAGAAGATGACGCCGCCGCGAAAATAAGAAACGGAGCGGATGGGAGGTGAGTTTATTGTCATTTATTCTTATTTTCAGCGCTCATGTCCGCGGGGCAGGAGGGACCCGCTGCACATTCTACATGTAGAATCCGTAGCGGGCCCGATTTTCCCCATGGACATGAGGCCTTAGTTTTGCTGCTTCCCGTTGCTGACACCGGACTCATTGGTGAGTCACCAGGACACTCTTTGCGGGCCGGTCCGAGCTATTCAGCGGGCCGGATGTGGCCCGCGGGCCGTGCTTTGCCCAGGTCTGCTCTAGGGGATGTGCCGATACGTCAAAAAATCCAAGTCAGCAGATATACTCAAATGGATATTCCAATAATGGTATCCAACAGGGTATCCAAGAAAATAACACTGGTCCTATCGACATCCCTTCAGGAGAGCGTCACGGGATAGCTCTAGGTATATACATACCAGAGGACAAAAGGAGGAAGTACTATATCAATAGACAAAAAAAACAGCTAATCTATACCAATACCACTGGAGTGCAGTTTTTTTTTCGTCTATTGATATAGTACTTCCTCCTTTCAGTTAGGAGTCACTGATTTTGCCTGGGTAAACTGTGGACAAAATTTTACCTGCAGTGACCAATATGAAAATGACCCTAAGCAAATATTCACTGTATATTGCAACCTACATACTAGATAGCTGTAATCCAACTCGTATCTTTCCTGACTCCCCTTCAGCAGGTCCTTCTTCTCCTTCTTATTCTCCTTCTCTGGAGAAGAAGCAGTAGGCGGCAGAAGGAAGAAACTTGGTGCCTTGTACCGCTGGGGTTCTAGGTTCGCGGCTGACTATGGACAACATCTGCATGCAGTTTGTATGTTCCCTTTTGTGTTTATTTTGTTGTTTTACATCTTTTCCTCCTCTGGAAAAGGAAGAAGACATGTGGTGCCTACGTTGCTAGCACTGCTGCCTTGCAGTACTGGAGTTCTAGGCTCAAATCTGCCCAAGGGTAACATCTGGATGGTGTTTTCATATTTTCTTTGTGTTTATTTTTCTTCTTCTTCCCCTTTGGGTAAAGAAAGGGCCGGCATGATGGCTCAGTTATTAGCATTGCTGCTGTGCTGTACTGACGTTCTAAGCTCAAATCTGTCCAAGGGCAACATCTGGAGAGAGTTTTTCAAAGTCTATACAGATGTTCGCCTTGATGGTATTTTAACCCAGGACCCCAGCATTGCAAGACAACAGTGTTAATCGCGGAGCCACATTTGTTGAGCCACCTCCACATGTTCTGGAGGTCGAATTAGTGAACCTGATTTATACTCCCATTGACTTTAATGGGAGTTGGAATTGGGACAGCCTGATTCACGATTATGTTTTGAAAATCACGTTGGGTACTCCTGACACAAATATTTCAATAATCACTCAACACTGCTTTCAACTAGCGAGCATTTTTGTGCTTAGATAAAGAACCCAATCAGCCGATGAACCAGCCTTTGTTCAATCGTTGACAGATCAGGTGCAATTTCACAAGGCAAACAATCGGGCAAAAGAACAATCCTTAGAACGTTCTCGCCCGATCATCGGCTCATGTAAAGGCCCTTAGTGACGCTTTCTATACTGATAAATGTATCATGGCACATCATGCTTCCTGACATCATCAAAACGAAGAAGATGACTTGTAGCCCCCCCAAGCAAGGTGCGCTTTTGGTATTTTTCCGAAACACTGGAGCTAAATAAAAAAGGCCGATATTTTTAAAGCAGTTGTATGAGATTAAGAAAAAGTCTTCTTTCTTCCAGAAACAGTGCCACTCTGGTCTATAGGCTATGGGTTGCCTGTGGCATTCACTCAAATGGAACTGAGCTGCAATTCCGCACACAACCCACAGAAAAGAGTGGCACTGTTTCCAAAACACAGTGGTCATAACACACACAGAATGACTTTTAAGTGGTTGCACTATCTAAGGATATCTCTTGTCAGTGAAATAAAGAGTGTGTCTTGGGACCTACGTTCTTGGGATTTGTGGAGGTCCCACTCTTAGCGGTCGAACCCCCACCAGTCATATCCCTATCTTGTGGATAGCAGATAACTTCAGATCTTAGTAAAACCCCTTTAAGGATGAATTCAAGAACTGCTCAAATTAAAAATATCTCTGGAACAGATTGCATTGCATTGTCTACACAGCTAATATATGTGCTTAATGTTACTTTCTAAGTACTACACCACATTGCATAGTTTAAATATGAGGCATATAGCTGTCACCTAAAAGTGACGTACGGCTCAGTTTGTGCACACGACACCGTTCTTCTGCATAGTTTAAGCATCAGAATTTAACATATTTTATAATAAAAAAAAGAAAAAGAAAACATATTTTTCATGGTCCCGAACTTAAATTTCCTCACCAGATGATAAAAATGTTGTTATGTCCTAACTTGGTTATATATGTTTAAAGCTAAAATAAATACCCGCATGAAAACAGGAACCACAATTCAGCAGGAATGAGTGAGTTGTGAAAGGGTATACAGATTTTTAAATTGGGACCCATGAACTTCAAGTTCCACAAATACTATTACCTCTAATGTTTCTTTTTTTAAAGGGGATCTCCACTTTGGACAAACCCTACTTGTAAGAAAGGTCTCTTGACAATAAGCTAATCACAGAATGTCTCTCTGCTGGGATCTTCAGCTATCAGCGGGAATTTGTGAGGAAAGTTAGCAGTAAGTTTCCCTGCAGCACTCCCACAGGGGAAATTAAGTATTACACAGTGCTCATTGATATCAATGGGGCGTCTGTCTAATGCAGGACAGGATAGGTCCTCCAGAGAAAGAGAGAGTTGATCTTTGTATCCACTCTCCACTCTGGACAAGAAATGAGGATCCTGTGTAATTATACCAGGCGGATCCCCGGCTACAGAACTGGCAGTCACTGATGGAAAATAGGACACCTCAGACTTCATCTTTGGACTGTTCCTTAATTCTGCGGGAACTGTGCCAACTCAACAAAATGGTCTGTAAGTTTCCTGTTGCAAAGCTCACAAATGCATGGTGGTAGCATCACCCGGCAATGGGTTCACTTGAACGTGCTAATAATTAGCTCTGCCTCTCAACTATGGTACACGTGGCTCAGTGTGTCTCCAGGCTAAATGTCACTGGCTGGACCTCTTTCATCGGTTGACACTCTGTTAGGGTCTCTTCCGCTATGTCTTCCGGATATGCATTCTGTACTTGATCTCTGCCATGACTGCGTTCTACTGTGCCTTATTCTACAGTACTGAGCACCACCCAGACAGGAATGGTATATATGTCACTTCTGGGACATGTAGGCAGTCCCCTGGCATTGCCAATGCTCTCATGCCGACTCATCTACCATGACATCCCTATAGTAACCCCTGAACATACTTCCCCAGTACTATATGTGTCACTACCATTACAATATTAAGTTTAATTCATTGCATATATATCTTATATTGCATACACCCAATAAAAACTTACTGTTAAAACATATGAAGGGAATCTTCCACTGTTCTACACCTGAATAGTAAACCGCCCTTTAATAGCTCAATATTTCCTAATAGTGCATATGGAAATTGGTTTTTTAAACTGTAAAACCCTGCTAAAAATGACAAACCCTCCCTCTACCAATAGCAAGAAATTGTCACAATCCCACCCCTGGAAGCAACACCAATGGATAGTTATCCCAACTTGTACAAAATCTTGATCTGGGAAAATATAGAGGTGTTGCCCAAGATTTCAGATAGACACTGCTCAAAAAAAATTCGGAAAGCTTAGGCATCACAGTATGATCCCAAGTCAGTTACACTTCAGGAACATCAATTTTTCTAGTTAGAAAGCAGAAGTGATTGTGAATCCATGCAGCAAATACCAGGACATGGGCCATTATACGAGGAGAGCTGGAGAAGGTAATAGAAGGGCAATAACTCGGGAAGAGGACCAGGAGGAACACTGCCAGAGGCCTGCAAAATGAACTTCAGTGGTCTACTGACCAAACTGTCAGAAACAGATTCCATGAAAGTGGCCTGAGGGCTCGCTGTCCTGTAGTGGATCCTGTGCTCACAGCCCGGCACCATGCAGCTTGACTGGTATTTACTGGAGAACACTACACTTGGCAGTCCTCTATTGGTGTCCTGTTCTTTTCACAGATGAGAGCAGGTTCAAACTGGGCATATGTCTTTCATTCATCGAGATTTGATGTGTGACTTAACTGTTTTGAGCAGCGTATCAAATTAAGACCAAGAACATGCTCTCATTTGTACAAGGAAAGACTAGAAGCAATGGGATAAAACTGAAAGGGAGGAGACACAGATTAGATATTAGACAGTAAGGGGGATGAATGAGTGGAACGGGTTACCACGGGAGGTGGGGAGTTCTCCTTTAATGGAAGTGTTCAAACAGAGACTGGGCAGATGATTTAGTGAATCCTGCACTGATCCTGTTGGACCCGATGACCCTGGAGGTCCCTTCCAACTCTACCATTCTAGGATTCTAATCTGCACCATTAGAGAATAGTAACAGCAGCAGTGGTACAGTGGTCTGCATCATATGCTCCAGGTATACTATGCAGCGGTACTGTTGTATCTTGTCTCCACCGGAAGTGTGGGTGGAGACAAGGGTTTGTCCTGCTGCAGTACTATGCCATACCCACAGCGCCTGATTGGCTCCCTATTCCCAGGTAACTTTTACCCCGGCCCTCATCTCACCTCCCCACTCCTGTCAGTGTTCCTGGATGGCGCTTGCACTTTTCGACTCCCTGCTCACCATCTCCGATACTCATTGTCCCCGGCTGCCTCCTAGCAGCTCTGCTATATGTTTGCTACACCACAAGATCATATGTCAGCACTGATTGTGAGGTTGGTGCAGGGAAACCGGACAGCAGTGAAGCAGAGAGGGGAGAAGGCAGAGCGGCCGAGAAGTCCGAATAGCAGCCATGGAGACAGAGAGTGGCAGAGCGGGGAGGCAGGGACAAGGACAGCAGCGGGGAGGTGAGATGAGGTCCGGGGAAAGGGAGACGTGAGAGCGGCACAGTGGGGACCCAGGGAGACGGCCAGCAGCGGGGAGGTGAGATGAGGGCTGGGGAAAATTACCTGTAAGTTGGGAGCCAATTGGGCGCTGTGGGTGTTGCATAGTACTGCAGCAGGACAAACCCTTGTCTCCACCCACACTTTTGGTGGAGACAAGACACAACAGTACCCTATGCAGCTGACCCCTATGTTTCCAGGTACCTCTGCTGTATGTCGCTAACAATGGATAACACAGGTCTGCGATGAAAAAATTGTAGCATATTTAATTAGTGGGTTTAACAGTATTTTTTGTGCTGATTACGGTAAAAATAGTGAAAAAATTCCATCATCCCTAGATAAGTCACAAATTTCACCTGAAATTTTCTTATTTTCAGGGTTTTTCAGGTTTGGTACGCGTACGACAACGAATCTAAACTGTCTGCTAGGCGTGACCTTGACTGCAGTCAGTGGCTCAGTGTGGAGCCAGCCACTGTGGTGTACGCATCAAACAGTTTTGTGATACGGTATTTAGAAGAAATGGCTACTAGCAGATGTGTCAACTCTCCTAACTGTTTCTGTTATATTTGTGGGTCTTATACCGTCAAGAAGCAACAAAGGAACATATCTAATTTTGTTCAGAAGGTGTATTTTGCATACTTTGGTATGAAATTAGGGAACCAAGATAAATCTTGGGCTCCCCATATAGTGTGTTCTGTGTGTGTTGAAGAACTGAGACAATGGTTTCAAGGTAAGAAGAAATCATTTCGTTTTGGAGTACCCATGGTTTGGAGAGAGCCTAAAAATCCCAGTGATGACTGTTATTTTTGTTCTTGTTCAGTGCAAGGTTTCAATTTAAAAAACAGGACGGACATTTCATACCCAACCAACATACGTTCGGCTATTCGCCCTGTTCCTCATGGACCTGACTTGCCTATTCCTTCACCTCCGGATACCCTGGACAATATTTTAGACGATTTAGACCAAATGTCACATAGTAGCAGCGATAATGGTGACAGCTATGATCCAGGTACCAATGACCCTGAACTTTTCTCTCAATCAGACATGAACGATTTAGTACGAGATCTGGGCCTACCAAAGGATTCAGCGGAAGTGTAAGGGTCTAGACTTAAAGAAAGACATATGTTAGCCTCCGGTGTTTCATTTTAATGGAAATGTTCAACATAACGTATGACCCAGAGGAATGGAGACTTTCCATAGATTCGTCAAAAAGGAGTTTGAAAGCCGTACTTCTTCACAATGGTAACCAATATGCTTCTGTGCCTGTTGGACACTCAGTCCATTTGAAAGAATGCTACGAAAATCTTGGGTTTGTTCTTAATAAGCTCAGCTACTCTGACCATTTGTGGGGATTTGAAAGTTATTTCCATGTTACTAGGTCAACAAAGTGGTTACACAAAGTTTCCATGTTTCCTCTGTGAATGGGATAGTCGTGACAGGAAACAACACTATGTCAAGCAGACCTGGCCAATCAGAAAGGCTCTTATTCCTGGAGTTAAAAATGTTGAAAGACAAAGTTTAGTGGATCCTAAAAAGATCTTAATTCCACCACTTCATATAAAATTGGGACTAATGAAACAGTTTGTGAAAGCATTACACAAAGAAGGAGAGTGTTTCAAGTATCTTTGTGAACAGTTTCCTGGTCTATCAGATGCTAAGCTGAAGGAGGGAGTCTTTTTTGGGCCTGACATAAGAAAACTTTTATACAATGAAATCTTTGTCACTAAAATGGAAATGGAAGAAAAAAATGCCTGGAATTCATTTAAACTTGTTGTAACAGGCTTTCTTGGAAATAAAAAAGACCCAAACTACAAAACTTTGGTTGCTGAATTGTTACAAAACTACAAAATCTTGGGCTGCAACATGAGTGTCAAAGTCCATTTCCTTCACTCACATCTGGACTACTTTCCAGAAAATCTTGGGGCTGTAAGTGAGGAACAAGGAGAACGTTTCCATCAAGATCTAAAAGAAATGGAGCGCAGATACCAAGGTCGATGGAATGTCAACATGGTGGCAGACTACTGTTGGATGTTAAAAAGGGAAGATTCACAAGAACACAGCCGAAGAAGTACCAAAAGAAGCTTTGATGGAAAAAGAAAGTGTTTTTACAAATAACTTTGCAACACATGTGTATCACTATTATGCTTATTTTAGCTAGGTATTGTTGGTTTTTTTTTTTTTGCTTTTACTTCATGATAAAATAATAAAAACAAATAAAAAATTTTCAGTTTTTTGTATTTTTTCCAAATACTTCAACTTTATTTTGTAGGCAAGCCTTACGTGATAGAAAAAGACCCATGTCATTTTTGAAATCTGTGCAAAAAACTACATAAAGATGATTTAACAAAATCAAAACAATTTTTAAAAAAGTTTTTTTTGCAGACCTGTGTAATGCACACAATCATATCTAAGAAAAAAGATGCTTACAGTTTTGTTCAAAACCCCTGGATGTATGTAAACTATACAGCTGAAGTAATGTTGCCCATGGTGATGTCATGTGAACGCATCGTCCCATGGCTCTACAGTTATGTACAAACTTGAACTCATCATTGGTTGAGACGTGAACCAATTGTCCAATTCTTGTGCACAGAAGTGAATGTATCACATGCACATAAATTGTCCAATGACTTTCCCTGTATGCTTAGAATTGAACTCTCTTTTCATGGCCGTAGCTTTCTATGCACAGATGTGAACTCCTACATTGTGCCAATTGTCCAACGGCTCTAGCACTCTATGCTTGGGACGTGAAGTCCTTACTTCCTGGCTATAGCTCCCTATACATTGTCATAAACTCATCATCCAGTGACTTTAGTGCTCTCTCTACGGCCAAGAAGTCACTGTCCATACATACATCGTCCAGCGGCTGATGTAGCTTTACAAGTTGTATACCACTAAAATTTACTGCTACAGAAAAGGGCAAAACTTGAAGGACAACCAAAGGGTGTCTTCTTCTGCACGAAGCTGTAGGTGATTGGTCGTAATTTCATATGGAAACCTAGACAAACTCTTTAAAGGGCCAGTCATCATAAAAAATCCAGAGGGAAAAAAAGGCCTCTAAAACCATGATAGTATTAAACATTGTACAGGGTCTTATGGACTCTTAAAGGGGTTTTCCAGCCCTGTCGTAGGTGTACTCTTCCTTTCATCTCGCATCATACATCTCGAGATATGTTAGGTTAAAGGGGTTGTCCCGCGGCAGCAAGTGGGTCTATACACTTCTGTATGGCCATATTAATGCACTTTGTAATATACATTGTGCATTAATTATGAGCCATACAGAAGTTATAAAAAGTTTTTTACTTACCTGCTCCGTTTCTGGCGTCCTCATCTCCATGGTTGCCATCTAATTTTCGTCGTCTAATGGCCAAATTAGACGCGCTTGCGCAGTCCGGGTCTTCTTATCTTCTCAATGGGGCTCGGTGTAGCTCCGTGTAGCTCCGCCCCGTCACGTGCCGATTCCAGCCAATCAGGAGGCTGGAATCAGCAATGGACCGCACAGAAGAGCTGCGGTCCACGGAGGAAGAGGATCCCGGCGGCCATCTTCACCGGTAAGTATAGAAGTCACCGGAGCGCGGGGATTAAGGTAAGCGCTGTCCGGTGTTCTTTTTTAACCCCTGCATCGGGGTTGTCTCGCGCCAAACGGGGGGGGGGGGGTTGAAAAAAAAAAAACGTTTCGGCGCGGGACAACCCCTTTAAGGAAGGAAACATCCGTACTTGTACTCCTAAAAAAAATCCCTTATGTCACTGATATGGATAATGCAAATGAAGATGGAACAATACCTCTGCAGCGCCATCTATTGAAAGGCAGCATGCCTGCAAGTCAATGTCAGACTCATTATAGAAGTCTTTATAACGATGAATGGGAATTGAAAATCAAAAGCCAGGAAACCATACACAGACAGCTGTTTCAGGGTTTGAGAAGCATGCATGACCTCATAAGTCTCCTCAGTCACCTTCTAGGTGCTCTCCCTAAGGAAAGACAATACCCTTCCAAACCCACACCACAGACCTCTCACTAGCCAAGCCAGAAACCTAGTGCACACTGATGAGGGGCAAACGCCCCGAAAGAACTGTCTTTGTATGGGTTCTGGCTTTTGGTTCTCAATTCCCAGTCATTGTTATAAAGAGTCTAACATTGGCTTGTAGAAATGTTGCCTTCCAATAAGTGGTGCAGCTGAGGTACTGTTCCATCTTCTTTATTTGCATATTTCCCATAGGGGCTACCTGAGCTTCCTTCATAAAGCCTGTGTGGCACAACATGTTAGGAGGACATCTGCAAATAAAGGAGATAGAAAAATACCTCTGCAGCGCCACCTACTGGAAGGCAGCATTCCTGTAAATCAATGTTAGACTCTTTATACAAGCTTTGTAACAGTGACTGGGAATTGAAAGCCAAGCCAGAATCCGTACACAGACGGCTGGTTCGGGGTGTTTGCCCCCTCATCATTGATTTGCAAGAATGCTGCCTTTGAATAGGTGGCGCTGCAGAGGTATTGGTCCATCTCCCTTATTTGCATATTACCCAGAGGATCATGAATGGCCTTATAAGTTTTCTTACTCACTCACCTTCTCTGTGCTCTCCCTAAGGAGAAAAGAAAGCGTTCCTGACCCACAGGAGGACGTGTTACATGTTTTTTAAACTAGGTTTAGGGATGGTTCAACTATGCAAAAACTGATTATAGATAGATAGATAGCTAGATAGATAGATAGATAGATAGATAGATAGATAGATAGATAGATAGATAGATAGATAGATAGATAGATAGATAGATAGATAGATAGGCGTTAAGGCAGTCCTTTTTGGTTTGACAAGGTCCTCTCTGACAACTCCAGCCTCCGTCACAACTGTGATTAATGCATGATCAGCATAGTAGTTTACTAGGAGATTATAATTTGGGGGCCTATATAGCCCCTCTATTAACAGACACCCTGTGCATCCTATTATTGGCTGCCAAGTTACGTTATTTCCCCAAATACTGAATGCTGTGTGAATATATTAGTGGCTAAAGACAATTGCCCTCACAGCCTACCTAGCAATATATATTTAGTTCTTTTATGGACTCAGTAAGAATTTAGTTCAGCCACCTATTCCTTACTTTTAAAGCGTCTTTGTCTGTTTTGAGCGCATATATGTAAAAAAAAAGTATAGGATTTTATATTATTCTCTTTTGGGAGGGTATAACCATTAAAGGAGATGTCCCGCGCCGAAACGGGTTTTTTTTTTTTTAACCCCCCCCCCCCGTTCGGCGCGAGACAACCCCGATGCAGGGGTTAAAAAAACCACCCGCACAGCGCTTACCTGAATCCCGGCGGTCCGGTGACTTCAATACTTACCGCTGAAGATGGCCGCCGGGATCTTCTACCTTCGTGGACCGCAGCTCTTCTGTGCGGTCCACTGCCGATTCCAGCCTCCTGATTGGCTGGAATCGGCACGTGACGGGGCGGAGCTACACGGAGCCCCTCTCTGGCACGAGCGGCTCCATAGAAGAAAGCTGAAGACCCGGACTGCGCAAGCGCGGCTAATTTGGCCATCGGAGGCCAAAAATTAGTCGGCTCCATGGAGACGAGGACGCCAGCAACGGAGCAGGTAAGTATAAAACTTTTTATAACTTCTGTATGGCTCATAATTAATGCACAATGTACATTACAAAGTGCATTATTATGGCCATACAGAAGTGTATAGACCCACTTGCTGCCTCGGGACATCTCCTTTAAGGGCTCAGTCAGACGAGCATTTTTTAAAAGGGATAATAAACACAGTGATGTCACAGTATAGAAATAATACAGAAACAATGCAGTGATATCACAGTATGGAGATAATGAACACAGTGATTTCAAAGTAAGGGCTCACGTCCACAACCATGTTTCCCTGCATACTACGCGTGCGTTGTACGGACACGTGATACACTGTGAATAGAGCCAATACGAGTCAACGGACTTTCATTGATCTATGCATATGTGCGTGTAAACACTGTGTATTGATACGCACATGAAACAGATTGCAGCATGCTCTATTTCTCTGCGTACCACACAGCGTGAGCCCTATACATTTGTAAAGGCTGTGTATGAAAAGCTGTTCATGCGCAATACATTGCATAAGAGCAGCATTTCCATATGCATCCCTGATATGAAACATAGTGGGAAACGAA
Organism: Eleutherodactylus coqui; assembly: GCF_035609145.1. NCBI lineage: Eukaryota > Metazoa > Chordata > Amphibia > Anura > Eleutherodactylidae > Eleutherodactylus > Eleutherodactylus coqui. The sequence continues at coordinate 312,824,241 of NC_089838.1, read as the reverse complement.
TAAATAAAAAAAGAGCCACACTGCACATGTCTGTGTGACACGCGGGCATACGTAGTGCGAGTGGGCATGAGCCCTAAAGGTATAATAAAAACACAGTGACATCAGTACAGGGATAATAAACCACCATAACTCCTTGACGCCATGCCCGCTGTCTTGTGGGTCATATTCGATTCCAACCTTTCCTTCACTCTCCACATCCAGTCACTTTCTTGCTCATGTCGCCTTCACCTTGAAAACATCTCCTGAATCCCCCCTTTCTTCACTGTGAAAACATCAACAATCTCTTATTGTCGCCCTCATCCACTCTCTGCTTGATTAGTGTGAAGGCCCTTTTACACGCAACGATTATCGCTTAAACGGACAAATGACCCGAAGATATTAGAGACCACCTCCACCCTCAGCACAAAAACATTCACTGGACAATTGAAATTAAAGTGTGACAACAAAGAGAAAACTAAATAAGTAAATAAATAAAAAACAAAAATACCATTACCCGGACATTCTCTAAAATGTCAACAAAGTGCCTATAGTGTACTATTGTACTATTTCCCCCTGTTCTTCCCTCTCTCATCCCTCCTGTACTATGTTGGTTTGGGATTTGTATATGTTCCTAATTGTTCTTTAGAGTTGATCGATTTTATTGATGCTAAGTATTCTTGCGTGGGGTCTATGCGGCAGGAAAGTGGACAAAGTTTAAAATGACTTTCAATAAATACTTTTAAAACATAAGTGTCCGAACAACTGACCGAACGGACGACTTTTTTGCATAAAATTTAATGGCCTGAAATCATCCCTGTTACCTTCATTAGCTAAGGTAAGCTTTAGTAGAGGTAGAACTAGTTGTTTGCTCAGGTTGTTTATACGAGGGATTATCTGGCCAGCAGGATTCCATTGTCTTCTCCTGGCAGAGTAAACAATGTACTCATTATGTATGGATGGCAAACACAATCAGTACATTGTTTACTCCCTTCAAGTCCTCAAGCGGCTCAAAAGACAGAACGATTTCCATTCAAATGGAACAAATTTTGAACTGCCTGACAACTACTTTTATGTCAGCTAAAACCAGTACTATAAAATGAACGAATAGTGCACGACTGCCCACGTTTACGTGTAAAGATTTACTCACTTTTGGTTGTTTGAATGAATTTTGAGTGATAATTGTTACATGTGAAAGCGCCTTAACTCACTACTAATCAGTCTTCCTCTCCCCCACACTAAACTGTCCAGAATGTAGCAGCCGGGTGTATCTTCTTGTTGAACTGCTATACTGATGCTCCCACCCTGTGGCAGTCACTACACTGATGTCTACACCCTGTGGCAGTCACTACACTGATGTCTACACCCTGTGGCAGTCACTACACTGTTGCCTTCACTCTGTGCCAGTCACTACACTGATGCTTCAACCTTGTGCCAGTCACTACACTGATGCTCCCACCCTGTGCCAGTCACTACACTGATGCTCCCACCCTGTGCCAATCACTACACTGATGCTCCCACCCTGTGCTAGGCACTACACTGATGCTCCCACCTTGTGCTAGTCACTACACCAATGCCTCCAACCTGTGCTAGTCACTACACCGATACCTCCAACCTGTGCCAGTCACTACACCGATGCCTCCAACCTGTGCTAGTCACTACACCGAAGCCTCCAACCTGTGCCAGTCACTGCACCGATGCCTCCACCCTGTGCCAGTCACTGCACCGATGCCTCCACCCTGTGCCAATCACTGCACTGATGCCTCCACCCTGTGCCAGTCACTACACTGATGCCTCCACCCTGTGCCAGTTACTACACCGATGCCTCCAACCTGTGCCAGTCACTGCACCGATGCCTCCACCCTGTGCCAGTCACTGCACCGATGCCTCCACCCTGTGCCAGTCACTGCACCGATGCCTCCACCCTGTGCCAGTCACTACACTGATGCCTCCACCCTGTGCCAGTCACTACACAGATGCCTCCACCCTGTGTCAGTCGCTACACTAATGCCTCCGCCCTGTGCCAGTTACAATTTAAACAATACAATTTAAACTTATCACTTCTATCCATAGGACCCTCCACAATGCTGTGCCGCCCTCTATCTCTTCCCTTATCTCTGTCTACCACCCTACCTGTGCTCTCCACCCTGCTAATAACCTCAGACTAAATTCCTCTCTAATCCGAACTTTCCATTCTTGGCTCAAAGATTTTTCCCGAGCTGCACCAGTTCTCTGGAATGCGCTACCCTGGACAATCAGGCTAATTCTGAACGCCCACAGCTTTAAAAGTGCCTTAAAAACACATTTTTTAGGGAGGCCTACGATATTCCCTAACCTAACTCTTCTCTGTGTACCCTGCCTCTAAACTCTTCCTTGGGAACCTAAGACCCTTCTTCTCACTGCATCCCCCCAGACTCCCAATCACACCTCTTATCTAGTGATACACAAATACAGATGGTGATCCCCTTATACAGCTTTATGTATGTATGTATAGTATCCTATGTGTCTACCTCCTTACAGTCTGTAAGCTCCTACGAGCCAGACCGTCACCCTTATTGTTCAAGATGTGCATCAATTTAATTCTGTATGTTATGACTCATTTTTGGTATGTTTTCCAGATTTGTAAAACTCTGCGGAAAATATTGCGCTATATAAATAAAGATTATTAATAATAAACACAGTGATGTCACAGTATAGAAATAATAAACACAGTGATGTCACAGTACAGAAATAATAAACACAGTGATGTCACATTACAGAAATAATAAACACAGTGATGTCACAGTACAGAGATAATAAACACAGTGATGTCACAGTACAGAAATAATAAACACAGTGATGTCACAGTACAGAGATAATAAACACAGTGATGTCACAGTATAGAAATAATAAACACAGTGATGTCACAGTACAGAAATAATAAACACAGTGATGTCACAGAACAGAGATAATAAACACAGTGATGTCACAGTATAGAAATAATAAACACAGTGATGTCACAGTACAGAAATAATAAACACAGTGATGTCACAGTACAGAGATAATAAACACAGTGATGTCACAGTATAGAAATAATAAACAGTGATGTCACAGTACAGAGATAATAAACACAGTGATGTCACAGTATAGAAATAATAAACACAGTGATGTCACAGTACAGAAATAATAAACACAGTGATGTCACAGTATAGAAATAATAAACACAGTGATGTCACAGTATAGAAATAATAAACACAGTGATGTCACATTACAGAAATAATAAACACAGTGATGTCACAGTACAGAAATAATAAACACAGTGATGTCACAGTACAGAAATAATAAACACAGTGATGTCACAGTACAGAAATAATAAACACAGTGATGTCACAGTATGGAAATAATAAACACAGTGATGTCACAGTATAGAAATAATAAACACAGTGATGTCACAGTATAGAAATAATAAACACAGTGATGTCACAGTACAGAAATAATAAACACAGTGATGTCACAGTACAGAAATAATAAACACAGTGATGTCACAGTATAGAAATAATAAACACAGTGATGTCACAGTACAGAAATAATAAACACAGTGATGTCACAGTATAGAAATAATAAACACAGTGATGTCACAGTACAGAAATAATAAACACAGTGATGTCACAGTATAGAAATAATAAACACAGTGATGTCACAGTATAGAAATAATAAACACAGTGATGTCACAGTAGAGAAATAATAAACACAGTGATGTCAAAGTAGAGAAATAATAAACACAGTGATGTCACAGTATAGAAATAATAAACACAGTGATGTCACAGTATAGAAATAATAAACACAGTGATGTCACAGTACAGAAATAATAAACACAGTGATGTCACAGTATAGAAATAATAAACACAGTGATGTCACAGTACAGAAATAATAAACACAGTGATGTCACAGTATAGAAATAATAAACACAGTGATGTCACAGTATAGAAATAATAAACACAGTGATGTCACAGTATAGAAATAATAAACACAGTGATGTCACAGTACAGAAATAATAAACACAGTGATGTCACAGTACAGAGATAATAAACACAGTGATGTCACAGTACAGAAATAATAAACACAGTGATGTCACAGTACAGAAATAATAAACACAGTGATGTCACAGTATAGAAATAATAAGCACAGTGATGTCACAGTACAGAGATAATAAACACAGTGATGTCACAGTACAGAAATAATAAACACAGTGATGTCACAGTACAGAGATAATAAACACAGTGATGTCACAGTATAGAAATAATAAACACAGTGATGTCACAGTATAGAAATAATAAACACAGTGATGTCACAGTATAGAAATAAAAAAAAACACAGTGATGTCACAGTACAGAGATTGGTTAGGTGCAAATGCTGCATTTCAAAGAGGCTGCTGGATTATATATAAAAAATGTAAACCAGGTTAAGGGACTAGGAGGGTACATCCAAGCCAATTTCCAACCCGTTGCCCTCCTAGAATTTAACCTAAGAGGTAGTGTCATTGTGAAAAGCCTAAGCCCAATATTACTAGATTCCTGTCCATCCTGGCTTGCATAAGGCGGATAGGGGGCGCCAGCTTTTTTGGAGCTACAACCCAGTCAGTGCTGCCAGGCCTACAGAATCATAGATCTGTTCCTGTGTAAGCCCATAATCTGGTATTCGTTAGCAGGGCCCTACAAGCCGCTCACCGGTCGGTAACGGCGCTCTACCTTGACATTCACTCCACTTTGCAGTTAAAATGGCTAAATAAAAATTTGGAATGTTTCCGAAGCCGCCGTCCAGCATTCGCGGCTCCGACATCTCCTAATGATTGCACTTTGATTCCGAGCCCAGTTGTAGAGCAGAAAACACGCCGATTTCTTGGCTTCCACAAATTAAACACTGGAAATGTTAACTATAACAGCTGAGATGAAACAAAATGACAAAAGGAGGCTCTGTCCTTCTAAAGCCGTCTGCCCATCTGACAATGGCTACCACCTACATGCAGTAATCGGCATTGGAATCGCCCCCTGTCACAGATGGGAACCGTCTGGTAACAACTGCAAAAGGCTGGAGGGAATTCAGCTGTTGCCCTGCATATGGGTCAGGGGGACATTGGCCACCATTTATACCTACCAAGCAGTACACAGGCTATTAGACGTGCAGCTCAAGGACCCTCTTACATGGAACGACTTGTCAGGCGCAGATGCCCAGCAGGTCGCAGAGTGTTAAGGCAGCAGAAGCTCTCGCTCACGACCTGAAGGTTGTTCAATCCCCGCGTGGTTCAGGTAGTGGCTCAAGGTCGACTCAGCCTTCCAAGGTTGGTAAAATGAGTATCTGGCTTGGTGGTGGGGATAATAAATAAATTACCTGAAAGCGCTGCGGAATAAGTTGGCGCTATACAAATAACAAGTCCCCCTTCCTTCTCCCTGCAGAAGCTGTATGTCAAACGAGAAGCAAACAAATTTCCGTTCATTGTTCCGTTGGGGCCGTTCAGGATCGAAAAGATTTACTGCAGCTTACAGTGTAAGAACTATGGCGCGGTTACTCCCTCCATCTCTGCAGGGATGCCCTCAGCGGATCCGCAGCAAATCTGGCACACAACCGTGTATTATGCGTACATTGCATGCCCGCCTTAATTGATCCATGCACACTGGCGTGTGGACACTGCGTATCGATACGCAAGAGAAATAAATCGCAGCACGCTCTATTTCTTTGCGTCCGTACGCAGCGTGAGCCCTATACACTTGTATGGGCTGCGTATCATACACTGTCCATACACAATAAATTAAGTATGGGCAGCATTTTTATACGTATCCCTCCTCTGAAACAGCTGGGAATAAAAAAATAAAAAAATCACACTGCGCATGTCCGTAAGCGTCTGATCCACAGGCATGCGCAGTGCCATACACGGTCTATGCTGGCTCTCTACCAGCAGCGTATATGGCTGGAAATGTGTAAAATGCTGCGGGGAGAGCTGTAGCATGCGGCTGTGGGCATGAGCCCTTAGAGTTTCAGTACAGTTACAGAAGAAACTCTGTAGCGCTTTTTTCCTCTACATGTAAATAGCATTTACTTTAATCCCATTCACTTTAATAGTCAAGGTTTCTGCTGCGGCAAAAGAGCCACGTTTCCAAAACCTGTGAATGCACCCTTAGGCCTCGGTCAGACGACCGTTTTTTGCCGCGATTTGCGGATGCACATGCGATCTGCGCATATATCGAACCATTGCTTCGCAATGGGATCGGTCACATGTCCGCTTTTTATGCGGATGTCCGATAAATTATAGGACATGACGAATCGCAGATCACGCCTATCTGCGTTCTGCGATTCCTTGTGTTCTATATATGCGCTCAATGGGGCCGGCGGCAGCAGCGCCGACCCCATTGAGAACATATACTATAAAGATCGATGTTCACCTATTGAATTCAATGGAGCCGGCAATACAGCCGGCTCCATTTAAAGCAATGGGCTGCCGGCGAGCGCGGGATGAATTTTCGGGAAGGGCTTAAAAATATATTGAATGACAGCTGAGAGCTGCCCCTGATTGGTCCTTGCGCTGAGCCAATCAGAGGCAGCACTCACTCACCCATTCATGAATGAGTGAGTGAGAGCTGCCTCTGATTGGTGAGGGCTGTGACCAATTAGAGGCAGCCCATTCAGCAGGCGGGGATTTTAAATCCCCGCCTGCTGAATACTACACAGAGCAGTTCAGGAGAACTGCCGGCCGGCCGCGGCTGAACTCCGACTGCAGGGACAAGGTGAGTATATATATATTTTTATTTTTACACATTTTTGGATGGTTTTCAGGGAAGGGCTTATATGTTTAAGCCCTTCCCGAAAATTCATCCCGCGCTCGCCGGCAGCCCATTGCTTTCAATGGAGCCAGCTGTATTGCCGGCTCCATTGAATTTCAATGGGCGGACAGCGCTCCTTTGATCGGGCCCGTTTCGCTAAAAACGCTGCTAGCTGCAGATTTTTCGGCGAATCGTCGGCCCCGGTCATGTGATTTGCGGATGCGCATCCGTCATGCGATCTGCAAATCGCGGCAAAAAACGGTCGTCTGACCGAGGCCTTAAAGAGTAACTGAACTTTAAAAAATTTTTGGGTCTGGTTGCTGAAACCCCCCTCACTGCTGAAATGAAGGAGATGCAGCGCTCACCAGAGCTCTGTGCCCCTTTGGCTGTCATCGCTCCTTATTGACTCCACTCGGTAACTGAAGATGGACTCTATGCATCTGTCTCTAGCTGCCAAGAAAAGCCAACAAGGAACAATGATAGTCGAAGGGGTGCAATACTGGGATGAGCCCTTCTGCCTCTTCCTTTCAGCGATCAGTGGGGGTCTAAGCACCTGGACCTCCACTGATCAAAACTTTAGATATGTCGTTCTGATATGTCAAATGTGTTTTAAGTGCAGTTACTCTTTGAATACTAATATTCTGGCTTCCTGCAGTAACCACTAGAAGGCGCTCAGGAGAGTACTGCATACTATTATTATATAGCACATTCAAATTAATAATAAACAAGCTCCCTCTAGTGGTGGATGCAGGTAGCCAGCATGCTGCTTATTAATGACAATACAGAGGATTTGGAGCTTTGTATCAGGAAAACATTACTCTGATTGCTATGAAGGTTGATGAAGAAATGAATCAGCACAGACTTTTGGACCTGAAAGCGGCCGGACGTGAGAAGGAGGAGACGTACTCGAAGTGATCTTAAAGTTTAACTAAAGTTCCGACGCTTACTATTTAGAGCCCTTACTTTGTAGTTCTACTTTATTTTATACCAATTCTGTAGAACTTAGGAAGCACAGCATTAGACGAGAGGCTCTTATCCTCTCAGGTAGTATATAAATGACTGCACACTGTCACTTGTCTTGTTCTATATGCTGAATGTAATTATTGGCATCAGTGCCTCAGCGGGCAGCGAATAAGCCCGGATTACAGAAGGAATAACATTTCAGTGCTACTTATACATAAGATGTTCCCATATGTAGGTGTGTGCTGCTCCGTAATCTTTCTTGCTGCACACAGGGTGGGTTGGTTTCTTTGCCGAGCGTGCAGAAGATGACGTAGCATAAGAGTTAACGAGAGATTTTATAAATTGTCTCACTGCAGTATGCCGCTATTATCGGATAATTCTACCCTAAAATTTAGTAGTGCTATGGAGAAAGTGACACAGACACGACTACTGTGCAGGCTCAGAAGACTTATTTAGGGGAGGGGATGTTGGAGAACCCTTCAAGACGTAAGTGCATCAGACCAAAGGGTCCTTATTATCAGGCTTACACTAAATGGTCACTTTGTTAGAGATACCGGACGTCTCATAATTGGGGCTTCCCTGAATGGAGATTATCCCCGTGACCCCGGAGTGCAGCTTAAAATGTCATGACATGTTTTTCGTGGATCAGTTTCAGTGTGAATCCACATTAGATGGGAAAATCCAGCGATCTGAGCAACTTCCAACGAGGCCCGGTCATCGATGCTAGACTAGGATTTCAAAGCCAGCCTTGTGGGGTTTTCACAAGCAGCAGTATGAGCATAACGAGAATGGTGTGATGAAGGAAAAACATCCAGCGAAAGATACTGTGGACGGAAAAAGCTCATCAACAAAAGGGGTCAGAGGAGGATGACAAGAATCGTTCTGGAAAAGAGGTGCTGTGCAGTCAGCTGAATACAACTCTCCTGCTGCAATAAGAGAATCCAAGTAATCTTGTAGATATGATCCCCTTTAATGGCTAACAATAATAAATGCTGTTATAGCGAGCTTTCAGATCCTCTCAGAATCCTTCTTCAGGCATAATCAAGTTTAAAAAACGAAAAATATCCCGCGCCTTTGAAGAAACCAATCTTTTTTTTATTTAAAACAACGCGTTTCAACACATAATTGTGTCTTTATCAAGTTTATGATCATAAAGGTCATAAACTTGATAAAGACACAATTATGTGTTGAAACGCGTTGTTTTAAATAAAAAAAAGATTGGTTTCTTCAAAGGCGCGGGATATTTTTCGTTTTTTAAACTTGATCATCCAAACCAGACCGTGATTGAAAACACGGTGAAAGGATTTCCCTGGACGCCGCTCCAAAAGAACAGACGGAGAAGCAAGAAACCTGCTGAAGGCAAACGTGGACAACAGGTGCAGAGGGGTTATTTCCTCGCCATCGGATTAACCCTTCTAGCACCGGGTAAGTCCACTCTTTCTCTATTTTTCTTTTTTTAAACTACAAAAGTACCTGAAATTGCTAGTGAGGCGCATTCTAAAGCACATTTTCTATCTTCAGGCATAATGAAACAGATTTGGATAGGGCATATATACACATGATCACCTGGGAGGATACAGACATGGTGAGCTTAGATAAATTCCAGAGACAGCATGAGAGGGCACAGACATTGTGATTAATAGCACTTAGATAAACACCAGGGAGGGATGAGCATAACAGTAAATAATTAGTAGAGTGACAAGGAATGTGAAAGACATGCAAGAATGCTGCATTTACTGAAATAGGCAATTAGTGTAATTAGTTCAATATGTGCTCTTTTCCTATGCAAATATACAGGAAAGTATAGGATGCTGTGTATTTTTTTACGCAAACGAAATACACGTGCAAAATAAGCTTATGTGAACAAACACATTGCTATCAATATATGCGAAAAACGGTGTGCAAATACACTCATGTGACACAGACCTAAGAGAAACAGAGAGGCGAGCTCTAGTGGGCAAAAAAAGTAGAAACATTGTATCACTTATCAGCAGATAAACTCTCCTGGTCAGATGGATGCAGATTTCTGTTGCCCCACGCTGATGGGAATTTGGCGCAAGCAGCATGAATTGATGAGCCCTTCCTGTCAGCTGCTCAGAATACGCTAGTAACTCTATTTAATGTGCAGCAACTACAAGAAGCTTCCTGTCCGCAGGGGCCGGTATTCCTATAGAACAATACAGCACCTAGTGGAATCTACACCACGATGAATTGCTACAGGTCTGAAGGCCAAAATAAGGTCTCTGGGTTTATATCCAGGGGCGCCATTAGCAGCCGCACATGCTGTGCAGTATGTACATGTTTGCTGGCTTTTAAACAGTTAATAAGAGTAAAGACGATATTGAAATCTCTCCAGACATCAGTGAAATCTTCAGGCAGCGTAGCTGGCGGCACAAGGGAGAGGAGCGGGTTCTCCAGCACAAGAAGTAAGGCATCTGATCGCTACAACCCGCTAATGCCAACCAAAGAGACCTGAATCTTCCCTTCCTGCAGCGTGTGGAGAAGTGACTGTTCTGTCTTCATCTGCATGCCAGTTGTATGTTGGGCACCCCTGGGGCAGCAGGGTTGTGTGCTGGCATCTACACTCCACGTCTGCAGGGTATATGAGAGCGGAGCTGGCGTCTGACCTGGAGGGCCCGTGGTGCCGACTTGTGGGAGTCCCGTATTATACAAGCCGTGTCTTCATAGCACCACAAGAACATTCAGATACAAAGGCGCTATGTGTAACACACTGATATACACGGGGGTAATGGGCGGCCGGTCACCAAGCCGTGTGACTACATACATTCAGTCACTTTATAACATTTTTAACTACTCCCCAGGAACCCGTTACAGCCGGGCTTGTGACACGTACAACTATTACCACAGACCTTGGGGCTTCATAGTCTTTGTAATCTTCACTGAACATAAGAATGCTTTCTTAGGTTTATATTTTACCTTTATACAGATTATATCTAGAAATAATACCCATGAGTGTACTTCCTATACAATACCCCAGAGCTGCACTCACTATTCTGCTGGTGGAGTCACTGTGTACATACAGTACTGATCCTGAGTTATATCCTGTATTATACTTCAGAGCTGCACTCACTATTCTGCTGGTGGAGTCACTGTGTACATACATAACTTATTCCATACTGCTCCTGAGTTACATCCTGTATTATACTCCAGAGCTGCACTCACTATTCTGCTGGTGGAATCACTGTGTACATAAATTACTTATCTTGTACTGATGCTGAGTTACATCCTGTATTATACTCCAGAGCTGCACTCACTATTCTGCTGGTGGAGTCACTGTGTACAAACATTACTTATCCTGTACTGCTCCTGAGTTATATCCTGTATTATACTTCAGAGCTGCACTCACTATTCTGCTGGTGGAGTCACTGTGTACATACATTACTTATCCTGTAGTGATCCTGAGTTACATCCTGCATTATACTCCAGAGCTGCACTCACTATTCTGCTGGTCGAGTCACTGTGTACATACATTACTTATCCTGTACTCGTCCTGAGTTACATCCTGTATTATACCTCAGAGCTGCACTCACTATTCTGTTGGTGGAGGCACTGTGTACATACATTACTTATCCTGTACTCGTCCTGAGTTATATCTTGTGTTATACTCCAGAGCTGCACTCACTATTCTGTTGGTGGAGGCACTGTGTACATACATTACTTGTCCTGTACTGATCCTGATTTACCTCCTGTATTATACTCCAGAGCTGCACTCACTATTCTGCTGGTGGAGTCACTGTGAACATACATTACTTATCCTGTACTGGTCCTGAGTTACATCCTGTATTATACTCCAGAGCTGCACTCACTATTCTGCTTGTGGAGGCACTGTGTACATACATTACTTATCCTGTACTGATCCTGAGTTACATCCTGTATTATACTCCAGAGCTGCACTCACTATTCTGTTGGTGGAGGCACTGTGTACATACATTACTTATCCTGTACTGATCCTGATTTACCTCCTGTATTATACTCCAGAGCTGCACTCACTATTCTGCTGGTGGAGTCACTGTGAACATACATTACTTATCCTGTACTGGTCCTGAGTTACATCCTGTATTATACTCCAGAGCTGCGCTCACTATTCTGCTGGTGGAGTCACTGTGTACATACATTACTTATCCTGTACTGATCCTGAGTTACATCCTGTATTATACTCCAGAGCTGCACTCACTATTCTGCTTGTGGAGTCACTGTGAACATGACAATGTGCAGTTTATAGTACAAAAGGGTTTAACAGAGGATAAGAGGATAGATACATGTTTACGTGTCCCTCCTAATAATGTACAAACTGTATGCGGCCTGCTCCCTAGCTCCCTCTAGTGTTGGCTGCACACAGCTAAAATGCTATTATCTAGGTGTTTATGAGCTTTTGGTCATGAAAACTGAGTTCTAATTATATATATATACGGTATATTAAGAGATGACTCAGCAGAGAATTTTGGATACATTTAGATAAAAAGCTAAAAACAGCCCGTTGTACAAACCATTAATGTGTCGTTCTCATCATATAATCGGATATTGTATTGATTTTACCCATTTCTAGAGCATATTTTGCAGTGCTGTACACAAATTGCCTATTAGTGTGTTTTTGGAGGAAGCCGGAGTACCTGGAGGAAACCTACACAAATACTGGGAGAACGTGCTAACTCCATGCAGATGTTGTCCTGCATCAGATTTGAACCCAAGATCCCAGTACTGGAAAGGAACAGCGCTAACAACTGAGCCACCACCTCGCTGCTGCCCCTCCATGGACACTCTGTCAATCCTGAGAACAAAGGGGCTGCAGCACTGATCTAGCACTACACTCCAATGGTTGTCTTTCCCCGCATAGTGATTTCTTGGCCACTTGCTGTGCAAGGAACTGCAGTATGGTTCCATTTACTTGGGGGCGCCACTGTGCAGAGAAAACTTAGAAAGCAATGCAGTGCTTCAAGGGAAAGTACCACAATAGACTTTTATCATCCATCCATTGGATAGGTGATAAATAATTGATTGGTGCTTGTCACCGATGAGACCCCGCCAATCCTGAAAAAGGGGGTCACATGTCCCCCTCTACTCTTCACTGCAGACTCGCTCTCTATTATGGTACAACCCCTTTAAATCACTGCTGCAGCCCCCTCATTCTCAGGATTAATGGGAGTTTAACCCCTGAACACCACAGGGCATAAATTAACAGGATCCTGCACTGTACAAGGTGGGTGTCAGCTATCTGTGAGAGCAGACGCCTGCCTGCGACAGCTGAAATCAGCGCTAATACTGATTGTGGCTGGTAACCTTCTAAATGCCCCAATTGTTGCTCAGGGGTCCTAAATGGTCCCCTTGTAATCCAGGGCTGCTGTTCAATTGCCATGGCAGTTGGGGGCCCTCTGGTGGTCCTCAGGGTTGTCAACAGTAAATGAGGTATAATGAAATACTATGGTATGACATTATTCTGTAAAAGCGATCAAACAATTGCAAGTTCAAGTCCCCTATGGGTACTGAAAAATAAATTTTAAAAAAGTTTTTTTTTCTGATTTTTTGAAAAAAATAAAGTTAGTTAAATTAAAAAGAACAAAAAAAACCTTTCCCAATATTAATAATAATAAAAAATAAAATGAAAGCATATTGGAGCAGCATATGGAAAGCATCCATAAAAGAACAAAACACAAAATGTGCATTTTGTGAAATTTTTTCAAATAAAAAACTATCAAAAAGTCACATGGATTTCAATATAGTACCAATAGAAACTTCAAAAAGTCACACAAAAAATGACCCCTCACACAATTATATCAAAGGAAAAATAAAAAAAGTAATGGCGGTCGGAAGACAGCGGCAGAAAGTAATAACATTTATTTCCACAGATATTTTTTTTTTTTAAGTGGAACTGAATTTGGTATCATCACAATCGTACCGATCCACAGAACAAAGTTATCATGTCATTTTTTCCGCAGTGTGTACGCCATAGAAACAGGACCTCCCAAATATGGCGGAATGGTGATTTTTTTTCCATTTTGCTCCACTTGTACATTTTTAAAAGTTTTCCTGTACATTATAGGGTACATTAAATGGTACCATTGAAAAATACAACTCGTCCCGCAAAGAACAAGCCCTCATGTAGATATACAAATGGAAAAATAAAAAAGTTAACAATGTTTTTAAGTGAGGAGAAAGAAACAAAAATGAAAAAAAAATGTCCGCGTCCTTAAGGGCTAAAATGGTCAGACCCAACCAACCGTGAGCTAATAACTTATCTCAGAGATGTACAGATGTAGCAAACATTAACTTGACATCAACAAATAACTATATGTCCTACAATGCTGTAATTTAAGTTATCACGGTGCACCGGTCATGTTAACGATCGCTACATCTGTACAATCACTTTAAAAAGTAGCGATAACTAAAGATGAGTGAGCACCAAAATGCTCGGGTGCTCGTTGCTCGAGTCGAGCTTTCCGCGATGCTCGGGGGTTCGTTTCGAGTAACGAACCCCATTGAAGTCAATGGGCGACCCGAGCATTTTTGTATTTCGCCGATGCTCGCTAAGGTTTTCATTGGTGAAAATCTGCAAAACCTACGAAAGTGATGGAAACGACACAGAAACGGATAGGGCAGGCGAGGGGCTACATGTTGGGCTGCATCTCAAGTTCCCAGGTCCCACTATTAAGCCACAATAGTGGCAAGTGTGCCCTCCCCCCCTAACAATTTTTACTTCAGACAAACCCTCATTAGCAATGCATACCTTAGCTAAGCACCACACTACCTCCAACAAAGCACAATCACTGCCTGCATGACACTCCGCTGCCACTTCTCCTGGGTTACATGCTGCCCCCCCCCCCCTGCACGACCCAGTCTCCACAGCACACACCAAAGTGTCCCTGCGCAGCCTTCAGCTGCCCTCATGCCACACCACCCTCATGTCCATTTATAAGTGCGTCTGCCATGAGGAGGAACCGCAGGCACACACTGCAGAGGGTTGGCAGGGCCAGGCAGCGACCCTCTTTGAAAGTGTGGGCGATAGCCCACAATGCTCTTGAGAATTGATAATAGATTGACGTTCGATCTTCATTCCAATCCTGTGCCACCTCCGTCAGGAGCTGCAAACGTGGGCATAAAGGGGACTCAGCTGCCAGCCCAGCACTTCTACACATCTCCACAATGCAGCAATACTCGGTGTGGGCAGTATGTGAGCGGGCCCTGGGTCAGCCTCTGTCCCAGCAAACACCTTGTGTGGCCCAAGGTGCTGCGAGTGACATAGCAATGGGGAATCCATGTGTCCACACACTACCCATTCTGTTTGGGTGTCGGATACCTCATCGACAACGCAAGGGGTAAGCCATCTGCACTCTGCACCCTACCCAAGTCTGTCAGTGTTTTGGGGACAGACAGGTACAACTCCGCTATGGCAAGTCTGTGTGCACCCACAGCATGGGTGGCTAGCAGAAACCCACAGACGGTACATAAAGAAATCCCATTGCAGTGCCCCGGATAGCTACGGTTGTGTGATAGAAAATACATGTTGGCTTCGGCCCACACTCTATGCCCTAGACATTCTGTTGTTTTTTTTTAAGTGCCAGGCAGGTACAACTCTGCTATGGCAAGTCTGTGTGCACCCGCAGCATGGGTGGCTAGCAGGAACACACAGACGGTACAGAAAGAATCCCATTGCAGTGCCTAGATAGCGTGTATATGTCTTTCCCTCTATCAGTGGCTGTGGCTGTACGCTGTGCGGGAAGTTGATGGGACGCACAGAGCGGTGTAAAAAATTAGGCAATTATTGGCCTGCAATTGGAGGCTGACAGCGTTTATGTAACGCACACTGCAGTCCGAGAAAAATTATACGCAAGGCTGCAAAAAGGCCTAGCTGGGTAATAGTGAAGCACTACAACTCCCAGCGGCCACGCAGTAAAATGCACATGGTCACAGGTAGCCCTAAGAAGGACTGTTGGGGTACTTGTTGACAGGATTCTACACTAGCACTGTCCCTGCCTCACCAATACTGCCCCTATACTCTGTATAATTGACTGCAGACTGAGAACGCTATAGCTGTAATTGTCTGCACAGCCCGAGATGAAAAAAAAATTTTTTGGTGCAAAACTGCTCCCAACAGCCACAACAGTACTGCACACGGTCAGATGTGGCCCTAAGAAGGACCGTTGGGGTTCTTGAAGACGCTGACAGTAGCCTAACACTCTCCATATAGCAGGAACAGCAGGAACAGCACTTCCCCTGATCTCTCTTAGGATGTGTCTGTGGCGAGCCGCGTGCGGGACCGCTTTAAATACTCAGCGGTCACTTGATCTCCCCAGCCACTCACTGCAAAGGGGTGGGATAGGGCTGGAATGTCACAGCAGGAAGTGGTAATGCCTTCCCTGCATGTCTATTGGCCAGAAAATAGCGCTAAACATGCAGGGAAGGAAATGGAATTGACTCAAGTACCGCATGGTGTACGTCTCGAGTAACGAGCATCTCGAGTACCCTAATACTCGAGCGAGCATCAAGCTCGGACGAGTACGTTCGCTCATCTCTAGCCATAACCCTTTAAGCCAGGATAGTGGAATTCTACTGAGCTGAGTTACATTCACCCAGGTGAGTTTTACACGCGAGCTCTGTCCGGTAACCATATGGATGAAGCTATTCACATGAGCAATGCTGAGAGATGGAAAAGCGTAACATGTCCTAATTTTTGGGGCGCTGCCTTGCAAGGAGTTGCTCATTACTTCGTGTTTAGAGATGAGCGAGCGTACTCGGATAAGCACTACTCGCTCGAGTAATTGGCTTTATCTGAGTATCGCTGTGCTTGGGTCTGAAGATTCGGGTGTCGGCACGGAGCGGGGAGCTGCAGGGGAGAGCGGGGAGGAACGGAGGTAAGAACTTTCTCTCCTTCTCTCCCGCCCGCTCTCCCCTGCTCCCTGCTGCGACTCACCTGTCAGCCGCAGCGGCACCCGAATCTTTAGACCCGAGCACAGCGATACTCGGATAAAGCCAATTACTCGAGTGAGTAGTGCTTTTCCGAGTACGCTCGCTCATCTCTATTCGTGTTGCATCGCACTCGTGTATCATATAATTTACATATGAGTCTGATGTGGTTTTTACCATTTAGGACTATTGGAAGCACTTGTGATTATTTTCACGCACGTGAAAACCGCTAGTATGTAGGTGTGATTAGTTTTTTAAGCAAAATCGTATCGTGTTCGCATTCAGAATCGCAATTTTACAAGTGCAGGTTTCTCCGACCGATATGGCCCGTGTGATCGGACACTATGGTCATGCTGCAGGACTCGGCGTTCGCGGGCACTCCGCTCTCTTGCCACGTCTTACACAGCTATATTCGTAGTTATACATGTAGAAGCGGGGTGGAATCTCTCTCTAAGTCTCCGATCATTATCACCAGGAGAATTCCCTGCATGAAAACGTTCAGTCTCCAGCAAAGTATTCTCTGGAGCTTAATTCCTTCGTTAATGCAGCTCAGCGACTTTAATTTTGTGATATCAAAGGATAAGCTAGTTTATAGACGTGTTGAGATGAGCCCCCCTGCCCAGAACTGCCTGAGAACATGCAGAATGAATGATTAATACGCCAAGTCTGTGGAGGGAATGAATCACCTGGCGATGGCAGATTACTTAGAATGAACCCTGTATTGTGGATCACAAGGTCATTAACCCCTTCCCGCTCCGTGACGTACCGGTACGTCATGGGAGCCTGGTACTTCGTGCAAAATGACGTACCGGTACGTCATGGGAGCCTGGTACTTCGTGCAAAATGACGTACCGGTACGTCATGACTGACCTCGCGCTATCCCGCAGCGGGAGCCGGCTGTCAGTCACAGCCGGCGTCCCGCTGCAACAGCGGGGGGGCATCGGAGATGCGCCCCCCACTGTTAACCCCTTCCCTGCCGCGATCTAAGTAGATCGCGGCAGGGAAAGAGTTCACAGAGGGATCGCGCTCCCTCTGTGTCTCCGGCCGGCACTCGCGATGTCATCGCGAGAGCCCGGCCTGTCACCATGGCAACAGGACACCAGACACTGGCGTCCTGTATTGCCTATGCCTATAATCGCTGTATCGCCTATAATCGCTTATGACAGCGATCATAGGCACAGTGCTGCAAGTCCCTCAGAGGGACTCAAATAGTGAAAAAAAAGAAAAGTGTAAAAAAAAGAAAAATGTTAAAAAAAATGTAAAAAAAACCCTTTTTTATGCTTTTTCTAATATTAGCATAAAAAAGGGTAAAAAAAAGTTAAAACTCCACATATTGGGTATTGACGCGTCCGTAACGATGTGTATAAAAAGCTGAACACGCTTTTTATTTTGTACAACAAAAAGCGTTTAAAAAAACGCTAAAAAACAGAGGCAAAATGCTAATTTTTAGCATTTTGCCTCACAAAAAATGCAATAAAAGTGATCAAAAAAGCCGTACATTCCCCAAAATGGTACCAATAAAAACTACAGCTCGTCTCGCAAAAAATAAGCCCTCATAGAGCTCCGTACATAAAAAAACAAAAAAGTTACATGACTTTGAATGCAGCTATAGAGAAAAAAAAGATTTCCAAAAAAAAGAGTTTTTATTGCAAAAAAGTGTAAAACCTAAAAAAAAATAAGAATTTTGGTATTGTTGTAACCGTACCGACCCGCAGAAAAAATTTAGTGTGTCATGTATGCTGCATGATTAACGCTGTAAAAAAAAAATCTATGTCAGAATTGATGCGTTTTCTCTCCCTGTTATCATAAAAAAAATAATAAAAGTTTTACGATATAGTCTATGTACCCAAAAGTGGCACCAATACAAACTACAGCTCGCCACACAAAAAACAAGCCCTTATACGGCCGCGTCAACGGAAAAATAAAAAAGTTATGGCTTTTGAAAAATGGAGATGGAAAAATACCAAAAATTGCTTGGTCCTCAACGCCAAAATAGGCCGTGTCATTAAGGGGTTAATGGGGTCGTCCCGCGAAAGCAAGTGGGGTTATACACTTCTGTATGGCCATATTAATGCACTTTGTAATATACATCGTGCATTAAATATTGGCCATACAGAAGTTATACACTTACCCCCTCCGGTGCTGGCGTCCTCGTCTCCATGGCGCCGAAGAAGACCTGTGCGGCGCGAGAACACCGCAGCGGCCCCATTCAACAGAACAGAAGAGGAGACTGCGCAAGCGCGTCTAATTGAGGGAGAAGAAGGCTTTGGTCGGCGCCATGGAGACGGGGACGCCAACACCGGAGGGGGTAAGTGTATAACTTCTGTATGGCCAATATTTAATGCACGATGTATATTACAAAGTGCATTTATATGGCCATACAGAAGTGTATAACCCCACTTGCTTTCGTGGGACAACCCCTTTAACAAGAGACTAGCCCATCGTAAATGACTTGTCCACCAGGCTGTACATATAGGTCCCATTACTGCATTACTCCATTAGGACTATACAACTTCTTCCCGCTTCTACTTCCAGACTCTTGTAGTATAGTTTGTGGTGGCCTGAAGTATAGTCATCTGGCCCCTCCATAACTGTCTTGTATTTGTCGCACATGTCAGGTCTTCACTGTGGATGCCCTGTGCAAATTACTACTTATGTGTATTGCACAGCTGAGCAATGTTTGGGTTATGAGTGGAAATGTAACAGTTTGTCTTGTCACATGACCATGCTTGATATATATGTTTTTAAAAGAGAGAAAGAGAAAGAAAGAAAGAAAGAAAGAAAGAAAGAAGGAAAGAAAGAAAGAAAAAGAAAGAAAGAAAGAAAGAAAGGAGAGTGCCAGACACATATAGGTACCTTCAACCTACATGTGGTGAAAAAATGAAGGAAGAGGAAAGATACTAGATCCCCTTACCCAGGATACCATTCCCAAGGTGAGAGTGAGGTAGAGTCCGCCATGCAGTGTCCAGAAGAAAGAGTGAGTGTTCAATGGAGTGTTTCTTTTCCCTCCTCTGGATTGTCTTTTCCAGAAGTCGCATCCATTAGATAACTAGGACTGTGGACCGGTGTCATCCTGTGTTCTCCTCCCTGACCTTCTCCATTGTCTCGTGCACTGGCATATAATTACCAATCATCTGTCTGTAAATTCACCTACTGAAAAGTTGCAAGTAAAAGTTCCGGTTGCTGCCCGTTCCTGGGAACTGTAAGTTCTACAATTTACCCGTGTGTGTCCGGACTTTATTTTCCTTTTTGAATTCACCGCGGAGTAAGGAACAGTGGCATCACTCGTGACAAAGTCTGAAGATCAGTTACCTAAATTTATTTAGGTAACCGCTACATCAGCGTTGCCTGGAGAGGCCTGTCAGGGATTTGGCAAAGGGTCACATGCGTCCCTCAGTGGAGGAGTTGGTAGTGCCACCGTGACATCGCTAACAGCTATCCCGCCATCTCCTCAGTGGTATGCCCTGCGCCTCGGTCGCTGCAGCTTCTCTTCTGGCCCCTGCGGGTCCCGGCTAAGTCTCTCCTATAGCCAGAACTCCTCTGCAGCAACCTACAATACCGCACAGCAAGAGCAGGTGACACGTCAGCACATACAAGAGAGCAGTCATGGTGGGAGCACTGCAGAAGTGATGGGGCAATGTCCATGTAATGGGGACGGTGGAAGTGGGGCACTCCGAATGTGGGCAAAAGTGATTAGGGTCACAGTTATTGAATGGACTGTGAATGAGACTTTGGGCAATAAGAATGCAATTGTGGGCTCCGGAAATATGATCGTGATTACTGGGAGTGTTATTGTGAGCACTGAGAATGCGATTATGAGTAATGATGGGTAATTAGTTGAATTATTGGTTTGTGTTGGGATCGGGCCAATTTCACTCAAATTATTGTGAATTAGATTGACCCCTTAATGACTAAGGATGTAAGGGTACGTCCTGGAGCGTCAGGGTATGTATGAAGAGAGGCTGTTTATTACAGCTGACACCCGTGGGCAATAGCTGCAATCGGAAGCTGCAAAGCGGCCGATTGTAGCTATTAACCCTTCAAATGCTGCTGTCAATTCTGACAGCGGCATTTAAATCCCCAAAATGAAAACGAAATACTTTTTGAACCACAAATCCCCAAAACGATGTTCAGGGGTCCCGTACGCCCCCTTCCCTGGGTGAGATCGGGGGAGCCGTGCAGGTGTCATGGCAGCTGGGGCCTTCTGAAAGGCCCCAGCGCTGCCTTAGCAGACTGCCTATCAAGCCATCCCCGTGGGGTGGCTTGATAGACTGCCTGTCAAATTGCAGTATGACGTAATGCTATAGCATTACGTCATACTGCAAGAGTGATCAAAGCATTGCATGTTGTTTTACCCTAGAGGGACTTAAAAGAAAAGTGAAAATAAGAGCAATAAAGTTTTATTAATTGTTAAAAAAAAAGTAATAAAAGTTCACCTCCTTTTGCCAAATCTGTAATAAAAAATCTAAATCATAAAATAAAAATACATATTTGGTATCGCCGCGTCCGTAAATGTCCGATCTATCAAAGTAGCGCATTATTTTTCCTGCACGGTGAACGTCGTCCGAAAAAAAATAAAGAACGCCAGAAATGCACTTTTTCAGTCACCCTGTCTCCCAGAAAAAATGCAGTAAAAAGCGATCAAAAAGTCGTATGCATTTTGAATTAGTGCTAACGGAAACTGCAGGACAACCCGCAAAAAATGAGCCCTCGCTCAACTACGTCGATGGAAAAATAAAAGTTATTGCGCGCACAAGATGACCGCAGAAAATAATTGAAAAAAATTAAATGTCTTTGAATTTAAAAAAAGAGTAGTATAGTAAGAAATAAAAAAGCTATACAAGTTTGGTATCGTAGTAATCGTACCGACGATAGAATAAGGTTATCAGGTCGGTTTTGTTGCAGTTTGTGCGCCGTAGAAACAAGAAGCACAGAAAGATGGCGGAATGTCGTTTTTTTTTTTCATTTTACCCCGCTTAGAGGTTTTTCAGTACATTATATGGTACATTAAATAGCATCATTGAAAAGTACAACTCATCCCGCAAAAAGAAGCCCTCAGACAGCGAATTCGATGAATAAATAAAGGAATTACGATTTTTTTTTGATGGGGGGAGGAAAAAATGACAATAGAAAAAAAAAGGGTCCGCGTCATTAAGGGGTTAAAGTCAATGAGTAACAGCACCTTGAGGATGCAGCGTGGTCTTTGACATAAATCTATGCTCAGCCATATGAGAGTAAAAATTGCCAGCGTACTAACTAATCGGTGGAATCCGCCATAGGGGTGCAGAAGTCAGGTGAAATCCACACCTGGTTCATTTGTATAAGCATCAGGCGATTCACATTGTCTGCGGACAGGCGTATATATCTGTCATTTATCACACCCCCAGCTATGCTGAACACCCTTTCAAGCACCCCTAAAGCATGCTGTACAATCCCTGGCCACTCGTCCAGCTTGGACACCCAGAAGTCAAAGGGACCAATGCCATGTCTGAGTGTATCCACGCGGGAGTTGACATTCTCTTGGACCGTCATGGATTAGTGCTGTTTGTGACTGCCAGTCCTACCCTCTGTTTTTGCTGCAGGCTGCGACAGGCTGAAAAAACGATACCACACCTCTGTTAGACTGGTCGTGGTGCTGCAGCACTATTACGGGTGTATCTGCGCGGCCATGGGGAAAGACTGTGCTCAAGCTGCTTAACAGTCTGTCCTGATAGTGCCATATTTTGAAATCCCTCTCCACTGCCAGAATGAAATTTGTCATTTGGGCATTGTAGTGGGAATCAAGGAAGGTGGAGAGCCAATAATAATCTGATGTTTTGATGTGGGCTATGTTGCGGCCCTTCTGCAAGCACTGCAACATAAAAGTATTCGTATGTCTCAAAGTGCCTAAGGGTGATGGGCCAAATTCCCCAGAGTCAGGCCTAGGATGGTTTTCTGGTTGGTCCTGCCATCCACATATAATAGCTGAGGTTAGTGATGAATGGAAGGAACATTGTATAGCTTCCACTCCTGCCTTTGGTCCTAAATTATCCTCCTCTTCCTCCTCCTGTATACTTCCCCCAAGGGTGGAGAAATGTGTTGGAGAAGATGCCCCCCCTTTATTGCCCAAAGCCACCCTCCCTGCAGTGTTGAGTAATGGCTGACCGGCCAGACAGTTGGGAGATTGGTATCCCTTCCTCCTATAACAACAACATATAGTTGTCCCTGCGGCCCTGTAGCGTCTATTCCAGCAGGCAGACAACAAGGAAGGTCATACCGATCAGTTCAGTACATCATAACGACCGATGTCCTTGATCTGTAGCCACTCTACAGGCATGAAGTGACTGACCTCCATACACCTCCTGATTATGGCATATATAATCTGGTACTCCAGGATCGCTCTCTGCTGCTGGCTTAGCCTCTGAAACATATGCAATGTGGAATTCCACTGTGTAGGCATATTAGAGATGAGGCGGTTGAGTGGTAGCCTGGACCGTTGTTGCACCTCCGCCAGAGGAGAAGCAACTGGGTCAGAATGCTGAAGGTGTCAGCACATTTTCCTGGCCTTTTCCTGTACTGAATATAAACCATTTTGTCACATACTGTGCCGATGTGGAGAATGTTGAAAAGTGGTACGAAGAGATACAGGAAGAGAAAGTGGAGGAGGAAGAGGGGGAGGCGGATGAGAAAGGGATATACAAGGATGAAAGCCTTAAGGGTACCATGAAATGTGGGCCACCACTTTCGGCTTTATGCCCCACCTGCAGGACATTGACCCAGTGTGCTGTAAATTTAAGCCTCTGGCAATTCTTGCTGGACCACATGTACGTGATCAGGTACACCCTGCCACTGACAACGTTCTTCAATGCCAGGGACACATTATTACTCACATGGCGGTGCAGGGCTAGGCAAAGAAATGTTGGTTCGGCATCTAGTACTGCGGGTTAGCACAGAGTATCACATTGCAGAAGGCATCTGAGTCTACTAGCCTGAAGGGCAGCATTTCCATTGCATGTAGCTGCACAATGCTTGTGTTCAGGCTCTGTGCTCGTGGATGGTTGGGGTGGATTTTTTTTAATGTTCCCATAGCTGGGGGATGGAGGGCCGGCTGCTGACCTGGGACATGTTGGAATATGTGGTAGATGTCAATACCAGTGAAGGTGGTGGTGATGGTGGCGGCTCAACTTCTGCTTTCTTTCGCACTCCTGGCTCTGAAGTCTGCAGCCCGATCGTCAATTGCAGAGGAGAGGCCTGAAGTAGTCATGGTACTGCCCCTACACAACCTGGGGGCACTGTGGGGGGAAGAGGCAGCTACAGCAGTGGAAGAGGGAGCAGAACGAGGCTTTGAAAGAGGTCTGAGGCCGCTGGCACGCACTGTGTGTTTTTCTTTGTTTTATATAAAAAAAAAAAAAATACAGCCAACTAAATAATCCGCACTCCCTGGGGGGCACAATATGTGAGAACAGAATTCCCCAAATCCCACTGCTAGCTGCATAAGGCCTGCAAATAATTTGTAGTGGCTGGACTGGCGACATTGAATGATGTCTGAGGCCACAAAAACAGAACTGCCATATTCCTCACACCGAAGTGTAGTTTGTCGGTCTGCTTTGCAGGTATTTGACAGCAGCAGAAATATCCCCTCTCCCAATATACAGACCACCTTTCGTACACATATATAAACTTGATGCAGCTTCTTTCTCTGCTCCCTCCAGCACAACCCTGTTTAACTTCTCTGCTGGTATACAAGCTTCCACACCAGCAGCAATATATCATCTGTAGAATATCTGTCCCTAACAACAGACCATATATTATATAGGCATATAAACGTGATGCAGCTTCTCTGTCCTGTGCTCAACTGTAAAATGGACACTGGTTACACTGTTATATATGGCTAGGTCATGTGCTGCAGGAATCCAATGGAACTGCTGCCCATATGCAAGATGGAGAACACATTTGGTGACATAATCAAGATGTCCTGGCTTTTGATTGGCTGCACGCTAACCTCTGTAGCAGGCATTTGAGGAAATTAAACATCCGCCGGGCTGAAGAAAGACGATCCGGCCGCGAAGAAGGGAAGACACGCACGGCAAGCAGCAGGTGAGTTTATTCTTATTTTAATGCCTCATGTCCGCGGGACAGGAGGGACCCGCTACGGATTCTCCATGGGGCCTGATTTTCCCCGTGGACACGAGGCCTTAAGCAATCCGATTTGGAAAAAAGAGATTGATTTTATAGCCTGGCTGATCAAGACAAGCAACACTAAAGGCCCATTTACACCAGCCGATGATCGCTAAAAAAATCGTTTTAGCGATAATCGGTGCATGTAAATGTGCGCCCATCATCTGCTTTTCGGGCACTGCTAGCTGATCCTTAAATTCAAGCTAACCTAAAAATCATCATTCACTCTTATCAGAAGTTTTCCACAGGGAAGGGGGAGTGCTGATAGCATTGTTTCCCCATGGAGAACAAAGGATCTGAGCTCAGATAAGAGCCCTCGGGCTATTAACTGCATTCAGCTAAGGCTTCATTTGCACACTTAATTGCTATTATGTAGCTGAGTAGCTACTTAATACCTTATGCAAAATGATCGCTCAAAGCTGTCACTCAAACTGTTATTTGAGTGATCATCTGCTGGTGTAAATGGGGCTTTAGGCCTTATATACACGGGCAAATCAGATTCCGCATGCAGATTTCCACACGTAATTGTTTTTCCATGCTGATACACTGCGGATCATTCGTGCGGGAAAAAATCCACAACCCCACCTCCCTAATTGATTTTAACCTTGAAATCCACCGTGGATCCGCAATTGTATTTGCGGATGCACTGCCGATCACCTGCAGCTATTGAGTTCTATTGAGCCCGTCTGCACGGAATCCACACTGAAATGGAGCATGCTGCAATTCATTTTTCGCACCAAACGGTCCGCAAATCAAATCTGCATGCCAATGCTTCCCTGTGGGCACTTTGAATTGCGGATCTTCCACGCGGATTCCGCAACTCAAATCCGCCTGCGGAGATTGGGCTTAATTGTGAGTACTGGGAACATGATTATAGGCACTGGAAATGCAGTTATGACCACTGGGAATGAGATGAGAGAATGTGATTGGGGACAGGAGGAGCAGGACTACTAGTACAACCTGATTGGTCTTCACCTCATGTACCAGTAGTGAAAGGACACCAGCAGCATGCAGTACCTGAGAAGAATCAGTCATGAAGAAAAGAGGAATTGTCTTCAGTCCCTTAGGGGTATCTTGCTGTTTTCTCCCCTGTTGTCATTTTCATTTGCACCAAAGCAGAATTAATGGATTCCCAATCACTTCTGCTTCCTAACTGGACAGATTGATGTCCCTGAAGTGTAAGTGACTTGGGGTCATTCTGAGATGCTTTACTGTACACAGAATTTTTTTTATGGCGTGTTCCTTCTATCTACATGTAAAAGAAAAGTATACAGCAATTTTACTGAGTGACCACAAGATGGCGATATTGCGATGCTATGGTGATTTACAAGGATGGCACGGTGTAATGTACATACAGTGCGTCTGTCTATTTCAGTGGGACCCCAGTGTCTGAAAATTGCATTTGTCTCCTTTCTATCAATAGAATCTATTTTAGCCCTCCAACAAGTGCATGCTGGGAGATGCAGTCTTGCAACAGCTGGAGATCCGCAGGTTAGATGCCAATGACTTAGGGTGCAAATATCTTATACAGTTTAAAGTATTAACATACCTACTAATCTGTACATAATATACTCTTTTTGTAGAGGCAATGACTTGGGCAGGGCAGCAGCATGATCAATCAGTGAGAGAACTACAAGGAGAGGTGGGGCAAAGACCCAGAAAAGGAGCAATACTGGCTTTTCTACAAGACCAACATCTTCTGAAACAAGGATGATGTCCATGGAAGGAAACAAGGAAGGAAGCCGCTGCAGTCTGCAAAAAAAAAAAAAAAAAAAACCGTCCCCGTCCCAGGTCATGTTTGCCCAAGATCACTTAGATGTTCCTCAAAGCTGATGGAAATGTTCTATGGACAGATGAAACAAAAGTAGAACTTTCTAATATAAATGCACAACACTAGAGAACGCTGCACCAACATCAAAACCTCATCCGAGCTCAGCGCATGAACGCCTTGTGATTATTGAGGGAGCAATGCATTCTAAGGTGGATGGGCACATCTTACAGCAGGATGTAAGGGCAGCCGCCCATCACCTCATGTTGGGTGATGCAACAAGACAATGACCCAAAGCACACGAGTAATCAACTAACGAATGGTTGGAAAATATGATTTGTGGTTTGGAATGGCAAAGTCACAGCCTTGAGCTTAATCCTTTGGAGATGCTTGACATGAAGAAGGCTGTACGCACAAGGCATCCCAGAAATATTAATAAAAGGAAACACATTTGCAGGGAGGTATGGTCCAAACTTTTTCCTCATTGTTGTGCAGATCTTATTTGTAGCTGCAGGAGACGCTTGGTGAAAGTGATCGCTGCTAAAGCTTTTCTAGAGGTTATTCAATTCAACGGTTCACTTATTTTTTCTGCTTGTACTGTGAATGTGTTCAATAAATGACATGAATGATACAACCGCGTGCTATTAGTTACATTATGTTGGTCTATAGAGATGAGCGAGCGTACTCGGAAAAGCACTACTCGCTCGAGTAATTGGCTTTATCCGAGTATCGCTGTGCTCAGGTCTGAAGATTCGGGTGCCGGCACGGAGCGGGGAGCTGCAGGGGAGAGCGGGGAGGAACGGAGGGGAGATCTTTCTCTCCTTCTCTCCCGCCCGCTCTCCCCTGCTCCCCGCTGCGACTCACCTGTCAGCCGCAGCGGCACCTGAATCTTCAGGGACGAGCACAGCGATACTCGGATAAAGCAAATTACTCGAGCGAGTAGTGCTTTTCCGAGTACGCTCGCTCATCTCTATTGGTCTATAATTGTGACTTCGATGGAATCAGACCGTATTTTATTAGTAATCAATGCAGAAATTTAGGGAATTCCAAAGGGTTCACTTATTGTTTCTTGCAACTGTGTGCACTGCCCAAAATACTTAAGGGAACTCTTAGATCACACATCTAGCCTCCATGAACTTTGGCGTCTTCAGATTCCTTGCACAAAGGAGCAGATTCCAGTCCTGATGCTGATTGATGCCCGTCTACAGTCCCTCCAGCTCTCCTCATGTAACGGCCGTGTCCTGGTATCGGCTCTCTTGTGCTGGGAGACACAGCAAACCTTCTTGTGATGGTACATGTGCCATACTGGAGGAGCAGGACTACCGAAATAACCTGATTGGGTTGCAAATACCAGTAGTCTCTATGTTAACCCTTTAAATTCTGCTGTCAGCGCTGACTGTAACATTTAATTGGCTTGCCATAAAGAGGTGGCTACAGGGGCGAAAGAAAAGATGAAGAAGTTTACTAAAGTTTTTTAAATATATAAAAATATTAAGAGTTAAAAAAAGGGACTTTTCTTGGTATTCACATAAAAAATGAACCCAATAAAAACAAAAAATAACAACAATTGCAGGAAAAATAGAAATGTTATAATTTGTTTGAAAGCAAGGAGGAAAAAAAAAGAGAGCTCACTGTTCCTGAAAGGGATAAATGTCGCTGATGTCATGTGATATACATTGGCGAAAAATGTGAAACGTTATGACCACTAGGAACACAACAGGGGGTGTGATTTACTGGTTCTTGAGGTTAAAATCTGTTATGTCACTAAAGGGTTAACCCCTTAGTGACGAAGCCTGTTTGCGCCTTAGTGACGGAGCCAAATTTTGGAAATCTGACATGAGTCGTTCAACGTAGCATAACTCCGTAAAGGCTTTACATATCCCAGTGATTCTGACATTGTTTTTTCGCCACATGTTGTACTTCATTTAGATTGTAAAAAGAGACCAATATTATTTGTGTATATTTATTAAAAGTACCAATATTGGAAAGATTTTGAAAAAATTGTCATTTTTTCACATTTTCAACCGTAATATCTCAAATATGTCCAAACATACTGTACAAATTTTTGATAAGATATGTATTTCCATCTGTTTACTTTATTCTGAATGCACACTTGAAAAACTTTTGCTTTTTTAACCATTTAGAGGACGTACAAATTTAACATTACTTTTCAGCATTTTGAGGAGCACTTTGTTTTCCTGCACCAAGCCAAGTATGCAAAGGCTCATAAGTGTCAGAATAATAGATACCCCCCAAATGACCCCATTTTAAAAACTACACTCTTTAATGTATTCACTGAGGGGTGTCATGAGTATTTTGACCCCGCCAGTTTTTTTCAGGAATCAGTTCAATTTAGGGGAGAAAAAATAAAATTTCATATTTTTGCAAATATGTCATTTTAAAGACATATTTTTTTTCCTATAGAGCCCATGAAAATGAGGATTTACACCCCAAAATGGATACCCCCGTTTCTCCCGTGTTCAGAGACATACCCATTGTGGCCCTAATCTTATGTCTGGATGCACAACGGGAGCCAAAATGAAAGGAGCAGTCGGTGGCTTTCAGAACATAAATTTTGCTTGAAGGCGTTTTAGGCCCCATAGCACTTTTGTAGAGCTCTTGAGTGGCCAAAACCAAAGAGAACCCCCACAAGTGACCCCATTTTGAAAACTAGACCCCTTAACGAATTTATCTAGGGGTGTACTGCCCATTTTGACCCCACAGTATTTGAATGAATTCAAGCAAAGCAAAAGGAAAAAAATTGTGATTTTTGTTTTTTTGGCAATTCTGTCGTTTTAAAAACTGCTTTTTTTGTACAGCACACACATGAATGAAGACTTGCACCCCAAAGTGGATACCCCTGTTTCTCCCGTGTTCAGAGACATACCCATTGTGGCCCAAATCTTTTGTCTGGATACACAACGGGGCCCAAAATGAAAGGAGTAGTTGGTGGCTTTCAGAACAGAAATTTAGCATGAAGGTGATTTAGGCCCCATTGCCCACTTGTAGAGCCATTGAGCGGCCAAAACGACAGAGAATCCCCACAAATGATCCCATTTTGAAAACTAGACCCCCTAACGAATTTATCTAGGGGTGTACTGCGGATTTTTACTCTACAATTTTTGAATAAATCTAAGCAAAGCAGTAGGAAAAAAATTACAATTTT
This sequence comes from Eleutherodactylus coqui, assembly GCF_035609145.1. Taxonomy (NCBI): domain Eukaryota; kingdom Metazoa; phylum Chordata; class Amphibia; order Anura; family Eleutherodactylidae; genus Eleutherodactylus; species Eleutherodactylus coqui. The sequence goes on along the minus strand of NC_089838.1, from coordinate 312,794,498 downwards.
CATTTTTTTGGCAGTTGTATCAATTTAAAAACTGTTTTTTTTGTACAGCACACATAGGAATGAAGACTTTCACCCCAAAATGGATACCCCTGTTTGTCCCGTGTTCAGAACCATACCCCTTGTGGCCCTAATCTACTTAAAGGACACATGGCTAGGCCTATAATGGAAGGAGCACTCGTTGGATTTTAGGGTACAACGGAATAAATTCCAGGCCCCATTGCCCACTTATAGAGCCATTGAGTGTCCAAAACGATAAAGTACCCCCACAAATGACCCCATTTTAAAAACTAGACCCTTAAACGAATTCATCTAGGGGTGTATTGCGTATTTTGACCCCACAGTATTTGAATAAATTTAAGCAAAGCAGAAGGAAAAAATTACGATTTTCATTTTTTTTGGCAATTTTGTCAATTTAAAAACTGTTTTTTTTGTACAGTGTACATAAGAATGAAGACATTCACCCCAAAATGCATACCCCCGTTTGTCTTGTGTTCAGAAACATACCCATTGTGGCCCTAATCTACTTACAGGAAACATGGCAAGGCCTGTAATGGAGGGAACACCCGTTGGATTGCAGGGCTCAACTGAATAAATCCCAGGCCCCATTGCTCATTTGTACGGAATATAAGTTGACTCCCTAAAAATATCCCCCCCCCCGCCCCCACACACACACACTCCGCGCCCTTTTCGGCGTTCCCCAAATCTTAGATAAAAGTACTAATGTGAACTGTGTAGTATTTCCAAAGACAGGGGTAATTATGGAGGCTGGTTGGGATGGGTACATGGGGCAATAAAACCGTGTATCCCCCCTCCTCTCATGCTTTTTGGGGGTATTTCGTGACCTTAGTGGCGGGTATGGGGTGTAAAAAGTGGCGCTCTGTGAGTCTCCGTAAGCTTGATGAGGTGCGGCGGTCTCACATAGAAGGCGCTCAACAAGCTGCTCCTGGAACTGCAGGAAGGCGAGCGTTCCTGGGGCTTCTTGTAAATTACGGATTACTGGTAGCGATCTGAATAACGCCGGGCTCACGTAGCCGTAGGCGGAATCCACTGGCGGAGGCCCGCAGCGGATCCCATCTGTGAGCCCGGCTGTGACCCTGCGTACGGCCGCGTAATGTACTGCGCATAACTGCCTACTCACACAGGCGGTCATTCTCAGTACACTTTTTTGTTGTTGTTTGTATTTCCCGCACCGTTGCTTAGCGATGACGCGGGTACCCGCAGCCCGTATACAAGGTAGTTGCGTATGGGCAGCAGGTATATCCGCGACCACGGAGCACAATGGGCTCTATGTTGCCGATATCCGCGGTAAAATAGAACCTGCTGCATTCTCTTTTCTGTGAGTGGATTATGCAATTCCGACCCGCTAATGTGAGTGGAATTGTGTAATCCAATGCGATTGATCTGCGTATTACCGCGGATCAGAAGCATGCGGAATCCATAATTCCTATCCGGTCATGTGAGACCGGCCAAAGGTACATCGCTACCATTTTTTCAGGTGACTGGGGACCGCTCAACGAGGCCACCCGTCACTGCTCCAGGCTCTCGGCGACTGACGGTCGCTGGGAGCAAGGAGATTTTACATTTCCTGGGCTGCCTGCCTCCTGCGCATGTGTCCGGTGTTTTGCCGGTGGTCGCATGCGCAGAATACGGGAAAGTTCACGGAAGAAGATTGCGTCGGGGTGCAAATACGGAGGCCTCCGGTAAAAAGTTTCATCTCCTCTCACCGATCGCATTGGTGAGGGGAGATGAACCTTTACCTTTTTTTTACTTTTACGTGATCACCATTATCCATTGGATAACGGCGAACACGTGACCAGGAACCGCTCACCGCGGCTCTCCGTGAAATCTCCAGGCTCTTGGCTAAGTTTTGTAGCCAGGAGCAGGGAGATTTTAAAATACCACGGCTTTTGCGCATGCGCCTGCCATATTGGCGACGGGCGCGTGCGCAGAAGCTGGGGTGAGGTCCGCGGATAAATCCGCGGGCCTTAGGTACGTCATTTCATCCTCCCTCACAGATATGATCCGTGGGGGGAGATGAAACGCAAGCTTTTTTTAACTTTTTAAAACTTTTTTTTACTTTTGCACTTTTTTTTTTTTACTTTTCACCCCTTTTTTATTTTTACTTTTTGCACTTTTTTTTTACTTTACATGTCCCCAGTGACACCCCTCTGCTCTTGGCTACACATGGCAGCCAGGAGCAGAGGAATTTTGAATTTCCCGGGGCTCGAGCCCCTCTGTGCACGCGCCCGATGTCAATCATCGGGCGCGCATGCGCAGACGGGGATTTCGGGTCCCGGGACATCGGGACATCGCAGAGGACCGGGGGTGAGTATTTTCACCTCCCCTCATGGATCCGATCCATGAGGGGAGGTGAAACTTTACTTTTCTTTTACTTTTTCTACTTTTTCGCGATCACCGCTATCCAATGGACCCCGGTGATCGCGGGCCCGGGGACTGCTCACAGTGGTCCCCGGTAACACCTCCTGGTTCCCGGCTACCTTCAGGAGCCGGGAGCCAGGAGATTTAAAATTTGCCGGGGGCACCCGGGCTTCTGCGCGTGCGCGTGACGTCATCGTCTGGCGCGCATGCGCAGAAGGCCGTCGGCGGGTCCGGGAGGACCAGATCTCCGGGGGACACCGCCGACAAGCCATGTGAGTATTTTCAGCTGCTCTGGTGGATCCGATCCATCAGAGCAGCTGAATTACTACTTTTTTACACAGTTTTGTTTACTTTTTTGCGATCGGCGCTATCGATTGCAATGCGCCGATCGCAATGCCGGGGGGGACTGCCCGCATCCTGGGATGACAGCTCCATGCTGTCGGCTACCTGCGGGCACCGACAGCATGGAGCTGTCACGTCCTCAGGCCAGTGGGCATTAATCCAAAGAGGATGCATAAAACTACGTCCTCTAGGATTAAAGCCCACTTACTGAGGACGTAGTTTCCCGATGGGGCGGTCGTTAAGGGGTTAAAAGTGGACTAGGTGCTGCTAGGGGAGTTGACAAGGATCGGGATGATGTACTTTTTGGACTCACCCGATCCAGCGCTGTCCCCTCTGTAGCATGTGTGTCTGCTCTCCTATACAAGTGTACGGGATAGTGTGCCGCGCATCGACTATCACAGGAGCGTATAAAACATACATCACGCAGCCCCCTAACAGCGCAGTAACTTAGTTTATGGTGCTGTAGGGAGGTGATGGGTTCCCTTTAAGTGTTTGCTTAATTTTCTGAGCGGTGTTTAATATACAGTATTTTATTTTTTCAGTCTATTGAATTGGATCTTTAATGGGACCATGATGCAATGTTGCACTATGACCACCAGATGGCATCTGCAGTCTGTGCAGAGAACTTCTTCTAGACAGTGCTGGCATCTGGGACATGGCAGACCTCGGCTGTCGGTGGTCAGGCAGTGTTTACTACTATAATGGTTATTGACTTTAGTGCGATTTATGCATCTTTTCATGAATATCAGGCAGTCCAACTGGTTGCCAAATGGGATCCTTATCTATCGATTGTCTAAGCCACGCCGGCTTGTTATTCTCTCTCTAATGCAGTCTATAAAAGCTTGTATCATATTCCATTTGTGGCTGTTACATAGTTACACGGGATGAAAAAAAGAGCCAGGTCCGTCACGACTAAGCCTTCCCGGATCAGTCATCCATCATTCATCAGTACACTATGTATAACTCATTAGATGAGCATCCAGCACAATGCTGCTATTATACTGTATCTGCCATTACTGTATACCAGATATGAGATAAGGGATTTACAAAGGGACAATATTACATTTTCATCACAGTTCTTTTAGCTCTCTCTTTACACATCCTAAAAAATCCTATTTGCTTTTGCAGCTGCTGCTTGACCTTGAGCTCTGCAGTCTGACAGGCCCTTCTGTCCTTCATCGTGTCATATAGACAATCTGTGTACCTGATTCAGCGGACAGAGTGACATCCATCCGCCATTGGCATGAAGAGCAGCAAGTGGAATCCATAAGGTGGCTGTAACATTGTCGGCCGCCCCGACGCCACTTATAACTCTAAGGGTTTGTTCCCACGGGTCGCTCTAGAATATCCCCAGCATTTACAGCACTGGAGACGGGATTGTACATATCCTATCCACATACTGCAGATATTCCACGTAAACGGACCTGCACTGTGGATTGTAAATACACAGCATGTCCATATCTGCCGCTGGGGGCCTTACCACTACAAATCTACCTGACCCTTACAGCTATGCTCCTTCCTCTCCTCCTTGCATAGGGATCCGGGGAAAAGGACAAACCTGACCCTTGTTTTTGGTTGCCCCCCCCCCCATCCTAAGAAAAAAATTATATATATCTTACAGAGCCAAACTCATAACATAAATACAGTACCAGAATCAAGCCTGTAACTCAATACATAAATACAGCACCAGAACCAAGCCTGGAACATTAATACAGTATCACAACCAAGCTCAGCATATAAATACAGCACCAGAGCCAAGCTCATAACATAAAAGGCTCATTCAACAAACAGAATTTCATTGTGTATTACGCATGTGTGTTATATGTGGTGAATTAAGTCGATGAAAATACATTGATTTTCACTGACCCACTCACACTAGCTTTTCTTTATTGTGTATCATACACGCGTAATACACAGGATGTTCTATTTTACCATGTAATATGCACAATAAAACCCCTTTGTTTTCTATGGGCGCGTAATAAATGCAGCACATATGCAATTACATTACGTATGTGTGACTTTGATATGCAACACCACTAAGAGACAGAGCAGGGGATTAAAAAAATAAACTAGTCACACTGTGCACCACTGCAGGCATGAGATACTCTGTCTGGCACAGAGCACAATCACCGCCCTACACAGCGATAGCCGGCTGATGACCAGCTCACATAATAGTAAAATGCTGTGTAATACACACAACGTCTTACGCATACAGACGTGTAGATGAGCCCAAATACGGTACTAGAACCAAGCTCATTAACACAGCCCCAGAACCAGACTCATACCCGGGTCCACTGACCTGTCTGAGGAGAGAAGGACACTCTTTTGGTCTCTCTTGGCTGAATGGAGCCCTATGGATATGCTTAGCATTAGGCCTGGATCATTAATCTGATCTGAACAGGGCTTTAAAAGCCAATACACAGCAAGTGAGCAAAAAGTAGGCACTGAATTCCATGCCCATTTACTTATTGTTGCTGTAGTGCCTTTTTTCAGTGCCCCCTTGGTGCCCATTTGCCATTTATTGCCTCTATAGAATCCTTCTGTGTTCCACAATTCTAGTACTTCCACAAGGTATTACTGATGCTCTTGTGCCCCCCTTGTGCCCCTGTAAATTAAGGTCTACTTTGTGCCCCCATAAGTTTGAGAAATCAGGTAAAAACATTTAAAACCAAAGTGTTTTTGGTACATTAATAAAGACTTATTTTGGCTGCATGAACAGGGACAGGCGGTTGGACAGGGGGCAGCAGCAGACAAATTACAGAATACAGAGCGGAGGTCAAGGAGCACAGGAGTCAAATTAGTCAGAACTAGTATTGGCCAGAACAGGGCCTTTGCCACAGATAACAGGATGTGACCAACTGCTTAGCCACCCACCCTCAGGTGTGGATGCCTAATATAGCAGGTGCAAGACTGTGATTGGAGGGGGGCAGGTTAGGGGAGCGCACGCAGGCCCTGTAAAAGGGGTGAGACTGCTAACAAGTCCTATGGGCAAAAGCTTAGGAACGAGCAGAGGAGAGATGTGCAAAGCGTGAATGACAGCAATGCCTGACCGTCGCCCCAGCAGCGTGTGAGCAGGATGAGCAGCGGCGCTGCGCTGTAACATTATGGGGGAGATTTACTAAGCTTAGTATGTTAATGATTTTGTAGGTTCTAGAACACAGGATTTCAAACACAAGGCCCGCCGCCTCATTTTATGTGGTCCGCTGCATGCGGACAGCCGCTCACCACTGTAGCAATGGTATTCTTGTAGCTGGATGCCACCGGAAGCTAGGGGTTTGACAGAAGGAACGCCCCTCTCACACCCCTAGATCCCGATTGGCTTACGCTTTCAAGGTCCTAGCAGCCTCTTCATTACCTTTAGCCGCCCCTGAGGGTTCCTTTTCCATTAAGGCTTATGTTATGAGCTTCACAGTATATCATCTAAGCCTAAGAAGAAAACTCACCCTCACTTTAATGCAGCAGGGGCGGCAAAAAGCAATGGAGATGCAGCAGCTGTCACTTTCAACGCTGCCGCTTCTCTTCAATGCTTTCCGGCAGCTCGGAGGATGAGGCCTCAGTCCCTCCCAACGGCTGTCTGTAGCGTTGCGGCCGCCGGCTGCCTGCTCCCTGCAGCCCGGCGCCTGAAAGCTTTGTGACGCCTGGTCCCCCATGCACATTGAGTGCCCATGTGCTACCGCAGATGCTTCTGCTGCTGTCCCGCGGCTGTGCACTGCGGTCGCTAACCTGCTGCTGCACAATGCAGGCAGCCGACTTTCACAGTGTCTGCCCCTGGCGCTCTGCTCTCCCTGTGCAAGGTTAAGATGACATCGGGCGAAGGGGGAGGGGGGGGGCACCTTGGGCACTCTTACTACTGTGACCACTGTGGGGGTCACTATTACTACTGAGGCCACTGTGGGGGGTCACTATTACAAATTGGGCCACTGTGGGGTACCCTGTTACTACTTGGGCCACTATGGGGTCAATATTATTACTGGGGCCACTATGAGAGTCACTATTACTACTAGGGCCACTGTAGGGGACACTATTACTACTGTGACCACTCTAGGGGTCACTATTAGGGCTCGTTCACACAGACATAATCATATTTTGGTGGCACAAATACGCTGTGTATTTGTGCAATCCAAAATCGCTTCTGCCTGTATATTTGGGCACGCAAAACAGAACGCAGGTGGGCCCACTGAGATGGTCCGCAAATGTGCAGTGAATACATCGGTTTCCTGCGCATTCACCACCTATTTGCGCGGCCCATTCACCTCAATTACTTACTGTACTGTCTTACAATCGGCCCCTTTGAAGGTCACCATAAGGCTGATGTGGCCCTCGATGAAAATGAGTTTGACCCCCCTGGTCTAAAAGCTTCGGATCGCCCCTCTGAATATTGTCCGTGTTTCGTCTACTGTCCATTCTACGGATCTGTAGGCTAGAGCTTGTCCATGCCTGAATGTAACCTTGCACTGCGCCAGTAGAACACTAGGGGGCGAGCTTAGCTTAGACTCTGCTGTGTAATTCCATAACCTATGATGACTTTCATTAGGGAGAAGCGCCTGCTCCAGGGGGCAGATAACACCGTAGGGCTGCTGTAAATCACCGGGCGTAGAAGTGCTGATGGCGCTCGGCAGGCTGCACTGTAAAGGGTGCGTTCCAGAGGCTTCTGACTCCAGTCTTTCAATCAACACAAGCCAGTTGTCGCTACGATGTGTCTCGCAGCCAAGGAAATGTGCCTGAAGAGAAGTCAAGTGTACAAGTCAGGGTCTTCAAGACGGGACTGCGAATGTGTGCAGGCGCGACGTAATGAAAAGAGGTCAGACAACGGCATGTTGGACGCTACCGGCACGGACGCTGCTTGACGTACAATGGCGAGATGAACGCCGCAGAGCTTCAGCGTTACCCTATGGGAAAGTAAAAAGGCCGCTGACCTTGCAATCGTACGCATAAATACGCTGCATATTTACTGAAAATCCCATTCGCCTCCGAATTTCGGCCATTCTTGCAAGTGCTGTGTGCGCAAATACACTGCGGATCTGCATGCGCAAAAAAGTACGCAGAAGGGCCCATTGATTTGTTGGGCAAATACGCGGTCTAAATGCAGCTTTCCTGTGTATTGACTGCAGAATTGCGCTAACATACCATGTTTCCCTGAAAATAAGACAGTGTCTTATATTAATTTTTGTTCAAAAAGGTTTAACTTTTTTACATGTATAGCTGCCCGGACACTATTTAAATTGACTTTTTAAATTAACTGTTAGCAGGGCTTAATTTTGGAGTAGGGCTTATATTTTTAAGCATCCTCAAAAAGCCTGAAAAATCATTTTGCATCCTCAAAAATTCTGAAAAATCATGCTATGTCTTATTTTGAGGGTATGTCTTATTGTCAGGGAAACAGGGTATTCTCTTCAATGGCTTCTTGTGGTCCGTAACACGGAGCAGGATAGCGTGTGCTGTGGATCTTTTCGTGCCATTGAACACCACATGAAAAAATCCGTACATGTGAATGAACCCAATCAAATCAATGCGTTCTATTACTACTATTAATACTCGGCGCAAATATGTTTGTGTGAATGAGCCCTAAGGCCTCATGTCCACGGGGAAAATCAGGCCCGCTCCGGATTCTCCATGGAGAATCCGTAGCGGGTCCCTTCTGCCCCGCGGACATGGGGCTGAAAATAAGAATACATCAGAATAAACTTACCTCCCGCACGCTCCGGATCCTTCCTTCGCTGCCGCGTCATCTTCTCTGCGTCGCGGCCGGATCTTCTTTCTTCGGCCCGGCGGATGCGCAGGATGACGTCAGTGACGTGCCCCGCGTATATGCGCCGGTCCGAAGCAAAATGATCCGGCCGCGACGGAGAGAAGATGGCGCCGCGGCAAAGAGAAGAACCGGAGCGTGTGAGTAAAATCTGATTTTTGTCTCCCGCGGATCCGGACGGCTTCCATAGGCTTCAATAGAAGCCCGCGGGAGCCGTCCCCGCGGGAGACCCGCACGAAAATGGAGCATGGTCCAGATTTTTTCATGCTCCATTTTTTTTTAAATCCCTTTTATTGACCATCCGCGGGTATTTATCTACCCGCGGGTGGTCAATGCATCCCTATGGGGTGCGGATCCGCGGGCAGGAGAAGAGTTAAAATCCGCTGCGGATTTTAATTCTTCTTTTGCCCGTGGACATGAGGCTTAAGAGATCAGACCCAAGAGTTACTGGAGGCAGACAGTTTATAGTAATCGTCCTTCATGGATGACTGGAAGATGGGAGTAAGGCCGGGCTCACACAGCCCTATGGGAGAACGCTGCAGTGTTTTACGGATAAGGAACTGCGTATCCGTGCATTTCTGACAGCGTATTCCTGGTTTCTCCTTTTTTTTTTTTTACTTTTCTTCTATTGTCTCTTAGCAATGTTCTGTAAAAGCGCAGCACATATGCCATGTAATTGCGTATGCACTCATAGAGAATAATAGGGTTCCATCGCGCGTAATACGCAATAAAATAGAGCACGCTGCGTTCTTTTCTACGCGCGTATTATACGTAATGAACTTATGCAGTTGTAAGTGAATCAGCGAACATGAATGTATTTGAATTGCCGTGATTTATCGTGTATTATACGAACATACATCACGTGCGTAATATGCAATCCTCTATGGCCTTACCACTGTGGATCTGCGGTCTTCCAATATGGCCGCACCACTCCTGTCACTGCTCAATGCCCACTGTGCTCTGGTCACACTGGCCGATGCTGCTCACGTGCGCCATCACTTGCTCAGTGTACATTGGGGGGTCTAAGAAGCAGTGCAGCCATATTGGAAGACACAAGAGGGACCCCAGACAGAGGCGGATCCATGCAGCCATAGTGGCCTGTACCAGGTGATATAGATATCCTCCCTCACTTTAACCCTTTGCAATCCAATTTTGGATTCAGGGTTTCCTAGGAGGTTTTCCCTTTCTGCCATTATACAATGGCACCATCTGCTGGCTAGAGCCTGTACTGCGGTTTGGGACATGCTGGAGAGGCCCCCCGACAACAGAGCAGCCAGTAATATACAGTAAGACTATCTTGCCGGATGTCTTCTAACATCGGAGCTGTACAGCCTTAAATAAGTATGTCTTCAGACGTCAGACAGTGGATTGGAAAGGGTTAAATGTCCCTGTCATTGGACAGGTCACAAAGATGTCACTGATGTCATCGGGCGGCGGAGGATGCCGCAGCCTCTCAAGTGTAAGCCTCAACCATATCAGCCATGTAGTTCCTATACAGAGCCGTTTCTAGGACTTTGTAGGACTGAGGTCTCTTTACTCTACAGATCTAGAAGATAATTTTTGAGTACAGATGTAGCAAACTTTAACTTTATACTTAAAGGGGTTGTCCCGCGGCAGCAAGTGGGGTTATACACTTCTGTATGGCCATATTAATGCACTTTGTAATGTACATCGTGCATTAAATATGAGCCATACAGAAGTTATTCACTTACCTGCTCCGTTGCTGGCGTCCCCGTCTCCATGGATCCGTTTAATTCTGATGTCTTCTTGCTTTTTTTAGACGCGCTTGCGCTGTGCGGTCTTCTCCCCTTCTGCTCAGTCCAGGCACGAGCGGCGTTCTGGCTCCGTCCCCTTCTACGCGTCATCGCGTAGCTCCGCCCCGTCATGTGTGCCGATTCCAGCCAATCAGGAGGCTGGAATCGGCAATAGACCGCACAGAGCCCACGGTGCACCATGGGAAAGGACCCGCGGTGCATCGTGGGTGAAGATCCTGGCGGCCATCTTGGTGAAGGAAGAAGAAGGAAGACGTCGCAGAGCAGGGATTCAGGTAAGTAATATGTTTGGTTTTTTTTAACACATCCCTTGTGGTTGTCCTGCGCTGAACGGGGGGGGCCTATGGAAAAAAAAAACCTGTTTCAGCGCCAGACAACCCCTTTAAAGGTGCACTAACGTTTCAGACGTCTGCTCCTCTTTTAGCTTGTATTAGTCTCATCACTTCTGTAATATACTTGCATTAAAAATGTTGTTGCGTTACAGCTGTAATTCATGTATGAAATGGCTGCCACTAGGGGTCTCCCTTCTGGCTTCTCTGCAATCCACTCTCTGTTGTTAGGTATAGAGCTTCTGTAGTAACTAGGACAAAAGGATGTTCCATTGCAACAGGGGGAGGGGCTATCTTTACAGAGGCTGCAGGCTGACAGATCAGCAATCACTGTAATAAGGATCTCACAGTCTCTGCCTCTCCTGCTTTTAGTGTGTGTGTGTTACATACACATTGTAATGAGTTTACTAACCATTTGGCCAGAATTTCTCTGCATGAGTAAGTCATCCTGGAAAAGCAGAGAGGTACTTAGGGCATTCAGATACTGTCTTCTTGCTGATTGGACCAGAGACAGTGCAATGCAGCATGGGAAGTGAGGGTAAGAAAGTCAGGGCAGGAAACTACTGGTAGAATAATACTTGCCCCTCACTGATAGTAAATCGCAAACAGCAGAGCAATAGAAAAATGGGGAAGACCACCTGAAAATCAGAATTTACAGACATGAAACAGGGTGCAAAGCAGCAGCAAATGAGGGTAAAGACAACCTGGGGTATTGTATAAAACTTCCTGAAAACTCAGGTACGCTTTCAAACGTTAAATGTACGGTTGCAACAAACTTTAACTTGACTTTTCGATGCTTTTTGATGTTACGTGTCCACTTAAGTCTTATAGCAAAAATGTATTAAACCACATAAAAGCCAGGCTCACTCGAACGTGTCGGATTCCGCATGCAGATTTCCGCAGTGGAAAGCCTGCGATACATTGTAGAAAGTAATTGCGAATGGTCGCGGAAGATTTCTACCCACGCGTCTGAGCGAACTGGTGATAGTTCATGCCATTCAATGGCTGCATATCACAGTGTATCGTCCGATCGTGGAATCCGCAATTCAAATCCGCCCGTGTGAGCCCGGCCTAAGTGTCAAGGTAAAGTCTGCTACATCTGTGACCTCTGATAAGGCAAACAGTCTAATGCTATGTATTTCCCCCAGGATTAGTCGCTGCTTAGCATTGCTCTGTTGGTGCACTGTTGCGATTACTACCATGTCTATTAGAGTTTGAGGTAGGGTGCCATGCTTTATACTGCAGCTGTTTGTTCAGATTGGCTACTACATATAACCATTAGCCTAGCAGAAAGTCAGCGCATGGAGGGCTGATTTCCATTATGAACTACTGGAAATTTCTACACATAGACTAACATATAGCAAACATATTTAAAGGGGTTGTCCAAGATTTTTTTTAATGGGGCAAAGGATAGATATCTGCCCCTGCTGATTCCAACAATGTATTGTTTCCATACCCCAACTACGGCTCCCATTACATATGACTCCTGTCGTTCGTATCCAGTCAAGTGGGCGGTCTCTGCCACTCATTTATCAATCAAACCGTATGTCACCCATTGACAGTGAGTGGTGAGAGGTTTCCCATTAATAACATTTATTCCCTATACATAGGATACCGGATAAATGCCTGATCACTGGGGGTCTGAGCACTGGGACCCTCAACAATCCCAACATCTGGACACCCAAATGTCCCATATGAGTGGAGCACTAGTGGACATGTATGACCACCACTCCTTCACTTCTATGGGACAGGCAGGGGTGGATGCACTTGGCAATCTTCCCACTAGAAGACAGTTTTCCCCCTGATTGCAGCAGGTCCGGCTCCTGGAAGCTCAGGGATTAGATCAGCAGAACCTACTCCATACAAACCTCATGCACATCTGACATACAAATCCAACGATAAATGTGTTATGTATTATCTATTTTTAAAACAAAAAAGTGTGCAAAAGGGTTTTTTTTAATATGAATTTTTTACTTTTCCATTTTTATTTTTTTATGTCCCAGTAGGGGACTTGAACCTATGGTCTTATGATCACTCAAATAATATACTGCACTGCTTCTGTACTGCAGTGTATTATGTGATTTACATAGCAGTAATTGCTATGGCAGACCCGGAGGCCAATATTAGGCCTCCAGTTGTCATGGCAACACATCGGCCCTCTGCACTTTCATGCCGGAAATCCAATGATGTCACAGAGGAATATCCCTCCCTCTATTAACTCCATACAAGCAGTGAGCAACATTGATTGTTCTCGCCAATCCCTGCCTTGGAAGGGGGATGTCGGCTGTCAGTCACAGGCAGTTCCTTCTGAGAACGGCATGGGCTTACCTCCCTGGCCCACGCCATTAATATGCCATAAGCTTACCTAATGGGACGGGAGGGGGCTAGAAAGGGTATATTCAGGCTTAGTGCCTAGGGCAGTATAAGAGCCTGTCCATGCTGTCTTCCGAACCATCCGTTTAACATACAGAGTTCAGAAGCGTGTCGTGACTCGGAGCACCATACGCATGTCTGATGCTCTGAGTTTGGATCCGGAGACTCGCGGTTGGGCTGGGACATACTTCTGAACTCGGTACGTTAAACGGATGGTTCAGAAGATAGCGTGGACGGACTCTGAGCTGTAAATATGGCGCTTTATGACTATGGTAGTATACATCAGAGCCTTCCTTTGGATGGCTGAGGCGTGATATGAACAGAGCCTAAGAGATATCCAGGACTGGAAACTCATTATCTCGCCCAGCAGAAGTAATAAATAGCCCAATTCCTGACCTGTCAAGGGGTCGTCTGACTGAATAGAAGCTTCGGCAATGGGACCGTGTTCTTAGATTACAAGGCTTATGGGTTCAACTAAAGTTAAAATAATTCAGGTTTCCCATAGCATTCAGTATATCATTGACTTCTGCCATCCGCATGGCGCTGGCAGTAAATAAGTATCCACATTGTCTGCGCCGCTGAATTCCGCTGAATATCCGCTGATAAATATTCCCCATTGCTGGTATGTTTCTCGCCTTCACAATCTGTCACATATCGTAAACACTCAGGACGACCTTTATGCCATCAATGACAGCTAAAAGCAAGAAGTGAAGGAGATGAGGGCTGAGGTGGCGATGAACGACGGCGGTGGAATATTAATATATGTATATCGCAACGGCCGGTGTCATCTGATGGTAACGAGGAGAGAAGAGCGGTACGGATACCATCCTGTAAGAGAGTCGGAGGAGGATAAGCTGTAGCGCACTTTAACCCCTTCAGGCCATTTCTTGTTTTCTTCATTTTTTGTTTCCTCTCACTTTCAAAAAATCATAAGTTTCTTATTTTTCATCAACATAGCAGTCTGGGGGCTTGTTTTTTTTTTTGCAGGACAAGTTCAATTTTTCACTGGTACTATTTTGAAAAACTTTTAAGAATTTTTACAGCGTATACACTGTAGGACAAATGACATGTTAAAGGAGTTGTCTAATTGTAAACTGGTGGTCTATCCTTGGATAGACCATCGATAGTAGATTGGTGAGGGTCTGCCGCCTGGGGCCTCCGCCAATTAGCTGTAAACTGGGCTTCTGTGTTCTTAACACTGAGCTGATTTCTAATAGATCAGAGACTGAACATGAGTCAACCGTATGATGTAGCTGCAAAAAAAGCAAACACAATTCTGGGATGTATTAAGAGAAGCACGGAGTCTAGATCATGTGAGGTAATTATCCCCCTCTATTCTTCCTTAGTCAGGCTTCATCTGGAATTCTGACAGAAGCATTTAAAGGGTTAACAGCTCCGATGAGAGGCGCGACTTATCAGAGCTGTTGCAGACGGGTGTTGGCTGTAAGAATCAGCCTGCACCCGCGTTTTATGGATTAAGATCCACCTGCAGTCTCCCTCCATACAAGCATTTGTTCGGAATTACGAACAGCTTTCTGGAATGGAACTTGTTTGTAAGTAGGGGACTTTCTATATATACAGGATGTATAACTTATACAAGCTATACATATATAATTATATACAGGTGATACCCAGGTTATATCAGTATGTCCCATATCATTACATACAAGAGTATAGTATATACATCTTTTGTAAATAGTGATATCGACCATGCTGGTATAACCTGGGTATCTCCTGCATGTAATTATATATGTACAGCTGGTATAAGTTATACATGTCTTCGTATATATTGACATGGATCATACTGGTATAACCTGGGTATTTTCTGAATATGACTATATATGTACAGCTGGTACACGTTATACATCTCCTGTATACAGTGACATGAAGCATGCTGGTATAACGTGGGTATCTCTTGTATATAATTACAGATGTAGAGCTCGTTTAAGTTATGCAATGGAAGTGTTCAAACAAAGGCTGGACAGACATCTGTCTGGGATGACTTAGTGATCCTGCATTGAGCAGGGGGTTGGACCCAATGACCCTGGAGGTCCCTTCCAACTCTACCATTCCATGATTCAATGATCTCCCTGTATATACCCTGTTTCCCCAAAAATAAGACATACCCTGATTTTCTGGGAAGGCTTGAAATATAAGACCTACCCTGAAAATAAGCCCTAGCTGCGGTCCGGAACTCCGCCGTGCATCATGCAGTCCTCGTTCACCCACAGAAGATCACTTCCTGGTTACAGGAATCATAAATCCCACCTCCAGGAAGCAATGGTTCTGATTGGCTGAGCAGCGTTTAAGAACCGATCAATGTAGCACTCGATGAACCAATGAGTTGGCTGTAATTGTTTCATCAAGCGTTGCATTCATTGGCTGAGCAGCAGTCAAAGACCCAATCACATCCATCACATTGTGGAGGCGGGATTTATGAATTGACCAATCAATGCCGCAGCTCAGCATGTCAGAGCTATGGAGAGCAGCGGGACAGACCTGGACCGAGCCTGCTAGGTATAATAAGACATCCCCCAAAAATAAGACCTAGCGCCACTTTTTGGGCAAAAATTACTATAAGACAGGGTCTTATTTTGGGGGAAACATAGTAGTGACATGAACTAAGCTGGTATAACCTGGGTATCTCCTGTATATGACTATACACAAATAATGCATCAAACCCTGCATTTTTTGTCTTTTTTTCAAACGCATGTATTGTTTAAATCCAATGTGGTTTTGGAATACTTCCAGCAGTTTTTGATGAGTTTTTTAATTGTGATTGAAATATTCAACAAAAGCCATGAACGCGGCCAAAGGGGCTACAAACAAGTTTTCACGCAGTCCAGGAAAAGCGCCATGTTTGGAAAGCTCATGCTAAGTGGCTAGATCATGTGTGTATATGTGTTTTACAGCTGTACGCAGCACGGTTTAGGTATGGGTATGGGTACAGGTGAAGGAGGGGGGCCTGAGCTGAACTATTGCACCCGGGTTCCTGAGCCTTTAGCTGCAGGGATATGAATATGGACGGCATTAGAAGAAGCTGGAATGATAATAGGAACATGTCAGGCCGTTTGCAGCAGCTAAATGATTAGGTTTATGAAATGTGTAGCAGCGGCAGCCTGCACCTAGCGAGCAATAGATTCCCACTCAGCGCCATTGTTTACTTAATGTGCACTTAGTCCCGGCCCGATATATAATATAACACGACGGAACGCGATTGCCTGACAATGGACAACTAATTTAAATAAGAAGCAAATCCCCGAACCGCGGCTGCACAGAGAAATGATACCGCTCTGGGATTACTGATGGAAAACTAGTAGACCTACCTAAAAGGTACAGAACACATAGTTAGCCAGGGCAGTGCACCCCTATAACGTATTCAAGGGGGATGTGTGGTGTGGACGAGCTCGTTGTATATGGACAACGTCATGTGAACTTAAAGGGGATGTTCGGTTAGCAGATAACATTTCCCGGTTTGCTGCAAGTGCATTAAAATAATAAAAAGAGCAATACTTAGCCATCCTCCGTGACAGGGATCCAGCGCTGTACAATTCTTCCGATGTTTTTTGCGGAAGATGCCATCAAAGGAAGTCACATGACTGCTGCTGCCAATCAGAGGCTGCAGCATCATCGCCCGTTCTCCTGGCATCATCGCTCACATCCTAGGAGTTCGGAACTGTGACCCTGCAGCGGTCAGGTGACTTCCTGTGACAACAACTTCCAAAACAAACACAAGGACAAGAGTGCTGGATCCCCGTGCAGAGGTAAGTACAGCTCTTTTTGTTATTTTAACACAGTTGAAGGTTTCGGGGAATGTTGTCTGCTAAGCGGACATCCCCTTTAGTAAATGGACCCCTGATTGGGACAGAGCAGAGAAACACTGCAAAGGCCCTCTTTGAGTCATAAGGACCACCACTGAACAGGGTAGGCAGTCCTTAATTGGCTTTTTACATGGGTCGATTATTGGGTAAGAATGGTTGTCTGAACGATCTTCGCTTCTCATCGGCACATTGCTGTTACATGTAAACAGACCCTTAGAAATGAATAAAGTGACAGCAAACACGGCCGGATGTGGAAGTGAGGAATAGATGGCGGGTTAGCATTCGCCAGGTGACTGCGTGCCGCGCTGCTGGCAGTGAGCGCTCAGTATGTGGAGGTGAGTCATTTTTTACCGTGAAAGCCACTGTAATCGCAGTATAACGCTCCCATTGATTTCAATGGGGCCTCGCAGAAATGCGCTTGAAGGAATGCTGCCTTCCAATAGGTGGCACTGTAGAGGTATTATTCCATTTCACTAATTTGCATATTACCCAGAGGAGCATGAATGGCCTTTTGAGTCTCCTCCCTCACCATCCAAGTGCTCTCCCTAAGGAGAAAGTATAGCGTTTCTGACCCCGTCCCAGGCCTCTTACTAGCAAAGCCAGACTCCTACTGTACACTGATAAAGGGCAAATACCCTGAAACAGCTGTCTGTACATGGAGTCTGGCTTTGCTTTTAATTCCCAGTCATTGCTACAAGGCTTGTATGAAGAGCCTAACTTTGGCTTGAAGGAATGCTGCGTTCCAACAGGTGGCACTGTGGAGGTATCATTTCATCTCCCTTGCTCGTTTTTTTTTTTTTACACCATGATTTTCGAGCGTTCCCTGCACTAAATCCCGCTGTCAGAGGCAGGAACCTGCGTCCGAAAACTAAAGTAAAATCGTAGCAAAATGCCGCACGAGTGAGAATGGCCTTATGTAGCGCATAAATATTTCACATCATTGTACAGAGACAGATTGCTATCTTTGAATAACCGATTTAACCCCTTAGGATGCCTTCACACTTGCGATCACGATATCGCTGCATTTTTTTACGCGAATGTCAATAGGACTTTCTAATGTTAAAAACTAGAGATGAGCGAGCACGCTCAGATAAGTCAGTTACTCGAGCGAGCCTCACTCTTCTCTAGTAATTGCATTCTTGTCCGAGCATGCTCGGGGGACGGCAGGGGAGAGAGTGAGAGATCTCTTGGAACAAATCCTGCAGGACCCGATGACTCTGGAGGTCCTTCCAACTATACCATTCTACAATGGTATTATGTAATGTACCAAATAGTGTACTGAAAAAAGCATTTTTTTATCACTTTTTATCCATTTTTTTCTTGGAGATTTGGTGACCAAAAAAGCACAATTATCACACATTTTGTCTGACGCCGTTCCCCGTGCAGGATAGATAATTATTGTGATGGAGCTTACTTTACAGACTCAGCAATAACAAATATGTTTTTGTTTTGATTTTTTATATGGGAGGTTATTTTTTTTACATTTTTTGCACCTTTTAATTTTTTAAATAATTAATAACACTTGTTAAATGCATTCGGTCTTGTGTTTGTTTGATGGCTCAGTGTTATGCAATACCTTAGTACTGCATTGTACAGTGTTCAGACAGGCAGGCCGTACGCCGTGTTACAGTCATTTGAAGCCGCTTGGAGCTTAGATTACATTTCAGAATTCAATATCTTCAGATTGTTTTGGGGAATGTCAGACTTGAGCGGTTTTCTCATAAACGGTGATCTTGTCTAGGGGACAGAATAATAGCAGATTCGCTTGCGGGAATATTCCATTACACAAGACCCCGATCACAGCCTGTACTTTAATTTGCATTACAGATGGAAATATTTTAAAGGAAGACTCCAAGCAAAACGGAGACAAGAATGAGATTCATGAGCCACTGTACCACCATTGTGTCATACTTTGGGCCCCAATGATAAATTTGGCGCATCTTCGGACCGTGTGCTCCAAGTTTATATTGTCTAAGTGTTTGATAGAATTAGTAAATTGGCCCCATGTTCTATCTCTTTTGCAGCTCCCTGCGGCTGACGGCGGGCTGTAGCATGGCTCATCATTGATGAGGTGCGCTACACGCAAAAAATAGAACAGACTTCGCTCGAAAATCCGATGGTCCGGATGTCTGCTGGGCTCCATTGAAAACAATGGTAGCGTTATACTGCGATTAGCGCGGCGCTTAGAACACCGAGCTCATCGGGTTAAAAAACACGTGTGAGATAGGCTTAAACCTGTATGTTGAGTGGGATGCATGTACTACTAACTCCTGCTGAGTGACTGTACTACTGATACAGCCGCCAAGTTAAGTTAACCCTTCTGAGGCGGTACGCCAGCCGTTGGTTCTGTTCGGCTCCGGTGATTTTTTTTTTTTCAATGAGCTGTTCTGTTTTTCGCCTATTTCGTGATGACTGAATCAGAGCTGTGAAATGTTTCCTTCTCCACTGCTCAAAGCATTGGTAATAAAAAGTTGCCCGGAGTGAGATCGGGTGAATACGGGGGGTGAGCCAAGGCGGTCATGGTTTTTCATCAATAATTGTTTATCACCCAGTGCACACCGCCTCAGAAGACATTCACCTGGCGACAGAAGCCGGTACTAGTAACACCTCGCCCACCTGAAGAAGAGCCCTGTTCCTTTTGGATACCCCCTCGTATAAACATTTAAGGCCAAATGCACAGCGAGCGGAAATTCTGCGGCAGGATTTCGTGCAAAATTTCCGCCCATGCCCGCTGCCATTAGATAATGCAATTCTATGCAGACAGTCGCGATTTGACTGCGTGAAAACTCATGCGGTAAACAAATTGTGGCATGTCCTATTTCTGCAAGACTCGCACAGAAACGTCACTGGCGACGTGCTGGCTCTGGTTGGCGCATGCATGGTTGTGCGACAGCCGACACAGCGCCGGATGCCGGGAGGAGGTGAGCGCTGTCACTGGAGGGGCACAGCTCGCCTCTCGCTGTGAGAATCCTCGCAGCGGGATCCGACCCAGCCGTCTGCAGGAGGCCTAAGCCTGATGTGGTTTGTTATCAAATTAACTCCGCCCTCAAGTGGATGCATTATGTAACTACACGCTTGGCCTCACACTCGCTCATCATCACCATAGCATCTATCTAACTTCGAAGAGGAGCGCCGAGCTGCACAAGCAGAGAGAATAAATAACGTCCCCGCTAGCTCGTTCGCTCGGTCAGCCCGCTTATACAGCAGATACATCGTTGGCATCACACGAGAATCACTGAGAATCAGAAAAGACTCGGGTGCCGGCGGGGGTGAGCGGTGGGTTGCGGGAGTGAGCAGGGGGGAGTGGGGGTTGAGAGAGATCTCCCCCCGTTCCCCCCTGCCGACACCTGAATCTTTTCTGATGAGCAGGCAGGTACTCAAAAAGGACGATACTGGCTTGAGTATCTGCCCTTAACGAGTATGCTCGCTCATCTCTAGATGCCATCGCTTATTATTATTAATAAACCCCTTTAAATATATAAATAAAGGATCCCGTCCCTTTAATATTGTTTTGGTAACAAATGGCATTTGGAAAAATAAAGCATGTTTCCAGTAGACGCAGTGAAGCAGAACAGGGCACACATGAGAGGATTAGCTCTGAGCCCCGGGCGACGTGATGCCACTTGTTACTGTAAACAACGGAGCCCGCGCTCCGCACCCCCGTCTACTGATAACCACACGACACACAGGCACTTCATGAAATTTTTGCCTCATTCTCAAAAATGCTGCATTATACACTCACTGTCGAAAGAATATCCCACCCCTACAAGAAGTTGTCATTTTGCTGTATAACCCGTCCTGCAGTTCCATCTCAGGCAGATATATAAATGCTGAGGGTTGTGGTGATTATATGGACGGTCTTGTCACCGGAGGCCCAAAACTGGTTCCCCCCTTGGCCTATAAGAGGCTCTCAGAGGCTCCTTGTGTGTAGTGACCTCTTCTTCCGCTTGCGTAGAGCTTGTTGGCCACTAGACGCCTCTACGACGCAGAGAAGAGATTTCACCCCGTTACCAGAGTCTGAGAGGGGCGCATTATTGGGGTGTGAGAAGCTGGATGGTCGTATCAATGAATTGTCCCCGACCGGCCGTTCTGACCAGACTGTTAGGAGGTGTTTGGACCAGTAGATGTGTGAGGGCACACAAGGTGACCGGGCTCAGGACGCCCCCTACAGACCACCAGTAGACAGAAGCATCTGACCAAACTGTTAGGAGGTGTTGGGACCAGTGGATGCATGAGGGCACACAAGGTGACCGGGCTCAGGATGCCCCCTACAGACCACCAGTAGAGAGGAGCGTCTGACCAGACTGTTAGGAGGTGTTGGGACCAGTGGATGTGTGAGGGCACACAAGGTGACCAGGCTCAGGACCCCAACAGACCACCATTAGAGAGGAGCGTCTGAGCAGACTGTTAGGAGGTGTTGGGACCAGTGGATGTGTGAGGGCACACAAGGTGACCGGGATCAGGACCCCCCGACAGACCCCCAGTAGAGTGGAACATCTAGCCAGACTGTTAGGAGGTGTTGGAGCCAGTGGATGTGTGAGGGAACACAAGGTGACCGGGATCAGGACGCCCTCTACAGACCACCAGTAGAGAGGAGCGTCCGAGAAACACGAGCAACTCCAACTGTTTCATTGTCCGCCACCCAGAGACATGGGGCGCCATAATTACATCCGTGTTTCTGTCTGAGCGATTTCCAGAAGGTTGGCTGAAGGACATTCGGTCTCCCGGCTTCCATTACATGTTCTGCCTTTGACACTCACCGTCGCCTCCGTTTGCAGTGGTTGTTGTGAACGATGAAACTGGACTGTTACAGAGTAGAACTGGATTGTCTTCAGCAATTAACCCTTTCCAATCCACTGTCTGACGTCTAAAGACATTATGATTTAAGGCTGTACATCTCCGATGTAGGCAGACGCCTGTCGGGGTTCTCTTACTGTATATTGCCAGCCTCTCTGCTGTCGGAGCCTATCCAACGTGTCACCTCATGCAGTACTGACTTTAGCCAGCATATAGCGCTGTTGTACAACAGCAGAAAAAGAGTAAACCCCTTGGGAAAACCAGGATACAAATTGAATTGGAAAGGGTTAATCCATGTTTAGTTTGGGCGCTGACGACGGCCATGATCATGTCTGGAGACCTTGGGGTGAGCGCTTCAATCCTGCCTTTGCTGTGGAGAGGCACACTGTCCCCTGCTAGTGTGATGGTCTGGGGCATCACATAAAACAGTCGGTCCCCCCATTCCCAGATCCTTCAACTGTTCCTCAAAGGACATGATTTGCAGACCGTTCGCCATCTTGGTAACTCTTCTCTGAACTTGCTCCAGTTTCTCTCTATTTTTTTTTAAGTGGGGTGCCCAAAACTGGACACAGTATTCCAGATGGGGTCTGACTAAGGAAGAGTAGAGGGGGATAAATACCTCTTGTACCCAAGCTAGAAGTGGCCCAACAGGGTACTAGAGCCTCCATGCCTGCCCATATCACATCTTGTATCCAAATTAGAGGTGGCCCAACAGGGTAGTTGAGCCTCCATATCCGCCCATATCACATCTTGTATCCAAGCTAGAGGTGGCCAAAAAGGGTACTAGAGCCTCCATGCCCACCTTATGACATCTTGTATCAAACTAGAGATGGCCCAACAGGGTACTAGAACCTCCATGCCCACCCGTATCCCATCTTGTTTTGAAGCTAGAGACAGCCAAACAAGGTACTAGAGCTCCATGCCCACCCATATTACATTTCATATCCAAGCTAGAGGCAGCCCAACAGGGTACTTAAGCCTCCAAACCTGCCTATATCACATATTGTATCCAGGCTAGAGGTGGTACAGCAGGGTACTAGAGCCTCCATGCCTGCCCATATCACATATTGTATCCAGGCTAGAGGTGGCCCAACAGGGTACTAGAGCCTCCATGCCCACCCATATCACATCGTGTGTCCAAGCTAGAGACAGTCCAACAGGGTACTAGAGCCTCCATGCCCACCTGTATGACATTTTGTATGAAAGTTACAGACGGACCAGCAGGGTACTAGAGCCTCCATATCCACCCATATCACATCTTGTATCCAAGCCAGAGGTGGCCCAACAGGGTACTAGAGCCTCCATGCCTGTACATATCATATCTTGTATCCAAGCAAGAGGTAGCCCAACAATATACTAGAGCCTCCATACCCGCCCGTATCACATCTTGTATTCAAGCCAAAGACGGCTCAACAGAGTACCAAGGCCTCCATTCTCACCTGTATCACAACTTATATTCAAGGTACAGATGGCCCAACAGGGTACTAGAGTCTCCATGCCCACCTGTATGACATCCTGTATCCAAGCTAGAGGTGACCCAACAGGGTGCTAGAGCCCCAATGCCCACCCATATCACATCTTGCATTCAAGCTGAAGGTGGCACAACAGGGTACTAGAGCCTCCATGCCTGTACATATCAATAATTCTGTACTGCACATGCCTGATGGCGAGTTACGCGGACCATCCGCAGTACAGATGTCTTGGAAGAATACAGATATGCGCGGACACCGCCACCTGCAGATACAGGTATGCAGAGTCCTCGGCTCCAGCAGATACCTTCCCCTTCTGCCCTGTCTGCAGCTGGACATTGTTTCCCTTGGTCCACATGCCCCTCGTGCCCCTGGCTCATTCACCAGCCAAAAATGGAACAGATCAGCAGGAGATTAACCCTTCATTCCTGCAAACTCCAGCTTTAGTTTTCCTTTAAGAATTTAGTGTCATGCAGCTTTGCCATTGACCGATTTGACTTTTCGCTACTTCTGAGAGTAGCACCTAGGGGTTCCCTGGTTTTCAGCCTTTAACCCTTCCAATTGTGATTTGGTCTTAGCTGCAAGGACCCCCACAATGTTACATCAAGAGTAGCTTTGGTACAGGGGCAGCTGACACTGCCAGGTAGAGGCAAGTAGAGAGTCAAGGCAGGTGGCAATCAGTTATATCGTGGTCGAAGTACAAGCCAAAGTCAGGACAGAAGAAGACTGGAAAGCTGGGTGAATCAGGCACGGGTTAAACCAATAGTCGATCACAAACTGCAGGATCTTTGAAGAACCTAATGGAACCTATTTTCAAGCACTTTCCACTTCCTCATCTGTCCGCTTATGACAACATCGGGCCCGCTGCACTGGACACTGGGTTGGTTAACCAGCTGATGGATGGGGATCCTGAGTGGTGGACCCCCATCCATCAACTACTGATGACCTATTCTGAGGATAGGTCATCAGTGAAAAAAGAGGACAGAAAACCCCTTTAAATAACCAGAGGACCCTCCAGATTGGCCTGGAGTAGAAAATCTCGGCGCTGCGGCCTAAAAGAGCCAGGCTGGCCACGCTTGCACCCTACAGGCGGTAGGAGGACAGATGGTGCAGATGCACAAAGACGACCAACGGGAGGAAGAAGTAAGGGAAGTCATCGGCCGCGACCTGCAGCCATAAGAATTAAAAACTCTGATCCTACCTCAAAACTTTACCTAAATTATTGAGATTGTAGTTCATGGTAAACTGAAAGGAGCAGACAAAATGCCCACGTGGAGGTACCCGGTGCCTCTCACACAGCCCACTGGGTAGCAGGTTACCCTTCCTCTTGTTTCAGGTTGTATGAGATTAGAAAAAAAGGGTCTTCTATCTCTTTCCACAAACAGCTCCACTCTTGTCCATAGGTTCTTTCTGGTATTGCAGCTCAGCCTTTTTCAAGTGAATTATCCTGAGTTGCAATACTAGGCACAGCCAGAGATCAGGAGTGGCACTGTTTCTGGAAAATAAAAGCAGATATTTTTCCCCCTAAATCTCGTAAACCTTTTAACAGTTTAGCAATTCAGATGCTGACAAATGAAAAGGAGTCGTTCTTACAAGGGGCAATTACCATCATTTGCTCTGATTGAAGATGCAAATATTTAATATTTCAGATTAATTTCAATTACCCTGGCAGCGATTATCATCAGCGGAAAACAATCACTTGGAGGTCGTGAGAGAAATTATAATTACATGCGGACAGAATTGGATCACACGCAAAGTCGTAACCTGTCAACCCATCCTTACTGTGAGCGATGCGTCTTTGCCCCTGGCATGGGCATATTAGTAGTAGGTGATTTGTGCCCCCTGGTGGTTGCTTATTTGCTCCGCTTTTTATAGTGTTAATCAGCAGATAATGGGCCTGACTTATAAAGAGTAGCGCAGGTAGAGAGTGGAGGAGTTACCATAGGAACTAGTCACATCACTGCCTTCAATTACTAACGTCTACTAGAGAACTGGTAGCGGGAATTTACATGTTTACTACAGGTAACTCCAACACACCTGGTCTGAGTTACGGGTCACAAATGAGGTCCAAAGTCCACTAAAGTCCTCGTATCCACCGTTCACATCCAAAGCCGCATTCAGAATGAGGTTTTTGTTTCCTGTTCGCTCCCATTACCACACTTCTGCTTACTGCCCCCTACTGGTGCAATGCTTATGGCAATAGCATGTTCTGCTCAGTTGCATTGAAAACACTGCACCTATGTGCAGACAAACAAGCTCCTCCCCCTCACTGCAGTGCAGTGTATGGCACATTACAGTGGGTGTGTCTGTCAGCACTGTGCTGACAGGTTCCAAGAGGAAGCAGGCAGAACTACATGCGCAGCTCTGGAATTAAATGGGTCCAGTCGTAGACTGTTGATTACCTATCCATAGAATAGGTCGTCAATAGTAAATCAGTGGGGGTCTGCTACCTTGGACCCGCTCTGGTCAGTTGCTCACTGGGCTGCTATGCTCATGCAGTGAGCTGATTTCTGCAGCTCCGTTCCCTCTGTGGTGGCCTGGACTGGTATTACAGGAAGCAAATGAGGACTTTGCTTGAAACACCCAGCCTGGCCACCGCAGTGAGAACCAGCGATCCTACAAGCCCAGCAGGTGGCTGGTCATGGGGGGTCCTGGGCGGTGGACCCCTGACAATTTACTATTGGATGGGACATCAATAGTTTACAACTGGACAACCCTTTTAATCAATATACTTTGCAATCCCCAATAGCTTGTATTGTCAGGACTCAAACCTGGCAGCTTCTGTGCTCTAGGTGGTTTCTGCTGATCCTAGCATTGTCCTTGCTCCTTTCTGTCTCTCTATCGTGGCCCCGCCCTGCCACTAATTGGGACTTCCTATAAAAGCCTGACCCTGCCTCAAATACAATGTGTGATTATTATGCTCCAAGCCTTGATCAAGCTCTACTTCTGCCTGCTCCTCTGCTATTCAACTGAGACCTCCTGTTGCTGACCTCTGGCTTCCCTTCTGACTACGCTACCCGTCTCCTCCATCAGTACGAATTGAGACCTCCTGTTGCTGACTCCTGGCTCTTCCCTGACTACTCTCCAGACCTACGGCTACTACACCTGAGGCTCCAACCTAATGCCTGAAACAGCAACATGTATGAACTTTGACACATATTTTGTCCAACTACCACTTGTATTTCTCGGCTGAGCTCAAATGTTTATGTTATAGTCACCCCAGCTGCACTGGGTTCCTATAAGGGTGCTTTGACCTGGGATGGAATATTCCGTAACAGCGTTACAGAATACGCCCTAAAATCCATACTTTCAATGTGTGAATTTTGATACGAAATTGAAAATGGCAGAATTCTGCTGGCAGTTCCGCATCAAAATCCAATATTGTGGAATATTCTGCCCCTGTGAAAGCACCATAAAGGTTAGCTCAACTTGTCCTTGTAAACATGATGTCCTTGCGTCTTCTGGGTGCTGGAGCTGTAATGTCTTTTTCACTCTTGGAGTTGGGTATGGAACTTTCTAGAATAGCAGCTATGATAGAACATCATCAGAGTCTGCTCTGTGTATTGCGAAGCCTCGGCTGTACTTATAAGTTCTTTCTCTCTTTGCCTATCTGCCTTTACTCTTCAACCTTATTCTAAATAAACCTATTTATTTTCTATAATCTTGCAATGTGAGACCGGATTACTGGACGCCAAATTATTGGTTTTCTATATCAGTAGCGTCCATGCAGAGGTATCAGGAGGAAACATTCCCCGCAGCCTGAACTAATGACACCTAGCCAGTGATGACATAGCTCATTTGTCAGAACAATTCCTGGCATCCTCCTCTGACCCCTTTAGGAGTCGAGTTCTTTACGTCCAAAGGATCCCCTTTCACTGGATGCTTTCTTTGCACAAGAAAACTCCACAAGATTGGTAGTGACATCCCGGCCTCGGCTAGTCTAGTACTGATGACCGGCCTCGTTGGAAGTCGCTCAGATCGCTGGCTTTTCCCATTTAATGTGGATTCACACTGAAACTGATCCATGGAAAACTAGTCACATGATTTTATGCTGCACTTTGGGGTCTCTAGGATAATTTCCATACAGGGAAGCTCCAGTCAGAAGAGGGCCGGGGGCCCTAATAAAGTGGCCATTCAGTGTATATAACAACTTAAATATACATGCCTCGGCCGCTCCCTACTGTGTCCTGTGACACTGTTCGGTTCTCTGCTCCAGTGTGTTTACAGACTGTAGCCCCTCCCAGTTTATGGGGTGTCACAGCCACTGCAGCCAATGACAGATCTCAGCAATCGAGCACAGAGCTCTGTCATTGGCTGCATCGCCTGTGACGTCCTGTAAACAGTCCTGTAAATGTGACGTCAGAGGGGAGACCTGGAGCAGTGGCGCTGGACACAGCGGGGAGCAGGGAGAGGTGAGTATATGCCTGTTAGTTATTTTACTCCCTCGGGAATGAGATTTTAAAAGAAAAAACTACTCATACAACTACTTTAAAGAAGTTGTCCGGGGTTAGAAAAACATGGCTGCTTTCTTCCCAACACAGCACCACCCTTGTCTATAGGTTGGATGTGGTATTGCTGCTCAGTTCCATTGAAGTGTAATAGCAGACACAACCTACGGACAAGGGTGGCGTTGTGTTTGGAAGAAAGGTAGCTAGGTTTTTCTAACCCTGGACAACCCCTTTAAGTCTAGAAGCAGCGCTATGCGATAATGAGTGCACTTTCCTGATGCTCATCAGTTTCGTCTGATTCTTCCCTTTGACGAGATCCTGCTAATTGCGTGTGCAGCCAACTCTGACATCCTCAGCTGATTTTCTTAGATTGTCCGTGACCCCGCTCAGTGAGTAATGCCAATATGTTCAGCTTTATAACGTAATAAACCATATTAATAAATAGAACATGTTCCGTCTGTAGGAGCCAAGGCAGCCCCCGAGCACTTGCACTCGTTAATCCCATCTTACCTCATCTCCCGAGACAGTCAGTACGCTCCTGCTTTTCTTCATCATAAACCAGTGTGCAAGGGTCACCACACCAGCGCCCCCCTCAGTTCGCAGGCATATATGTTCCTCAGTCTTTTTACCTCTAATTCAGAGTTAGCAATCCAAATATTAAACCCGATGCAAAGTATTCCTGCGTCACTGAAAAAGATAGTAATCCAGGTCCTTCTGCATCAGCACCCCGGTCGTCTCTGGCCTAATCCATAGGTAAATCCGGCCTCATATTTCTATGATGTGACACATGTAATTATAATCCATCTTGGAGGTTATTGATAGAGACATCACCAACTCGCTCCGAGTTTGTTCGGCGGTTTACTCCTGTAATCTCAGCACTATTGAGGAAGGAATGATGTATCTGATTTCTGTGCAGAG
Source organism: Eleutherodactylus coqui (assembly GCF_035609145.1). Lineage (NCBI taxonomy): Eukaryota > Metazoa > Chordata > Amphibia > Anura > Eleutherodactylidae > Eleutherodactylus > Eleutherodactylus coqui. Next base: position 312,766,104 of record NC_089838.1, on the reverse strand, counting down.
GTAAGAAAACATGTCCGCCTGCAAATAAGAGAAGAGGCATCGGTTAGTCATTTCTGTCCAGATGTTTGATCTCCATGATCTTCGCCTGCACCGGGGATTTAAAGTAAGTAGAAAGTAATATAGCTGATCAGATGATCCTGGGGTCATGCCACTCTCAGCTCTAAGGTCTACAGATGGGGGACGTTAACGATGACCCTAATGTAGACAATGGGTGATGGATGGGCTCTAGGTCAGATAATGTCGCTGAAAGATGCCCTAGAACAGCGGACTCCAACCTGTGGCTCTCTAGCTACTGCAAAACTACAACTCCTAGCATGCTGGGAGTTGTAGTTTTACAGTGTTGGAGAGTCACAGGTTGGAGCTCCATTATTTACAGTTGTGGTATTTGGGGGCGGCTAAGAGGGGTTAGCGGGGGGATTGTCATAGAATGGTAGAGTTGGAAGGGACCTCCAGGGTCATCTGGTCCAACCTCCTGCCCAGTGCAGTGGGAGTGGCAGGATTGTGCCACTTAGTGGCCAAATGGTTAACTAAACAGATGCCCAACAGGTTGTCCCAGCAATAAGGGTTCAGGGCCAGCTGATTGGACAGGCAGAATCAGGAGAATGAGCAGGGTGGACAGGTTGTCTTGGTCGTCCTACATGGGCAGGTCAGGTGGCACAAGTTGGAGCAAAGAGAAGAGGTGTTCTGTGTGTTCTCTGAAAGCCAAGTTCGTAAAACGTCCTAAGGGTTATTGGGGGTGTGCCACCGCACTAAGCGTACATTGTGGACAACCCTCATCTTGGTCTAAGGCCTACAGTCCCGCAACTGCCGTGGTTGTCGCCTGTTTCAGTTCGTTGAAACAAACCTGAGTTTGAATTGTGATTTCGTTATAAAGTTATGTTTGAGTCAAAGATATGTCTGGGAGGCTAGTCCCTGATTTCTCCGGTAGGGACACTACCCCCATTGCCAGCCCCCCCATCCAATCGCCTGTTTAGAAGCTCCCCTTGACACAGGGGGCAGCAGAACAAAGTTTCTGCTTAGTAGGCGTGAGTTGACTTAAAAGGCCACACAATGCTCCTCTGGGAAATTGGATATGCAAATGAGCGATGTTACAATGAATCAGTAGCACCACTTGTTAGAAGGTAGCTTTTCTACAAGACAAGAAGTAGAAGAAATTGGAAGAAAATCAGTTGGTTGATGTTGCGTTGGAAGAAGGCTGGTTGGCCCAAAGCACTTTAGGCTATGTTCACACAGGAAATCGTTGTTGGAAGAATTCAAAGCAGATGTAAAAGGAAAACCGTGGAAGAATTACACATTTGAATGCAGATTTCTGCTGTGCTTTTACATTGAAAGCTGTCCATGGATTCGCCTCATTTAATGCGGCTAATCGGTGTGCAAATCTTCTACAAGACGTGACGTCAGTTTTTTAGAGATTCGGAATGCAAACAATGTGTGAAAACAAATCCTTGCCATATGGACTACAAAACCGAATCCCATCCAAATGAATGAGACACTTGTTTGATGTGGATTTTATGGATTTTGTATCAAATCCGTGTCAAAAGCTCCTCAATGTGGCCATATACATTTAATGAACATTGGCTGAACCTGTCGACTTCATTGGGAATAGGACAACCATGGAATGTGTATGAGAGTATCCCAACCACTCCCCTGGTAGGCGGGTAAAGAAGGATTGGGCATGCTGAATTTCAGCATGCCCAATCTTTTGCTCTCATGAGAGATAAACCGCTACTAGAGGAATCTGGCAATGACTCCCTATAGAAAACACATACTCAGACAAACAGTGTCTGCATGTGTATGTGGGAGTCCGGAGGAATAGCGGTCGGTCGAAAGAAAGTCTGGCCAACAGCTATCTATCTACAGACATGGATTCTTGCTGCTGGATCGCATATGTTATCCCAGTCTGTGTCCTATCAGGCCAGAGAGGTTGGGTATTGTTTTCCCTGACATAAGGGGTATAAGATGTGTCTGTCAGATTTCTGATCTCCCTCTGTCTAAGGGCCAGTTCACACTAGTGTTTTGCTTTCCGTCCAGCATTTCAGTTTTCCAGCCCACAGAAATGTTTTGAAAGTAAAGACTTTCAGCTTCAATCCGTTTCAGTATTTTCTGTCTCCATTCCATTTTTTTCACACGGGAACAAAAACATTGACTGCTGCGCTTCTGTTTCCAGTTCAAAAAACGGAACCAAAACATTGCTGTCAATGGAAAAAGGAAGCAAACAGAAAGCTATCCATTTGCTTCCATTTTTCACTTGTGTATGCTTTCTATTTAGCTGTTCCTGCAATGGAACGGCTGGACGAAAACCAAAAAAGCCCAACTCAGCCAATAGCGATACTATGCTTGTGCCAGCATTATCCTTTAGGGCTCAGTCAGACGAGCGGAGATCCGTGCGTTTTTCCGCGCGGAGAAAAAAAACGCACCACATGTGCGCCCCGAAAATCCGCATCTGCCAAAGATAGAACACGTAGGTGGCAATGGAGGTGATCATGCTTACGGTGAAAAACAAATATATTTTTCTTATAAAAAACAGATCCCAACGTATACCGCGTATATGGTTTAAAAAACGTAAACATATGCTTAAAATGCTTGCGTACAAATGTACGTGAAGGTGCCAGTGCGAACAGGCCCGTACCCTTCACCTACCCGCTCCTCTACTATTCCCTGAAACTTACAGCCAACTGGAACGTCTTGGGATGCTCTCAAATGGGATGGAACATTCCGCAACAATGTTACAGAATACGTCCTCCTGCGGGGCATTCAGCACCAAAGCTCCGCTACTAGCGTGGGACATTCTGCATCAAAATCCGCAGTTAGCAATGCTGGTTTCGGTGCAGAATTCCAGGATGGCGTATTGGGAATATTCCGCCCCGTGTGAAGCACCCTTCGCTTTTACTGGCTCCGTCGGAAAAACAATACTTTCCTTGAAGCCTGCAGCATCCAGTATAATCAGCTTATCGTCAGAGGCTTCTAATGAAAAGTGACTGGAAATCAGACAACCGCTTAATGTTTGCTCACTCCCTTTAACCCCTTAAGGACGCGGCCTATATTGGATTTAAGAATGTGACGATTTTCATCTCCACTTTTCGAAAGCCATGCCTTTTTCATTCTTCCTTCAGGGTTTGTTCTTTAGTGTTGCGAGCCGTAGTTTTTCATTGGTGCCATTTTGGAGTACGTATAACGTATTGTATACATAACCTTCATAAATGTGTTTTGGGGGGCTGGGTGAAAAAAAAAACATCAATTCTGCCACTGTTGGGTTTTTTTTAAACTTTTTTCTGCAGGTTGGTGGGATTATGACAATACAAATTTTTTTTTTTAAGTTTTCACCTTTTGCACAATATAACCCCCTTTTTTTTGCATCTCTACAATTAAAGAGCCATAACTTTTTTTTTCATTTTCCCATGGACGGAGTTGTGTCAAGACTTGTATTTTGCATGACGAGCTGTAGTTTTTATTGGCACTATTTTTGGGTACATATGACTTTTTTTGTGGTTTTTGGGAGGCTAATGGGACAATAAAACATCTTCGCCCTGTGTTTTTGCCATCTTTTTTTATAGTGCTTGCCGTGCGTATCTTAAACCTATTGTATGGTTCGTTATGGTTGTGATGATATCAAACGTGTTGTATTTTTTCCCTTCCTTCCCCTGTTACTGATATCCAGTCCTGGTCAGCAAGTGTGATAGCGGCACGGCGCTCCTATCGACTTCAATGGGACTGAAGCCAGCGCTCCCACTTCCTCCATTGTGTGCTGATGATGACGGGCCGGACAACCAGCTGATGGACTGGGATCCCAAGCGGTGGACCCCCATCAATCAACTACTGATGGCCTATCCAGAGGATAGGTTGAAAAGAAGGGCTGAAATCCCCTTTAAAATGTCAATAAGCAAATAAATAAACCATCCAAATTCTGCTATAAAAACAACTGCAATGTTTTGCCCCGAACTTCTGCCGACGAGCGCTGTACTCGTGGTATATTTCTGTAACATACGGGATGCAATCTTACAGCGGGGATTATATGGGATGAGAAAGTACAGTGCTTTAATCATGGCACCACAAGAGGATCTACAAGCCGATGGCCCCAAAACATGCATATTCTTCTGTTTAGATGAGCAGATCTGTGTTGTTCTGTATTTCCCTCATCACCCAAGGCATGGAGCGCAGTAAATATATTATCTCATCCCCGCCAAGATGAACATGTCATACTGATTCCTTAGTTGCAGGGCTCGTGCGGAGAGAATTACATCAAGCCTTCGCCCAGCAGATACACCGTAATCAGCTCTCTGTCATGTGGCATTGCAGAGAGTAATTCGGCAGCGATGGAGCTCTGGCTGATGTGCTTGCTGAATGTATCAGAGGCCGAAGCTAGATTGTAAAGTATCTGGCTTTATCAGCCTGGCGTTATTCATGGTGATGGGTTCACAAACTTGCCTGCAGCCATGGTGTCATCCAGGACGGCTTTATGCCTTCCAGATAAAGCGGCTCATAAACATTAGACGAGAGTCTGCGGAGACAGTTATTAGAAGGGACTGTGTGGCTTAGAAAAGCCATTTGCAGATACCCGATTTTCAATTTTACGGAAACTATGAAAGGAGAATCCCTGCGGCCGAACGGGTCCATCGCAAGATGGACACAAACAGCGCCAAAAGACCCCATTGATAATAATGGGGGGCGTTCAGTTTCCGTTCAGCTGTCTGGCTTTTGGAAGGAAGAGAAAGTGTTGCATGCATGCAGAGCTTTTTATTCCGGTATTTTGAGCTGGATCTGCGATGAAACCTCCAACGTAGATATTTCACATGTACAGCCAATTGTTTTCTCTGAACTCCATGTAATGCTTCAATCACCCACTGGGGGCGCAGTAAGTGGACTTGCTGCCAGGAAAACCAGCTGATTGACCAGCTTATTTTCAGAAATCCTACTAACATCAAGGGATTGTGCAAAGCAGATATCTCATTTAACACCCCCATCCCCTTTGCAATTAAGGACAGGTTCTGTTGCTTCTGCAGGAGAAGACATTACAGTTGTGGATGAACTGAGCTTGTTCTCCTTCTAGTGGCTGTGGCTCTGGTTCTATCAACGCTACCGACATGCTTTTTGTGTTATTGTAAAGTAAAAAACTTGTCCCTAGTGCCAAGAGAACAGGACCTACAGCTGTTTGAAGTGGGGTTGGGAATACAGAACTGGGGGAGGGGCAGCAGAGAACCATCTGTGATTCTCCTCTCTGCCCCTGGGTACGGATAACATAACGTTCTGTTCATGTTATCACCGTCTTATCGATTATTTGCTCTCTGGTTGTCACACATGGGAGGTCTTGTTCATCTAATCACATCTCTACGCTGCTTAACTCTGCTGATTCCATAATCATTGCTGACCGCGGTATCTAGGCGTTTTTATAGAAAATGTATTTAAAAATAGTTTTTTAAATGCTTTAGATATTGAAAAAATAAAAAGAACAAAAAACCTACACATCCATAACATCCCGTCCCATAAAATACATTATCTATTACAGTAAATTCCGTTAAAAAAAGCCAAAATAGCAGTTTTCCGCTCATCTTCCTTCCCTAAGACAGGAATATAAAATAATCAAAAAGTTGTATAAACCTCAAAATGTTAACAATAAAAACTGCAAGTTTGTGGAATTTTGACAAACAGTTTGTCGCCAATGTCACCAATCCCCTAGAACTGGTGTATAACACTGTAGAGGCAGAAGAAGAAGAGGAGGACGAGGAAAAAGGAGAGAGAGAAAAAAAGGAGGAGGAAGAAAAAGAAGTAAAGAGGAGGAGGAAGAAGAAGTAAATGAGGAGGAGGAGGAGTGAGAAGAGGAAGGGGAGAAAGAAGAGGATGAGGACGATGTGGAAGAATAAGAGGTGGAAGATGAGGAAGAAGAAGAGGAGTAGTGAGAAGAGGAGGAGCAGAAAGAACATGAAGCAGAAGATGAGGAAAAAGAGGAGTAGGAAGAAGATGTGTAAGAATAAGAGGCGGAAGATGAAGAAAAAGAAGGAGGAACAGATGAAGGAAGAAGAGGAGGAGGAGGAAGAAGAAAAAGTAGGAGGAGGAAGAAGAAGGAGGAAGAGGAAAAAGGAGGATGAGGCAGTAAGAGAAAGAGGAGAAAGAAGGAGGAGTAATAGGAGAAGGAAGAAGAAGGAGGATGAGTAAGAGAAGGGGGAAGGAGGAAGAAGAGGGGGAGATAGGAGGAGGAGGGAGAAAAAGAGAAGCTGAAGACTGAGAACAAGAATAGAAAACAGGAGGCGGTTCAGTTGATATGAGCAAGAGGAATGAAAGAGATTAAGAGGAAGAAGAAGAGGAAAGAAAGAGATTATGCAGAAGAAAAAGAAGGAGTTTCAGTCAAGACAAACCACCTGAGGCTTCGGTTCATGCTGAGCTGAACTTTTGGCAAAGTTTGTTCCAAAACAGGGTTCTACGTTTTCAGTTCACTCAGCGCTAGTTTGCACAGAGTTCGTGCTCTCTGTGCTTCGACCAGCATTAGGGCTCCTGCACACTTTTTCTTGCGCGTTTTCTTCACGCGATTCTCAATGGGACTTTCTAATGTTAAAAACGCATCACAAGTTGGTGCTTTGCAATTTTTGTGCGATGCGTTTTTAAGATTAGAAAGTCCCATTGACAATCGCTTGAAAAAAAAATGCAGCGGTATCGCGTGAAGAAAACGCGCAAGAAAAACGCAGGTGTGCAGGAGCCCTTAAAGGGGTTGTCCCGCGCCGAAACGTTTTTTTTTTTTTTCAACACCCCCCCCCCCCCGTTCGGCGCGAGACAACCCCGATGCAGGGACCTAAAGAAAAATCCGCACAGCGCTTACCTGAATCCCCGCGCTCCGGTGACTTCTTACTTACCAGCTGAAGATGGCCGCCGGCATCTTCTCCCTCGGTGGACCGCAGGGCTTCTGTGCGGTCCATTGCCGATTCCAGCCTCCTGATTGGCTGGAATCGGCACGTGACGGGGCGGAGCTACACGGAGCCCCATTGAGAAGATAAGAAGACCCGGACTGCGCAAGCGCGTCTAATTTGGCCATTAGACGGCGAAAATTAGACGGCAACCATGGAGACGAGGACGCTAGCAACGGAGCAGGTAAGTGAATAACTTTTGATAACTTCTGTATGGCTCATAATTAATGCACAATGTACATTACAAAGTGCATTAATATGGCCATACAGAAGTGTATAGACCCACTTGCTGCCGCGGGACAACCCCTTTAATCCGGTGACAGGCTTCCTTTTAATGGGTTCTTTGATATAGCAAAATCCTGCCTGGTTTCTTTCATGAACAGTGCCGCTCTTCTTCTATAGGTTGTGTCTGGTATTGAGTGGGACTGAGATGCAATACCACAGGCAGGCCATGAACAAGATGTTGGTGATCCTGGGGAGAAAGCAGCCATGTTTTTCTAATCTCAGGCATCACCATTAACGGTTAATTCTTCCTGTTTTTATTTCCGTTTGCCAGTAGGGTCTCAGAAGGTTTTCTTTAATTTGCCTTTTTACCTTTCAGTCTAAGCGGAAAGGTCAGGATTACCTCCAAGGAGCGGCTCAGCGCTGCCCAACGCTCTAGTCCCAGAGCCAATTATGTACTGAGCGTATGCTACAAGGAATTTCTCTTTTATTAAAGCAGACTGAAAATTATTGAACTGAAAATCTTCAATCCGTTACATTTAATGGAGCCTTAAACTTAATGTCTAATGGATTATTTATTTAACAGATAGATCAGCTAAAATGACATTCACTTGCAGCGCTCAATGGAGAAGTGAAGCTGATCTGCAGCAGTCTTGCTTACTGCACATATAAATGTCTTAGAAGAACCCGGCACCATCTTAATCACTTACATCAACCTAATCATTAATTTTTTATCTTTTGAATGGTTGCATGAGATAAGAAAAACATGGCTGCTTTCTTCTTGTCCATGGGCTGTCTCTGGTATTACAGCTCAGCCCCTTTCCATTAAAGGGGTTTTCTAGGACTAAAGTATGACCTCCAGGCTGAAGGCAAACGATGGAGGACACTATAAATACAGTAAAGAGGCACACTATTACTACTGGAGCAGTATAGGATGGTCACTATTACCCCTGGGCCCCCTATGGGAGTCACTATTACTACTGGGGCCATTAAGGACGTCACTATTATGGTACTGTAGGAGCTACTATTACTACTGGGGTCCCGAAGTTGGTCACTATTACTACTGGGCCCACTAATGGGGTAACTATTACTACTGGGGCCATTAAGGGGGTCACTATTAGTATTGGGGTCATTAAGGGGGTCACTATTAGTACTGGTGCCATTAAGGACGTCACTATTACTATTGGAGCTACTATTACTACTGGGGTCCCTAAGTTGGTCACTATTACTACTGGGACCCCTAACGGGGTCACTATTACTACTGGGGCCATTAAGGGGGTCACTATTAGTTTTGGGGTCATTAAGGGGGTCACTATTAGTACTGGGGCCATTAAGGACATCACTATTACTATTGGAGCTACTATTACTACTGGGGTCCCTAAGTTGGTCAGTATTACTACTGGGACCACTAATGGGTCACTATTACTACTGGGGCCATTAAGGGGGTCACTATTAGTATTGGGGTCATTAAGGGGGTCATTATTACTACTGGGGCCACTAATGGGGTCACTATTAATATTGGGGTCATTAAGGGGGTCACTATTACTACTGGGGCCACTAACGGGGTCACTATTAGTATTGGGGCCATTAAGGGGGTCACTATTAGTACTGGGGCCATTAAGGATGTCACTATTACAATTGGAGCTAATATTACTATTGGGGTCCCTAAGTTGGTCACTATTACTACTGGGGCCACTAACGGGGTCACTATCACTTGCCTGTAAAATCAGTCTGTGTTTTTGTGTAGAGGGGGCGCCATTTCACACTTCACCTCAGGAAGCATGAAGGCTTAGGGCATCCAAGCAATATAGATGTGCAGAGGAGCTGCATAGACAAAACGATAGAATTTTAATGCAGACCTCTTACAATGTTGGGTCCTTTTATCATTGAAGATAAACTAGGGCAATAATAAATGCTTGCAAAAGTATACACACCCCTTCAACAACATACAAGTGCCACTACAGCCAACGAAGCTCACTCCTGCCCTGAATAGAAAATTATCTGCAAATAATCATTTTAACAAGAATCTTCTGCCAAAAAAAAAAATTTCCAACAAGTTTCCCGATGACTCGAACAGATTTCTCTTAGGCTAAACTCACATCTGCGCTAGTTATGGGAGCAGGAAAACTAACTCCCCCGGATGAACGACCCCGTCAGCACTGAACGGACCCCAGGACTATAATCAGGTCTGTTCGCTTCCTGCATCTGTCCTGCATTTTCACTGAATGGAAAAGTCCTGCATGCGTGACTTTATCACCCAACATTTGGGCTGATCAGTCGGCCGAACGGGTCGGCTTTGTACCTGTATGGCCGGCCGTGAGTCAGAATACAGATTTGTAGCATGACATCACCATTACAGTACATCCCCCCTCATGTCCTCATTTCACTGCAGCTATTATCTGACTCATCTCAAGCAAGAAATATTCGGAAGCTTTAAAGGCGACTGCGTTACTGACGGGCTTGTGAAGAATACTTTTTTTCACACAAACAGCAATTAGGAAAACTGTATAATTCCCTCAAAACGAGCCGAATTGAAAGCTCCTGGAGCATTAATTCCCACCCAATAAGGATAATCCCCCATCCCTCCGGATAGTAAATAAAACAAAACATCGGGATTTCACCTTGTGAAATTGCCAGTTCCTACAATTATATACACTGAAAGGCCACTTTATTAGAGACCCCCATCTAGTAGCACGATGGACCTCCTTTGGCCTTCATTGTAGTGTAGATTCCACTAGGTGATGAAATCGTTCTACAGGACTATCGGCCCCCGTGGACAGGAAGAATCTCGTAGTGTCTGCAGATTAGACGGAGCTCTGACATGTTCTGACCAGCTGACCGGAAAGGGTCATTGATTCATGCTGCTTGCGCCAAATTTTGACATCCCATCAGCACGGGGCAACAGGAATCTGATTCATCTGCCCTGGAGATGTTTTGCGCTGCTCAGTGCTACAACTTTTGCACTTTTTTGCCCACTGGAGTTTGGTCCTTCTGTTTTCCTTAGATAGCAATGTCATTAGACAGCAGTCAAATTCCCATACAGGACAGCAACAATCCTGATAGAGCCAGTGCCTCTCAGCGCCCGCACACTGGCGGTTTTTTAATGCGATTGTCAATGGGACTTTCTAATGCTAAAAACGCATCACATAAAAATGGCTGAGCACTAGAGATGAGCGAACGTACTCGTCCGAGCTTGATACTTGTTCGAGTATTAGAGTGTTCGAGATGCTCGTTACTAGAGGCGAGCACCACGCGATGTTCGAGTTACTTTCACTTTCATCTCTGAGACGTTAGCGCGCTTTTCTGGCCAATAGAAAGACAGGGAAGGCATTACAACTTCCCCCTGCGACGTTCAAGCCCTATACCACCCCCCTGCAGTGAGTGGCTGGCGAGATTAGGTGTCACCCGAGTATATAAATCTGTCCCTCCCGCGGCTCGCCACAGATGCATTCTGACAGAGATTAGGGACAGTGCTGCTGGTGCCGGAGCTGCTATAGGGAGAGCGTTAGGAGGGATTTTAGGCTTCAAGAACCCCAACGGTCCTTCTTAGGGCCACATCTGACCGTGGGCAGAACTGTTGAGGCTGCTTTTTGCAGTGTTGCACTTTTTTTTTTTTGTATATCGGCCGTGCAGAGCATTGCGTCCTGCAGTAATTTTACATAGTCCAGGGCCAGTAGTGGTGGTGAGGCAGGGACAGTGAAAGACATATCCAGTCTATATAGGCAGTGGGCTTTTCCCAAAAAATTTGGGGAAAAAAATCTATTTGGGCTGCCTGTGACCGTCCTGACTGTACTGCGTCTCTGCTGGGGGTAGTTGTCCTAATTCATACGCAGCCAGCTAAGTGTTACAGCAGGCTTGCGCAAAATTCTTTCCTGGTTCTGCGTTGCCTCTTACATCACCGCTGTCATCCTGTCCAGAGTGAAACAGTCTGCAGTAATTTTACATAGTCCAGGGCCAGTAGTGGTGGTGAGGCCGGGACAGTGAAAGACATATCCAGTCTATATAGGCAGTGGGCTTTTCCCACAAAAATTTGGGGAAAAAAAATCTATTTGGGCTGCCTGTGACCGTCCTGACTGTACTGCGTCTCTGCTGGGGGTAGTTGTCCTAATTCGTACGCAGCCAGCTAAGTGTTACAGCAGGCTTGCGCAAAATTCTTTCCTGCCTCTGCTGTGCGTTCCGTAAGCGGTCAGCCTCCAACCACAGGCCAATAAGCGGCACATTTAATTACAGCGTTCTGTTTCTGCACTACTGGTAATACAGCATGCTGAGGGGTAGGGGTAGGCCTAGAGGACGTGGACGCGGGCGAGGACGCGGAGGCCCAAGTCAGGGTGTGGGCACAGGCCGAGCTCCTGATCCAGGTGTATCGCAGCCGACTGCTGCGGGATTAGGAGAGAGGCACGTTTCTGGCGTCCCCACATTCATCTCACAATTAATGGGTCCACGTGGTAGACCTTTATTAGAAAATGAGCAGTGTGAGCAGGTCCTGTCGTGGATGGCAGAAAATGCATCCAGCAATCTATCGACCACCCAGAATTCTGCGCTGTCCACTGCTGCAACTCTGAATCCTCTGGCTGCTGCTCCTCCTTCCTCCCAGCCTCCTCACTCCATTATAATGACACATTCTGAGGAGCGGGCAGACTCCCAGGAACTGTTCCCGGGCCCCTGCCCAGAATGGGCAGCAATGGTTCCGAATCCTCTCCCACTGGAGGAGTTTGTCGTGACCGATGCCCAACCTTTGGAAAGTTCCCGGGGTCCGGGGGATGAGGCTGGGGACTTCCGGCAACTGTCTCAAGAGCTCTCAGTGGGTGAGGAGGACGATGACGATGAGACACAGTTGTCTATCACTCAGGTAGTAGTAATTGGAGTAAGTCCGAGGGAGGAGCGCACAGAGGATTCGGAGGAAGAGCAGCAGGACGATGAGGTGACTGACCCCACCTGGTTTGCTACGCCTACTGAGGACAGGTCTTCAGAGGGGGAGGCAAGTGCAGCAGCAGGGCAGGTTGGAAGAGCCAGTGCGGTGGCCAGGGGTAGAGGCAAGGCCAGACCGAATAATCCACTAACTGTTTCCCAAAGCGCCCCCTCGCGCCATGCCACCCTGCAGAGGCCGAGGTGCTCAAAGGTCTGGCAGTTTTTCACTGAGAGTGCAGACGACCGACGAACAGTGGTGTGCAACCTTTGTCGCGCCAAGATCAGCCGGAGAGCCACCACCACCAGCCTCACCACCACCAGCATGCGCAGACATATGATGGCCAAGCACCCCACAAGGTGGGACGAAGGCCGTTCACCGCCTCCGGTTTGCACCGCTGCCTCTCCCCCTGTGCCCCAACCTGCCACTGAGATCCAACCCCCCACTCAGGACACAGGCACTACCGTCTCCTGGCCTGCACCCACACACTCAACTCCGCTGACCTCGGCCCCATCCACCAATGTCTCTCAGCACACCGTCCAGCCGTCGCTAGTGCAAGTGTTTGAGCGCAAGCGCAAGTACGCCGCCACGCACCCGCACGCTCAAGCGTTAAACATGCACATAGCCAAGTTTATCAGCCTGGAGATGCTGTCGTATAGGGTTGTGGAAACGGAGGCTTTCAAAGGTATGATGGCGGCGGCGGCCCCGCGCTACTTAGTTCCCAGTCGCCACTACTTTTCCCGATGTGCCGTCCCAGCCCTGCACGACCACGTCTCCCGCAACATTGTACGCGCCCTCACCAAAGCGGTTGCTGCCAAGGTCCACTTAACAACGGACACGTGGACAAGCACAGGCGGGCAGGGCCACTACATCTCCCTGACGGCACATTGGGTGAATTTAGTGGAGGCTGGGACCGAGTCAGAGCCTGGGACCGCTCACGTCCTACCCACCCCCAGAATTGCGTGCCCCAGCTCGGTGCTGGTATCTGCGGCGGTGTATACTTCCTCCCCTAAACCACCCTCCTCCTCCTACGCAACCTCTGTCTCGCAATCAAGATGTGTCAGCAGCAGCACGTCGCCAGCAGTCGGTGTCGCGCGGTACGGCAGCACAGCGGTGGGCAAGCGTCAGCAGGCCGTGCTGAAACTACTCAGCTTAGGAGAGAAGAGGCACACGGCCCACGAACTGCTGCAGGGTCTGACAGAGCAGACCGACCGCTGGCTTGCGCCGCTGAGCCTCCAACCGGGCATGGTCGTGTGTGACAACGGCCGTAACCTGGTGGCAGCTCTGCAGCTCGGCGGCCTCACGCACGTGCCATGCCTGGCCCACGTCTTTAATTTGGTGGTTCAGCGCTTTCTGAAAAGCTACCCACGCTTGTCAGACCTGCTCAGAAAGGTGCGCCGGCTCTGCGCACATTTCCGCAAGTCCCACACAGACGCTGGCTGCCACCCTGCGCACCCTGCAACATCGGTTTCATCTGCCAGTGCACCGACTGCTGTGCGACGTGCCCACACGGTGGAACTCTACGCTCCACATGTTGGCCAGGCTCTATGAGCAGCGTAGAGCTATAGTGGAATACCAACTCCAACATGGGCGGCGCAGTGGGAGTCAGCCTCCTCAATTCTTTACAGAAGAGTGGGCCTGGTTGGCAGACATCTGCCAGGTCCTTGGAAACTTTGAGGAGTCTACCCAGATGGTGAGCGGCGATGCATAAGGAGGATGAGGAGGAGGGGGAAGAGACAGCTTGGCCCACTGCTGAGGGTACCCATGCTGCTTGCCTGTCATCCTTTCAGCGTGTATGGCCTGAGGAGGAGGAGGAGGATCCTGAAAGTGATCTTCCTAGTGAGGACAGCCATGTGTTGCGTACAGGTACCCTGGCACACATGGCTGACTTCATGTTAGGATGCCTTTCTCGTGACCCTTGCGTTACACGCATTCTGGCCACTACGGATTACTGGGTGTACACACTGCTTGACCCACGGTATAAGGAGAACCTTTCCACTCTCATACCCGAAGAGGAAAGGGGTTCGAGAGTGATGCTATACCACAGGACCCTGGCGGATAAACTGATGGTAAAATTCCCATCCGACAGCGCTAGTGGCCGAAGGCGCAGTTCCGAGGGCCAGGTAGCAGGGGAGGCGCGGAGATCAGGCAGCATGTACAGCACAGGCAGGGGAACACTCTCTAAGACCTTTGACAGCTTTCTGGCTCCCCAGCAAGACTGTGTCACCGCTCCCCAGTCAAGTCTGAGTCGGCGGGAGCACTGTAAAAGGATGGTGAGGGAGTACGTAGTCGATCGCACGACCGTCCTCCGTGACGCCTCTGCCCCCTACAACTACTGGGTGTCGAAGCTGGACACGTGGCCTGAACTCGCGCTCTATGCCCTGGAGGTGCTTGCTTGTCCTGCGGCTAGCGTCTTGTCAGAGAGGGTGTTTAGTGCGGCTGGGGGAATCATCACAGATAAGCGTACCCGCCTGTCAACCGACAGTGCCAACAGGCTAACACTCATCAAGATGAACAAAGCCTGGATTTCCCCAGACTTCTCTTCTCCACCAGCGGACAGCAGCGATACCTAAACAATACGTAGGCTGCACCCGCGGATGGAAGCATCGTTCTCTATCACCATAAAAACGGGGACCTTTTTGCTTCATCAATCTGTGTCTAATATTCCTCCTCCTCCTCCTGCTCCTCCTCCTGAAACCTGACGTAATCACGCCGAACGGGCAATTTTTCTTAGGCCCACAAGGCTCAGTCATATAATTTTTGTAAACAATTTTTATACGTTTCAATGCTCATTAAAGCGTTGAAACTTTCACCTCAACCAATTTTTATTTTAACTGGGCTGCCTCCAGGCCTAGTTACCAATTAAGCCACATTAACCAAAGCGATTAATGGGTTTCACCTGCCCTCTTGGTTGGGCATGGGCAATTTTTCTGAGGTACATTAGTACTGTTGGTACACCAATTTTTTGGGGCCCTCGCCTACAGTGTAATCCAATTAATTTTTTGCCCACCTGCATTAAAGCTGACGTTACATCAGCTGTGCTGGGCACTGCAATGGGATATATTTACGTACCGCCGGTGGCTTCCTGGCACCCACCCATGCTGTCGGTCCACACGGAGTTGTAACTGCATGTGTCCACTTCTAAAGAACCCCAGTCTGACTGGGGCATGCAGTGTGGGCCGAAGCCCACCTGCATTAAACATGACATAACCTCAGCTGTGCTGGGCACTGCAATGGGATATATTTATGTACCGTCGGTGGGTTCCAGGGAGCCACCCATGATGTCGGTCCACAGGGACTTCACAATGGGGAGTTGTACCTGCCTGTGTCTATGAATTAAAAACCCCGGTCAGGTTGGGGCATGCAGTGTGGGCCGAAGCCCACCTGCATTTGATCTGACGTTAGCTCTGCTGTCCAGGGCATTGCAATGGGATACATTTATGTACAGCCGGTGGGTTCCAGGGAGCCACCCATGCTGTGGGTGCACACGGAATTCCCATTGCGGAGTTGTACCTGCCTGTGACTATTTATAAAAAACCGCGGTCTGACTGGGGCATGCAGACACCTTGACAGAATGAATAGTGTGCGGCACATAGGTTCCCCATTGCTATGCCCACGTGTGCAGCTCCTGATGGCGGTGGCAGAGGATTATATTTCTCATTGCTTCTGTACAGCATTGTGGGCTATCGCCCCGCCCCTTTTAAAGAGGGTCGCTGCCTAGCCGTGCCAACCCTCTGCAGTGTGTGCCTGCGGTTCCTCCTCCTGGCAGACGCACTTCTAAATAGACATGAGGGTGGTGTGGCATGAGGGAAGCTGAAGGCTGCGCAGGGACACTTTGGTGTGCGCTGTGGACACTGGGTCGTGCGGGGGGGGGGGGGGTTGGGCAGCATGTAACCCAGGAGAAGTGGCAGCGGAGTGTCATGCAGGCAGTGATTGTGCTTTGTTGGAGGTAGTGTGGTGCTTAGCTAAGGTATGCATTGCTAATGAGGGCTTTTCAGAAGTAAAAGTTGTTGGGAGGGGGGGGGGCCCACTCTTGCCGCTATTGTGGCTTAATAGTGGGACCTGTGAACTTGAGATGCAGCCCAACATGTAGCCCCTCGCCTGCCCTATCCGTTGCTGTGTCGTTCCCATCACTTTCTTGAATTGCTCAGATTTTCACAAATGGAAACCTTAGCGAGCATCGGCGATATACAAAAATGCTCGGGTCACCCATTGACTTCAATGGGGTTCGTTACTCGAAACGAACCCTCGAGCATCGCGAAAATTTCGTCCCGAGTAACGAGCACCCGAGCATTTTGGTGCTCGCTCATTTCTACTGAGCTCCAAGTTGTGATGTGTTTTTAACATTAGAAAGTCCCAGTGACATTTGCGTTAAAAAAATGCAAGTATGTGGAAGCCCTTGGGGCTCTTACCCGCTGGCGATAGACTTTCCAGCGATGCGAGAGTGAAAACGTATGATTATGATTTTCAATGGTTTCATTCTCATTTGCGATGTCTTCACTTAAGCCTTGCTGCGGTAAGAAAAATCTGCAATATCACCCATTGTCTTCAATGGGGCCGGCGCGGGTGGAGAGAGCGAGGGTGGCGCTTGAAAGGGGGCAGGGCTAGAGGGGTTATCATAGTGATCCCTCTCTAGCTAGCCCTGCCCCTTATCTTTCCAAATATGCGGAGATATGTCAGAGATCCCCTGTAGCTCTGCCTCCCTCTCTGTCAGCACTTCTACACGCAGGTATACACGCACACACTCAGCACTGCTACATGCAGCTACACACGCACACACTCAACACTGCTACACGCAGGTACACACGCACACACTCAACACTGCTACACGCAGGTACACACGCACACACTCAACACTGCTACACGCAGGTACACACGCACACACTCAGCACTTCTACACGCAGGTACACACGCACACGCTCAGCACTGATAAACGCAGGTACACACGCACACACTCAGCACTGCTAAACGCAGGTACACACGCACACGCTCGGCACTGATAAACGCAGGTACACACGCACACGCTCGGCACTGATAAACGCAGGTACACACGCACACGCTCGGCACTGATAAACGCAGGTACACACGCACACGCTCGGCACTGATAAACGCAGGTACACACGCACACGCTCGGCACTGATAAACGCAGGTACACACGCACACGCTCGGCACTGATAAACGCAGGTACACACGCACACGCTCGGCACTGATAAACGCAGGTACACACGCACACACTCAGCACTGCTACACGCAGGTACACACGCACACGCTCGGCACTGCTAAACGCAGGTACACACGCACACGCTCGGCACTGATAAACGCAGGTACACACGCACACACTCAGCACTGCTAAACGCAGGTACACATGCACATACTCAGCACTTCTACACGCAGGTAGACACTCTTAGCACTGCTACACGCAGGTACACACGCACACGCTCAGCACTTCTACACGCAGGTACACACGCACACGCTCAGCACAGATAAACGCAGGTACACACGCACACACTCAGCACTGCTAAACGCAGGTACACACGCACACACTCAGCACTGCTAAACACAAGTACACACGCAATACTCTGCACTGCTACACACAGGTAGACACACTCAGTACTGCTAAACGCAGGTACACATGCACACACTCAGCACTGCTACACGCAGGTAGACACACGCACACACTCAGCATTGCTACACGCAGGTAGACACACTCAGCACTGCTAAACGCAGGTACACACGTACACACGCACACACTCAGCACTGCTACACACAGGTACACACGCACACACTCAGCACTTCTACACGCAGGTACACACGCACACGCTCAGCACTGATAAACGCAGGTACACACGCACACACTCAGCACTGCTAAACGCAGGTACACACGCACACACTCAGCACTGCTACACGCAGGTACACACGCACACGCTCGGCACTGCTAAACGCAGGTACACACGCACACACTCAGCAATGCTAAATGCAGGTACACATGCACATACTCAGCACTTCTACACGCAGGTAGACACTCTTAGCACTGCTACACGCAGGTACACACGCACACGCTCAGCACTGCTACACGCAGGTACACACGCACACGCTCAGCACTGATAAACGCAGGTGCACACGCACACACTCAGCACTGCTAAACGCAGGTACACACGCACACACTCAGCACTGCTAAACGCAAGTACACACGCAATACTCTGCACTGCTACACACAGGTAGACACACTCAGTACTGCTAAACGCAGGTACACATGCACACACTCAGCACTGCTACACGCAGGTAGACACACGCACACACTCAGCATTGCTACACGCAGGTAGACACACTCAGCACTGCTAAACGCAGGTACACACGTACACACGCACACACTCAGCACTGCTACACACAGGTACACACGCACACACTCAGCACTTCTACACGCAGGTACACACGCACACGCTCAGCACTGATAAACGCAGGTACACACGCACACACTCAGCACTGCTAAACGCAGGTACACACGCACATACTTAGCACTTCTACACGCAGGTACACACGCACACGCTCGGCAGTGATAAATGCAGGTACGCACACGCTTAGCACTGCTACACGCAGGTACACACGCATACACTCAGCACTACTAAACGCAGGTATACATGCACATACTCAGCACTTCTTCACGCAAGTACACACGCACAGACTCAGCACTGCTAAACGCAGGTACACACACACACACACACACACTCAGCACTGCTAAACGCAGGTAGACACACTCAGCACTGCTACACGCAGGTACACATGCACACACTCAGCACTGCTAAACGCAGGTACACATGCACATACTCTGCACTTTTACATCCAGGTACACACGCACACACTCAGCACTGCTAAACGCATGTACACACGCACATACTCAGCACTGCTAAACGCAGGTACACACTCACACACTCAGCACTGCTAAACGCAGGTACACACGCACACACTCAGCACTGCTAAACGCAGGTACACACTCACACACTCAGCACTGCTAAATGCAGGTACACACTCACACACTCAGCACTGCTAAACGCAGGTACACACGCACACACTCAGCACTGCTAAACGCAGGTACACACGCACACACTCAGCACTGCTAAACGCAGGTACACACGCACACACTCAGCACTGCTAAACGCAAGTACACACGCAATACTCTGCACTGCTACACACAGGTAGACACACTCAGTACTGCTAAACGCAGGTACACATGCACACACTCAGCACTGCTACACGCAGGTAGACACACGCACACACTCAGCATTGCTACACGCAGGTAGACACACTCAGCACTGCTAAACGCAGGTACACACGTACACACGCACACACTCAGCACTGCTACACACAGGTACACACGCACACACTCAGCACTTCTACACGCAGGTACACACGCACACGCTCAGCACTGATAAACGCAGGTACACACGCACACACTCAGCACTGCTAAACGCAGGTACACACGCACATACTTAGCACTTCTACACGCAGGTACACACGCACACGCTCGGCAGTGATAAATGCAGGTACGCACACGCTTAGCACTGCTACACGCAGGTACACACGCATACACTCAGCACTACTAAACGCAGGTATACATGCACATACTCAGCACTTCTTCACGCAAGTACACACGCACAGACTCAGCACTGCTAAACGCAGGTACACACACACACACACACACACTCAGCACTGCTAAACGCAGGTAGACACACTCAGCACTGCTACACGCAGGTACACATGCACACACTCAGCACTGCTAAACGCAGGTACACATGCACATACTCTGCACTTTTACATCCAGGTACACACGCACACACTCAGCACTGCTAAACGCATGTACACACGCACATACTCAGCACTGCTAAACGCAGGTACACACTCACACACTCAGCACTGCTAAACGCAGGTACACACGCACACACTCAGCACTGCTAAACGCAGGTACACACTCACACACTCAGCACTGCTAAATGCAGGTACACACTCACACACTCAGCACTGCTAAACGCAGGTACACACGCACACACTCAGCACTGCTAAACGCAGGTACACACGCACACACTCAGCACTGCTAAACGCAGGTACACACTCACACACTCAGCACTGCTAAATGCAGGTACACACTCACACACTCAGCACTGCTAAACGCAGGTACACACGCACACACTCAGCACTTCTACACGCAGGTACACACGCACATACTCAGGACTACTACACGCAGGTAGACACACTCAGAACTGCTACACGCAGGTACACATGCACACACTCAGCACTTCTACACGCAGGTACACACGCACATACTCTGCACTGCTACACGCAGGTAGACACACTCAGCACTGCTACATGCAGGTACACATGCACACACTCAGCACTGCTACACACAGGTAGACACACTCAGCACTGCTACACGCAGGTACACACGCACACACTCAGCACTTCTACACGCAGGTACACACGCACATACTCAGCACTACTACACGCAGGTAGACACACTCAGCACTTCTACACGCAGGTACACACGCACATACTCTGCACTGCTACACACAGGTAGACACACTCAGCACTGCTACACGCAGGTACACACGCACACACTCAGCACTTCTACACGCAGGTACACACGCACATACTCAGCACTACTACACGCAGGTAGACACACTCAGCACTTCTACACGCAGGTACACACGCACATACTCAGCACTGCTAAACGCAGGTACACACGCACACACTCAGCACTGCTAAACGCAGGTACACACTCACACACTCAGCACTGCTAAATGCAGGTACACACGCACACACTCAGCACTGCTAAACGCAGGTACACACTCACACACTCAGCACTGCTAAATGCAGGTACACACTCACACACTCAGCACTGCTAAACGCAGGTACACACGCACACACTCAGCACTTCTACACGCAGGTACACACGCACATACTCAGCACTACTACACGCAGGTAGACACACTCAGAACTGCTACACGCAGGTACACATGCACACACTCAGCACTTCTACACGCAGGTACACACGCACATACTCTGCACTGCTACACGCAGGTAGACACACTCAGCACTGCTACATGCAGGTACACATGCACACACTCAGCACTGCTACACACAGGTAGACACACTCAGCACTGCTACACGCAGGTACACACGCACACACTCAGCACTTCTACACGCAGGTACACACGCACATACTCAGCACTACTACACGCAGGTAGACACACTCAGCACTTCTACACGCAGGTACACATGCACACACTCAGCACTGCTACACACAGGTAGACACACTCAGCACTGCTACATGCAGGTACACACGCACATACTCTGCACTGCTACACACAGGTAGACACACTCAGCACTGCTACACGCAGGTACACACGCACACACTCAGCACTTCTACACGCAGGTACACACGCACATACTCAGCACTACTACACGCAGGTAGACACACTCAGCACTGCTACATGCAGGTACACATGCACACACTCAGCACTGCTACACACAGGTAGACACACTCAGCACTGCTACACGCAGGTACACACGCACACACTCAGCACTTCTACACGCAGGTACACACGCACATACTCAGCACTACTACACGCAGGTAGACACACTCAGCACTTCTACACGCAGGTACACACGCACATACTCTGCACTGCTACACACAGGTAGACACACTCAGCACTGCTACACGCAGGTACACACGCACACACTCAGCACTTCTACACGCAGGTACACACGCACATACTCAGCACTACTACACGCAGGTAGACACACTCAGCACTTCTACACGCAGGTACACACGCACATACTCTGCACTGCTACACACAGGTAGACACACTCAGCACTGCTACACGCAGGTACACACGCACACACTCAGCACTTCTACACGCAGGTACACACGCACATACTCAGCACTACTACACGCAGGTAGACACACTCAGCACTGCTACATGCAGGTACACATGCACACACTCAGCACTGCTACACACAGGTAGACAAACTCAGCACTGCTACATGCAGGTACACACGCACACACTCAGCACTGCTACACGCAGGTACACACACACACACAGTCAGCATTGCTACACGCAGGTACACATGAACACACTCAGCACTGCTACACGCAGGTACACACGCACACTCAGCACTGCTACACGCAGGTAAACATTTTATGTTTGCATCGCGAACATCGGGTCAATCTAATAGCGATAATTGTTACTCTTATAGGACCACCCCCTGCACCACTGAGCTCAGGATGAGCAAGGACATATAAATGAAAAAAGTACAAATTATACTGAATTTCTGCCCAGAAAACTATATATCAATCTGCTCAGCTCCCCCTGCTCTACGACAGGCTGCCTGCAGTTTGGATAACATGTTTGAGCTGACTACCTTTTACCAATTAGCTATTGGAGAAGTCCGAGGTCCACTTCCCTTTTTCTCTACACACTGTGGATGTTACTTAACTTGCTCAATAAAAGACCTGGACAGTACAACTGACTGAGTTATTAGCTACATTGCCTCTGTCTGTAATTGAGCCTTAGGTACAATCAGATAACATTTTATTAGTAATCAATGCAGAAATCCAGGAAGTCCAAAAGGGTAAAGTTACTATATTGCCATTTTTTTATTAATTAAAACCAGACAAAGAAACATTTATCATTTTTAATCTGTCTTCATTTTCTGCATGTAGAATCTTTTATTCTGTTGTCTATTCATGATTATGGCGGCGGTCATCTTTCCTGAGCTGCATTTAAAGGGGTTGTCCCGCGCCGAAACGGGTTTTTTTTTTTTTCAATAGCCCCCCGTTCGGCGCGAGACAAACCCGATGCATGTGTTGAAAAAAAAAAACGGATAGTACTTACCCGAATCCCCGCGCTCCGGTGACTTCTTACCTACCTTGCGAAGATGGCCGCCGGAATCTTCACCCTCGGTGGACCGCAGGTCTTCTGTGCGGTCCATTGCCGATTCCAGCCTCCTGATTGGCTGGAATCGGCACACGTGACGGGGCGGAGCTACGAGGAGCAACTCTCCAGCACGAGCAGTCCATTCAACACGGAGAAGACCGGACTGCGCAAGCGCGTCTAATCGGGCGATTAGACGCTGAAAATTAGATGGCACCATGGAGACGGGGACGCCAGCAACGGAACAGGTAAGTGAATAACTTCTGTATGGCTCATAATTAATGCACAATGTACATTACAAAGTGCATTAATATGGCCATACAGAAGTGTATACCCCCACTTTGTTTCGCGGGACAACCCCTTTAACAGCATTTAGAGATCTGCTTTACAACAGCTTCATGGGCCATTCACACAATGGACAGGAGGGACACAATGACTTGTATGGGGGGCTGTTCTACACATGCTCTGTGGGCTGTACAGAGATCATTTTGCGGGGAGGGGAGTAACTCCTGTGATGATGGCTCCTGTGCTTTTACGCAGGCACAAGTATCGCTCAGCGAGTGGAAGCCGTCCGATCTGCCGCACAACCAGAACTGTCATTGTGTTGTTTTTGATGCTAGCTTTCCTATGCTGTATCAGTACAGAATCACATCTAGAGTCAGTACCATCTTTGCCTGCAGAGAGGACAGTGTGATCATCCCTACTCTGTATGTTCACCTAAAGCTAAAAACCTATAAGTATACTGTCAGGAGGCTGAGCTGTGATCTTCTTCATTAAAACTGTGCAGGCGAGCCAACTTTACTCAAACTGTGGATGGTTGGCACATTAAGAGTGGCATGCTGAGCAGGGTGTGGCTACTTCTCCTCATGTGACACACCAGACCACTATCCGGAACAGTGGCAGTTGTCGCGGGCTTCTACAGTGGAAAGACATAAAACAGCAGTGTGTTGAAGGTAGCAGAAGCAAGGTCCAGTGGATGGTAAAGACAGTGGCCTTGCATCTCACTGCATTATCGGTCTGGAGCGGTCATCCTCGAGTAACCGGAAGCCGGTACCCCGTTCAGGATAATGACTTTCTGCTAACGTGATTACACAGATGTTCCAGAACATTCCGCAGCTGCGCTTAAAGACTTTGCTTTGTTAAAACAATTATTACCAGCTCACGGACGTGTTCATGTTACAGACGATTACAGACGAGTTCTTTCTGATTTCCATCTTTGTACAGATGTCCCCTTTTTTGGGGAAGCTTCACGTTTTTTTCTGCAGCCGATCCAGCCTAGTTAAATTTGATAAAATAAAGAAACTCTACAAGTATTGCCACATGTCTGTATACGAGCATTTCCACCGCCGCTCCTGCTAGGCGCCCCTCCTGAGAAGTCATTACAGGGGCATGGTCCACCTGCTTGCCCAGTCACTGCTGTGGCCGGACCCCGGCCATGAGGGACTGATGACCCTACTGCCCACAATGGAGGATAAATGTATAATATCACAGACAGACGTGAGTTTGCCCATAGTGCAACAGGCACTGACCGAACTGGCTCGAGCCAAAGCAGGAGATAAGGAGCAACCCAGCCAAAACCGCCTCCATTCTCACAACTGTGTCACAGGAGCCTCTTGTCATCAGCAGTAATGTGATAAGAGTTTCATTTCCCCCCCTGTGAAGAGCCTGTGTGGTATGGTCCATGTAAAAACACACAGGAATTAGGCTGACTGAAAAACTGACCTTGTGAGACAATAAAAAAGCCAAATGATTCTCAGGTTGCCAGAATGAGATTACATGACTAGAGGTGAGCGAGCCTGCTTGGATAAGGCAGTTACTTGAGCGAGCATCGCTCTTCTCGAGTAACTGCATTCTTGTCCGAGCTCTCCCCCCCCCCCCTACTACCCCCTACTCACCCCCATTGCCCCTGAGCCTAGTCAGTCGAGAATGCAGTTATTCGAGAAGAGCGATGCTCGCTCAAGTAACTGCCTTATCCGAGCGTGCTCGCTCATCTCTATACATGACCCATCTGAAGAGAAAAATCTCTGGAAGTTTCAGCTAGAATGGAATAACCAAGGTAAAACTAGCTGACATATTAAAGTGACCAGACGTCCCGATTTAGACAGGACAGTCCCACTTTGGGACCCTGTGTCCCGCTTTCCCCAGGGTCGCAACCAGGAGAGCCATTTGTCCCACTTTCAGGATGTCTATAGTGTTTTTGGGACACGGGGTCACCATGAAGGTGATTACCAGCCAAGGTGCCACAGCTCCTTAGCTGGTAATCACTCTGCAGTGCTGCTGTGGGATGCACACACCGACTGCTGTGTGTGCACCCGAGATCATCTTCCCCTGACATCTCGTCCTTGGTGCTGCAGGAGGACAGGGGAGAAGGTGTCCGGGCGCACACACTTCCACTCGCAGCAGCACCGAGTGGAGGAGCAGTGGCGCTTTGAAGACCAGGAGGAGGTAAGTATACGGGGGAAGAGGGGGGGGGGTTGTTGGGGGCTCTATTACTACTAGGGCTACTGTGGGGGTCACTATTATTACTGGGGTCAATATAGGGGGCACTATTAGTAGTAGTGTCCCCTATATCAACCCCAATAGTAAAAGTATTACTACTGAGGCCACTGTGGGAGTCACTATAACTACCAATGCTAATATAGGGGACACTATTACTACTGGGGATAATATAGGGGTCACTTACTACTGAGACTACTGCAGAGGTCACTATTACTACTGTGGCCAACATAAGGGACACTGTTACTACTAGACCTAATATAGGGGTCACTATTACTACTGAGGCCACTGTGGGGGTCACTATTACTATTGTGGTCACTGAGGAGGTCATTAATACTACTGGGGCCAAAATAGGGGACACATACTACTGGGGCTAATATAGGGGTCACTATTACTACTGAGGCCACTGTTGGGGTCACTATTCCTACTGGGGCTAATATAGGTCACACTATTGTTACTGAGACCACTGTGTGGGACACTATTACTAATAAGGCCACTCTGCACATGGCAGCGTACCTCAAGCTGATTGAAGTATGTTTACACGTGCTGCATTTTTTAACACAAATGTCAATGAGACATTCTAATGTTAAAAACAGATCATAAGTTTGTGCTTTGCGATTTTTGTGCCATGCGTTTTTAACATTGGAAAGTCCCAATCGCATTTAAAAAACGCAGCGCTAAAAATCCCCAAGTGGGTAGGAGCCCTCAAATGGAAAACCCTGTTCACAGTTTTTTGGATAAAGATTCCACACTGAAATCTGCGACGTATTGGAATCAGAAATCTGTGGTAGTCACGCTGGGAGCGCAGCAACCATGCTCTACCTGTTCATCATTACACTGAGCATCTTTGGAGTGCATGCTCGGGCCATTCATCATTACTTGGTCACACTCCATATGAGTGCACTTAAGTCACATGATTTATTCGCTTTACAGCATATGAAAGTCAGAGTATCCCGAGAGCACAATGATGAACACGCCTAAAGCTATGCACCCCAACAGAGTCGGAGGCACAGAAGCTTACATGCCCATGTACTTATTTCAGTATCTGATGAAATGACGGGTACACTTTAAAAAAAACAGTAGTCTCTTTCTGGGATATTTAACGACAACTTTTATTAAAATGTTTTGCTTTATTTTCGTTATTTTCTCTTTTGCTTCTCTTTGCTACATAAAATAAGGAGTATGCTAATAAAAGCCATAAACTGGGATCCATCTATGTGTTTCTCTGAGAGGGAAGCTGGATGGCTAACTACTCTACTGCGTATCTTCAAAAAGAACAAACAGATGCCTGTGAAATACATGTAAAACTTATTTTATAATACATTTAGCCTATATAAAACATACAGTGTTTTCCTGAAAATAAGACCTATCTCAAAATGAGCCCTAGCCTGCTTTTTCAGGATTTTCAGGGATGCTTAAAATATAAGCCCTACCCCCAAAAAAGCCCTAGTTACAATCCATGAAAAAAAAAGGAATGCATTACCTAGCAGGTCCAGGTTCCTCCCGCTGCTCTCTAGAGCTCCGGCGTGGTTCCCGCAGTCCTCGGCCGCTCATACAAGATCACTTTCTGGTTACGGAATTCATAAATCCCACCTTCAAGTAAGCAATGGCGGTGATTGGTTCTTGAAGCGCTGCTCAGCCAATCACAGCCATGACATTGGTTCATTGAGCGCTGCATTGATTGGCTGAGCAGCGCTCAAAGAACCAAATCACAGCCATCGCTTTGTGGAGACGAGACTCATGAATTGGCTGAGCAGCACCTCAGCCAATTCATAAATCCCGCCTCCACGCCGTGATGGCTGTGATTGGTTCTTTAAGTACTGCTCAGCCAATCAATGCAGCGCTCGATTAAACAATCACAGCCATCGCATTAGTGCCCGGTGAATCCTGTAAGCAGCAAATGATGCTGTGTGAACAGCCAAGGACTAAAGAACTGCTCTGCAGAGCCGCAGGAGGTACCTGGAGCAAGCCTGCTAGGTAACTGAAATAAGACATCCCTGAAAATAAGACCTAGTGCCTCTTTTGGGGCAAAAAAATAACATAAAATAGTGTCTTATTTTCGGGGAAACACGGTGCTCAGTCACGTCCATATTAATGTGCACACTAGAGATGAGCGAACGTACTCGTCCGAGCTTGATACTCGTTCGAGTATTAGCGTGTTCGAGATGCTCGTTACTAGAGGCGAGCACCACGCGATGTTCGAGTTACTTTCACTTTCTTCTCTGAGACATTTGCGCGCTTTTCTGGCCAATAGCAAGACAGGGAAGGCATTACAACTTCCTCCTGTGATGTTCCAGCCCTATACCACCCCCCTGCAGTGAGTGGCTGGGGAGATCAGGTGTCACCTGAGTATATAAATCGGCCCCTCCCGCGGCTCGCCACAGATGCACTCTGACAGAGATCAGGGAAAGTGCTGCTGATGCTGGAGCTGCTATCGGGAGAGTGTTAGGAGTGATTTTAGGCTTCAAGAACCCCAACGGTCCTTCTTAGGGCCACATCTGACCGTGTGCAGTACTGTTGAGGCTGCTTTTTGCAGTGTTGCACTTTTTTTTTTTTTTTTGTATATCGGCCGTGCAGAGCATTGCGTCCTCAGTCTGCAGTAATTTTACATAGTATAGGGCCAGTAGTGCTGCGGCAGGGACATTGAAAAAGGTGAAAGACATATACTGTCTATATAGGCAGTGGGCTTTTCCAAAAAAATTTGGGACAAAAAAATCTATTTGGGCTGCCTGTGACCGTCCTGAGTGTACTGCATCTCTGCTGGGGGTAGTAGTCCTAATTAATACGCAGCCAGCTAAGTGTTACAGCAGGCTTGCGCAAAATTCTTTCCTGTCTCTGCGTTGCCCGTTACATCACCGCTGTCATCCTGTCCAGAGGGAAACAGTCTGCAGTAATTTTACATAGTATAGGGCCAGTAGTGCTGAGGCAGGGACAGTGAAAAAGGTGAAAGACATATACTGTCTATGTAGGCAGTGGGCTTTTCCCAAAAAATTTGGGACAAAAAACTCTATTTGGGCTGCCTGTGACCGTCCTGAGTGTACTGCGTCTCTGCTGGGGGTAGTAGTCCTAATTAATACGCAGCCAGCTAAGTGTTACAGCAGGCTTGCGCAAAATTCTTTCCTGGCTCTGCGTTGCCCGTTACATCACCGCTGTCATCCTGTCCAGAGGGAAACAGTCTGCAGTAATTTTACATAGTATAGGGCCAGTAGTGCTGAGGCAGGGACAGTGAAAAAGGTGAAAGACATATACTGTCTATATAGGCAGTGGGCTTTTCCAAAAAAATTTGGGACAAAAAAATCTATTTTGGCTGCCTGTGACCGTCCTGAGTGTACTGTGTCTCTGCTGGGGGTAGTAGTCCTAATTAATACGCAGCCAGCTAAGTGTTACAGCAGGCTTGCGCAAAATTCTTTCCTGGCTCTGCGTTGCCCGTTACATCACCGCTGTCATCCTGTCCACAGGGAAACAGTCTGCAGTAATTTTACATAGTATAGGGCCAGTAAGGCTGAGGCAGGGACAGTGAAAAAGGTGAAAGACATATACTGTCCATATAGGTAGTGGGCTTTTCCAAAAAAATTTGGGACAAAAAAATCTATTTGGGCTGCCTGTGACTGTCCTGAGTGTACTGCGTCTCTGCTGGGGGTAGTAGTCCTAATTAATACGCAGCCAGCTAAGTGCAACAGCAGGCTTGCGCAAAATTCTTTCCTGGCTCTGCTGTGCGTTCAGTAAGCGAAGTCAGCCTCCAACCACAGGCCAATAAGCGGCACATTTAATTACAGCGTTCTGTTTCTGCACTACTGGTAATACACCATGCTGAGGGGTAGGGGTAGGCCTAGAGGACGTGGACGCAGGCGAGGACGCGGAGGCCCAAGTCAGGGTGTAGGCACAGGCCGAGCTCCTGATCCAGGTGTATCGCAGCCGACTGCTGCGGGATTAGGAGAGAGGCACGTTTCTGGCGTCCCAAGATTAATCTCACAATTAATGGGTCCACGCGGTAGACCTTTATTAGAAAATGAGCAGTGTGAGCAGGTCCTGTCGTGGATGGCAGAAAGTGCATCCAGCAATCTATCAACCACCCAGAGTTCTGCGCCGTCCACTGCTGCAACTCTGAATCCTCTGGCTGCTGCTCCTCCTTCCTCCCAGCCTCCTCACTCCATTACAATGACACATTCTGAGGAGCAGGCAGACTCCCAGGAACTGTTCTCGGGCCCCTGCCCAGAATGGGCAGCAATGGTTCCTCTCCCACCGGAGGAGTTTGTCGTGACCGATGCCCAACCTTTGGAAAGTTCCCGGGGTCCGGGCGATGAGGCTGGGGACTTCCGGCAACTGTCTCAAGAGCTTTCAGTGGGTGAGGAGGACGATGACGATGAGACACAGTTGTCTATTACTCAGGTAGTAGTAATTGGAGTAAGTCCGAGGGAGGAGCGCACAGAGGATTCGGAGGAAGAGCAGCAGGACGATGAGGTGACTGACCCCACCTGGTTTGCTAAGCCTACTGAGGACAAGCGTCAGCAGGCCGTGCTGAAACTACTCAGCTTAGGAGAGAAGAGGCACACGGCCCACGAACTGCTGCAGGGTCTGACAGAGCAGACCGACCGCTGGCTTGCGCCACTGAGCCTCCAACCGGGCATGGTCGTGTGTGACAACGGCCGTAACCTGGTGGCGGCTCTGCAGCTCGGCAGCCTCACGCACGTGCCATGCCTGGCCCACGTCTTTAATTTGGTGGTTCAGTGCTTTCTGAAAAGCTACCCACGCTTGTCAGACCTGCTCGGAAAGGTGCGCCGGCTCTGCGCACATTTCCGCAAGTCCCACACGGACGCTGCCACCCTGCAACATCGGTTTAATCTGCCAGTGCACCGACTGCTGTGCGACGTACCCACACGGTGGAACTCTACGCTCCACATGTTGGCCAGGCTCTATGAGCAGCGTAGAGCTATAGTGGAATACCAACTCCAACATGGGTGGCGCAGTGGGAGTCAGCCTCCTCAATTCTTTACAGAAGAGTGGGCCTGGTTGGCAGACATCTGCCAGGTCCTTGGAAACTTTGAGGAGTCTACCCAGATGGTGAGCGGCGATGCTGCAATCATTAGCGTCACCATTCCTCTGCTATGCCTCTTGAGAAGTTCCCTGCAAAGCATAAAGGCAGACGCTTTGCGCTCGGAAACGGAGGCGGGGGAAGACAGTATGTCGCTGGATAGTCAGAGCACCCTCCTGTCTATATCTCAGCGCGTTGAGGAGGAGGAGGAGGAGGTGGAGGAGCATGAGGAGGAGGGGGAAGAGACAGCTTGGCCCACTGCTGAGGGTACCCATGCTGCTTGCCTGTCATCCTTTCAGCGTGTATGGCCTGAGGAGGAGGAGGATCATGAAAGTGATCTTCCTAGTGAGGACAGCCATGTGTTGCGTACAGGTACCCTGGCACACATGGCTGACTTCATGTTAGGATGCCTTTCTCGTGACCCTCGCGTTACACGCATTCTGGCCACTACGGATTACTGGGTGTACACACTGCTCGACCCACGGTATAAGGAGAACCTTTCCACTCTCATACCCGAAGAGGAAAGGGGTTCGAGAGTGACGCTATACCACAGGACCCTGGCGGACAAGCTGATGGTAAAATTCCCATCCGACAGCGCTAGTGGCAGAAGGTGCAGTTCCGAGGGCTAGGTAGCAGGGGAGGCGCGGAGATCAGGCAGCATGTACAGCACAGGCAGGGGAACACTCTCTAAGGCCTTTGACAGCTTTCTGGCTCCCCAGCAAGACTGTATCACCGCTCCCCAGTCAAGGCTGAGTCGGCGGGAGCACTGTAAAAGGATGGTGAGGGAGTACGTAGCCGATCGCACGACCGTCCTCCGTGACGCCTCTGCCCCCTACAACTACTGGGTGTCGAAGCTGGACACGTGGCCTGAACTTGCGCTCTATGCCCTGGAAGTGCTTGCTTGTCCTGCGGCTAGCGTCTTGTCAGAGAGTGTGTTTAGTGCGGCTGGGGGAATCATCACGGATAAGCGTACCCGCCTGTCAACCGACAGTGCCGACAGGCTTACACTCATAAAGATGAACAAAGCCTGGATCTCCCCAGACTTTTCTTCTCCACCAGCGGACAGCAGCGATACCTAAACAATACGTAGGCTGCACCCGCGGATGGAAGCATCGTTCTCTATCACCATAAAAAACGGGGACCTTTTAGCTTCATCAATCTGTGTATAATATTCATCCTCCTCCTCCTGCCCCTCCTCCTGAAACCTCACGTAATCACGCCGAACGGGCAATTTTTCTTAGGCCCACAAGGCTCAGTCATATAATTTTTGCAAACAATTTTGTATACGTTTCAATGCTCATTAAAGCGTTGAAACTTTCACCTGAACCAATTTTTATTTTAACTGGGCTGCCTCCAGGCCTAGTTACAAATTAAGCCACATTAACCAAAGCGATTAATGGGTTTCACCTGCCCTCTTGGTTGGGCATGGGCAATTTTTCTAACGTACATTAGTACTGTTGGTACACCAATTTTTGGGGGCCCTCGCCTACAGTGTAATCCAATTAATTTTTTGCCCACCTGCATTAAAGCTGACGTTACATCAGCTGTGCTGGGCACTGCAATGGGATATATTTATGTACCGCCGATGGGTTCCTGGCACCCACCCATGCTGTCGGTCCACACGGAGTTGTAACTGCATGTGTCCACTTCTAAAGAACCCCAGTCTGACTGGGGCATGCAGTGTGGGCCGAAGCTCACCTGCATTAAACATGACATTACCTCAGCTGTGCTGGGCAATGCAATGGGATATATTTATGTACCGCCGGTGGGTTCCAGGGAGCCACCCATGCTGTGGGTCCACAGGGACTTCACAATAGGGAGTTGTACCTGCCTGTGTCTATGAATTAAAAACCCCGGTCAGGTTGGGGCATGCAGTGTGGGCCGAAGCCCACCTGCATTTAATCTGACGTTAGCTCTGCTGTCCAGGGCACTGCAATAGGATACATTTATGTACAGCTGGTGGGTTCCAGGGAGCCACCCATGCTGTGGGTGCACACGGAATTCCCATTGCGGAGTTGTACCTGCCTGTGACTATATATAAAAAACCGCGGTCTGACTGGGGCATGCAGACACCTTGACAGAATGAATAGTGTGTGGCACATAGGTTCCCCATTGCTATGCCCACGTGTGCAGCTCCAGATGGAGGTGGCACAGGATTGGATTTCTCATTGCTTCTGTACAGCATTGTGGGCTATCGCCCTGCCCCTTTTAAAGAGGGTCGCTGCCTAGCCATGCCAACCCTCTGCAGTGTGTGCCTGCAGTTCTTCCTCATGGCAGACGCACTTATAAATAGACATGAGGGTGGTGTGGCATGAGGGCAGCTGAAGGCTGCGCAGGGACAATTGGGTTGTGCAGGGGGGGGTTGGGCAGCATGTAACCCAAGAGAAGTGGCAGCGGAGTGTCATGCAGGCAGTGATTGTGCGCAGTGGACACTGGGTTGTGCAGGGGGGGGTTGGGCAGCATGTAACCCAGGAGAAGTGGCAGCGGAGTGTCATGCAGGCAGTGATTGTGCTTTGTTGGAGGTAGTGTGGTGCTTAGCTAAGGTATGCATTGCTAATGAGGGCTTTTCAGAAGTAAAAATTGTTGGGAGGGGGGGCCCACTCTTGCCGCTATTGTGGCTTAATAGTGGGACCTGGGAACTTGAGATGCAGCCCAACATGTAGCCCCTCGCCTGCCCTATCCGTTTCTGTGTCGTTCCCATCACTTTCTTGAATTGCCCAGATTTTCACAAATGGAAACCTTAGCGAGTATCGGCGATATACAAAAATGCTCGGGTCGCCCATTGACTTCAATGAGGTTCGTTATTCGAAACGAACCCTCGAGCATCACGAAAATTTCGTCCCGAGTAACGAGCACCCGAGCATTTTGGTGCTCGCTCATCTCTAGTGCACACCTATTATCAGGTTAAGGCTGTCCTCACTTACAATTCTTTTGTGCAGGAGTTGCAAGCTCTCTTGCTGCAGCTTCAATTAGTTTCTGGTAAGCAGCTCAGTGGTCATTGGCCACTCTCCAATAGCGTCAGCTCCTCTGCAGACAGTTGCACCTTTATAACAGCGTACCTTTGCTCTTCTCCAGCAGCCTCTCTTCACATAGACTTTAGTAAGTGAATTACATAGAATTCATATGGCACCACTGGTAAAATACAGCGCATTAATTGGTGCAACACTTCGGGTTGTAAAACCCTTCATCAGGCTAGAACTGAGGTAGAATGGCACACCAAACTTTGCCCAGTCCAGCCACTTTGGAAACCATCTCCAAACACTAATGTATTGTTCACCTGTCCTAGTCATCTAATTCACTGCCAATTAGCAATTATTAATAAACTATATATATTTTAAAGACTATTATACAACTTTTATAAGTAGAATTGTA
The DNA here is from genome assembly GCF_035609145.1 of Eleutherodactylus coqui. Lineage (NCBI taxonomy): Eukaryota > Metazoa > Chordata > Amphibia > Anura > Eleutherodactylidae > Eleutherodactylus > Eleutherodactylus coqui. The sequence goes on along the minus strand of NC_089838.1, from coordinate 312,732,255 downwards.
CTTTATATTGTAGCTCCTCATTACTCTATCTTACATGCTGAGACATTAAAGGACCTCCTTGGAGGAGAGAGATTATCTCTTATATAAGTGCTAGAGACTATTAAACACCTCTCATTTAACTCAGCGAGAAAGCTGTCCTTTCTGAGGAACGGATCCATCAAACATAATTGCTGCTCAGAGTAAAACTCTGGACTCTTATTCGGATGTTCTACGATGGGAAGTCTTTTCTGCTTCTTCTATGGCTCTGTGGTGGTTGTATTACTCTGGGGTTTCTCTCCACAGGATGATACTTTGACTTTTTTGTGTACAATCTGGACTATTCAAGATGTATCCTGACCCCATGACAGCAAAGCACCTCAAATCATGATAGCACAACCACGATGTTATTTTATGGGCAGCATGGTGGCTCAGTGGTTAGCACTGTTCCCTTACAGTCCTGGGTTCAAATCTGACCTAGGACAACATCTGCATGAAGTTTGTGTGTTTGCTATGTTTGCATGGGGTTCCATCCACAAAAGGGAATACGATTCACTGTCTTTTAAAGCTAAAATTAATTATAGTATCAAGGGGTTAAAATGCACTTAGGGTTTTCGAGTAGGTTCAGGGCTGCACCAGGATCGTAGCGGAAGCTCCTGTGTACTGGATGACACTCGAAATTGCAGGCAAAGCTCCATTGATTTAATTGCAATTCCAACCTGGGCCACTGCAATGTTGTCAGTGCTATCTGCTCTCAGCACTGCCCATACCGTCTGTGGGCTCAATAACAGTTTATTGCCAGGGTCCCGAGTGGCAGACCCTCACCAATCAAGCCCAGGCCCAGAAAACCCTTTTAACTATGAGTGTCCGAAGATTTAAAAAATATTCTAAAATTAATGTAATTAGTAATAGTCCTACAACTGACATTAGGTCCAGATTCGGAGGTATACTTTGACATATGCAGGAATTATGTTTGGTAGTTTTTGCTTTTATGCTGGGAAATTGTATTATGAGCAATAATCCTTATTATTGGATTTAGATAAACATCTCATCATGCTACAGATCAAATTTATGCAGAAACTCTCAGAAATAAAAGCCTCATACGCTAGCGGTTAAAGAAAGGCATATAAAGGGTTTGCTTCTTTCTAAAATAGCTGCTATTATATACTCAGTGCCTCGGTATAGTTGGCCTTTACATTAGATGTTTGATGAACCCGTGATGGTCTTTAGGGGAAGGTGACATCGGAGGAAGACCTCTGGTATAGATTATTATATTAAACATACACTCATTATCAAAATAAATAAAGCACCAAGAAGGAGTTGTCGGATGGAAGGAAACTTTCTGTGTGACTGTAAAGTTGTTATAAGTAAGTCATTACAATATCAGAGCAAAATAATCATTTGTGCGGAAAACCCTTGAAGGGGGCTCTAGTGCCCTGTTATACGGCCTCTAGCTTGTATACAAGATGTGATATGGGTGGGCATGGAGGCTCTAGTATCCTGTTGTACCGCCTCTAGCATGGATACAAGATGTGATACAGGCGGACATGAACTCTCTAGTACCTTCTTGTACCACCTCTAGCTTGGATACAAGATGTGATATAAGCGGGCATGGAGGCTCTAGTACCCTGTTGTACTACCTCTAGCTTGGATACAAGATGTGATATAAGCGGGCATGGAGGCTCTAGTACCCTGTTGTACTGCCTCTGGTGTGGATACAAAATGTGATATAAGCGGGCATGGAGGCTCTAGTACCCTGTTGTACTGCCTCTAGCTTGGATACAAGATGTGATATAAGCGGGCATGGAGGCTCTAGTACCCTGTTGTACCGCCTCTAGCTTGGATACAAGGTGTGATATGGGTGGGCATGGAGGCTCTAGTAAACTGTTGTACCGCCTCTAGCTTGGATACAAGATGTGATACAAGTGGGCATGGAGGCTCTGGTACCCTGTTGTACCTCCTCTAGCTTGGATGCAAGATGTGATACGGGTGGGCATGGAGGCTCTAGTACCCTGTTGGGCTGCCTCTAGCTTGGATACAAGGTGTGATATGGGTGGGCATGGAGGCTCTAGTACCCTGTTGTACCGCCTCTAGCTTGGATACAAGGTGTGATATGGGTGGGCATGGAGGCTCTAGTAAACTGTTGTACCGCCTCTAGCTTGGATACAAGATGTGATACAAGTGGGCATGGAGGCTCTGGTACCCTGTTGTACCTCCTCTAGCTTGGATGCAAGATGTGATACGGGTGGGCATGAAGGCTCTACTACCCTGTTGTACCCCCTTTAGTTTGAATGCAAGATGTGATAGATATGGGCAGGCATAGAGGCTCTAGTACCCTGTTGGGCCTCCTCTTGCTTGGATACAGTATGTGATACAGACAGGCATGGAGGCTCTAGTACCCTGTTGTACCCCCTTTAGTTTGAATGCAAGATGTGATATGGACAGGCATGGAGGCTCTAGTACCCTGTTGGGCCTCCTCTTGCTTGGATGCAAGATGTGATACGGGTGGGCATGGAGGCTCTAGCACCCTGTTGTACAGCCTCTAGCTTGGATAGAAGATGTGATACGGTGGGCAAGGAGGCATACAGGTTCTGTATAGTATACTGCGGCATATCGCTCCACATTTGCAGTAACTGAGCTTTTAGATCCTGCATATTTGTAGGCTGTGGAAGTTGGTGTCCCAGATGGTGCCATACATGTTCTATTGGCAAAATATCTGCTGACTAGGCAGGAAGTATGGCAGTGTTGTGGAGGCTCTTGTGTGTGCGGCCCAGCATTATCCTGCTGTCTCTTGGAAGCTGGCATGAGAGTAACACATGTGGCTGCAGGACGTCCTGAACATATCGCTGAGCTGTCATTGTCCCTCATACCACTACTATTGGTGTCTAACTGTTGGAAGTGATGGTCCCCACAGACCATCACACCAGCAGGGGGCAGCGGAGGCAGGATTGGGGAACTCACCCCGAGGTCTCCAGACATGAGCACGGCCGTCATCAGTGTCTAAACAAAACATGGATTTGTTGATGAAGACAACCCAGTGTCTCTCAAAAGTTGACCAGTTTCCTCGTTTACGACACCACTGCTAATGGAGGCGACAATTAGTGTCATAGACAGTACACGTAATGGGTGCCGTGAGACTAAATATCCTTCAGCCAAGTGCCTGGAAATGGTTCTGACAGACACAGGGCCTATAATGATGTTGCCACCTGTATCTGAATAGCAGACAATGAAACAGTACGTGTTGAATGATCAGACGCTCCTCTCTACTGGTGGTCTGTAGGGGGTGTGAGCCCGGTCACCTTGTGTGCCCTCACACATCCAGTGGTCCCAACACCTCCTAACAGTCTGGTCAGACACTCCTCTCTACTGGTGGTCTGTTGGGGAGTTCTGTACCCGGTCACCTTGTGTGCCCTCACACATCCACTGGTCCCAACACCTCCTAACAGTCTGGTCAGACACTCCTCTCTACTGGTGGTCTGTTGGGCGCCCTGAGCCCGGTCACCTTGTGTGCCCTCACACATCCACTGGTCCCAACACCTCCTAACAGTCTGGTCAGACACTCCTCTCTACTGGTGGTCTGTTGGGCGCCCTGAGCCCGGTCACCTTGTGTGCCCTCACACATCCACTGGTCCCAACACCTCCTAACAGTCTGGTCAGACGCTCCTCTCTACTGGTGGTCTGTAGGGGGTGCCCTGAGCCCGGTCACCTTGTGTGCCCTCACACATCCACTGGTCCCAACACCTCCTAACAGTCTGGTCAGACACTCCTCTCTACTGGTGGTCTGTTGGGGGTCCTGAGCCCGGTCACCTTGTGTGCCCTCACACATCCACTGGTCCCAACACCTCCTAACAGTCTGGTCAGACGCTCCTCTCTACTGGTGGTCTGTAGGGGGCGCCCTGAGCCCAGTCGCCTTGTGGGCCCTCACACATCCACTAACAATCTGATCAGAATGGCCGGTGGGGGAAAATTCTTCGATACGACCATCCAGCTTCTCACATCCCAATAATTCGCCCCTCTCAGACTCTGGTAACGGGGTGAATTCTATTCTCTGTGTCGTAGAGGCGTTTAGTGGTCAACAAACTCTACACAAGAGGAAGAAGAGGTCACTACACACAAGGAGCCTCCGAGAGCCTCTTATAGGCCAAGGGGGGAACCACTTTTAGGGCCTCTGGTGACAAGACCGCTCATCTAATCACCACAACTCCCATCATTTACAGATCTGTCTGAGATGAACTGCAGGATGAGTTTTGCAGCAAAATGTCAACTTCTTCTAGGTGCTTGATTTTTTTGTTTTGGAAAGTTTGTATTTAAGAATTTGTGGTCATTTTTTAAATTTTTGATGTCATGATCTATATTTAAAAAGAAATCAAAAAATCTTGCCATTTATACACTGACTACTAGCCTAATAATAGTTTGACACTTCCTGTTTCGTAGAGAAAACTTTTCAGCAGTCATCTCATTATTACCACAGGAAGGATTACAAAGATAGGTGACTTGTATATAGATAAGACATGATTCACCACTCACAATAGGTGATGGACACAGCTTACCTCCTCCCCTCCCTGCACAATAACCACTGCACAGGTCACAGAGCATGCCCTCAACACTTTCCCATAGAAGTCATTGGGTCAGCTCCTGTCCATTGTGCTGTGAAGCATATCCATAGTTATGTACTGACAGTAGAATAATAAATCTACAACCAGAAAAAAGAAACAGGTTTGAAAAATAGAAAGTGTGTCACTATCTGGTTGTAAGTGATAAAAAACATGCATTCCTTTTAAAGGGTTGTCACATGATGGCATTTCTTTTTTACAAAAAGACCGGTCTGTATGTAAAATTCTTGGGATCTATTAGGATCGCTGGGAGATTTTGTGGCAAGTCATACTTTCTACCTGCAGTGGCCACTACAGGAGGAGTGTGGTATTATATGATGATGGGTGTCCATGTGATATGAGCTTGCTCTGATTCATAGAGAGGGGGTGTCCCAAGTGAGAAATCTCCCCCACATTGTGAATATCATGTGCCCTATTAGTAATGGATTGTCATAATGTAACGACCCCTTTAAATACTGCCTTCTGCGGAATTGTTCTCAGCCGCTATGATTTCTGATATGGATTATCAACAGGTTCTGCCCTCTTTGTATCATAACTGGCCTTTCTTCACAGGAGTAGATTAAAATGATAATGCATTTGTGTCTATTCCTCTCCGGTCTGCTGTGCATTTTATATTTGTCCAACCACGCAGATGTGATATTGTATGGTGATGTGAATCATAGAGGAGCAGAGTCTGTTTAGCACCTGGTGCACACTGAGCAGCAGTGCAGACGGGTCTGCTCATAGGACTATGTACATAAACAGCCCGGGGAGGACGAGCCGGGCCCAGAGAGAGCCAAATCTCCCTTTTATATTCCCCGCATTTACATTCTTAATACCTTCTCATTTCCTAATCTCAGTCAGACCAGTTTCCCTGTATTTGTAAAGCTTGTATATATGCCAACATGGACAGATTGCAGGGATTACATGAAGATGTGTGCATGAATAATGAGTATTCTTATGCATTGTTTTAGCATTTGTCTCGAGAAGACAACCCCCTATTTGTATCCCCTGTAGGGTATATGGACGTCATGGAGGAGGATCTATTGTTTGAGACCTTCCACTATGAGCCAAAATAGAGATGTACACTGCAAGAAACATCTAAAGAGCCTCCAGGTAAAGCTACATTCTCCGGAAATGTCTCGCCAGAGTAGGTTACCCATCATAAAATTGGAAGCTTGCTAGGAAGGGTCATGGCGTAGAATGGCTACAGAGAAAATAAAAACAGCACTTCCATAGTGTCGGATTTTGAGGAAATGTGGGACAATTCAAGGAGGTATATTACATTCTCACCTGGGTCAAGATACACAGGCACAGTAATTGAAGGCGAGGAACAGCTGCAGCCATGAACCCACCAGACCGCAGGGTTCGAGGACCGTATGGATCAGGAATAGCGGAGATAATAAGAGGAAGATCAGCGCTGCTATGAAGAAGACCAGGCTTGCAAGGAGAAACAATTCTTTATTGGGGTGCGCGTTTCTGAGCCGGACCGACCCCTTCATCAGGCCACTAGTAAACAGTAGAGTAATGCCAAACTTAAATGTCTGACAAAAGCTTGAAATATAATCAGGGGGATCTGCACCAATCAGCGGGTCTCAGCATCGGGAAGACAACATGAAAACAACAGGTGGCCAAATGAAGAAAGCAATATAAAACAAAAATCAGCTAGAAGACATTTATATAGGAAAAAAATAGGACATTTGGTAAAATTATTATTGAAAATGTTCAACTTACAATAATCAGACACAAATGTAAAAACTGAAAACTTTATTCTACATATTATTATTGTTATAAAGTTTTTTATTCTTACATTTCTGTGATAATTGTAAGTTCAACATTTTCAATAATGTTTTTACTACATGTCCTATTTTTTCTTTGGTATGTATGTTTTATATCTGATATAACTCGGATTTTGTCTAATTGTCCTTTGGATTCCTTCATTTGGCCACCTGTTGTTTTCATATCAGTAGTTCCTCTTCTTCAAATGCAACTGTCTCTCCAATGCCGATCCCCGTAACGTCATACGCCGGGTGTTTCCCACGCTTGTCAAATTTGCCTTTGCCATTCTACTTCTATTTACTAGTGGCCCGATGAAAGAGTCAGCCTGGCTGAAAAACACGTAGCCCAAAAGGAATTGTTTCTTCCTGCAAGCCTGGCCTTCCATCACCCCCTTCTTATCGCTGCTATTCTTAATGGCGCAGAACTGATCAATGTGATAGCTGCGATGTGGAAGGCTTCGCCTCTGATGACACAAGCCCTTTAAAGTGGAGAAATCATACAAGAGAATAATGAACCACATGTGACCGCCACTTTAAGACCTTATTCACATGGCCAAGTGAAAATTTGGTCAATTGTAAAACTGACCATTTTCAGTGCAAGTGTTGTATCTGCTTTTGTTCATTTTTTGCTGTTTTCTCGCACGAGTGTTGTGCAAGTTTCACCCGCATGCATGAAAAAACAGAAGGTGGCCCAATTGATGTTATTTACATAAAACCTCAATTCAAGCCTATAGGTTAAAAACTGCTTACCACTCAGCTGTGTGGGCAAACAGCTGCCGGGTTCATCCATCACCAGCCCACACAGGGCGGAGTGTTAAGCAATTTTTGATGAAAAACGGCATGGCCCTCTTTCCTGACCTCCATAATCACCCGATCTCACTCCATGTGACTTTATTTTACGAGTGCTTTGAGCAGTGGAAAAAGTAACACAGTTTCCCAGCAGCACATTGTTGTATAAATCCGCCATCACAGAATAGGCGGGAGACTGGGGAACTTATTAACCCTTTCCAATCCACTGTTTGATGTCTGAAGACATTATGATTTTTGGCTGTTCAGCTCCGATGTTGGAAGACATCCATTGGGGTTCTTTTACTATATATTGCCAGCCTCTCTGCTGTTGGAGCCTATCCAATGTGTCACCTCATGCAGTACTGGCTTTAGCCAGCAGATAGCGACGTTGTATAACATCAGAAAAAAAGTAAGCACCCTAGGAAAACCAGAATACAAATTGGATTGGAAAGGGTTAAAAGAAAAAAAAAAGAAAAATCGCTGGAGCCAAAGGCAACCTACCCCAACAACGTCGACCAGCGTACCGCCTCACAAGGGTCCTGCAGGCATTCACCTAACAGAAGCCGGTAGTCAAGTGACAGGCCTATTGCATAGTGAGGTGCCGCTTTAAGGGACTTGTAGAATTTAACAAAGCACCATCACTCACAATTCCGGGTACATGGGTGCCAGCCTTACCCACAATCTGGAGTGCGGACCCCGTCAGCAGGTGCCACTGATAGCCCAGCGTTCATTCTTTGCACACAAACTGTACATTACATTGCATGGTTTATATCCTTATGGTTTCCAGCATTATTGACATGGTTTTGCTGTCATTGTTATTTTGTCCTAAGCATAAGGTGTTGTTAATCCTACGATTTAACCCCTTAGTGACCGGTCTACATTGTGCCTTAAAAACCAAGCGAATTTCATCCTTGCATTGCCAGAGGTCTAACTCACTGCCAGCCGCAGGAGAGCTTGTGTTTACCATCCAGTAATAATAACATGGTAACTTTCTTACCTGGATCAGCACGATTACAGCGAGTTTAGAGACATGTTTTTTATTTTTTACAACTTTTGCACAATAAGAACACAATTTTTTTAATAGAAAAACAATTGAATCTGCATCACCGCCTGCCAAGACTCATAACACTCTTATTGCTCCAGCAGTGGAGCCGTGTGAGGGCTGGAAAAGTTTCTGTTTTTATTGGTATCATTTTGAGGTACGTGTGACTTTTGAATTGCTCTTTATTATGTTTTTTGGGAGGCACTCTGCCCAGGAGGCGGAGAGTGCTAAGGCAGCAGAAATGCAGCTCTAAGCTCTCGCTCACGCCTAGAGATGAGCGAGCACCCAAATGCTCGGGTCCGCGTTATTCGAGTCGAGTTTTTCGTAAAATTCGAGAGCTCTACTCGAGTAACGAACTCCATTGACTTTAATGGGAGACTCGAGCATTTTTGTATGGGACCCGCCGGTTGCCGAGTTTTGTTTTTTCTCTCTCTCGACGTGCGCAGCGGGGAGGGGTCAAATCTTACACCTCAGGGGAGGGGCCAAAACTGGGGCGGAGTCGAACACAGCGTGATGCTCGCTCGAGTGGCGAGCACCATCGAGTATGCTAATACTCCAACGATCATCAAGCTCAGCAGAGTACGTTCACCCAGCTCTACTCACGACCTGAAGGCTGCCATCCCCGCATGGTTCAGGTAGCCGGGACAAGGTTGACTCAGCCTTCCATCCTTCCGAAGTCGGTAAAATGAGTACCCAGCCTGCTGGGGGGTAATAAATAAATTACCTGAAAGCACTGCGGAATAAGTTGGCGCTATACAATAACAAGATTTATTTTAAAATAGCAATCCTGGCATTACTTTTTAAAGTTCACGGCATTCATTGTTTGGGTAGAGCTGAACGTGGTAATACCGATTATGTGTTACTTTCTTAAAAATTTTATTGCCATCTTATCCTTTTAAAACGAGTTTTTGTGGCAAATAAATATGCATTTTTAACCTGGATTTTTAATCTTTAAATTTAACTTTATTAAACTTTTATTTTTAACACTATTTTTAGTCCCCCAAGGGGACCCGAAGATGCGATTACTCGATCACTACTATAGTACATTGCATTACTTATGTAGTGCATTCTTCCTAGCCTATGACATTAGCCTATCAGATTCTACAAGAGGCGGGGTTTAATAGGCTTTGTTACATGGCAGACATGGAGGCGTTTGTCAGGCTCTGGCTGCCATGGAACTCAAGTGGTACATTGAGATTGCACTGGCAGCTGTGGCATCCGCATGTACCTGCCTTTCTTTTTCTTCATCTGTACTGCGGATAGTCCGCACGACTCTCCGTTGGCCATGCGCAGTACACGATTTTTTTAAACTTCTGCTTTTCCCGCATCATCGCCATGTCAATTGCAGAAGGGCCGTGGATTAGACTTGTAGAATCCACGCAAAAATGGAACATTCTGCAATTTTTCCTCAGCAAGCAGAAACCGTAATTGGTTTCCGCTCGTGTGCAGGAAGAATCACTTTTCCATAGCATGCTATGGGCGGTATTTGCTGCGGAATCTGGAGGCGGGCGGACCTTGTGCAGGTAGCTTAAGAAAAACTGAAAGGCGAGAAACCGTGGATCAAAAAAGCACAAAAATTGTATCACTGGGCAGCGGAAAAACAAACATCGCCTGGTCAGAGGAACCCAGATTTCTGTTGGACCGTGCTGGTGAGAGGTGAATCCTGTCAGCTGATCAGAACATGTCAGCACCTTCATCTAATCCGCAGCAACTACAAGAAGCCTCCTGTCCATGTAGGCCAATATTCCTGCAGAATGATTTTCATCACCAAGTGGAATCTATGCAACGACGAATTGCTGCAGTTCTGAAAACCAAAGAAGTTCCAATGCACTACTAGATGGGGGTCTCTAATAAAGTGGTCAGTCTTCCATGCAAAGCATTCCTGTGTCGTGGGACCACAATACAACAACAGCTGCATCAGCCTGGAGACATATTTCTACATAAGAGCTCTATAGTCAGAGCGGAAGGGTATTTTTAATCAAGACAACTTGGAAAGTTGCTTCCTTATGGTCTGGGGCAGAGGAGGTCGCTCAGCTCCTCTCCACTGCTGTACTGCTCCTCCGGACACTGCCAAGTTCCCACTCAGCAGTGACTTCTTCTCCATTAGATCAGAGTCATGGAGGACGACGACTAAAGCTTATAAATAATTCAGCGAGTTAGTTTATCATAAAGTAAAACCTGAAAAGGCTAATAATATTCACGCAGAGACTGATGTGTCTTCCCGCAGATTTACACTGCTCTGAATCACTTGTAGAACGCAGAAGACGACTGTCCTAAGATGACATTGCAGACTACTATTATAGATGTGTTACTGTATATTACTGGAATGTACAGAGGGAGGCGTACGTCAGGACGACTTAGTGCCGTGATTTCCCACTTCCACACAATTCTTTCTCGTTGAGACCGTAGAGCAACGTGAGCTTCAATCTAGAGACCGATACCTGCATGATGGGGTACAAAACCTAAACCAAAGTGGTGCAAAGTTGTTTTACCGCAACTGCCATCACAGTTTTTAGAAATAAACAATTCTAAGACAGCGGGGCGGATTGACTAAGCACAGGATAGGGGATAACTTACTGATCAGTGGGGGTCTCACCATCGATCTGGAACCTTACAAGCAGTTGGGTCAGTACACAGTGTCCTTTTTTCACAGAGATAAAGGTATTCTGGACGCTCAATCAGGAGATATCCTTTTCTCATGTGAGACTCGCAAAAGAATAGGACATGCTGCAGTTCTTAAACTCGGACTATCGGTCATCGCTCGTGTCCATGAACCCATTCACATGAATGGGTTCTTTTCCCGTGGGAGTTCCATCCATATTGAATTTGACACCACATGTGAAAACTGCAGTCAATCACAGGCCATAGTGGTGCCTTCAGGGGTGTCAACATGTCACCACCACAATTTGTGATTGGCTTCAGCCGTCACGTGTCAATAAGCCACGTCATCACGGTAAACAGAGGCCGGCGAGGGACCAAGAAAGCTTTGGCAGCAGAGCAGCGGGGGACGGATAAGGTAATACCACTGTAAACTGTTTGTAAAAAACTTTATGGGGTTGAAGAATCCCATTTAAAGGGGCTGTCCAAATTATTTCTGAGAATGGAGTGAATGGCATAAAATAAGAAAATACGTTAAACTCCCTTATTCGATTCCCTGCTGGGTTTTGTTCTCTTGGCTGTAGTGGTGACTTTCCATATACACACGTGACCGCTGCAGCTAATCGCTGCTCTGTCTTACGCCATATACCGCTGAAGCAGTGATTGGCTGCATCAGTCACATGTGTACAGACAAAGTTACCATGCAGTCAAGTAGCCAAAACCTGTCAGGGAAGACGGGAGCAGTAGTGTTGGATCAACAGGGGTCGAACAGGAGCGTATAAATTTTTTTGCCACTCCCTGCACCTTCCGAATTGTTAAATAATTCAAGCAATCCCTTTTGAAACCTCCCTCAATGATCAGCTGATTGCATATGTCCAGCTTTAGAAAGACTTGAGAAAGTTGTTCAAAATGCTATACATTTGCTTTGTAGCCGGGCAAATGGAAAGGGGCTGCCATGGTAGGACAACATGCAGCCCCTTTAGTGATGAGTCTGAGCCCCTAGGTGGTCATAGCTTAGGAAAAAGGACAATAGAGAAGGGTTCCCTGTCGTGGAGTGGCTTCATTATGCTCCACTTGGAAGGTCTTGTTAAGAGGTGAGAAGCTCCTGGGTTCCCGATTCTGAATTCTACGAACAATAAGGCACGACAGGTGATGAGACGAGCCCTATGCCGGGATGTGATTCATGGTGTGCTGATTGAAGTTTTTAGGCACTAGGCCTATTAGTAAGGGCAAATGTGTAGTAAGAGGCCAAATGGCCAGGATTAGTTTTGGTTTCTGTATACTATGTTAATGTCAAGATCTGCGTGAAATTGCTGTAATAAAGCAATAAGCCTGGCAGATGACAGATTTAAAGAAAATGTCTGGTATTGGACTGGGTTTCTGAGCGTGTGCCAACTGTCTTAAGGTGGAAGATGGCCATCCCAAGCAAGTGACTCATCCGCTGATGTCACAATTATTTATTCATTATGTGTATGTTTTAAATAAATGTAACTAATAGTCAAAACACGCCTTGTTTTAGTCTTTTTAGCTTGCATATTTTGCACAGGGGCTCCATTTACATTAAAAAAAATAGCAAAATGTCAAATTAGCTGTCACCCAGCAAATGTAAAGTAAAATGTGCGGAACAGTAGTTGCATCTGAACTGCCTGGGCTCACATCCGATGTTCTATCTCCTCATGTAGGCTCAGCATACAACCTTGACAAATATGTAGCATGCAAGTACAAATGGGACTCCTATGGCTATAGATGATGAACTTACAGAAAAACCATCATTGTTTTTCTACTGACCTGAATACTATGTGCGTTGAGTACATAGCATTATAATGTGCTGGGAGTAGGAGGGAGCATTATAAAAGGAGCCATCACCATAACAATCCCATAATAATAGTAATAATAGGAGTACGCATTCAGTTCCAGCAGAGTTACGTAAAGTCAGGTCATTACTGCTGAGAATTACTGGAGGGACGAGGAGCTGAATATGTTTTACACTTCGTGCCTACATGTAAAGGTGATGATTATTGTTATAGGAGTCGGCTGCTTGGCCTTCACCCAGCATTTAGATGAAAAGCAGAATTTATAATCATACAAGAAAGGATGTGATCTCTGCAACTCTACAATAATCTATTGGTGCATGTGCAGAATGGAGATGTTAAAGGGTATTCCTGTCCTCAGGATAGGTGATAAAAAGTGTGATCGGTGGGGGTCTCACCGTTGAAACCCCCACTGCTCCTGAGAACCGGGGTCCTGCTTTCTCTTCGCTGCAGGCTCACTGCACCCCCCGCAGTGAGGAGGAGACTGAATAGGTTGCACATGTGTCATGATGCTCCATTCATCTTCAATGGGACTACCGGAGGTAGCCGAGCGCTTGTACGTTACTATTTTTGTCATCCCCCATTGAAATGAATGGAGCAGCGAACCTGCAGTAAGGAGAAGAGGGGGACACAGGACCCCTCATTCTTGGGAAAAGTGGAAGTCTTAGCAGGGAGTCCCCCACCAATCAGACCCTTATTACCAATCCCGTGGAGAAGTGATAAAAGTCAAATTTGGGATTAACCCCTTACATAGGGCGTGTATAACATATATATATATATTATTTTTTTTACTACCCCGTTTCCCTAAAAATAAGACACACTCTGAAAATAAGACATAGCATGATTTTCCAGAATTTTTGAGGATGCAAAATGATTTTTCAGGCATTTTGAGGATGCATGAAATATAAGCCCTACTCCAAAATTAAGCCCTGCTAACAGTTAATTTAAAAAAGTCTATTTAAATAGTGTCCGGGCAGCTATACATGTAAAAAAGTTAAACCTTTTTGAACAAAAATTAATATAAGACACTGTCTTATTTTCGGGGAAACGCGGTAATTAAAACATTTACACTCCGGTCAGATCGGCGTTATGGATCAGCTTTCAGCAAGTCTGTTATAAAATGTAAGCCGACTGCTGAAAAACGAAGGCATGAAGGAAACACTAAGTGTCTGTTTCTAATAGAAAAGTTTGACAGATCGGTAAAACAAATGGACACTTATGCTTCAGTTTCCCATCAGTTTGTGACGGCTGCGTTGATTGTACCCTGCGCACGTACAGTTAAACTAAACGGATACATTAGGTGGAATAAATAATGGGTAGACACAGAAACAATTCCGTCTGCCTAATTTTCCCATTGTCTCCAATGTTTAAAAAAATGGAATCAACCATTCTGTCATAGATCTGATATTTTAGGTAGAAGCAGTAACTCTACGGACTGCGCTATTTTCTCCATCTGAAAAACGGAACCATGGCGAAATGGATGCAAGCTGAAGCAAACAGAAGAGATTTCTTTCCCCATTGAAATGAATGGGACTTGTAGTGGATCTGTTTATTCCCATTTTCTGGTCTGAGAACGAAACAAAAGAATGAAAAACGTAACGCTGATGTGGATTTAGCCTTAGGTTTAGTGTTAAAAAAAGAAAAAACAAATTAGCCATTTCACATCTACAAACGAGCGGACGTTTCTTCATCTGCACTCGGTTCCGCGTGGCCTCCATATTTCCGTATTCCGTCGCTGCGTACATTTTTCACTTCCGTAAACCATGCGTTTTTCACGCACAAAAAACCCCCCCAGAAACAAACCTGTTTCTTTTTTTCTGCCTTTCTTTACAAATAAAGCGGAGGCACATGAACTGCACACGGATGGCATCTGAGTATCGGAGTGCCGCCCATTTATTTTTCTATCCCCATAGATTTTAAAGGGCAAATCTTGTCTGTAAAGCGGATCTGAATAGTGCATGCCATGAGATGTGCCGAGCACATCCGCCATGCAGAAGAAAGAAGATCCAGCCACGACGGAGGAGACCCGCGCCACGTCCGGACAGGTGAGTAAATGCATGCTGCGATTTGCCCCGATTCCCTTCGGCCAGCCTATCTATTACATAGGGCTGACCGGCTGAGATTTGTCTGCCGGCTCCTGCTGCCGGGCGGCGGCTCCCATGGCGGAGATCCATCGCAGGATACCGCAATGCCCGTGGACAGGCAGCCTTACTGTCACTTTTTGTTTTGTTGTCGGATGTGTCCCATTCACATAGTTATGTATACGTGTTTTATAAACATTGCAGTAAATGGAGGAAAGTTAAATGTCTCCCTGTACTTTTTATCCTCTTCTTATTGTCCTTTCCCATTAGCGGTTTTACAAATCCCTCCTGAATGCTGGAGGTGCATGAGAGCCTATTGTACAAGTATTGGTGTGTGGGTTGCTAGGGCACATAGATATGACCCGTACGTGTTCTCGGTTATGTAAGATTTTTGATCAAAAGCTCAATCCGAAGCGGAATTGTAAAAACACCATTATTACTCTGGGGTAAAGCAATGAGATTTCTGCAGGCATACAAAGCATGTTCTGCACTAAGTAAAAACTTTCAAGGAGAGATCAGCTCTATGTTTAATATATACCAGGAAAGCATCCAGGAGTATCCACAGGACCCCATTCACCCAAAAGAGGTCAAAGGCGAGTCCGTCCTCGCCCCCCCCCCCCCCCACACACACACCTCACCTGACTCCATCAGGCTGATATACAACGGCAGACCTCATTTTTAACTATAAAAGTCTGAATTTTCAAATAGAATGCAGAAAGCCACTGCAAAATAATGTATATTGCATGATATACATTTGCAATGGGACACTAAGGGTGACTTATCTCACTGCCTGCCTACACAGTGACCTATATCAGAGCCATCTGTCAGAATGATATATTGGTAGCACATACATCTGACGGAAGGCAAGAGCCTAACATTGTCAAAGCTTCACCTACTTATATAATTCACAACCTCGGCCATTTACACAAGCAGATTTGTTCTCTCTTCAATGTTTGTTTCCCCAAAGTTAAGGTAAAGTCCCCTTGGTGCAAGCACCGAGTCACGACTGACTCCTAGGGTGACGTCACGTTGTGACGTTTTCGTGGCAGACTGTTTTTGCAGGGTGGTTTGCCATTGCCTTCCCCAATCATCTTTTACCCCTCCAGCAAGTTGGGTACTCATTTTACCGACCTCGAAAGGATGGAAGGCTGAGTCAACCTTGAGTGAACCCACAACCTTCAGGTCGTGAGCGAGAGCTTAGGACTGAATTTCTGCTGCTCTAACACTCTGTGCCATACCAGGCTTAAATTCCAGTAGTGTGAACCTGTCTGGAGGTATTCTCTCGTTGAAGCACTTGTAGGGGAGAATACAGACTGTAGCAGGGCAGTATCAGAATGGCCTATAGAGGGTGCTACCTGGAAAGTGAAAGAGAGGGTTAACACCTGATGGGTGTAGCAGGAACTGGTTGCATATAAGCCAGTTCCTGCGAGAAGCAAAGGGGGAGAGACAGTGCAGCAAAGGCCCGAGCCCGACAGGGAAGACAACCCTGGACTCATACCCAAGTTGCGGAGAGACGTTGGCTTAGAGAGCCAGAGAGACAGCTCAGTGGAGCTAGAAGGGCTGCTAGCCCAAGGTCCAGTGCAGACCAGCAAAGGCCCGAGGTTGAAAGGGACAACAACCCTAACCTCAAACTCAGGTGGGGTGTTTATGGACTTTGTATGCTATGTATGAGATACCTGTGTGATACAGAATAAAAGCTGGCGGGTGCCAGATTATGAAAGAGAATCTAAGTCTCCTGAGCGTTACTGCACGGTTGGTGGCTATTCCAGCCTTAAAGGTTGGTGATCCGCAAGCAAGTGTACCCCCACTTGCTTACAAGACATATAGGTACATAACAGTGTATATGGGCCAGAGTAAAAGGGATGGGTTCCCAGGCTCAGGTTGGGATCACAGACGGGCTTTAACAGAGATTCCAACTGCCATTGGGAGGCTCTTAGAGCTTCCGGGCTGGTAATCATCTTTCCCAGAAGCTGTCAGCTGGGTGGGCTTTGAGGTACCTGGTTTACCTATACACTGAGTAGAACCCCAGGCAGGCGTGACTCTCCGGCCCCTACCCCCGAACTCTCCGTAAGCTGCAATATGGAGCATCATCGTGACACATTTGGATGCTGCAAACAACTCTTAATGTAGAAAGAATATACAGATCACTGCACTAACTTAGGCCGGCGTCACACGGGTGTATTTGTGTGTTAGACGCAGAAAATTGCACCCATTGATTTCAATGGGTTTGTTCACATGCAGGTATTTTCCTGCACATTTCGGGTGCAGGAAAAAAAACGCAGCATGCTCTATTTTCCTTCAAGGTCCTCAAAAAAGTCAATGGCGGTGGGCAAATGCGAGCGCAATGCGCTAAGAGAGGTGTGAAACATTGTAATTCCACTGCAAAAAGAACACAACTGGAACTCATTAGACTAATTAGCCATTTCAATTGGTGCGTCTTTGTCTGCCGTGCGCAGATGAACATGGCTTGCGGGTGCAAAAAGTAAAATGCACCAATGTGTGCAGAGAGAAGCCCTGTTCACTCCGCTAAAATGCTACTCTTGTGAGCGTGTAAATACGCATCCGCTCATGTGAAGTAGGCCTTAGCTGGAGAAATATAATGAAGGCTACAGTGGGTGATTTTTTTTTTTTTTTTACAAGGCGAGTATCTGCCAACTTTTACGTCTTTTTTGCTGCTAAACTTAGGAGACCTGGATTGGACAGCGGCGTCCTTAGTCTTATCGTTGAGACCTGCCTGAGCGCTGGGGACCAACAATGTAATGTATGTCTCTATCCAGTACGCGCCTGACGGTAGCGCCAGAAAGCACTTTCACCGCTCTGTGGACTGCTCCACACAACCTCTGTCCCTTAAAGTGATACACACACATATATGTTAAATTCCTGAAACACTAAGGGTGGTTTCACACGGGTGCGAAAATCGCACGATTATGAAACCAAAGATTTTCAGTGGTTTCCTTCTCATCTGCGATTGTTTTCACTGATGCGATGTTGATGATGCAAAAAATTGCAGTATGCTAGATCTTTCTGCGATGTGTGAATTTTTTTATCTCTCAAGTTTTCATTATGTTCTATTGACTTTCACGATTAAACATTTTTTGTTTTTATTGCATGATTGTATTGTGGGCTGCAGCAATGCGATGCGAGATTATTTTTAAAAAATGCATTGCTGGGGGGTGTGGCTTACCCATGCAGGAGTAAGGCACGCTTTTGCTAAGCCCCCGGCTCCCCAGCAGCACTGACCTGCTCAAACAACCGTTTCCCCGGCGAATAAGCGGTCCCTAAGCAGGCGATGGGGAAGAGGAGACCCTCAAGCAAGTCCCGGGCGGCAGGAGAGGACGAGCCGACAATTCAGAGATTCTTCGGGGCGCGCGGTCCGGCGGCTCCCTCTCACAAGATGGCGCTGGGCAGAGCACGCTCGCTCTCCACTCCCCGCAGCAGCATGGAGCCCCGAGAACGGACGCCTCCCGGCTCAGAAGGACCAGGAGGACCCGAGGAGACAGATAAGTGCCGACATACACAAAGGGGACACTCATTAAGAGCAGACAGCCCAGGCCCTCCCCCCAGCCCTCACAGCTTCCCCAGTCCACATGCTTCCCACAAAGGGGATAAACAGGCAGAGGGACATGAGAACCCTGAAAGCAGCAGGGGACAGCATACATCCCCACAGTCACCTCAGAAAGATCCTGACAGAGTCCCAGTGAAAAATGCCCCAGCTACACGTCCAAAAGCACCAACCAGGAAGTTCCAGCAGTGTGAGGGGAGTAGTAGTCCGGGGCTCCAGGAAAACCATAGTGGCCACACCAAAGCCCCAACAGCATACTCAGCAAGCCTGCCAGTTTACAGCGACTCCTCGTCAGACGAAGAGTGGGATTGGAAGGCACACCTAAGAGCCCTCCCGACAAAAAGAGAGTTCCAACGCTTGGAAAGCTCACAAAAAGAAGCGATGTCCCTAATACAGCAAGAACTTAAGCATATGGGGAACCGCATTGGCGCCATGGAAGAGACACAAGAGGAGATATTTACAACACTTGAGACCCACAGCCAAATCATAAATGCACAAGCACAGCAAATGACGGATATGATGTCTCATTTGGATGACCTTGAAAACCGTCATAGACGTAACAACCTTCGCTTGCGGGGACTCTCGGAGGAAATTGCCCCCTCTCAGCTCGAGGACTGGGCCCGAAATTTCTTTAGCTCATTACTACAGCGTCCACCAGACCGACCAATAGAAATTGATCGCATCCACAGAACCCTAGGCCCCAAGCCGGACGACCCAGAAAGACCGCGGGACATCGTGTGCCGCATACACTTCTTTAAAGACAGAGAAGCCATCCTAAAAAATGCACGCAACAGGAAGGACCCCCTCATCCATAATGGCGCCCCAATAGCGATCTTCCCGGACTTGGCCAGACGCACTCTCCAACTCCGCAGAGCCGTTAAGCCGCTCCTCGACCTTCTCCGAGCCAACAAGGTCCTCTATAGATGGGGATACCCCTTTCAACTCTCCGCCTCAAGAAACGGGAAGTCAGCGGTATTTAGATCCCCCGCAGATCTTCCTAAATTTCTCGCCATCCTGGAACTACCGATGGTCACGATCATAGACTGGCCTCATACGCCCGCGCTGCCCATCACGGCACCCAGAACATCCTGGCAGGAAGCCAGGCCAAGACGCCCGAGGAACAGGAACCACTCCATGCGCCCACCACCATGAACAACCATATGGGAACATCTCCCAGCGCAAACAACGCACCGCGACGACTAACTCCACGAAGGAATGTCACCGTTGACATACGCCAGTTCAATCTTCCTGTTTCATATGCCTCATATTTCCCCGCTTGAGTCACGACTCTATTTACACTATTTAACACGCCGAGCTTCCTAACACCTCACTATCCTGTCTCTTATCCCCCATCCCACAAAACATCTTCCCCGACAGCTAATTCGCCACACATTTAGCACCTTATCGCAGGTCACACAAAAACAGACAGCCCTAGCAAGCACATGAGCACAGAAGGGGACGCCGGGAGCAGCTCCGGCATCCTCAAGTCACATCCCCCAACGCGTGGACGCCACTATGGTGCCGTCCGATTCTGACCATAGGTCCGAAACCCACCTTACAAGATTGGGACACCGTGTCCCAATCGACGGAAACTCTGCTTTCTGTCTCCCTCCACTCCTTCACCCCCCTACCCCCTGGTCCCCCCCCTCTTCCCCCTATCTTCTCTCCAATCCCTCCATGTAGCGTCTCGGGTGCCCTAGGAACCCCTCCACCCAACACCAAGCAACCACCATGACGGGTCTCTCGTTTTGCACCTATAATGCCAGAGGCCTAAACAACCCCTCTAAAAGAGGCCAGATCCTGGCGCATCTCCACAAAAAAAATATTCTAATCGCATTTCTCCAGGAAACACACTTTAAGAATGGCCATATATGTAAATGCACTAATAAATTCTACCCTACATAGCACCATAGCCCCCACCCCAAAAAAAAGAAAGGCGGCGTCTCGATAGCGATCCACAAAAATCTTCCCCACAGAGTATTAGCATCAAAAACCGACCCCGAGGGCAGATTCCTATTCCTTAAGCTGGATCTGGGACATTGTGTGGTAACAATGGCTAACATTTACTTTCCCAACACAGGACAAACCTCCTTTGGGCTCAGTACTCTGGAGAAGCTGGAACGGTTCGCAGAGGGGTCCGGCATCGTTCTCGGTGGGGACGTCAATGTAGCGATGGAGCCTGGCCTGGATACGTCATCGGGTAAGTCCGGGGTTCCCCTGGTCGCCTTACGCAGACTACGGAGACGCTTACTAGATCTCAGACTCGTTGACCTTTGGAGGACTCTCCACCCAAAGGCCAAGGACTTTAGTCACCATTCCACCGCACACAATAGCTATGGGCGACTAGACTACTTGTTCATTTCTCACGTCTTCTTGGACCTGTCCCCCAGAAGCTCTATAGGAGACATCCTTTGGTCCGACCACGCACCCGTTTACGGAGCCCTACTGGGACAGGCCCACAGGGGGGGTTACAACTCCTGGCGCCTGAATGACAACCTCCTAAGCGATGACTGTTGCCGAGACGATATAAATAGAACCATTGAAACGTTTGTTGAGACCCACCGAGACGATACCACCTCCCCTCCCATACAATGGGAAGCGCTCAAATGTGTACTACGGGGCATCTTTATATCCCACGGGGCGAGACTTAAAAGAGACAGATCAGGTAAATTGAAAGATCTCTTTACAAAACTGGATAATACAGAAAAGGCGAACAAAGCTAAAGCCTCCCCCTCTCTAAACACAGAGATCGCCTCCATTCGCCAGCAGATATTGGCCATATTAGACCAGGCCTACCTGTGCATGAGGGACAGACTAAGAGGCGGGCTATATGAGTACGGCAACAGATGCAGCAGGTGGCTAGCAAGAGCCCTAAACCCACGCGAACAACAATCCTATATATTCGCTCTTGACTCTCCACAAAAGGGGAGGGTCCACGCAACTGAAGACCTACTAGATTGCTTTGGGCAATACTACACAGAACTTTACAACATCACAGAACCTGCGGAGGCCGCCCAGGGCAACCCCTTAGATCAGGTAGAATCCTACCTACGCGAATATGCCCCCAAACCGGGATCACGACCTTACGGAGCTAGAGGTGTCAGAGGAAATACGGAATCTAAAAATAGGAAAGAGCCCCGGCCCAGATGGCTTCACGCCCCGATTTTATAGGACGTTCGGAAACCTACTGACACCAATACTCTGTAAGACCTTTAATGCCATCTCCGACAATTGCCCCTTCCCGCAACAGGCCCTACAGGCCATCATCACAGTCATACCAAAACAAGGAAGAGACCCTCTATCCTGCGGGAACTATAGACCCATTTCTCTACTAAATGTGGACACCAAAGTCTTTGCAAGAACATTAGCCACCCGCCTTGGACCACTTATTCCCACGCTCGTACATAGAGATCAGACTGGCTTTGTCCTTGGCCGAGAGGCAAGAGATAACACCATCAGAACTCTATCCCTGATAAGCAGAGCACGGGACGCAAAAAGCCCGTTATGCCTCCTATCGGTGGACGCCGAAAAGGTGTTCGACCGGGTTAGCTGGAAATTTCTTGAGTCCACCCTACAGAAGATAGGTCTAGGGGCGAGATTGAGAAACTGGATAATGTCCCTATACAACAAGCCCACAGCCCAGATAAGAGTAAATGGGAAACTCTCCCACCCGATCAACATCAGAAACGGCACACGCTAGGGGTGTCCAACGCAATTAGACTGAACCCAGAAATTCAAGGTTACAAATTAGGCCAAACTGAGCACAAAGTGGCCGCATTTGCGGATAACCTTTTGGTCTACATAACGAACCCCAACAGAGCCCTACCCGCCCTCCTACGAGAATTCGATAAATACAGTAAAGTTAGTAATTTCAAAATCAACCTACAAAAATCCGAAATCTTAAACATAACGCTACTGCCCACTGATTTACCTCAACTGAGACCCTCATTCTCACTGTCGTGGCGGATAGATCACATTAAATACCTAGGCACAAAACTACCCTCAGACCCGGATCAGATATACGACAAACTTTGAGCCCATATACCGTTCCTTGATGAAAGACACCGAAAAATGGCGCCCACTAACACTTTCCTGGACCGAGAGAATTAATGCGGTCAAGATGAACTTCCTCCCGAAACTCCTCTACCTTTTCCAGACCCTACCAATACAACTTCCAAGGAGCTTCTTTATCAAGATACGAAAGACTGTGACATATTTCGTATGGGGAGCGTCCAGAGCCCGTCTGAGTTACAAACTCCTCACCCAGAAAAAGGAAAATGGTGGGCTGGGCTTGCCCGACATGTTGCTATACTATAGGGCCGTAATAGGTAAGACCGTCCTGGACCTTATGCACAGGGGGCAAACTAAATTATGGGTCGAAATGGAACAGAGCTCTGCTCCATTCCGAGCTCAAGGTCTCTTTTGGCTCAAAGGCGGACTGGGCAGAAGGGATTAGAGTGTCACCATTTCTGAACTCACTCCTACGAACATGGGACAACTTCGCGAGCAATAACGGGCTGATATCCACTCCGGGTCCCTGGACCCCTTTGGTGGGAAACCCGGACTTCCCTCTTGGGATTGGGGGCCTGGCACTCCTGGGTAACCTAGGAGTCCACCTGCCAAGAATCCACGACATACTAGGAGAGGAAGGAATCAGGCCACTGAGCTCGCTGGTGGAGGGGGGAGGGACCGTAACAGGTGCGTGGTTTCAATACATGCAGCTATGCCACTTTATCAGAACACAGGGCAAAGCCTCAGATCTGTCTACCCTGCCCACTCCTTTTGAGAAGCTATGTGCGGACCCCCGTGAGTCGAGGGGATTGATCTCCGTGGTCTATGACATGCTGGTGGCCGGGGGAGCCCGGGACTTGGAAAGAGGTTGCCGTAGAGCCTGGGGGAGAGAACTAGGATAGCCCTTGCCCGACGAGGACTGGGCCAGCAGCGTCAATCTGACTCACAGAATGTCAGTCTCGGGCAGACATCACGAGCTAAATTATAAGCTTATTACGAGATGGTATCGCACACCGTCATTACTAGCCAAAATATATCCTGCCACTTTAGGCACCTGCTGGAGATGCCTAAAAGAAACAGGAACGCTCACACATATTTGGTGGTCCTGCCCTGGGATTAGAGGTCTGTGGTTGGAGATACACGCCCTGTACAATGTATTGAAAAGAAGCTCACTAGTTCTCTCCTCGGAGATCGCGCTCCTCTCAATCCTGCCAGGCTCCATCGCCGCCATTAAGAGGGAAATTCTGAGATTCTTCCTCCTAGCTATGAGAACAGTGATTCCCCGACTTTGGAAGTCCCAGACGATGCCGACATGCCTGAGCTGGACAGCGGCCCTAGATGACATCAGATATATGGAAGAGCTGCGAGCCAAAGATGACGACAAATGGCTAAAATACTACCACGTGTGGGAGGTATGGATGACATTTCGAAATTCTGACAAGCTCAAGCAATGGCTTGAACACGGGGTTTTACCCACTTGATAGACGACAGGGAATTCACCAAGGGCTCTACCCGGGACGCTACTTCCCCCCCTCCTTACCCCCTTCTCCCTCACCCGCCTCCCCTCTCCCCTACTACACTATCACCTTCCTTCTCCCCAATTTGCTTAGGTTTTACTCAACCATTTTCTTTGATACTACCTTTCACACTCCACTTTCACACACACCACCTTTCTACCTCACAACACACCACACCCACGTTGAGTCGAGGATCACCCTTAGATGACCCGACTCCCATACACCTTTTAAGGTTAAATTTCACACAAGTAACAAACACGGTTTGATAACTTGCAAGAGATTGCTTTTGATAATACTTAACTGTTGAATTTAATCCCTGAAGTCTGGAGCTACTTTACATCCTCTTGGTGCGGTGCCAGACATCTCCACCGCAACGGACATTTGTACCCCTCTACTGTACTGCCAACCTGACTTCGGGATAGTTAATACCTCTTATGCATGTCAACCACTTGCTAACCTGTATGTTTAAAATCTTGAATAAACACATTTTGATAGTAAAAAATGCATTGCTGACGCTCAAAAAATGGCGAGAACAAAGACGCGATTTTGCTGTGATGTACTTGCGACGAAATCACGATCGCCCATGTCAAACTAGCCTTAGGACACAAAGACATTTCCTCTCTACAACAGCAGATGACAAATGTCCAATTTCTTATTCAACGCTTGGCTTATTGTTTGTTGACATTGTTCTATGGTACCTAAGAAGTTTATCTAGGTCAGTGTTCCCAACTCCAGTCCTCAGGGACCCCCAACCAGTAATGTTTTGTGGATTCCCTCAGTATTACCCAGGTAATATAATTATTGTCGGTGCTCAGACATTGCCACGGGTGTTCTTACTACTGGATATCCTAAAAACATGACGTGTTGGTGGTCCCTAAGGACTGGAGTTAGAAAACACTGATCTAGGGAATGAACTTCCATCAACTCGCAAGAAAAATTCAAAATAACTGGGCTAATAGTGTCCATACACATAACAGTCTGTGGATCCCCCACCAATGAAATCGACCAACATTCCTATCGGTACTGGTGTACCTTGACGCCACCAAAAGCTGGGGGTTTGACAGGGCTTGTATGTAGGAACACCCGTCACACCCCTAGCTCCCGTTTGGCTGAATTTGTGAAGGTGCATGAATGTCCTTTAGGAGCTTTTGTATACTGTCCTGCTTCACTGTTCCGTGCGCCGAGCTTTCTGTCTGCAGCTGCGTCCAACCAGTTTTACACCCCCTTGCTTCTCTCCTGGGAGTGGGACTGGGCCTCCGCTCCCTCACAGCTCCGTGCGGCCACTTTTCTGTCTGCAGCTCCCTCTGTGCAGTGATGTGCTGAACTGGCGGTCACTGTGGGGATCTTGCCCCCGCTGTTGCCACAGTGCCGTGACCTGTGTACCGTACCGTGTCTGCTGCGTTCAGAAGACTTACAGCAGTGGGGTACAGGGACAGCCGCACATGGCTATACAGCGGCGACAGGAAACTAACAGCTGCGCGGTCCGGGTACAGCGGAGTGAAGGTCCCGACCGCGGCCTACAATTCGGCACATGACTGCACTGAGAAAACAGGAAGTATGAAACACTGAGGGAGGTGAGCCACAGCCCCGCTCCCAGGGGAAATGTAAGGGGCATTACAAGTAGCCGGAGAGAGCAGCAGAGAGATAACTTAACGCACGGAACAGTGAGGGAGCGGAGGCACAGCCCTGCTCCCAGAGGAGATGCATGGGGGACAGTATACAGAAGCTGCTAAATGACCTTCAAGCACCTTCACGAATGCAGCCAATCGGGAGTTAGGGGTATGACAGGGGCATTCCTACATCCAAGCCCTGACAAACCCCTGGCTTCCGGTGGCATCAAGGTACACCAGTACCCAGACTATCTAGGGTGCATGAAGGGTCTTGACTCTCCTCCAACATCTGCAGAATTCATAGATTAACGCCTGATAATTTATATGCAAATGAGAGAAGGTATAATGCCTCTGCAGTGCCACCTACTGGAAGGTAGATTCCCTACAAGTCAAAGTCCAACCATCTAACAGGCTTTGCAACATGACTAAAGAGCCTAGGAGGTGCATTGCCTGGCCTAGAAGTCTCTTGATGCCTAATTGCCACTCCTCACAAGCAGTAACTCCTCCAGCCCCACATGAGATAAAGCACTGCTACAGGCATTTTGCACAATCCCCTTTGCACGCTTGGCTGGACCTGGACAAGCCTATGAATGGGCATACAGCAGAATTTTCACATGGATTTCTCCGTCATGGAGAGTATGACAGCTGGGTTGGGAGCAGACATGGGAGCCCGGCGGCCAAACCGTGACACAGCGGGGCCAGTACAGCGGCGGCAAGAGGCGACATGGGAGCCTGGTGGGGAAAGTGACAGTGGGGCTGGGAAGGCCAGTGGGGAAAGTGACAGCAGTGTCGGAAGCGGGTATGCCAGCCTGGCGGGGAGTGTGACAGCAGGAGGTGAGATGGGAGCCAGTCTGGCAAAGTTACAGTGGTGCCAGGGAGCCCAGCTGGGAGAGTGACAGGGAGGCCAGTAGCAGAGATGAGAGGAGGGTAAGGAAATGTGCGAGTTGTTAGTGGGAGGCCTGTTGCATGTGTCTCTGGAGCCTTGTGTATGGGCATCAGCCAATCTGCAGTTGTGGGAGCGACCTGCCCGTTCCCTGTAACTCAGGCCGTCCAACCCATGTCTCCACCCATACTTCCGGTGGAGACATAATGCACTAGTACCAACATACAATTCAGTATTAATTTTTCATCAATCAAATTTGAAATTTGCGTTACAGAAAAAAACAAAATAGATTTGTCAGTTCTTGCAATCAAAAATCGAACAAAAATGGAAACAGGTGTCCGAAAGTAGATTAGCTCTAATGAATGGGGCTAAATCTGTTAGCAGGTCTGCGGTACACCAGATTGTCAATCAAGTACAGTGTCACCTATTGACAGTAAGAGGTGGGGTCCACCCACTTGACAGTCACAGTGCCAGGAGCCAGAAGTAAGAGGAGCCCTTAAAGGGCTTTAAAATTGGTTGCCCTTTGAGAAAAAAAAATAAACCCAGTTCAGTCTGGGTCCAGCAATAATTAAGCCAATACCTTCATTTCTGGTCCAGTTCTGACACCGGGTCACATGGTACGGATTCTTGCTCCCCTCTCTTGTTGTTGGTGACATTATTGCAGGGAGGCTGACTGGCTAATTTTAATAACTATGCCAGCCCCCTGTTTTCATGGGCTGGCTTAGTTATTGAAATAAGCTAGTCAGCCAGCCCCTTGCAGTAATGTCACTGATAATAAGAGGGGGAGGAAGTATCCATAGCACATCACCCGGTGTTAAACCTGGTCCGAAAGTGAAGATGCTCGTACTGCTAGACCTGAAATGGTCAAGAAAGGTTTTTCTCTCTGCAGACAACTCCTTTAAGATCAACTCTATTTTTTTAAGTGGGTTGTTGGCAGCAATCTGTAATGTTGTCTGGATAATACAGTAATAAAAATCTTAAAACAATTGGAAAAAAATTAAATAATCTTAGCAAAATTCTGAGGATAAACCCACTCAAAATTGAATTTATCAAAAATTGTAACAATCTTGCTTGCTACTGACCACATTTTGAAAGAGCTATTAAATAAAATTATTATAAGTGAATATATCAGAAAAATATGAACAGCTAAACATGTCAGGCTTCAGATGTCCTTGAGAAAGCTGTTATGTGACACGTGTACAGGATGTATCACCTGGCTCACAGCGGCAGCACTGCTCGCTTATGACGTCACTGAGCTTTGTGCATGACACTTAATGATGACTTTTGTAATACTATCTCTCATGAGGCTGCGTTTCTATCCTGGCATTGTGTCCCGTCTCCTGCGTCATTCCATGGCCTCTAAATGGAAAAAAATAAGCCCTCTGCACAGGGGAAAACTGAAGAAATTTTTTACGGCAAGTTCTCTCATTATTTCATATAAAACGTGACAAGTCCTATAATTCCAAAATTCTTCCTTTTTTGCTCCGATTACTCCATATAGCCTCCCCTATATCTCCTCCTATTACTCCATATAGCCTACCCTATATATCCTCCTATTACTCCATATAGCCTCCCCCATATCTCCTCCTATTACTCCATATAGCCTACCCTATATTTCCTCCTATTACTCCATATAGCCTCCCCTATATCTCCTCCTATTACTCCATATAACCTCACCTATATCTCCCCCTATTACTCCATATAACCTCACCTATATCTATTCCTATTACTCCATATAACCTAACCCTATATCTCCTCCTATTACTCTATATAACCTCCTCTATATCTCCTCCTATTACTCCATATAACCTCCCCTATATCTCCTCCTATTACTCTATATAACCTCCTCTATATCTCCTCCTATTACTCCATATAACCTCCCCTATATCTCCTCCTATTACTCCATATAACCTCCCCTATATGTCCTCCTATTATTCCACATAACCTCTCATATATCTCCTCCTATTATTCCATACAACCTCCCCTATATCTCCTCCTATTACTCTATATAACCTCCCCTATATCTCCCCCTATTAGTCCATATAACCTCCTCTATATCTCCTCCTATTACTCCATATAACCTGTCCCTATATCTCCTCCTATTACTCCATATAACCTCCCCTATATCTCCTCCTATTACTCCATATAACCTCTCCTATATCTCCTCCTATTACTCCATATAACCTCTCCTATATCTCCTCCTATTACTCCATATAACCTCTCCTATATCTCCTCCTATTACTCCATATAACCTCCCCTAGATCTCCTCCTATTACTCCATATAACCTGTCCCTATATCTCCTCCTATTACTCCATATAACCTCACCTATATCTCCTCCTATTACTCCATATAACCTCACCTATATCTCCTCCTATTACTCCATATAACCTCTCCTATATCTCCTCCTATTACTCCATATAACCTCTCCTATATCTCCTCCTATTACTCCATATAACCTCTCCTTTATCTCCTCCTATTACTCCATATAACCTCCCCTAGATCTCCTCCTATTACTCCATATAACCTGTCCCTATATCTCCTCCTATTACTCCATATAACCTCCCCTATATCTCCTCCTATTACTCCATATAACCCCCCTATATGTCCTCCTATCACTCCATATAACTTCCCGCTATATCTCCTCCTATTACTCTATATATCTTCCCCTATATCTCCTGCTATTACTCCATATAACCTCCCCTATATTTCCTCCTATTACTCCATATAACCTCCCCTATATCTCCTTTTATTACTCTATATATCCTCCCCTATATCCTCCTCCTATTACGCCATATAACCTCCCCTATATCTCCTCCTATTACTCCATATAACCTCTCCTATATCTCCTCCTATTACTCCATATAGTCTCAGTAGTCATGTGCTGTATTTACTGGCATCACTGAGACAATGGGGAGAACGGGTTTAGTCTATTCCCTTGCTTTGCACTCCAATATAACACTTGCTTGCACCCGTGCAGCCATATTCATGTCCTGATTGCTCAGGAGAACGTGTGCTTGCTTCTCCACAGACTACTGTTCAAGGAGCAGAAATGCATCACGCAGGCAGTTAATGTGTATGATATTACTTAAGATGGAAATCAGCTCTCTTAAGCAGATTAATTATTAAGGGTAACAGAGGCTAATGCAGACTGCCAATTGATTGCTCTTCAGACAGGTCACCCTTGTATTTTACCGTATTAATGTCTAATATTAGAAGCTGGTCTGTTTGCTGTGCAGCGGAAATAGATGAACGTCACCAGGTCATAAACATTGTCCGAAAGGTAAGTAACTTACTAAAATGTTTCTGGGATAAGAATGATCTGTAGATTTCATTTGGGTAACCTCTAACTGATGTGTGATTAGGAGTAAAACATAAGCTGGAGATTGTAGCCCTACAGATAGTGGCCTTACATGGTGCATATGTCCAAGCCTAGAGGGACTTATATATTATCCACATAGCATATTTACCTTACATTACTTATCCCGTGCTGATCATGAGTTATATCCTGCATTATACTCCAGAGCTGCACTCACTATTCTGCTGGTGGAGTCACTGTGTACATACATTACTTATTCTGTACTGATCCTGAGTTACATCCTGTAGATCTTTTTATTATAAAAGTGAAAAACATAACAATAAACAGAACATAAATATCGCTCACTTGGCATAAAAGACATAAACATAAAACCAAACCAAATTATCACTTGTGTTAACAGGACAAAGGAACAAAAGCAAAAGGTCCATCTGGTCCAAACAATACACACCGCACACTACACCAACCTGCACTCCAAAACTACACTCACTCATCCTCACCAATACATATACACTACATACTACATATAACAATATACACACATGTAAGAAAACATCCCTAACTCTCAGGATCCAGCCTGAAATCCCAAAAAAAAGAAGAAAGAAGACGACTAATAACCAAAGCAATTATATAATAACAATAATGCAAATAACAAAAGTAGTAACAATAAGAACAACCCAATACCTTTTTTTTTTTTTATATTTTTTGCAAGTTTTTTTTTTTTTTTTTTTTTTTTTAATGCCCACCACCTAAAAAAATAAAACCTTACATAATCCTAAACTAACCCTATATCCAGACCAAACCACCACACACCCCAAACAACCCCCTACGGTGCAGCCTGGGAGCCACGCCTGCATCCCAAGTCCGTGCTCAATGTCTATGTCCAGGACGAGCCGAGCTGCACCGCATACACACACCCTGCCCGCCGCAGCCTGAGGGCCACGCCCGCACCAACAGTCCGTGCCCAGTGTTCATTGTCCGGGACGTGTCAAGCTACGGCTGAGGCATAAATCCCCCCCCCCCTCCCCCCAATAAACCCCCACCCAACCTATCTATAACCCCTAACCCTATATACAAAACAAAACATAACATAACATATAACATCTCTTATACTACACAACTACAAACCAACACTACACATTAATACCCGAAAGCCTAAGGTTCAGTTACCTGCAGCCGTACATACTTTATCTTTGACCGAAAACAAAAACTCTACTAGTGTCACACTCAGCCCTCCACCAGGACTGGATATGATAAGCTGGGCACCGACCAAATAGAGAAAAACTATCCCTATAGTTAATCTGTCCCTACAATGTCCCTACTCCTTCCCTAAAACTTACTCCAGAGAAACTGTCCCTACCTCTCCCTATTCTGTCCCTACAAAGACCCTATCAATAAGAAGACTGTCCCTAACGAAATACAAACCCTCTCCATAGGAGAGAGGCCTTAGTCGTGCCCAACCTCTCATAATCCAGAGAGCGCACCTTCACCAGGTCACCCAGGATGTTTCTATTCACCTCATCCACGGGGAGGATTTTCTCTTCCGTCGAAACTAGACACCGTGCGTTCCAAATGTGAAACCTGACCACTAGGCTGACTAAGAATAAAGTGCACCGGTCCCTGCCACCAAGGTCCCCGAATGCCCCATAGACCCATTCCGCATACGAGAGGCGTGCCAACCTGGGCCAACCAATGGAGGCTCCCACCCGTTTGTACACCTCTGTATTAAAGGGACACTGAAGCAGGAAATGCTCCATGCTTTCCAGTACGTTGCTGCACTCCTGGCGGGGGCAACCCCTATCCACCAGTGGCCTGCTCTTCAAGTTGCCCCTTACATACAGTCTCCCGTGGAAACAGCGCCAAGTCAAGTCCCAAAACTTCAAGGGGATCCTGTCAGAATTCAATAAACGTAACCCTCCCTCCAGGTCCCGACTTGGGCAGTCCTTGAGCGCCAGGGGCTTCTGGAAATGGGTCAACAGAACCCTCTTATCGAGGAGTTTCCTCGACAGAGTTCTGATCTCCCACATCCCCAGACCCCACCGACGTATCATCTTCAGAACCACGGTAGCGTAAGCTGGAAGATGCCCGTGCGGCGTGCGAAGATCCTTCACTCGCCCTCCTGTCTCCCATTCCTGGAAGAAAGGCCGAAGCCATCCCCAACAGGAGAATACCCACGGAGGAGCCCTCTCTTGCCAGAGGTTGCCTATATTGATCTTAACAAAGGTGTTTACGAGAAACACCACGGGGTTGACCATAGATAACCCCCCTAGTCTCCTCGTGCGATATGTGACATCTCTCCTAATTAGGTTCAACCTGTTCCCCCACAACATTAGGAAGAACAGGTTGTAGACCCGGGTCCAGAGAGGTTCTGGCAAAATGCATACGCTGCCCAGGTAGATGAATAAAGGGAGCAGGTATGTTTTGATCAGGTTAACCCTTTCCCGAAGGGTCAAAGACCAACCCTTCCACTGGGCCACCTTCTGAGTGGCACCATCGAGCCTGACCACCCAATTTTGCATGGGGTAATCTCCCCGGCCAAATTTGATGCCGAGAACTTTAGCCGAGTCCTGGGGCACTGGAAGGGTGTCCGGGAGACCAAATGTAGGATCTCCCCTTCCTAACCAGAGACTTTCGCACTTATCCCAGTTGATGCCGGACCCGGATGCTTCCGAGTAGCGATCCACCTCTGCCATCACGTACTCTGCCTCCCCCCTCGAGGACACAAAGACGGTGACATCATCAGCGTACGCTGCCACCCTGAGGGCGGCTTCCGGCACCGCCCGATCCATCCCGACCCCCGCCATAGGCCCACCATCAATCATCCTAAGGAAAGGATCAATGGCAAACACGTACAGCAAGGGGCTCAGAGGACAACCCTGACGGACGCCAGACCCAACCTCAAATGGGTGGCCGACCCAACCGTTCACTAGCGGGAAAGTCTCAGCCCCCGCGTACAATGTCTTGAGCCAATTGACAAACCCCACTGGCAGGCCATACCTCAGAAGAACAGACCAGAGGTACTCGTGATTAACCCGATCAAACGCTTTGGCCTGATCCAAGGACAGCAGGTACCCCTCCCAGTGACCAGCCCTACCCTGCTCCACTGCCTCCCGGACACCCAGAACAGCACTAAAGGTGCTACGGCCTGGAACAGAGCAATGCTGGGCGCCCGAGAGGAGCCGGGGTGCAAACTTGACCAGCCGATTAAACAGCACTTTTGCCAGAACCTTCCTGTCCGTGTTGAGAAGTGCTATGGGACGCCAGTTCTCAATACGGCTCGAGTCTTTACCCTTTGACAGAAGGATCAAAGCCGACCTCCTCATTGACTTTGGGAGAGTGTCCGAGGAAAGACACTCATTGAAAACCTCAGTCAAGAGGGGACTCAAGAGGTCCTTAAAGGTCTTATAGTACTCAGATGTTAAGCCATCCGGTCCTGGCGATTTTTTGAGCGCAAGCCCATCAATCGCCAGTTTAACTTCCTCTATGTTGATCTCCTCTGTCAAAACATTAAGGGAGATGTCATCCCCTGGCTCAGGAACAGCTTCAGCCAGGAAAGCCGACATCATATCTCGATCTAGATCCCTCTTTCTCAAAAGGTGCGAGTAGAAGGATCTGATGACTTCCAGAATCCCTGATCTGGACCTGTTCAGAGATCCCGTACCGTCGATCAGTCCAGTGACAACTTTACGATTCACTGACATCTTGCAGTTTCTGTAAGGGTCAGGTGAGTGGTACTTCCCGAAGTCCCTCTCAAAAACCAAAGATGCGTGCCTATTATACTGGCACCCTTTGAGCAAAGACTTCACTCTGGAGATCTCCTCGCGGCGACCTCCAGTCGAGACAAGATGCTCGAGTTTCCTCCTCAGGCCCTGATAAAGACGGTACTTACTCAGGCTCCTGAGGCTAGAGAGCTGGCGGAAGAACCTCGCCGCCCTGATCTTGAACATCTCCCACCACTCTGACTTACTGCTACAAAGATCCAGTAATGGTACCTGGCTCTGCAGAAAATCCTCAAAGGACTGTCTTATCTCTGCTTCCTCCAGGAGTGATGAATTCAGCCTCCATAAGCCTCTACCCATCCGGGGGGTCTCTGCAACATTCAGGGAAAACAAAATCAGACAGTGGTCGGAGAATTCCACCTCAACAACAGAAACTGGTGAAGAGATGGCTTCCTCCTTCAAATAAAACCTGTCTATTCTAGACCTGCACTCGCCTCTATAATAGGTGAAACCCGCGTGGCCTGGGGTGTGCCGGATGTGGACATCCACCAGGCGAGCTTCGCTAGCTATGCTATTAAGCGCGACGCTATCATAAGTCAGCTTGCCTAGGGAGCCTCCCCTGTCACGGGTCCTCGTGACTGCGTTAAAGTCACCCCCAAAGATCACCTGCCGACTGGTAAAAAGGTACGGCTTGATCCTCATAAAAAGATCCTTGCGGTCCCGCTTGGTTTGGGGACCGTAGATGTTGATTAGCCGAAGCTCTTGTCCCTTCATGAGAACATCCAGGATCAGACACCTCCCTATTTCTAACTCGATAACCCGTCGGCATTCAACCGCTGCGGTAAAAAGTACCGCCACTCCGCTATATGGCTCGGCCGCAAGAGACCAGTAAGATGGACCAGACCTCCATTCCCTCCTTGCCTTATGCACCGCTGCCAGATTTGGCAGCCTGGTCTCTTGCAAAAACAAAATGTCGGCTTCAACGCGGCCGAGAAAATCAAAGGCCGCAAATCTAGCCATATCAGATTTAATGCTGGCAACATTAATGGATGCCAGCGTCAACGGAGTGGGTGCCGCCATCATTGGTGATCGAGTTAGATGGCTTTCTTCTTCCCACCCCCCTTCTCATCAGGGTCTGAGGATGACCCCTTGCCACGTTTCTTGGACACTGAGAGGTCCATGGCAAGGGCCTCCTCAACCTCGTCCTCCTTGCCACTGGGCTCTGGGCCAGCCCTCCCCCTGGAGGTCACCAAACCCCCACAAGAGGAAGGCTCAGCACCCCCTGTAGGCCCCACGCTTGTCCTGGATACCTCTGCCTCCTCCGAGGACGAGAGAGCCTGGTACCTGTTGGAGAGCCCAACAAGAGGAGAGTTTAGATTGCCTTCCTGCACCTGGCCCGTTGCAGGGGAAGATTTCCCTTCCCTTTTTTTCATTTTCTTGGAGCCCTGCTTGCGCTTTTTCTTTTGCCACTCATCCTTGCCCTCACCCACACTTTCATAGTGGGAAGAATCTGAATAAGTGGCAGCCTCCTCCCTTTGGATCCTCCTGACCTCCTCATCCAGCTCCCTGTCCCCTGGAGCCTCAGCCACATGATTTGCGTCCGGAGCAGAGGCCAGCATTGACCCACCTGCCACCTGGGTTTCCACCAGCTCCCTGCCCCTTCCGCGCTTCTCTTGGCGCCTTAGCTTGGCTGCCCCAGCATGTTTGTTCTTCATTAGCTCCTGGGCTCCATCGCCTCTGCTGGTCCCCTCCCCTGCAGAAGCAACCTCACGGCTCTCCTCCGCTGGGGCCATGACCGCATTGGCGAAAGAGCGCGGACAGCGACTGAATGGGTGACCGAGGTCACCACACAGGTGACACCTAATCTCTGCACAAGATGCTGCAAGATGACCTACCTCGCCACACAGAGCGCACTTGATGACGTTACAGGCTGCACTCAAATGTGTGGGGTCGCCGCACTTGTGACAGAGCTTCGGCTGCCCCTGGTAGAAGGCCAAGATACGATCCCTGCCAAGGAAGGCCGCGGATGGTATGTGGGCCACCGAATTCCCTGAACGCTTAAGTTTTACCATAAACGTCCAGGCTCCGGACCAGATGCCGTGCTCGTCCCGGTTCTTATTGGGCATATCCACCACCTCTCCGTACCGACTTATCCAAGTCATGATATCGTAACAAGAGAGGGACTCGTTACGAGTCAAAACGGTCACTCTCTTGACTCCAGTCTGGCGGGTTACCACTTGTGCAGCGAAACCGCGCCAGCCGGGCTCGTCCTTCATCAGCTCATAATTCCCCCAGAAGAGCTCCAGGCCCTGCGGGCGAGCAAAGCTGATGTCGAACTCAGACGTGCCATAAGGATGGATCAGGGCATAGATGTCATTTGCCCTGAAACCCATCTTCAGCAGAAGCTCCACCACCTTACTCCTGGATGGGCACGCGTCATTGCCTCTCCACTGAAGACGAGCCACATTCCTACGGCCAATGTCCTGCCCGGTTGTCGGCAGGGACCAGACGGTCTCCCCCCTTTGTTCTCGGAAGGCACCAAGACCGTGTCTCTCCACCCAGAGAGACAAATCCACAACTCTGCCCCCTACATTCATCGAGCTCTCCCCTCTCCTCAAGGCCTCCAGGAGGCGCTGTTGCAAAACGCCGTCCCCAGAGCCCAAAGACGAGGAGGACGCATCCCCCCTCCCTCCAGCGGCGACACTGGCATAACTTCTACCAGATGTTGTCGCCGCTGGGGGGGCGACTGGATCCTGACCCACCCCCTGACTACCCTCCGAAGCCCCACCCACCTGTACACAAGGTGGCATACTAACTGGGGAACCAGGGACACCTGGAGTTCCCAGGGTCCTTGCAGGAACAGGGGCAACAGGGACAGGGGCAGCAGGGGTACCAACAGCCACATCCATTACCTCAATCGCCTCTCCATTAGCTGCTGGACCAGGACCCTTATTATTTTTACCCTCTTTTTTCCCTTTTTGCCCAGAGGGCAAGTCCATGGCACCTCCAGTGGGTGGTTGGAGATGCACTTCAGCGGATTCAGTGTCTGGCCTTTTTACATTTTTCTTTACTTTAGTTGCTGTAGCTCCGCCCACCTTAGCCACTCTGGGAGTTGTAGTTCCTTCAACTTCCCTTCCAGGAACAGGAGCATATTTACCATGGGTGGGAGGATCGGTAGACCCGGCCACCACCCACTGCGCCCCCTCTGCACCTGAAAGGCGCTTTAGGGACACAGGCGGGACAGCCAGGCCACCACAGGTGGGACCTGGCGCCGGATCACGCCTCCCTCCCACTGGGACATGACCAACAGCACCAGCACCTCTGGACTGGCCGCGACCCTTTGCTTTCCCGACACTCTTTTCTACCTCCTTTATTCCTCCATTCCCACTACTGGCACAAGCGGACTTGGAGTTTTGGGCCGCATTAACCCTCTCTTCCCCAGTCCCCTGCACCGGACCCACCACAGAGCCCGGGACTAGGAGCTCAGGGTTACCACCCTGGTCTGACTTTGCAGCCAAACCAGAGTGCTTGGTGACATAAACAAATTTTTCTTGTATATATTTTTTTTTCCTTTTTCCTCTTCTTCTTGCTTGAGGTGTCTGGGGGCAAATCATTCCCAAAATGGAAGGACTGCAGCCTCTCTGGGGACTCTTGCAGCTGAATCTGACGCATTATCAGCGCCCCCTCTCCACTGCTGCTGCAGCTGTCATCACTGTCCTCCAGGTCAGATTCACCCGACGTGAGGGGCAGGCTCACCTGTTCAGCTGGGATGCTGGGCCCAGTAGTCCCACCTGGCAGCGAAGATTGCTGCTCACCAGAGCACCCAGCTCGCCCATCCTGAGCACCGTCAGATTCACCCGTGCTGCTGCTTGAGTGCCTGGCAGAGCGCTCTTTAATGCCACCGCTGCTCACCAATGCCATTTTGCTAAACCTCTCATCATTTAGCAGTTTCTCTTTGAAAGGCCCACTTCTTTCCAGAATCCTTTCCCTCTCCTCCTCATAAAAGTCTATGGCGTCCTCACAGGCTTCAATCTGCCGTGATATGGCCAGTTTTCTGGTACGGGATCTGGCCCGCTCCGCATCATAGCGGGCAATGCGCAGCTCCTGCCTATATTTAGTCAGCTGCCTCCCGACATGCCCAAAGTCTTTCATGTATTTGGCAATACGGGTTGCCACATCAGTCACCGACTCGCCCTCCTTGCGATCAGCCCAACTTGCCTGCATATTTTGTTTTTCAGCATGATCCTCCACTCTCTTACTCTGGCTGCGAGTCCTCTTGGGCTCCTCCAGGGGAGTCAGGGTGACATTGCTGCCACTCTGACCAGGTGTTCTCCCCTCCTGGGGTGCAGTCCTCCCTCCCCCTGACCGAAGCCAGAGGGAGGAGGTCCGGGACTCCATGGCTGGAGCAAGCCCAGCACCTGTAACCTTGGCTGGGTAAGATTCCTCTCACTGCTGACCACACCCTGGATCCTGCAGAGCTCTCACACACCCAACCTTCTCCAGAGATGCACTCACTATTCTGCTGGTGGAGTCACTGTGTATATACATTACTTATCCTGTACTGATCCCGAGTTACATCCTGTATTATACTCCAGAGCTGCACTCACTATTCTGCTGGTGGAGTCACTGTGTACATACATTACTTATCCTGTGTCATACTCCAGTGCTGCACTCACTATTCTGCTGGTGGAGTCACTATGTAAGTGCACTAATTACACTGTGCTCATCCTGAATTAGGCCTTACTCACAAGTGTATCACGCAGCAGGCGGGCTGCGAGATATACGCACGTGGCATGTAGCCAGTACGCAATAACATTGCAACAGGTTGCGGAGTGCCCATCGCTATGTACTTACTATCTTTTCATGTATGTGCGCATAATATGCACCAAAATAGAACATGCTGCATTTTTTTTGCGCTCTTAATTTGCAACCTGTGTGAGTGGCAATGAGCCTGCCTATGCGATATTTGTACAGCATATTACACGCAGAAAACTCATGTGTGGAATATGTAATTACCATACACTCGTGTGAGACAGCCCTAAAACCAGCCTTAGGCTGGGGTCACACAGGGCGGATTTGCTGCGGTTTTGCCGCGGATTGCCGTTGCATATCCGCACTGCGGCAAAACCACTGCGTTTGCAGTGCAATACAGTACAAACGAGTTTTGGAAAAAAGCTGTTCTCACAGGACGGATTTTTTCCACACAGCCGCAGTGCGGAAATGCAACTGCGGCGCGGTTTTCAAAGATGCAGCATGTTCATTCTTCTGTCTTTTCCGCAGCGCTTTTTTGTCCATAGACCTCTATGGACGCAGCAAAATCCGCTGCAAAAGTAAAAATGCGCTGCGGAAAAAAAACGCTTGTGGATTTTTCCGCAAGAAAATCCGCAGGAAAATCCGCAAGCCAAAATTAACCTTAGAAGAACTGCTTCTGCGGCAAAACCGCAGCAAATCTGCCCTGTGTGAACCCAGCCCAAAGGTCTATTCAGAAGTACAAGTTAAATGCATACGATTTTAGGATGTGGTGATTGGTTACACACTTTTAACAGGAGAAATACATTTATTTTACATGCTTCAGCTGTAAAAAACGTATTGGTAATTACTACATCAAAAAATTGCTGCAGATCCCAATAAAACCACAAGCTTTTTTTTTCAAATGTGGCTTTATTTGGTTTTCAACTGCTCCATCCGGACCTCCTACACTTCAGCTGAAGCAAATTTCGATCACAATTGGGTAATAGAGTTCCGCTGAGTTACAGTGCTTTCACATAGGTGGTATTAGCCTAAAAGATGCAGAAAATTCTGGACCTATACTTGCACCTCACAGGCTAAAATTACTGGTAATACAGCAGTAATATTAAATGATCAAATTTGCCGACGACACAAAGCTAGGTGGGATGAATAACACTAGAGAAGAGAGAGGGAGAGGATTTAAAGATATCTGGGCAAGCTTGAACAGTGGGTGGCGACTAACGGAATGGTATTTAAAATACACAGTCCTACATCTGGGCAAGAAAAATGAAAAAAGCACATACAGAATGGGAGCGCATAAGCAGCAGCACGTGTGAAACATGCTTGGCTATACTAATAGATCACAGACTGAACATGAGTCAACAGTGTGATGCAGCAGCAAAAAAGGCAAACACAATTCTGGGATGTATTAAGAGAAGCATAGCGTCTAGATCACATGATGTAATTAACCTCCTCTACTCTTCCTTAGTCAGACCTCGTCTGGAATACTGGGTCCAGTTCTGGGCACCCAAATTTAGAAAAGACATAGACAAACTGAAGTAAATTCAGAGAAGAGTTACCAGGATGGTGAGCGGTCTGCAAATCATGTCCTATGAGAAACGGTTAAAGGATCTGTGAATGTTTAGCTTACAAAAAAGAAGGCTGAGAGGAGACCTAATAGCTGCCTACAAATATCTGAAGGGCTGTCACAGTGCAGAGGGATCAGCCCTACTCTCATCTCCTTGGCTTGGCTACGTTTTCAGCTGTGCTATTTCAGATACATTGTATGGATAAGCATGCATCACTTCAATGTTCTATCTTTCTGCAGTGGAAACATACAATGCTATGCAGTTACAAAACACATTCAGTCTTAGGGTGCATTCACACTTGCGATCGCCATATCGCTGCGTTTTTTTAACGCGAATGTCAATAGGACTTTCTAATGTTAAAAACGCATCACACAAAAATAGCAAGTTTGTGCTCTGCGATTTTTGTGTGATGCATTTTTAACATTAGAAAGTCCTATTGACATTCGCGTTAAAATTAAAACGCAGCGATATCGCAATCGCAAGTGTGAAGGAACCCCCACTGTGATTCGATATAAAAAATACAACCACATCGAAAACTGCTGTAAAGACACGCGTTCTTCACTGCACTGTCTGAATGCGCCCATCAAGCCGCCGCTGACCCGCCCAGCTGTGAGCTCTGATTGGCTCTTCTCTTTGTTTCATCCGCTTATTATTCCCCCGAGGCGTGAAGCTGGATGGTTTAGCAGTTTATGTGAATGAGGCGATTGAGCTTTCGGCCTCTTTGAAAATCTTCCATCTCTATTTTGC
The DNA here is from genome assembly GCF_035609145.1 of Eleutherodactylus coqui. Taxonomy (NCBI): domain Eukaryota; kingdom Metazoa; phylum Chordata; class Amphibia; order Anura; family Eleutherodactylidae; genus Eleutherodactylus; species Eleutherodactylus coqui. Next base: position 312,691,908 of record NC_089838.1, on the reverse strand, counting down.
TTTAGAAACACATTAAAGAATTCGTTTTCTAAAGCTTTTCAGAGAAGCTCAATGGCAATTAGCAGTAAAACTGACATCAAACACATGTGTGGAGTCTAATTACAATTTATCGGCTTCAAAGTACAAGCCCTTTGTTCCTTTTCCTCATGAAGGACCTTTCACACGGAACGGAATATGACGCTGCAGCGGTGCGGAATACGACGTCTCTGCATTCCGCACCAAAAGCCGCTCTGCGAACGAAGGATTCTAATGCGGAATTGGCGTCAGGATTCGGCTATTTTTAATTCTGTACCAGAATTCACACGTTAGCAGTGCGGCCTTTGCTGCGGAATATGCCGCAGGATGGTGACCATACATGTAGCTGTTTCTACCGTGCACTTTAGGCCTCGTTCACATTGTGGGTCTGTAAACTCATGGAAACGCGATTTTCCTCGTAGGAATTCTGCGCACAGTTTTTGCCCCCTGACAGGGCAAATTCCATGTATAGATCCATGCCAAAAGTTCCATGGGAACTAGCAGCGTATCTCGGCCAAAGATAGGGCAAGACCTATCTTTGGCCGCAGCATATAAAATCGTTGATCAATAATGGTCGCGATGTGCTATTTTCAATGGCGCAATTTCTTTTTTATGCAGCTAAAAAGCGCCCATCTGAATGAATTCACTGGCATCCAATGCTTCAGACGGTTGCGATTTTTGGCCGCAGCTAAATAGCTGTATATATACAGCCCTGTGAATAAGGCCTTAGGGTGCATTCAGACGATCGTATATCGGCTGGGTTTTTACGCCCAGCCGATATACGACGTCTCTCTCTGCAGGGGGAGGAAGCTGGAAGAGCCGGGAGCAGTGCACTGAGCTCCCGCCTCCTCTCCACCCCCTCTCCTCCCCTCGCCACTATTTGCGATGAGAGCGGGGAAGACCGGGGGCGGAGCTAAATCCAGGAACTTAGCTCCGCTCCCTCCCATTGCAAATAGTGGCCAGGGGCGGAGAGGGGGTGGAGAGGAGGCGGGAGCTCAGTGCACTGCTCCCGGCTCTTCCAGCTTCCTCCCCCTGCAGAGAGTGACGCCGTATATCGGCTGGGCATAAAAACCCAGCCGATATACGATCGTCTGAATGCACCCTTAAGGATATGTTCAGACATGGTGGATTTGTCACAGTTTTCATCCCCGCAGCTTATACAGGTGCATTGTTACGCAGTGCCGTAACTTGTCCCTTACAAACTAGCCCAACCAGCACTCTTGCGGATATACGCACAGTAACCTGTCCAGGTATTGCAGCAGATCACACCGAGATGACTGTTGCATTTCCCTTCATCAGCACTGCATACTCCAGGGAGTCGTTAGTGACACTCAGCCGCCTGTTTATCCAACACGTTACAATTGGCGCTACCGCAAAGTAGTTGCACGTGTCTCAACTAATTACCTATTTATAGGACATTATACCAGTAATGAAAAACAGGGCTGCAACTGACTCTCACAATCAGCGCCTCGGCTCCGCATGATCTTGGTATATTGTATTATAAATATTCATGACACTTTCTGGGACTTCAGCTACATAAATCTTAAAGACGACTTCAGCTCACGGTGAATACTGGGTTTGGAACTTAAAGGCTGCGTTCAAGACGTGGATGAGTAATTCCAATGTGGATCTCATTACAAATCCCACTAGACAGATTTATGGTATATAGATAAGCTATGTGTTAATCGTCTGATTGCTATGGCTAACGGGCCACTACAGGAGATAGGTAGTATTACACAGCCCCTATTTAAACTAATGGCTAACCCTGAAATCAGTCACATCCGGGCCTTCAGGATTGGAAAGGCTCCTTGTAACAACTGTCTGGTGTTTGTCATCTGTATGCCCTACTAGAAGTTACTAATAGTAACATCCCTCATGGTCTGTGAAAGTGAGGGGGAATATGGGAACATCTGTGGTGGTGCAGGAGTGTGAAGGGTTTAATGGTAAAATCCTGAATGGTCTTTGGCAGTGACGGCTTATTCAGACGGGCGTATATCAGTCAGGTTTTCACGCCCAGACGATATATGCTGCCCCTCTCTACAAGGGGAGGAGGCGGGATGGGAGCTAGGGCACTGAGCCCCCACCCCCTCTCTGCCCTCACCACTGTTTGCAATGGGAAGGGTGGGACAGGGGCGGTGATAGGTTCTGCCCTGTCCCTCCCCCTCCCATTGCAAACAGTGGTGAGAGGCGGAGAGAGGGCGGGAGCTCAGTGCACTAGCTCCTGTCCTGCCTCCTTCCCTTGTAGAGAGAGGCAGCATATATCGGAAGGGCGTAAAAACCCGACAGATACACACCCGTCTGAATAAGCCCTAAAGTTGTGTTCACATCTGTGTCAGAAGTTCTATTTGGAGCCTTCGGAAAAGATCCATCCCAAAATCCAGGACAAAATAGCACAGCGTACTGCGCCATTTCATTCAGGAAAATGGCGGAGAACATGCTGCAAGCTGGATAGACCCCCAATGTAGTTGGGGTCCTGTTGGATGGATCTGGCATTCCGTCTTCCGGCTCCTATTGCGGAGCAAGAAAACAGAAAGTCAAATTACTATTATTAACCTGAGGGTTAGTGGAAACACAGCCTATCGAGGTTAATACAGACACCCCTGGTAGTCTTGGGCAGTGAAATGAATGTAGTAGACAGATCCCAGGCAATGTGCTGTGGTAAAGGAGTTAAGAGTAATGTCCCTAGAGAACAAGTTATAGGGATTTATGGTAACATTACTTCTGGTCTAGGGCAGGAAGGAGGTTAATAGAGACATTCCAGGTAGTCTACGGGAGATAAATGGTACATACAGTCCTGGTGGTCTAAGGAAAACAGAGTGCTAAAAGAGGCATCACTGGTAGTCTAGTGGAGAGAAAAAGTATGGACGTCCAATGTTAAAAGAGACATCAGTGGTATTCGAGGCATTTGAATACTGAAGTCTTTAGTAGTCTAAGAGGTCTCCAAACTCCACCTCTCCAAACTCCAGCATAATGCAGTATGGCTAGATGATAGCTGCACATTTCTCTATATGGTCCAGCAAGGAAATCTGCCAGGTGGCTACTAATCCTGAGAATAGAGGCTAAACTATTCCTTAGCGCCATCAAGATGCTGATGGTAGTCCTGTTCTCACTCATGGATCCTGGACAGTTTGCTTCTCTGCCCCAATGACTGACATACTTTGTTTAACCCCTTAAGGACCAGGCTGATTTGTTCCCTTTAAGGACCAGACACTTTTTAGGCATTTTTTTCTGTGACATATAGGGCTATTTTTTAATATCTTTTTCACTTTTTTTCCATTTTTTAGTTTTCTTGGGGCTAAAAACATTAAAAAAATGATATATTTTTTTTAACATGTATAGTTGTTTTTTTAAATTAGTATATTTACACTAAAATAAAGTACAGGAATGGGTTCCTCATTTTGTTTTGGACATTTTAATATATATGTATGGTTTTGGATTACAGGGCGTATACGGCGATGTTGGCTTTGGATCATTTTCTTTCTTATGTATATTTTTTCATTTTGTTCTGTAATTTTTTCTTAGTTACATAAATAAGTATTTTTTTTACCATCTATGTCATACAACACCTCTGGGGGACATTCACATGTTTTGGGTTGTTTTTTGACACTTTTCCATTGTAGCTGGGGCAGCCATAGAAGTTGCATCCATAGGAGCTCCAGTTACAGGGGAAAAAACATCCACCTGTAGTGACAGTAGTCACTAATAGAGCTGATCAGGGTCTGTAGGACCCTGCAGCTCTGCTGTGCCACGGGACCCCGGTGGTCATGCGACTCATGTACTAAAAGAAACACTTTCACTTCTTAATACATAGCACTTGTTAAGGGTGGCTTCACACGGCGTGTTTGTGTGCGTACATAGGTGCGTACATAAGTGCGCACCCATGTACGTGCAAAAACACGCGTGAATGCAGGTTCGTGCATTGCTTTCAATGGAGCCGCGGCTGCTGCCGGCGGCTCCATTGAAAACAATAGTTGGCCGGCATCCCTGCATTGTTTTTCAGGGAAGGGCTTTACACATAAGCCATCCTGAGTGCTATGTACCGGGGAAAGGAGAATTTAACCAGAAGTGGTTAAAACACTGCACTATAAAACACCTGAATGATGTGCCAGAAAACCTGCAACTCTGTACCTGCAAGATGAGCAATCGCTATGTGACAGGGTGCCTCACGGTTCCACAGTCAGGTTTTAGGATGTGTCCCTGCTTTTTCGTAGTTCTAAAACTCTCCATCCTTGTATTTAGGTTATCAATTCATGTCCCCACAGCTTCTTGTCACACGTGCAGGTTTGGTCAAGCTTTTTTGATGCCAAAACTAGGAGGGGATTCAAAGAAGAAAACTGCTGTCTGTCTATACTTTTTTCCATTTTATGATCCTCACCTCATTTTGGTTTCAAAAGCTACATAAAAAGACCTACATGTGTGACGGCCCCCTTAAAGCGTACATGACTTTTCAGATTGTGCTGTGGGAGGTGCTGCACGATGCAGGTTTCAGGATATGATGGAGCCCACGGAGTTACCAAAAATAGACAAAATTTATTTGAGAATATAAAAATGTAAATAATACCGGTATAAGAGGAAGCAAGCAACTAGGCTTTCACTCTATGGTTATTTACTGCTATCTGCTCTATAAATATGCTCACTGCAAGTGAAATAATATCAACGTTACTTAAATGGCATCTCCAACAAAAACACATTTTTCCATCTCAGTCACCCTCACCTGATTGCCTGGGGGGGGGGGGGTCTCCTCTGTGTTTTGCAGCCACCTCCACCTAGTGCACCCCCTGTCTGATGCTTATCAGACACCATCGTGATGGTGAAAACTTTGCTTTCACTTTCAATCAACCACATGATGCACCAGCGTTACATTAGCTAGAGGCTGTACTATTTCTGGCTGCTGGGTGGACAATTTAATTATAATTACCTTCTATTTTCATCTAAATAAGCTACAGACCATAAGTATACATCCAACAGGATGAGCTGTGATTTCCTCTATTATACCTGTGACAGAAGCTGTGTGATCATCATCAGTAACTGACAGGAGTGCCTGTGTCCTCCTCTAGGCAGTTTCTATGGTAGGTTTCATGTAACAGCATAACACAGACTGAGAAATTGACTAGAATCTTCACACATAAATCCAAGTAGATCTTAGCTGGTCAGAACACATGACTATATGATGAGAAAGTTTCAGATAGAAATGAATAACTAACCGAGGTCAAACTAGCTCCCTTATGTATACTGGGAGGATAGCTACATAATGAATGAAAAAAAAATTCCCCGGAGGGGCCCTTTAAAGAGACAGATTTAACAATAATTGCAAGAGTTAGTCCTATAACACTGGAATACAGTTCACATGACACAACATGTGGCAAAATACACAGTACCTCTGAGGAGGGTTATCACTTCACTATTATCAATAAGATATGCCTGAACATAGCATGTTAACTCCAAGGGCTGACGATGGTGTATCGGGTCTAGTCTCTGTATGTAACTTGTGAGCAATGTCTCTATAGTTATTAACTGACGCAGCATTTCCCTATACAACAGGCCTGTTGTGAGTCTCCCTCAGTGTGCACACTTATAACCCGAGTTGGAGTCGATCTCACTTACAGTTTGTCACCTGGGATGAAAAGAGTCACTGTCCTGATGCTCCCTTAATCACTCTTTAATTGTACAGTCAGAAGCAAAACTTCTAAAAATATGACAACCCCTTTAGGATATGGCCCTTTTTTCCCCATTTTTGCTTTTTCCTGCCCCCTTTTAATAAATCATAACTTTTATTTATCCCTCGATGTAGATGTCTGAGGGCTTGTTTTTTTCAGGACGAGTTGTATTTTTGAAAGGCACTATCTAATGTACCATATAATGTACTGAAAAACTTTTAAAAAATTAGAGTAAAACGAAAAAAGAAACATAATTCCGCCATCTCTGGGAGTGTCGTGTTTCTATTCAAACTGCAACAAAAATGATCTCACAACTTTATTCTATGGGTCAGTACGATTACTACAATAGCACACTTATATCGTTTGTTTGTTTTTTTGCTGTACTATTATCTTTTTTCAAAGATATTTAATTTGTTTAAATTATTTTCTGCCGCCATCTTCTGACTGCTATAACTTTTTTATTTTTCCAGCCACATAGTTGTGCGAGGGCTAATTTTTTTGCAGGATGACCTGTAGTTTGCGTTGGTGCCATAGCATTATATTATACTGCAATCGGGCAGGCATTTTATTAAGCCACCCCACAGGCATTCTGCCCTGACAGCCCTGGGGCCTTTCAGAAGGCCCCCGGGTGACATGACACCCGCACAGCTCCCTGTGATCTCATCACGGGGGCTATATGGGACCCCAAAAAATCGGCCAGAATTGATGGCGGCATTTAAAGGGTTAACAGTTCCGATGAGCCGTTATAACAATGCTTATAGTAATAGTTTATGTATTCTATGGTGTATATATGTTTCTTACATCAGCCCAGGCAAACAACTGTGTGTATATATAAATATATATACATATTCATATATCTACCTTAGTGAATAACAAGCATCTAAATGGCTAATTCATTTATGTTGTACACTGGTATGTAGATGCAGGCTCATACTCCCCCATATTCTTTCCTGGCGTAGAATGTCCTGAGATAGCGGGTTCTGACCCCCTCTCTTCGGAGAGGAGCAGTTAGAACAAAGAATATAGAATGAGCCTATTCTCGTTCTTAACTCCCTGTCTCCTATAAATTATGTATTTAGTATTAATACACCTCAAGGCGTTAACATATGTTAAACCATTAGCACCTAGAGCCAATTATGAGTCCTTTTGATTACATGGGGGTATGTATGTCTAATGATACGTAATCTAGAGTATAAGTACCCTAGATATTTGTACCGTGAGGATGTTAATAAAGACAGAAGAGCATCATTGTTGGATGATACTGGCTGTGCAATGTGTCAGTGATTTGAGTACACAACTTCTCATATAATTCGGACCAGACAATTAAACATGGTAAGAAATCTCTAAATATTTCTCCAACAGCATCAGACAGGGGGCTGCACTGCAAGCAAGTGCCTGCAATACACAGAGTGTGACAGGCAATCAGGTGAATTTAAAAAATGATCCACTGAAGAGTTATGACAATTAGTTTTTATGGCATTTACTTACATAGCTATCTATCAGAAAACTCTCTCCTTGACCCCCTACAGTCTGGCTTCTGCCCTCTACACTGCTCTTACAAAAGTGTCAAACGAACTCCTGACAACAAAATCGAGGGGTCATTGCTCCCTACTGATCCTCCTCAACCTCTCCGCAGCTTTTGACACGGTTGACCACAAACTCCTCCTCACTATGCTTCACCTCATCAGCCTAAAGAACACTACTTTCTCCTGGTTCTTCTCCTACCTGACCACTCCTTCAGCATCTCCTTTGCGGGCTTTACCTCCCCTCCTCTTTCCCTTGCTGTTGGGGTCCACCAGGGCTAGGTAGTTAGCCCCTCCTCTTCTTGATCTACACAGCCCCTATTGGACAAACCATCAGGAGATTTGGCTTTGTACCATCTCTACGCTGACGACACCCAGTTATACACATCCTTCCGCGACATCACAGCCCCGTTCCTCCAGAACGCCACCGACTATCTGTCCGCTGTCTCTAACACTATGTCCTCTCTTTACCTAAAACTGAACCTCAAAAACTGACCCCCTGGTGTTTCTGGCCTCTACTAACCGACCTCATCCTGACATCTCCATCTCAGTGTGTGGCACCACCAAAACGCCCAGCGTGCCCGCTGCCTTGGGGTTATATTCGACTCTGATCTCTCCTTTACCCCCCACATCCAATCTGTGGCGTGAACATGTGAGCTGCACCTCAAGAACATCACAAGAATCCATCCTATTCTCACTGTGGATGATAAGTGTCAATGCACATTTCTAGAAACCACTTCTTTAAACTCCAATCGAAATAAAATAAGTTAACAAGCTTTTTGAGGATACGGTCCAATGCTGCTTAAACCGCACTCAGCGGAACGACACACACCTGCAGCAGCCAATGCCTAGAGGCATCTATAGGCGAGGTATCAGTCTCATACAGTTTATGCATTGTGGTACAGAGGTACTGGTAGCTGTCAACCAATGATCAGATATCTACACTTGGTTTAATATAAAATAAGAGCTGAAAGAGCAGCAAGTCTCATATGAAAGCTAAAACAAATACTGTAAAAGCCGACGGTCTACAGCAATAATCCTACATATAACACACCTAGAGTAAAAAAACACTAGGACTCGATGTCAGATGTGGTATACATAACCTAGGGGTACAAGAACTCACCTCAGTCTGGAGCATGTCCTTTATATTTGTGCAATTTTTCATTTTCACGTTCAAAGAAGCCTATGACAGTGAAACTTTTGGGTGATTTCTGTTATTTTACTCGAGGAAAAATAAGTCATAAACTCATCCTATGACTTGTGCCTACAACGCTTCTGACCCTTTAACCCATCAAACGGTGAATAGCTCGCCTTTGTTTTCCAGCTTTCTTCCCTTGGGGAGATTAAAATGGATTGAGAAGGAGAGATGGGTTATAAATATTACTGCGTGCCGCTGAGGGCAGGGAACACATTAGGATGCGGAGAGCGTACTCCAGCTAAAATACAGTCATGATGGAAAGAGGAAAAGTGGCCAAACTCCGCGCTGCTCTCTCCTGCCTCTCCGAGAGCACGAACAGCATAAAGGGATGATAATGAGAGATCTGCGTAATCTGTAATTTGGCGTAATCGTACCGGCTATTACAGGTTTGTACAAATAAGACTCATTAAGAATGGAAGATTTTGCTACTTAATCAAAGATGCACTCAGCATCATCAAGAATGGCTGTCGGGTGCATTGACGTAGCTAAAAGCTTTTGGGCACCTGTTAGCGCAAAATTCGCTATCTCGATATACTGTGCGTTTCCAAATTAAGATAATATGTGTACAGGCCTGGAGAGCCTTTCAAAGACCACACGGCCTACATCATGTGTTCCCAAAAAGAGTCCCTTTATTCTGCGCGCGTTGAAACTTAAATAAGTTTCCACCCAGGAAGTATACAGTTACAATTATTTAGCGTGCTGATTGGTTGTCCTCAGAGGGAGGTATTTGTGAGGTAGCTTGTGGTGTCATCCATCTGGGAGGAACTTCAGTGAGCACGCTCAGTTCATTCTTGAATATGTCCTCGTGAGAAGAACATCCTGTGTTTCTCCTCTCTGCTGTCCAAGAACACCTAAAAAGGTTTGGCCAGTTAGAACTGGTTTTACCAGTTCTTGGGACAATAGGCACTGCTCCTTAAATTCTTGTGGAAGGGAGGGGGGGAGGTGATGTTCCCTTCTTCCAGAAGTTCAGACCATTATAGACAAAATACAGTATATTCACAGTTGATAACAGCAAATACATACAAAATGGTGAACATATAGGATATCTCCCACAATTCCCTCCTTTGTTGTGCGTATTTTCATTCTCCTGGATGGTTTTATTCTTCCTATTTGTGTTCTCGGGCCTTTCCCTACCGCCTACAGGGGACCCTAGCTGTCACCTTCCTTATCCCTGCCTACTGCTGGGTGATATCCAGGATAAGGAAAATACCTCACAACACGTTACAGTTTCCCAACGGTATTCTAGGTAGATGGCTCCTGAAAGATTTATCTTTATTTCACGTTTTCTGCATAAGCCACCTTGTTCATAGTTTAAATGACATACAACATGTCTATTGTGATCGGCTTACCAAGGTGTGATTTCAGGTTACATTGTTTGTTACATGTTAACATTGGTCTGATTACACAATATGGCTGAAACATTGGTACACTTACTGCTACCTTATTGTATCTGTTGACATTTTTGTACTATTTTATACACTAAAACTTGCTTAGTCATACCCAAGCTTTGTAAACCAAGATGTTATCAGTCTGAGACCCCCCACCATCTGAAGGAGCCAGTTTCATTGATCAAAGGTTCAGAATCAACAACTCAATTCCCTAGACAATGATGATGGTATCACAGGATTAACAAGACAATAGATTCCTGGCCATACAATGTATATGGACAGAGCTCAAACAAACCTATACAAATGGAACTGTAGTTAATGAAGTTAGCATTGTTTTGTCACATTTCACAGTTACATCAAAGCTTCCTACACCAAACAGGTTTGAAGTCCACATGAATGTTCATAGCTATTTGTATGTAAAATACAAAATGGAGGATGAAGGACAAAATGGAGGGCTACAAATAGGCAATTATATTTGCACCACAACGCAATATTCCTAGATTTGTCATAATCCTCTTCATCAGTAGTTATGTATTTACCACATCCCTTATGAGGAAGAAGAGAAATGACAGCCCAATGACCGCAGGGGTCCTACATATAACAAAGGATTATGGGCCACATTTGTCTCCTTCCTTGATTATCTTTATTCAATGTCTGACATGAACCCAAATTAGCTTTTCTTGAGGTTTCACTGTGATCGTAGTGGTTAACAGTACTTGAAAGAATTCTTTGCATTTTGATCTGGAAACACGGAGAATACACATTTATGAGTGACAGATGATATAACTCCTGATGTTAGGCACTCACATGGGAGGTGAGGCCCTCCTTTTTGGCCTGGAATAAGCGTAGGCCTATTACAGCAGCATTACCAAACAAAACCTTCAGAGGGCCTCAACTTAGTCTTATATTTAGGCGTGGTTCTAACCAAGTAGATGACTAATAAAATGTTTACCTTTTTTATTTACTATGACTTCTGGTGTACCTAAATATTCAAAATTACTTTCATAAAACATATTTTTAGGTCATATTTTTGGCGTGTTAAAAATTATTTTATTTTATTTTTTTTTTTAATCAAGCCATGCCTCCAAATAACATGAAAAGAGGTCTATGCAAACCAACAACTCCAAACACCTACCTGTGGTAGCTGTATGCTATCATCCTGCAGTCACTGATACAGATAGTCTGGCTCGCACCGAGAAGGTACCTTGACCAATTGGCCTGGATTGTAACGGGCGCATATTATGCATCCCTGTACAAACCCTATTGCAGCAGTGTTGAACCCTGGGGTAAGCCAAGCAGAAGACACCATACCACACATTACCTCCTTGGATGAATGGGTTAGCTCAGGGATCAGGTGTGACATCATGGAGTACAGCGTGCAGGGGAGGCACAGGCATTTACCTTTCTGCCAGACCCCAGTAGCATTCCGTTCGCTTTTCCACTCCTCCTTTTTCTTCTTTTGAGGCCTGTTCCTGTAATTCAAGCAACAGAGAAATATCTACACCTATTTCAGGTGCAAGCAGGTTACCAGCCGTTACCTCATTCTATGGAAGTCAGGCTGCTGCGGTGCCTACTCTCTGGTTCTTTCCAGCCTCAGTGGTTGTCTCTGTGGCATAAGCCTGGACTCTGATGATAAGTCACCTGTGCGGAAAGAGCTAAAACCTTGTAGAACAAAAGACACTGCTTCTGCGTTCTGGATTGGCTTACTCGAGGACCCCATGAAACTTCCACTGTGCCCCATAAGATGTGAAATCGTGTACGATTCCCAATGTGTACCTTAAGTCGGTGCAGACACAAACAGTCTTACCTGCAGCCAGCTTACATATTTCAGTGAGCGCCATCACCTCTATTTCCTGAGTAACTGAGTCTCTCAGGAGGAAAAGAGTGGTTTTTGTATAATTACCTCTTTCTGTCGGTTACCACTGCATAGCCTGTTTTACTTGTCCATTTCACCGATATTTGGAATCATCTATGGGTAAAACTCAAGATTTACATTAATCATGGCAGTTACAACATTATTGTTAGGACATCCAGTTTTCTGTTTTCATTAATCTTCCGACAATCATTATCATGTGCCTGCTATTTAATGTCATGGTCTGCACCTGCTGCCCCTCCTCTCAACCTTCTGAATTCAGTAAAAGACATGAAACGGCATTTGGAACTCTACCCCACTTGATTGCGATATGTGAGGGTGCTAGCAGGGCAGTCTCATACATAGATAGTCTGGAAGCTGAAAGATGTTTTATTTTGCACTCTATACAGTATTTTATTACCCCTTGAGGGAGCATCACGTTACGGGGCCCCACACCATCTCTGGTACCTGCACTAAAACGTACTGCAAACAGGAGAGGAAATATTGTTATTACAATCTGCAACCATGACAACTGCACCAATGATGGTTAACTACTGGTTTACTAAGGGAC